>NC_089801.1:58961939-59571939 GCF_029633855.1 Hoplias malabaricus | reverse complement strand
CTTTATGGCAATGTCAATTTACCCACAAGCCCCTGCAACATTTTAAACCCTGTTTATTTCATAGCTGAGTTACCCACAAGTCTCTCGGACTCTGGAGAGGGTCTGAGTTACTCCACAGTTCATTTTAACAATAAAGCAGACAGCTCTGAAACTGTTACCACGGCTGCCAACAAACAGCAAGAATCCAGAGAATACGCTACTGTCAGACATAAGCAATGTTGACCAAGTTAGCATGTTACACGTGAACTGCCACTGCAACAAAAATAGATGTTTTAACAAAGAAATGGCAAAATTGAAAAGGTTTTCTTATACTATTTTTATTTATTCATTCATTTATTTATTATTTTTTGGTGACACAGAAAGAATCAAACTGCTTTGTCTGTGAATTGACCAGTTTAGAAGGTGGCCATGTTTAAATCAGTCAGAGCAGAGCAGTCAGAATCATCCAGTCAGTATAAGGTCAGTATAAGGGCCACTTCAAAAATTGGACATGCCTGATTTGAGTTTTCTCTCTCTCTCTCTTTCTCTCTCTCTCTCTCTCTCTCTCTCTCTCTCTCTCGCTCTCCCTCTGTGTGTGTGTGTGTGTGTGTATATGTGTTGTGAGTATGCAGCATTGTTTTATTGCTTACTCAATACATTTTCCATTAATTTTACACTGTTAATTTACATCTCATTTTACATTTTCCTCATGATCAGTTTTACATCATATATTTATTAATATTAGCATTTACTATTCTGTAGCTTTTTATTTATTTACTCAGTAACTACTATCAAACAAATATACATTGGTGATTTTGTTGCAGAAGTGAGGAATCCTTACACTTTCTGAGGGTGATATATGTTAGAATATTTCTCTTTATAAGGTACTGTAATACGATACTTACACAACGGTTATGCATTATGACAAAAGAAAGACATTGATGTCATTAGAGAGGAAAGTGTAAAGCTCAGCAGTGTGTTGTTGTTTAAAAGTGGTCATGGTTGCTTACCATTTATCAAACTTCAGTAGCTCTTTACCTAATTTGACATTTGATTACGAATAGACCAATGGAAAAGCTCTTAAATGACTAATTCCTAATATATATATATATATATAATTTAGTGCTAAGTGTACAGTGGTCCATTCTCTGTCTGGCAGAGGTACTAAGCTCATACTCGAGATGACAGTATAGGACCTCCATTACAGACCAGCAGCGAATCAATGACGTGTGTGGTGACCCCACTCCAGTAACAAATAGGAATCACTGTTGAAAACTACAGGAAAGTGTCCAGTAAAGTGTTCAAAAAAACATTCCACATGGAGCAGAACAAATGTTCCTCAGAAGTGTAGTAACAGTGAATTAATCATTAATAAATTATTAACACTAATTGATAAATTATCATATAGTTTGGACACATATATAACACAGTATTATTAGAAGTATTACAGAAGGATACTAAGCTGCGGTTTAGTACACAGTCAGTAAATAAGTTTTCAATCAAAACTGCACTGAGCAATAAATTAGTGCTTAATGGTTTACTTAAGTGATGCATAATAACCAGTTAACTAACATGTAAGTAACAAGTTATAAATGGTTTATTAATGACCTGTCAACCTTTACATACCCTAGAGTGTCTCACAAATCTCTTGAATCTTCTTGATAAATGGTGTTAACGCTTTCTTTCTTGTGATTCAAAAAGGGAAGTGGGCCCTCATTCCTGCAGATAAAACTGAAGAAACAGTACAGTGTGTGAGTGAGACAGAACTGAAACTGAGTGAGTTTGAGGAGCTCTGAGATCTGTGTGAAGTGTAGTAAAGCTGGTGTATATCTGTGAGGTCTGAACTCCGAATGAAGATCCTCATCATCTTCAGCCTCTACCTGATCTCAGGTAAGAAACACACTTCTAAATAATCAGCTCTATCAGCAGTGTCATATTCAGCCTTTCATCACACGGACATTCCTCCTCTTTAAGCAGCTGCTGGAGGATCCAGGAGAGTGAGGGGATTTTCAGGTGGAGGAGTCCTCATCAAGTGCAGATATGAGACACAATACACATCCAACACAAAGTATTTCTGTAAGGGTTCATGGTCAACCTGTGCTGACCAAATCAAGACAGATGTTAAAAATGCGTGGGTGAATTCAGGAAGATTCTCAGTGTTTGATGACACCAGTGCTGCAGTTTTGTGGGTGAAGATCAGAGACCTCACTGTAGAAGATTCTGAAGAATATTGGTGTGCAGCTGAAATACACTGGTTTAGTGACAGCGGCACCTTAGTGGAACTAAAAGTAGAGGAAGGTGAGTGTCTTGATTATTTTCCTCTTTATGATATGAATCCTCCAGCATAATTATCTTCAGTTATAGTGAGAGAAATCACATAGAAGCCCATTAAGAAACCCAGATCAGGAACTGTGTTCTCAGTGTTCATCTTCACCGAGATGTTTAGTTTCTGTTCATGTTCTCCTTCCACATTTATATTTATTTTTAAATTGTGTTATTAAAGGCAATAAGCTGAATTTGCTTTCTTCACTAGAAAGGTGGCATAACCAAAGCTATGTAAACACAGTGAACTCTGTTTAACAGTTTTCTCACTCAGAGACTGAGCTGCTGCAGTGTACTCCACTGTGGAGATGGAGAGATGTCTGATTACAGCAGCAGCAGAGAGGATGATGCAACATGGTTCTGTAATTTTGTTTTTTTAAATATTATCTCAGAATATGATCTGAATCACTTTGGAGCAGATGCAAATCTTTAAGATCCACTTGCTCACTGATCAGCATGCAATAATTGTGTTGTTTGAGAGTTTGGTCCATCCATTTTCTGCATTAATTGCTTTTACTTTCACTCCATCTTGCTGCTGGTTTATAAACCTGTGCGTAAGCTTTGCATTGGGCATGGTAATGTGAGGCTCATATGTAGGTGTTTCACAGTGTCCCATTTCTATCAGCAGGGATTCCTTATGTATCTCCAAAGCTATACAAGTTATAAAAGCCAAGTGTGTTCAACTGAACTTTGGTGTCTGCAGCCACAACCTTAAATTTGGGCTTTCTACAGGTGTTAGGGCACAGAGTGTACCTTGCTGCTCCTTGAGTTCAAACGATAAGATAATACAGCATCATGTATCCCATTGTTACAGTAATTTATACTAATACTAGTCGAACATTGGCGGCATGGTGGTGCAGCAGGTAGTGTTGCAGTCATACAGCTCCAGGGACCTGGAGGTTGTGGGTTCGAGTCCTGCTCCAGGTGACTGCCTGTGAGGAGTTTGGCGTGTTCTCCCCGTGTCTGTGTGGGTTTCCTCCGTGTGCTCCGGTTTCTTCCCATGATCCAAAAACACATGTTGGTAGGTGGATTGGCAACTCAATGTGTCCATAAGTGTGACTGTGTGTTGCACCCCCTCCAGGGTGTGTTCCTGCCGTGCGCCCAGTGATTCAAAGTAGGGTCGGACCCACTGTGACCCTGAACAGGATAAGAGCTTACAGACAATGAATGAACGAATAGTCAGAATAAGACAGCTGTGTTCTGTACATTATTGACAAGTCCACACTATGGAAATAAAATCTTTGTGATTAGATGTGAAGATGGATATGTGAACACCATCTGTAAAATCCATCCATCCGACCCTACCCAACTTTTTTGTAGAGTGGCTGTAAAATCACATCTGTTAAACATGGTAATATATCGATAGAAAATGGAAAATATTATCTATATGATGATGTACAGCAGACCTCACAGTGCACATCAGTTATCAGAGACTTTGGTGGATTCTGGAAACTTTAATGTTTTTTCTGGTAAACTATAAAGTAAGAACTGTATTTAAATTTGAATTGACTGTGCTATCCAAATCCTTTTCATTTGACTGTTGTCTTTTTCTCACGACTGTTTATGATTGCTAGTTTCAGATTATAAGAGGAGCATCAGTGTGACTGGCCATGCTGAAGGAAGTGTGAACATCAGCTGTAAATACCCACAATCCCTCAGGGGTTACCCCAAGTTTCTCTGCAGGAGTGTGGACAGTGGTGGCTGTGTTTATAAAACACGTGTTAAAGAAAGTGGAAAATGGATAAATCAGGAAAAATACTCACTGCATGACGACAGAGTAAACAACACCCTCAGTGTGATCATCAGTGATGTGAGAGAGGGAGACTATGGTGAATACTGGTGTGGAGCTGAATCAGACTGGGAATCTGATCAAGGATACATACTCTACATCATACACATCAGCCTCAAAGAGACCGGTGAGTAGAGAGCCATGTAGAAGTCATGGACCGCAATATTTAAGTTTTAAACTGAGCTCAAACCGAGAAGCCATAGAATAAGACTTGGATGGGAGACCTCCTCCTGGGAAAACTTAGAATGTTGCTTGAGGTAGTGTTGATGGAGCTTAAAGGGGGCACCGTCTCTGTGGTCAGTGTGGCTCTCAATTTGGCCTCATTCATGTTCATTCATGTTAAAAACATAACCAACTGCATGCAATTTGTGAATAAATGACAAGTAGATTTTTTAGTAGAATGTGTGTATGTTTGTGAATACCAAATGTTCACAAACTCGGAGGAGGTGCACGTTCCTTTGTAATTAACATACCATTACCATAATCTCCTCCCATGAATTTCAAAAGACTGCCTTATAAGGAAGTGCTAGGACTGAGGAGCCACAGCAAGAACCCTTAAAAATCTCTTCAGAAATGCAAAAGAAAACAAATGTTCTGAGTACAAATCAATATTTTATTGTTGTGTATTCAAATACGCAGGTTTTATTTTCAATCTATGTATATTTTTCCTCACTTGTAGCAAGGCATTAGCTGGATCATGCTGTCTAAATTCTGAGTTACACAGTACTGAGTAAAAGTTTTAGGTGCCTGAGAGAATTAGATTTAAGAAGCTATTTATCTGAGCAGAAAAAGATTATTTGTACAAAACCCCTAAAACAAATTACATTATTACACTAAATAGTGATGTTCTGTGTGTGAATATGTTGGCTTAACAACTCTTCTTGTGGCAGTGCTGTTTTATTTGAGGGTATCATTATTCCTAAAGCGTGCTGTTGATTTCACAAATCCAAAACAGTCAAGGAGAACACCTGTAAACAAACTGTGTTCTTCACTTCATTACTCTGAGCAAATTTACTGAAAATGAATGGAATGTCTGCAGTAGGTGCCCAAAATGCTAAGGGACCATTGGCAAAGTGTGGAACCTATTAGCTAGTGATATTTATAAAGACATGAGGTGATATTTATACAGACTGGAGGTAAAAATCAATAGCCAAATTAACAACATCCTAATTTTAGCATGTGAATATTTTATTTTAAGCAATGTAGACATTGTAAACATATACATGTAGTGCATTTAAAGCAGCTAAACTCCTACTGTGAAACATCTATATAACTTACAAATCTTAAAACAGTCATGGTTGACAGAAGACATATCCTACCATATGATATACAGATCTAAAATCAGTTGTAATGTATAGGCACATCTGACAAACACACTACAACCTTCAGTTTCCTGAAACCTTTAGTTTCATTTGAATTATCGTAATTTGATAATGCAAAACTATGCTACTGTGACACATCCATATCACAGATAGATCTAACATCATTTGTAGTGCACAGAGACACATCTGACAAACACACTACAACCTTTACATTGTGGAAAATATGCAGGTCGGCCTCCATGGTCACGCTGGTCATGCTAGTCAACCGGATTGGCCTTGCTTGGTTAAGTTAATGATGCCTGACCAGCTAAACCATCTCTCTTCCACGTTTCAGATATAAACGAATGTCACAGAGACGAGCCTTGTTCCAACAACTCCAACACCAAGTGTGTAAACACTCTGAGATCATATGAGTGTGTGTATTTACCTGGTTTCCAGAAAGTAGCAGAAAGTGATACCTGTTCAGTTAAGAATATAATTTATCTCGTCTAATGTCTCCCACATCACTGTACAAAAATAGATTCAGAATTAAAGACATTTTGGATTTCTGTTTCATATTGACTATTTTGAAGAAACAGAGTAGGACCGAGTGACTGGAGAATTTCTGAGAACATTCAGACGTATAAAATTAGCTCAAAGAAGAAGTTCCATTTCTTTTCGTTGTTTGTTTCTCCAGTTGAAAAAAGGCCAGAGCAGATGAATGGCTCCATAGAAAAAGAGGAAATATGTTCTTTCTGCTAAAACTGAGCTGTACTAACACAGACTCCTCTCTTCTTTCACTCATTAGTGTTTATTTGACTGAAATCCATCAATTCACAGCTATGTTCCAACATCACTCTGCACTGTGTAACACTCAGCTTTCTTCACTGAGTAGAATCTCTTTATTAATTCCTGTCATTTCTGAAGAAACACTGTGCGAGTGAGTGTCTACAAACTGCTGGAAATGATACACAACCTGAGAGCCTCCTCACTCCATGAGGTTCAGACCGGCGGTCATTTATTCATTCATTGTCTGTAAACCTAAACCTACCCGGAATCACTGGGCGTGAGGCAGGGACACACCCTGGAGTGGGTGCCAGTCCTTCACAGTTAGGCCAGGGTTATGATGTAAATTAGACTCAAGTTTGTCATAATTTCATTTTAACTTGTTTTTAACAAAGTGCAACTACAAGCTGCATTCTGACTTTTACAGTAATGCAGACTCAATTAACTATTAATTAATTAATTTATTTATTTATATTGGAATACTGATGAAAATAATACTTTCAGCCTTTCATAACATGGACATTCCTCCTCTTTAAGCAGCTGCTGGAGGATCCAGGAGAGTGAGGGGATTTTCAGGTGGAGGAGTCCTCATCAAGTGCAGATATGAGACACAATACACATCCAACACAAAGTATTTCTGTAAGGGTTCATGGTCAACCTGTGCTGACCAAATCAAGACAGACGTTAAAAATTCGTGGGTGAATTCAGGAAGATTCTCAGTGTTTGATGACACCAGTGCTGCAGTTTTGTGGGTGAAGATCAGAGACCTCACTGTAGAAGATTCTGAAGAATATTGGTGTGCAGCTGAAATACACTGGTTTAGTGACAGCGGCACCTTAGTGGAACTAAAAGTAGAGGAAGGTGAGTGTCTTGATTATTTTCCTCTTTATGATATGAATCCTCCAGCATAATTATCTTCAGTTATAGTGAGAGAAATCACATAGAAGCCCATTAAGAAACCCAGATCAGGAACTGTGTTCTCAGTGTTCATCTTCACAGAGATGTTTAGTTTCTGTTCATGTTCTCCTTCCACATTTATATTTATTTTTAAATTGTGTTATTAAAGGCAATAAGCTGAATTTGCTTTCTTCACTAGAAAGGTGGCATAACCAAAGCTATGTAAACACAGTGAACTCTGTTTAACAGTTTTCTCACTCAGAGACTGAGCTGCTGCAGTGTCCTCCACTGTGGAGATGGAGAGATGTCTGATTACAGCAGCAGCAGAGAGGATGATGCAACATGGTTTTGTAATTTTGTTTTTTTTTAATATTATCTCAGAATATGGTCTGAATCACTTTGGAGCAGATGCAAATCTTTAAGATCCACTTGCTCACTGATCAGCATGCAATAATTGTGTTGTTTGAGAGTTTGGTCCATCCATTTTCTGCGTTAATTGCTTTTACTTTTACTCCATTTTGCTACTGGTTTATAAACCTGTGCGTAAGCTTTGCATTGGGCATGGTAATGTGAGGCTCATATGTAGGTGTTTCACAGTGTCCCATTTCTATCAGCAGGGATTCCTTATGTATCTCCAAAGCTATACAAGTTATAAAAGCCAAGTGTGTTCAACTGAACTTTGGTGTCTGCAGCCACAACCTTAAATTTGGGCTTTCTACAGGTGTCAGGGCACAGAGTGTACCTTGCTGCTCCTTGAGTTCAAACGATAAGATAATACAGCATCATGTATCCCATTGTTACAGTAATTTATACTAATACTAGTCGAACATTGGCGGCATGGTGGTGCAGCAGGTAGTGTTGCAGTCATACAGCTCCAGGGACCTGGAGGTTGTGGGTTCGAGTCCTGCTCCAGGTGACTGCCTGTGAGGAGTTTGGCGTGTTCTCCCCGTGTCTGTGTGGGTTTCCTCCGTGTGCTCCGGTTTCTTCCCATGATCCAAAAACACATGTTGGTAGGTGGATTGGCAACTCAATATGTCCATAAGTGTGACTGTGTGTTGCACCCCCTCCAGGGTGTGTTCCTGCCATGCGCCCAGTGATTCAAGGTAGGGTCGGACACACTGTGACCCTGAACAGGATAAGAGCTTACAGACAATGAATGAACGAATAGTCAGAATAAGACAGCTGTGTTCTGTACATTATTGACAAGTCCACACTATGGAAATAAAATCTTTGTGATTAGATGTGAAGATGGAGATGTGAACACCATCTGTAAAATCCATCCGACCCTACCCAACTTTTTTGTAGAGTGGCTGTAAAATCACATCTGTTAAACATGGTAATACATCGACAGAAAATGGAAAATATTATCTATATGATGATGTACAGCAGACCTCACAGTGCACATCAGTTATCAGAGACTTTGGTGGATTCTGGAAACTTTAATGTTTTTTCTGGTAAACTATAAAGTAAGAACTGTATTTAAATTTGAATTGACTGTGCTATCCAAATCCTTTTCATTTGACTGTTGTTTTTTTTTTCTCACGACTGTTTATGATTGCTAGTTTCAGATTATAAGAGGAGCATCAGTGTGACTGGCCATACTGAAGGAAGTGTGAACATCAGCTGTAAATACCCACAATCCCTCAGGGGTTACCCCAAGTTTCTCTGCAGGAGTGTGGACAGTGGTGGCTGTGATTATAAAACACGTGTTAAAAAAAGTGGAAAATGGATAAATCAGGAAAAATACTCACTGCATGACGACAGAGTAAACAACACCCTCAGTGTGATCATCAGTGATGTGAGAGAGGGAGACTATGGTGAATACTGGTGTGGAGCTGAATCAGACTGGGAATCTGATCAAGGATACATACTCTACATCATACACATCAGACTCAAAGAGACCGGTGAGTAGAGAGCCATGTAGAAGTCATGGACCACAATATTTAAGTTTTAAACTGAGCTCAAACCGAGAAGCCATAGAATAAGACTTGGATGGGAGACCTCCTCCTGGGAAAACTTAGAATGTTGCTTGAGGTAGTGTTGATGGAGCTTAAAGGGGGCACCGTCTCTGTGGTCAGTGTGGCTCTCAATTTGGCCTCATCCATGTTCATTCATGTTAAAAACATAACCAACTGCATGCAATTTGTGAATAAATGACAAGTAGATTTTTTAGTAGAATGTGTGTATGTTTGTGAATACCAAATGTTCACAAACTCGGAGGAGGTGCACGTTTCTTTGTAATTAACATACCATTACCATAATCTCCTCCCATGAATTTCAAAAGACTGCCTTATAAGGAAGTGCTAGGACTGAGGAGCCACAACAAGAACCCTTAAAAATCTCTTCAGAAATGCAAAAGAAAACAAATGTTCTGAGTACAAATCAATATTTTATTGTTGTGTATTCAAATACGCAGGTTTTATTTTCAATCTATGTATATTTTTCCTCACTTGTAGCAAGGCATTAGCTGGATCATGCTGTCTAAATTCTGAGTTACACAGTACTGAGTAAAAGTTTTAGGTGCCTGAGAGAATTAGATTTAAGAAGCTATTTATCTGAGCAGAAAAAGATTATTTGTACAAAACCCCTAAAACAAATTGCATTATTACACTAAATAGTGATGTTCTGTGTGTGAATATGCTGGCTTAACAACTCTTCTTGTGGCAGTGCTGTTTTATTTGAGGTTATCATTATTCTTAAAGCGTGCTGTTGATTTCACAAATCCAAAACAGTCAAGGAGAACACCTGTAAACAAACTGTGTTCTTCACTTCATTTCTCTGAGCAAATTTACTGAAAATGAATGGAATGTCTGCAGTAGGTGCCCAAAATGCTAAGGGACCATTGGCAAAGTGTGGAACCTATTAGCTAGTGATATTTATAAAGACATGAAAAAATCAATAGCCAAATTAACAACATCCTAATTTTAGCATGTGAATATTTTATTTTAAGCAATGTAGACATTGTAAACATATACATGTAGTGCATTTAAAGCAGCTAAACTCCTACTGTGAAACATCTATATAACTTACAAATCTTAAAACAGTCATGGTTGACAGAAGACATATCCTACCATATGATATACAGATCTAAAATCAGTTGTAATGCATAGGCACATCTGACAAACACACTACAACCTTCAGTTTCCTGAAACCTTTAGTTTCATTTGAATTATCATAATTTGATAATGCATCACTATGCTACTGTGACACATCCATATCACAGATAGATCTAACATCATTTGTAGTGCACAGAGACACATCTGACAAACACACTACAACCTTTACATTGTGGAAAATATGCAGGTCGGCCTCCATGGTCACGCTGGTCATGCTAGTCAACCGGATTGGCCTTGCTTGGTTAAGTTAATGATGCCTGACCAGCTAAACCATCTCTCTTCCACGTTTCAGATATAAACGAATGTCAGAGAGACGAGCCTTGTTCCAACATCTCCAACACCAAGTGTGTAAACACTCTGAGATCATATGAGTGTGTGTGTTTACCTGGCTTCCAGAAAGTAGCAGAAAGTGATACCTGTTCAGTTAAGAATATAATTTATCTCGTCTAATGCCTCCCACATCACTGTACAAAAATAGATTCAGAATTAAAGACATTTTGGATTTCTGTTTCATATTGACTATTTTGGAGAAACAGGGTAGGACCGAGTGACTGGAGAATTTCACAGGGATCTGATGAGAACATTCAGACGTATAAAATTAGCTCAAAGAGGAAGTTCCATTTCTTTTCGTTGTTTGTTTCTCCAGTTGAAAAAAGGCCAGAGCAGATGAATGGCTCCATAGAAAAAGAGGAAATATGTTCTATCTGCTAAAACTGAGCTGTACTAACACAGACTCCTCTCTTCTTTCACTCATTAGTGTTTATTTGACTGAATTCCATCAATTCACAGCTATGTTCCAACATCACTCCGCACTGTGTAACACTCAGCTTTCTTCACTGAGTAGAATCTCTTTATTAATTCCTCTCATTTCTGAAGAAACACTGTGCGAGTGAGTGTCTACAAACTGCTGGAAATGATACACAACCTGAGAGCCTCCTCACTCCATGAGGTTCAGACCGGCGGTCATTTATTCATTCATTGTCTGTAAACCTAAACCTACCCGGAATCACTGGGCGTGAGGCAGGAACACACCCTGGAGTGGGTGCCAGTCCTTCACAGTTAGGCCAGGGTTATGATGTAAATTAGACTCAAGTTTGTCATAATTTCATTTTAACTTGTTTTTAACAAAGTGCAACTACAAGCTGCATTCTGACTTTTACAGTAATGCAGACTCAATTAACTATTAATTAATTAATGTATTTATTTATATTGGAATACTGGTTATAAGGGTAAGCTATTATTATTTTGATTAATCTAATGTTATTGCTATGTTTAAGGGAATATCTTTTTAATGAAAAATGTGTGTGTGTGTGTGTGTGTGTGTGTGTGTGTGTGTGTGTGTGTGTGTGTGTGTGTGTCCATTACAGATGTTAATGAGTGTTTGAAGAATTCCTCTATCTGTGGTCCCTTTGGTTCATGCAATAACACACCTGGCAGTTACATCTGCACTTGTCCCAAGGGCTTCCAGAACCAAGGCAACAAGAGTTCCTCCTGCCTCGGTGAGGGCCTGTAGGGCTTGAGTTTACCACTAACACACTGCAGGAGTGATGTCCTGTGAAATTAAATCATTTTATATTGCATGTATATATATATATATATATATGTATATATATATATATATATATATATATATATATATATATATATATATATTTATGTCTCTAATATAACCTATTAGCTAGTGATATGTATAAAGACATTAGGTGATATTTATACAGACGGGGTAAAAATCAATAGCCAAATTAACAACATCCTAATTTTAGCATGTGAATACTTTAAGGGAATATGTTTTTAATGAAAAATTCAGGAAATGTATACTTTTTGAATTGTGTATAAAAATACCTGTAAAATAATTATTAATAATAAGACAAAAGATTATATTCATATAGCACTTTTCAAGAACCCTGATATACTTAGAGTTTTAGAGTACACAATGTACTGTTCTGGGTATTGAATCTGTACCTATGCTTTGGCGAGTGGAATACTGGTTGTTGTTGTTGTTTTTGTTGTTGTGGTGGTGGTGATGGTGGAACTGTGGCAAATTTAATAGAATTACATGTTCACACTCAAACTGGAAACACATTAAGTGTTTAATGACACAGACAACAAATATTTAATAGAATATATTTTTGTGTTGAGAATATTATAGATAGAATTTGGAGTACAGGAGAATATTGCAATAAAAATGTGTGTGTGTGTGTGTGTGTCCATTACAGATGTTAATGAGTGTTTGAAGAATTCCTCTATCTGTGGTCCCTTTGGTTCATGCAATAACACACCTGGCAGTTACATCTGCACTTGCCCCAAGGGCTACCAGAACCAAGGTAGCAGGAGTTCCCCCTGCCTCGGTGAGGGCCTGTAGGGCTGGAGTTTAACACTAACACACTCCAGGAGTGATGTCCTGTGAAATTAAATCATTTTATATTGTATATATATATATATATATATTTATGTCTCTAATATAACCTATTAACACTTGTGGTTCACAGAAGACATATCCTACCATTCATTCATTCATTATCTGTAACCGCTTATCCAATTCAGGGTCGCGGTGGGTCCAGAGCCTACCTGGAATCATTGGGCGCAAGGCAGGAATACACCCTGGATGGGGCGCCAGTCCTTCACAGGGCAACACAGACATACACACACATTCACTCACACACTCACTCACACCTACGGACTCTTTTGAGTCAACGTGTGTTTTTGGACTGTGGGAGGAAACCGGAGTACCTGGAGGAAACCCATGCGGACACGGGGAGAACACACCAACTCCTCACAGACAGTCACCTGGAGCGGGAATCGAACCCACAATCTCCAGGCCCCTGGAGCTGTGTGACTGCGACACTACCTGCTGCGCCACCATGCTGCCCATATCCTACCAACAAACTACTCATTTTATTTAGGAAAATATGCCTCAGTTCAGTTTTAATGTTTTTCTTTTCTTCATAAAATGAATTGCTACTGTCAGAAATCCATATGATATACAGATCTAAAATCAGTTGTAATATATAGGCACATCTGACAAACACATTACAACCTTCAGTGTCCTGAAACCTTTAGTTTCATTTGAATTATCGTAATTTGATAATGCAACACTATGCTACTGTGACACATCCATGTCACAGATAGATCTAACATCATTTGTAGTGCACAGAGACATATCTGACAAACACACTACAACCTTTACATTGTGGAAAATATGCAGGTCGGCCTCCATGGTCACGCTGGTCATGCTAGTCAACCGGATTGGCCTTGCTTGGTTAAGTTAATGATGCCTGACCAGCTAAACCATCTCTCTTCCACGTTTCAGATATAAACGAATGTCAGAGAGACGAGCCTTGTTCCAACAACTCCAACACCAAGTGTGTAAACACTCTGAGATCATATGAGTGTGTGTGTTTACCTGGCTTCCAGAAAGTAGCAGAAAGTGATACCTGTTCAGTTAAGAATATAATTTATCTCGTCTAATGCCTCCCACATCACTGTACAAAAATAGATTCAGAATTAAAGACATTTTGGATTTCTGTTTCATATTGACTATTTTGGAGAAACAGAGTAGGACCGAGTGACAGGAGAATTTCACAGGAATCTGATAAGAACATTCAGACGTATAAAATTAGCTCAAAGAGGAAGTTCCATTTCTTTTCGTTGTTTGTTTCTCCAGTTGAAAAAAGGCCAGAGCAGATGAATGGCTCCATAGAAAAAGAGGAAATATGTTCTATCTGCTAAAACTGAGCTGTACTAACACAGACTCCTCTCTTCTTTCACTCATTAGTGTTTATTTGACTGAATTCCATCAATTCACAGCTATGTTCCAACATCACTCCGCACTGTGTAACACTCAGCTTTCTTCACTGAGTAGAATCTCTTTATTAATTCCTCTCATTTCTGAAGAAACACTGTGCGAGTGAGTGTCTACAAACTGCTGGAAATGATACACAACCTGAGAGCCTCCTCACTCCATGAGGTTCAGACCGGCGGTCATTTATTCATTCATTGTCTGTAAACCTCAACCTACCCGGAATCACTGGGCGTGAGGCAGGAACACACCCTGGAGTGGGTGCCAGTCCTTCACAGTTAGGCCAGGGTTATGATGTAAATTAGACTCAAGTTTGTGTTAGAAATTCGGCATAGGAGAGTCAGGAGACTGGAGTTCGGTGTTGACTGGAGTTAATTTACACATACACAGGACCATGTATGAGTACAGCTGGATGATCTCAGTCTATCTCAGGATGATCTGAGGTTTAGAAACTGGAGGTTCAGAGGTGGAGGTTTCCTTCACGTGCATGCAGAAAAGCACGGGCACAGCTTGGTCATCAGTTTGTCACCAGTTCAGTCTGTTCCCAATCCAGTCTGTGACTGTTGCCAGTCTAGTCTGTTCCCAATCCAGTCTGTGACTGTTGCCAGTCTAGTCTGTTCCCAATCCAGTCTGACACCAAATATTTTAGGAGGGCCTTATATACATTGGAGTAGTGGGGGAAGGGAATTGGAGGAAGACGAGGAGTGAGAGGAGGGGTATGTAGAATGAGGGTGATGAAGAACATGTAAGACAGAGGAAGGGGGGAAAAGGTGAGAGAAAATGGAAATCAGGGGAGGTATAGGAGGAAGAATAGGGGTGAGAGGAGGGGTAGGTGTGATGAGGGTGATGGTCAAGGAAATAAGGAACATGATGAGACATGAAACTATGATAGTTTCTCTCAATCCGCCCTTTGATTCTCTTAATTGAGAATCACAAAACTGTATCATCATTGCAAGTATGAAATGGTCAAATGCTTCAACACTGTTTCGCTTCAGTCCATTTTTCGTAGCGCATGCCTCTACAGCCCCTCAGCTCTGTAAGCATCAAGTGGCCAAGATGTGTGCATAATGCCTTGAAGAACATCATTTGATGAGAGATCTTAAGGTCTGGTTGAAGCTGTAGACACTCAGCTCATCAGCCGTTGTAGTTTTGGTCAGAAGTGTGAAGATCATTCAGACCATGCTGGGTAGGCAGGAGCACTGTCTGGCTCTGGTTTATCTGTAACCAATACAAAAGAGATACTTCCACAGTAAACTGTTCACAGGTGAGAAGTTTATCTCTAATTAAATTATACTCTGCCCCAGCATATGTCCCTCAGAGGGGGCTGGTATGGTACCACACAGTGTGTTGAAATCTTCACCAACAGGGGTAGCCACCACAGCCTAAAAACTATGGATCTTCCCTGAGGCTCTGTGCTTCACCCACCTCCTCTACAGCTTTCCCTAGCACTCAGTTCTGGAGCAAAATGTATCCATTTACAGTAAGTAAAAACATTCTAAAACAGCTTGCCATGTTGCTTCACCATAACCCTTTGACCAGTATTTATTTATGGCTACCTACAGCCCTGCCTTTATTTTAACTAATGTTCCCCCTTTGGTCCAGACACCAGGACCAAATGGAAAAAGTTTGTTGCACTAAAGGAGTACAATATCATGTTACCCAAGTTAAACAGATCGTATAGTGGTTTTGGAAATATCAGTGTAAGAAAATTTTCAAGACCTAAGAAGGCCTTAAATATATCAAACTTATTCAGGTAACAATAGTTTATATCATCAGGGAATCATTAACTTGAAGGTCATTAATGGCATGTTTGCTGAAAAACATGGTGAACTCTTCATCTGTGTCCTCAAGTAATGTTACGATTCTGGAAAGTTTATAGAACACAGATGATCTTAAGCTGTTGTTGGTCAGTTTGATATCCCTGTGACTCCTAGCAGAGTTTTGGATATCAAAGACAACTGCTCTGTGACTCCAAGCATTATCTTAATTATCAGTGGCAACTGTTGATGTGAAGTTCCCTCAAAAGGAGCTCCTGCTGTGCTGCCCTTTGAAAAACCATTAAGATCCATGTTCACCCCCACACCCTTTTTGGAGTTATCTGCCTGCTTTCTGCGACAGACTCTTGCAAAGTGACCATTTTTATGGCAATAGTGGCACTCTATCTTATGGCTAGGGACCTTCTTACTGGAACCTGAGTTAGAACTCTTTTCTGAGAGGACATGTATGGAAGCTGTCACATGGCCTGGTTCTAAGTCAAGGTCCAGCCTGTCAAGTTCACTTTTAATTTTACCCCATTTAACATTACGCCAGTCGGGAAGTGATGTCACCAGGGCCTGTCTAAGATCTGGTCTCAAAGATTCTACCAGCTGTGTAAAATGAGGACCTTCAGTTGTATCATCAAAGTTGCCACTATTGTATGTATCTATACCCGAGTGACGCAAGAAAACTCTTTCAAACCTTTCACAGAAATCTGCAGCTGATTCTCCCTTTTTCTGCCTGCATTTAGTTATTTGGCCCCAATCAGTAGTTTTGCGGCATTTGTTGCTAATCCAGTCATTGAAAGCTTTCCAGCCTTTTTCAATGTTCTGACCTTTGTCACCCAAATCATCCGACACCTTTTTAGCAAGATGTCTGCTGTCTGTTAAGTTAAGGACTTGGCTTGCTATGGCCACAGCATCACTGGGGTGCAAAGAGTACAGCATTCTTTTTTTCTGCATGAGATCTATAAATTCAAGACCCATATGCTTTGGAGGTTTAAACTCCTTGGACAGGTTGTCCAGGGTTGCTGCATCTAAAGGAACATGGCCAATGTCTAGCCTGGTTTTATTAACTTCACCTCTCTTGTGAAGTACCTCAGCGGATGTTATTGTAACTGGCCTCATTTCAGCTTTCCTTCTGACAATCACTTTACCATTGCTAGTACTTAACCCATGCTCAGAGTCCTCTTCAGAAGATGAATGGTCACTGCCATCAGAATAGTCAGTCTCTACACCCATGCTGGTTGCAACCATTTGTGGACACAATCTGGCTGTTGCTGGAGGATTTAAATCCGAGTAACAACACTTATTTTGTAGATGGCCTATTGGTGAAGGACAAGACTGACTTTTACATTTGGCATGTTTCAGTTCAAGAGATTTCAGTGATCTCTGAAGTTTTTCACAGGTTTTCTGTGCATTAATAGCAGCTTGTTTATGCTTTTTACACTCATCAGCTAGTTCAGAGATCTTCTCCTCAGATTCTCCTAGCTTATGTTCCATGGACTTCAGTTTGTACTTCCAGTACTGCTTAATGACATAAAGGCACTCTTTAGCAGAGTCATGTTTGATACCATATCCTAAAGCTGATCTACATTCTTCAAGATTCCATTCTGTGTCTGCAGAAAAGCCTTTAGATAAAAAGTACTGACTGCTCTTTTGCTCATTGATGTGCTTATTGACTATGCTGTCTATTACCTTTTCAAAATCTGGTTCAGTCCACTGAGGCATTTCAGTCCCACCCTTAACTAATGTGCTATTTCTATAGTTAATAGGCTTCCAGGAGACTTTACAATATTTATGAGCATTTTGGCCATTTGAAGTCATGGTGAGGCAACACAACAAAACAAGCAAACAAACAAACAAAGCAAAAGCTTCCCTCAATAGTTAAAAGTAACTTTAAGTACTGTTTTCCTCCAATCAAAGTATAGGAGAACAGCCACAAAACTGTACGTTTTTACCAGTGGCACACTAGTGTTTCAACAAACACAAACAGATCTTTCTTGATCAAAGAATATAAAACAGCCACAAAACGTTAGGTTTTTACCAGTGACACGCCAGTGTTTCGACAAAACACAAACAGGCCTCTTTTGATCAGAAAATCTAAATACTTATAAAATACCAGTCTTCCCTCATATAGAGGGGATAACAGTAACAACAGTTACAAACTACTGGTCTTCCCTCACCTGAGGGGATAACAGTAACAACACAGTTACACTTTCAGGATAATTTTACTGACTCTTATTCCTTATATCCTAGTCTGCATAGGAGAAGGTTCTGCCAGAATTTCTCTTTAGTTTGTGATGGCGTTACTCACCAAGAAGGATTCAGTATGCCATCCGGGTCACGGCACCAACTGTTAGAAATTCGGCATAGGAGAGTCAGGAGACTGGAGTTCGGTGTTGACTGGAGTTTATTTACACATACACAGGACCATGTATGAGTACAGCTGGATGATCTCAGTCTATCTCAGGATGATCTGAGGTTTAGAAACTGGAGGTTCAGAGGTGGAGGTTTCCTTCACGTGCATGCAGAAAAGCACGGGCACAGCTTGGTCAGTTTGTCACCAGTTCAGTCTGTTCCCAATCCAGTCTGTGACTGTTGCCAGTCTAGTCTGTTCCCAATCCAGTCTGTGACTGTTGCCAGTCTAGTCTGTTCCCAATCCAGTCTGTGACTGTTGCCAGTCTAGTCTGTTCCCAATCCAGTCTGTGACTGTTGCCAGTCTAGTCTGTTCCCAATCCAGTCTGACACCAAATATTTTAGGAGGGCCTTATATACATTGGAGTAGTGGGGGAAGGGAATTGGAGGAAGACGAGGAGTGAGAGGAGGGGTATGTAGAATGAGGGTGATGAAGAACATGTAAGACAGAGGAAGGGGGGAAAAGGTGAGAGAAAATGGAAATCAGGGGAGGGATAGGAGGAAGAATAGGGGTGAGAGGAGGGGTAGGTGTGATGAGGGTGATGGTCAAGGAAATAAGGAACATGATGAGACATGAAACTATGATAGATTCTCTCAGTCATAATTTCATTTTAACTTGTTTTTAACAAAGTGCAACTACAAGCTGCTTTCTGACTTTTACAGTAATGCAGACTCAATTAACTATTAATTAATTAATGTATTTATTTATATTGGAATACTGGTTATAAGGGTAAGCTGTTATTATTTTGATTAATCTAATGTTATTGCTATGTTTAAGGGAATATCTTTTTAATGAAAAATGTGTGTGTGTGTGTGTGTGTGTGTGTCCATTACAGATGTTAATGAGTGTTTGAAGAATTCCTCTATCTGTGGTCCCTTTGGTTCATGCAATAACACACCTGGCAGTTACATCTGCACTTGTCCCAAGGGCTTCCAGAACCAAGGCAACAAGAGTTCCCCCTGCCTCGGTGAGGGCCTGTAGGGCTTGAGTTTACCACTAACACACTGCAGGAGTGATGTCCTGTGAAATTAAATCATTTTATATTGTGTATATATATATATATATGTCTCTAATATAACCTATTAGCTAGTGATATGTATAAAGACATTAGGTGATATTTATACAGACGGGGTAAAAATCAATAGCCAAATTAACAACATCCTAATTTTAGCATGTGAATACTTTAAGGGAATATGTTTTTAATGAAAAATTCAGGAAATGTATACTTTTTGAATTGTGTATAAAAATACCTGTAAAATAATTATTAATAATAAGACAAAAGATTATATTCATATAGCACTTTTCAAGAACCCTGATATACTTAGAGTTTTAGAGTACACAATGTACTGTTCTGGGTATTGAATCTGTACCTATGCTTTGGCGAGTGGAATACTGGTTGTTGTTGTTGTTTTTGTTGTTGTGGTGGTGGTGATGGTGGAACTGTGGCAAATTTAATAGAATTACATGTTCACACTCAAACTAGCAACACATTAAGTGTTTAATGACACAGACAACAAATATTTAATAGAATATATTTTTGTGGTGAGAATATTATAGATAGAATTTGGAGTACAGGAGAATATTGCAATAAAAATGTGTGTGTGTGTGTGTGTGTGTGTGTCCATTACAGATGTTAATGAGTGTTTGAAGAATTCCTCTATCTGTGGTCCCTTTGGTTCATGCAATAACACACCTGGCAGTTACATCTGCACTTGTCCCAAGGGCTACCAGAACCAAGGCAACAAGAGTTCCCCCTGCCTCGGTGAGGGCCTGTAGGGCTGGAGTTTAACACTAACACACTCCAGGAGTGATGTCCTGTGAAATTAAATCATTTTATATTGTATATATATATATATATTTATGTCTCTAATATAACCTATTAACAATCGTGGTTCACAGAAGACATATCCTACCATTCATTCATTCATTCATTATCTGTAACCGCTTATCCAATTCAGGGTCGCGGTGGGTCCAGAGCCTACCTGGAATCATTGGGCGCAAGGCAGGAATACACCCTGGATGGGGCGCCAGTCCTTCACAGGGCAACACAGACATACACACACATTCACTCACACACTCACTCACACCTACGGACACTTTTGAGTCGCCAATCCACCTGCAACGTGTGTTTTTGGACTGTGGGAGGAAACCGGAGTACCTGGAGGAAACCCACGCGGACACGGGGAGAACACACCAACTCCTCACAGACAGTCACCTGGAGCGGGAATCGAACCCACAACCTTTAACCATAACCCTTACGAACCATAACCCTTTGACCAGTATTTATTTATGGCTACCTACAGCCCTGCCTTTATTTTAACTAATGTTTCCCCTTTGGTCCAGACACCAGGACCAAATGGAAAAAGTTTGTTGCACTAAAGGAGTACAATATCATGTTACCCAAGTTAAACAGATCATATAGTGGTTTTGGAAATATCAGTGTAAGAAAATTTTCAAGACCTAAGAGGGCCTTAAATATATCAAACTTATTCAGGTAACAATAGTTTATATCATCAGGGAATCATTAACTTGAAGGTCATTAATGGCATGTTTGCTGAAAAACATGGTGAACTCTTCATCTGTGTCCTCAAGTAATGTTAAGATTCTGGAAAGTTTATAGAACACAGATGATCTTAAGCTGTTGTTGGTCAGTTTGATATCCCTGTGACTCCTAGCAGAGTTTTGGATATCAAAGACAACTGCTCTGTGACTCCAAGCATTATCTTAATTATCAGTGGCAAATGCTGATGTGAAGTTCCCTCAAAGGGAGCTCCTGCTGTGCTGCCCTTTGAAAAACCATTAAGATCCATGTTCACCCCCACACCCTTTTTGGAGTTATCTGCCTGCTTTCTGCGACAGACTCTTGCAAAGTGACCATTTTTATGGCAATAGTGGCACTCTATCTTATGGCTAGGGACCTTCTTACTGGAACCTGAGTTAGAACTCTTTTCTGAGAGGACATGTATGGAAGCTGTCACATGGCCTGGTTCTAAGTCAAGGTCCAGCCTGTCAAGTTCACTTTTAATTTTACCCCATTTAACATTACGCCAGTCGGGAAGTGATGTCACCAGGGCCTGTCTAAGATCTGGTCTCAAAGATTCTACCAGCTGTGTAAAATGAGGACCTTCAGTTGTATCATCAAAGTTGCCACTATTGTATGTATCTATACCCGAGTGACGCAAGAAAACTCTTTCAAACCTTTCACAGAAATCTGCAGCTGATTCTCCCTTTTTCTGCCTGCATTTAGTTATTTGGCCCCAATCAGTAGTTTTGCGGCATTTGTTGCTAATCCAGTCATTGAAAGCTTTCCAGCCTTTTTCAATGTTCTGACCTTTGTCACCCAAATCATCCGACACCTTTTTAGCAAGATGTCTGCTGTCTGTTAAGTTAAGGACTTGGCTTGCTATGGCCACAGCATCACTGGGGTGCAAAGAGTACAGCATTCTTTTTTTCTGCATGAGATCTATAAATTCAAGACCCATATGCTTTGGAGGTTTAAACTCCTTGGACAGGTTGTCCAGGGTTGCTGCATCTAAAGGAACATGGCCAATGTCTAGCCTGGTTTTATTAACTTCACCTCTCTTGTGAAGTACCTCAGCGGATGTTATTGTAACTGGCCTCATTTCAGCTTTCCTTCTGACAATCACTTTACCATTGCTAGTACTTAACCCATGCTCAGAGTCCTCTTCAGAAGATGAATGGTCACTGCCATCAGAATAGTCAGTCTCTACACCCATGCTGGTTGCAACCATTTGTGGACACAATCTGGCTGTTGCTGGAGGATTTAAATCCGAGTAACAACACTTATTTTGTAGATGGCCTATTGGTGAAGGACAAGACTGACTTTTACATTTGGCATGTTTCAGTTCAAGAGATTTCAGTGATCTCTGAAGTTTTTCACAGGTTTTCTGTGCATTAATAGCAGCTTGTTTATGCTTTTTACACTCATCAGCTAGTTCAGAGATCTTCTCCTCAGATTCTCCTAGCTTATGTTCCATGGACTTCAGTTTGTACTTCCAGTACTGCTTAATGACATAAAGGCACTCTTTAGCAGAGTCATGTTTGATACCATATCCTAAAGCTGATCTACATTCTTCAAGATTCCATTCTGTGTCTGCAGAAAAGCCTTTAGATAAAAAGTACTGACTGCTCTTTTGCTCATTGATGTGCTTATTGACTATGCTGTCTATTACCTTTTCAAAATCTGGTTCAGTCCACTGAGGCATTTCAGTCCCACCCTTAACTAATGTGCTATTTCTATAGTTAATAGGCTTCCAGGAGACTTTACAATATTTATGAGCATTTTGGCCATTTGAAGTCATGGTGAGGCAACACAACAAAACAAGCAAACAAACAAACAAAGCAAAAGCTTCCCTCAATAGTTAAAAGTAACTTTAAGTACTGTTTTCCTCCAATCAAAGTATAGGAGAACAGCCACAAAACTGTACGTTTTTACCAGTGGCACACTAGTGTTTCAACAAACACAAACAGATCTTTCTTGATCAAAGAATATAAAACAGCCACAAAACGTTAGGTTTTTACCAGTGACACGCCAGTGTTTCGACAAAACACAAACAGGCCTCTTTTGATCAGAAAATCTAAATACTTATAAAATACCAGTCTTCCCTCATATAGAGGGGATAACAGTAACAACAGTTACAAACTACTGGTCTTCCCTCACCTGGGGGGATAACAGTAACAACACAGTTACAATTTCAGGATAATTTTACTGACTCTTATTCCTTATATCCTAGTCTGCATAGGAGAAGGTTCTGCCAGAATTTCTCTTTAGTTTGTGATGGCGTTACTCACCAAGAAGGATTCAGTATGCCATCCGGGTCACGGCACCAACTGTTAGAAATTCGGCATAGGAGAGTCAGGAGACTGGAGTTCGGTGTTGACTGGAGTTTATTTACACATACACAGGACCATGTATGAGTACAGCTGGATGATCTCAGTCTATCTCAGGATGATCTGAGGTTTAGAAACTGGAGGTTCAGAGGTGGAGGTTTCCTTCACGTGCATGCAGAAAAGCACGGGCACAGCTTGGTCAGTTTGTCACCAGTTCAGTCTGTTCCCAATCCAGTCTGTGACTGTTGCCAGTCTAGTCTGTTCCCAATCCAGTCTGTGACTGTTGCCAGTCTAGTCTGTTCCCAATCCAGTCTGTGACTGTTGCCAGTCTAGTCTGTTCCCAATCCAGTCTGTGACTGTTGCCAGTCTAGTCTGTTCCCAATCCAGTCTGACACCAAATATTTTAGGAGGGCCTTATATACATTGGAGTAGTGGGGGAAGGGAATTGGAGGAAGACGAGGAGTGAGAGGAGGGGTATGTAGAATGAGGGTGATGAAGAACATGTAAGACAGAGGAAGGGGGGAAAAGGTGAGAGAAAATGGAAATCAGGGGAGGGATAGGAGGAAGAATAGGGGTGAGAGGAGGGGTAGGTGTGATGAGGGTGATGGTCAAGGAAATAAGGAACATGATGAGACATGAAACTATGATAGATTCTCTCAGTCATAATTTCATTTTAACTTGTTTTTAACAAAGTGCAACTACAAGCTGCTTTCTGACTTTTACAGTAATGCAGACTCAATTAACTATTAATTAATTAATGTATTTATTTATATTGGAATACTGGTTATAATGGTAAGCTATTATTATTTTGATTAATCTAATGTTATTGCTATGTTTAAGGGAATTTCTTTTTAATGAAAAATGTGTGTGTGTGTGTGTGTGTGTGTGTGTGTGTGTGTGTCCATTACAGATGTTAATGAGTGTTTGAAGAATTCCTCTATCTGTGGTCCCTTTGGTTCATGCAATAACACACCTGGCAGTTACATCTGCACTTGTCCCAAGGGCTTCCAGAACCAAGGCAACAAGAGTTCCCCCTGCCTCGGTGAGGGCCTGTAGGGCTTGAGTTTACCACTAACACACTGCAGGAGTGATGTCCTGTGAAATTAAATCATTTCATATCGTGTATATATATATATATATATATATATATATATATATATATATATATATATCTAATATAACCTATTAGCTAGTGATATGTATAAAGACATTAGGTGATATTTATACAGACGGGGTAAAAATCAATAGCCGAATTAACAACATCCTAATTTTAGCATGTGAATACTTTAAGGGAATATGTTTTTAATGAAAAATTCAGGAAATGTATACTTTTTGAATTGTGTATAAAAATACCTGTAAAATAATTATTAATAATAAGACAAAAGATTATATTCATATAGCACTTTTCAAGAACCCTGATATACTTAGAGTTTTAGAGTACACAATGTACTGTTCTGGGTATTGAATCTGTACCTATGCTTTGGCGAGTGGAATACTGGTTGTTGTTGTTGTTTTTGTTGTTGTGGTGGTGGTGATGGTGGAACTGTGGCAAATTTAATAGAATTACATGTTCACACTCAAACTAGCAACACATTAAGTGTTTAATGACACAGACAACAAATATTTAATAGAATATATTTTTGTGGTGAGAATATTATAGATAGAATTTGGAGTACAGGAGAATATTGCAATAAAAATGTGTGTGTGTGTGTGTGTGTGTGTGTCCATTACAGATGTTAATGAGTGTTTGAAGAATTCCTCTATCTGTGGTCCCTTTGGTTCATGCAATAACACACCTGGCAGTTACATCTGCACTTGTCCCAAGGGCTACCAGAACCAAGGCAACAAGAGTTCCCCCTGCCTCGGTGAGGGCCTGTAGGGCTGGAGTTTAACACTAACACACTCCAGGAGTGATGTCCTGTGAAATTAAATCATTTTATATTGTATATATATATATATATTTATGTCTCTAATATAACCTATTAACAATCGTGGTTCACAGAAGACATATCCTACCATTCATTCATTCATTCATTATCTGTAACCGCTTACCCAATTCAGGGTCGCGGTGGGTCCAGAGCCTACCTGGAATCATTGGGCGCAAGGCAGGAATACACCCTGGATGGGGCGCCAGTCCTTCACAGGGCAACACAGACATACACACACATTCACTCACACACTCACTCACACCTACGGACACTTTTGAATCGCCAATCCACCTGCAACGTGTGTTTTTGGACTGTGGGAGGAAACCGGAGTACCTGGAGGAAACCCACGCGGACACGGGGAGAACACACCAACTCCTCACAGACAGTCACCTGGAGCGGGAATCGAACCCACAACCTTTAACCATAACCCTTACGAACCATAACCCTTTGACCAGTATTTATTTATGGCTACCTACAGCCCTGCCTTTATTTTAACTAATGTTCCCCCTTTGGTCCAGACACCAGGACCAAATGGAAAAAGTTTGTTGCACTAAAGGAGTACAATATCATGTTACCCAAGTTAAACAGATCATATAGTGGTTTTGGAAATATCAGTGTAAGAAAATTTTCAAGACCTAAGAGGGCCTTAAATATATCAAACTTATTCAGGTAACAATAGTTTATATCATCAGGGAATCATTAACTTGAAGGTCATTAATGGCATGTTTGCTGAAAAACATGGTGAACTCTTCATCTGTGTCCTCAAGTAATGTTAAGATTCTGGAAAGTTTATAGAACACAGATGATCTTAAGCTGTTGTTGGTCAGTTTGATATCCCTGTGACTCCTAGCAGAGTTTTGGATATCAAAGACAACTGCTCTGTGACTCCAAGCATTATCTTAATTATCAGTGGCAAATGCTGATGTGAAGTTCCCTCAAAGGGAGCTCCTGCTGTGCTGCCCTTTGAAAAACCATTAAGATCCATGTTCACCCCCACACCCTTTTTGGAGTTATCTGCCTGCTTTCTGCGACAGACTCTTGCAAAGTGACCATTTTTATGGCAATAGTGGCACTCTATCTTATGGCTAGGGACCTTCTTACTGGAACCTGAGTTAGAACTCTTTTCTGAGAGGACATGTATGGAAGCTGTCACATGGCCTGGTTCTAAGTCAAGGTCCAGCCTGTCAAGTTCACTTTTAATTTTACCCCATTTAACATTACGCCAGTCGGGAAGTGATGTCACCAGGGCCTGTCTAAGATCTGGTCTCAAAGATTCTACCAGCTGTGTAAAATGAGGACCTTCAGTTGTATCATCAAAGTTGCCACTATTGTATGTATCTATACCCGAGTGACGCAAGAAAACTCTTTCAAACCTTTCACAGAAATCTGCAGCTGATTCTCCCTTTTTCTGCCTGCATTTAGTTATTTGGCCCCAATCAGTAGTTTTGCGGCATTTGTTGCTAATCCAGTCATTGAAAGCTTTCCAGCCTTTTTCAATGTTCTGACCTTTGTCACCCAAATCATCCGACACCTTTTTAGCAAGATGTCTGCTGTCTGTTAAGTTAAGGACTTGGCTTGCTATGGCCACAGCATCACTGGGGTGCAAAGAGTACAGCATTCTTTTTTTCTGCATGAGATCTATAAATTCAAGACCCATATGCTTTGGAGGTTTAAACTCCTTGGACAGGTTGTCCAGGGTTGCTGCATCTAAAGGAACATGGCCAATGTCTAGCCTGGTTTTATTAACTTCACCTCTCTTGTGAAGTACCTCAGCGGATGTTATTGTAACTGGCCTCATTTCAGCTTTCCTTCTGACAATCACTTTACCATTGCTAGTACTTAACCCATGCTCAGAGTCCTCTTCAGAAGATGAATGGTCACTGCCATCAGAATAGTCAGTCTCTACACCCATGCTGGTTGCAACCATTTGTGGACACAATCTGGCTGTTGCTGGAGGATTTAAATCCGAGTAACAACACTTATTTTGTAGATGGCCTATTGGTGAAGGACAAGACTGACTTTTACATTTGGCATGTTTCAGTTCAAGAGATTTCAGTGATCTCTGAAGTTTTTCACAGGTTTTCTGTGCATTAATAGCAGCTTGTTTATGCTTTTTACACTCATCAGCTAGTTCAGAGATCTTCTCCTCAGATTCTCCTAGCTTATGTTCCATGGACTTCAGTTTGTACTTCCAGTACTGCTTAATGACATAAAGGCACTCTTTAGCAGAGTCATGTTTGATACCATATCCTAAAGCTGATCTACATTCTTCAAGATTCCATTCTGTGTCTGCAGAAAAGCCTTTAGATAAAAAGTACTGACTGCTCTTTTGCTCATTGATGTGCTTATTGACTATGCTGTCTATTACCTTTTCAAAATCTGGTTCAGTCCACTGAGGCATTTCAGTCCCACCCTTAACTAATGTGCTATTTCTATAGTTAATAGGCTTCCAGGAGACTTTACAATATTTATGAGCATTTTGGCCATTTGAAGTCATGGTGAGGCAACACAACAAAACAAGCAAACAAACAAACAAAGCAAAAGCTTCCCTCAATAGTTAAAAGTAACTTTAAGTACTGTTTTCCTCCAATCAAAGTATAGGAGAACAGCCACAAAACTGTACGTTTTTACCAGTGGCACACTAGTGTTTCAACAAACACAAACAGATCTTTCTTGATCAAAGAATATAAAACAGCCACAAAACGTTAGGTTTTTACCAGTGACACGCCAGTGTTTCGACAAAACACAAACAGGCCTCTTTTGATCAGAAAATCTAAATACTTATAAAATACCAGTCTTCCCTCATATAGAGGGGATAACAGTAACAACAGTTACAAACTACTGGTCTTCCCTCACCTGGGGGGATAACAGTAACAACACAGTTACAATTTCAGGATAATTTTACTGACTCTTATTCCTTATATCCTAGTCTGCATAGGAGAAGGTTCTGCCAGAATTTCTCTTTAGTTTGTGATGGCGTTACTCACCAAGAAGGATTCAGTATGCCATCCGGGTCACGGCACCAACTGTTAGAAATTCGGCATAGGAGAGTCAGGAGACTGGAGTTCGGTGTTGACTGGAGTTTATTTACACATACACAGGACCATGTATGAGTACAGCTGGATGATCTCAGTCTATCTCAGGATGATCTGAGGTTTAGAAACTGGAGGTTCAGAGGTGGAGGTTTCCTTCACGTGCATGCAGAAAAGCACGGGCACAGCTTGGTCAGTTTGTCACCAGTTCAGTCTGTTCCCAATCCAGTCTGTGACTGTTGCCAGTCTAGTCTGTTCCCAATCCAGTCTGTGACTGTTGCCAGTCTAGTCTGTTCCCAATCCAGTCTGTGACTGTTGCCAGTCTAGTCTGTTCCCAATCCAGTCTGTGACTGTTGCCAGTCTAGTCTGTTCCCAATCCAGTCTGACACCAAATATTTTAGGAGGGCCTTATATACATTGGAGTAGTGGGGGAAGGGAATTGGAGGAAGACGAGGAGTGAGAGGAGGGGTATGTAGAATGAGGGTGATGAAGAACATGTAAGACAGAGGAAGGGGGGAAAAGGTGAGAGAAAATGGAAATCAGGGGAGGGATAGGAGGAAGAATAGGGGTGAGAGGAGGGGTAGGTGTGATGAGGGTGATGGTCAAGGAAATAAGGAACATGATGAGACATGAAACTATGATAGATTCTCTCAGTCATAATTTCATTTTAACTTGTTTTTAACAAAGTGCAACTACAAGCTGCTTTCTGACTTTTACAGTAATGCAGACTCAATTAACTATTAATTAATTAATGTATTTATTTATATTGGAATACTGGTTATAATGGTAAGCTATTATTATTTTGATTAATCTAATGTTATTGCTATGTTTAAGGGAATTTCTTTTTAATGAAAAATGTGTGTGTGTGTGTGTGTGTGTGTGTGTGTGTGTGTGTCCATTACAGATGTTAATGAGTGTTTGAAGAATTCCTCTATCTGTGGTCCCTTTGGTTCATGCAATAACACACCTGGCAGTTACATCTGCACTTGTCCCAAGGGCTTCCAGAACCAAGGCAACAAGAGTTCCCCCTGCCTCGGTGAGGGCCTGTAGGGCTTGAGTTTACCACTAACACACTGCAGGAGTGATGTCCTGTGAAATTAAATCATTTCATATCGTGTATATATATATATATATATATATATATATATATATATATATATATATATATCTAATATAACCTATTAGCTAGTGATATGTATAAAGACATTAGGTGATATTTATACAGACGGGGTAAAAATCAATAGCCGAATTAACAACATCCTAATTTTAGCATGTGAATACTTTAAGGGAATATGTTTTTAATGAAAAATTCAGGAAATGTATACTTTTTGAATTGTGTATAAAAATACCTGTAAAATAATTATTAATAATAAGACAAAAGATTATATTCATATAGCACTTTTCAAGAACCCTGATATACTTAGAGTTTTAGAGTACACAATGTACTGTTCTGGGTATTGAATCTGTACCTATGCTTTGGCGAGTGGAATACTGGTTGTTGTTGTTGTTTTTGTTGTTGTGGTGGTGGTGATGGTGGAACTGTGGCAAATTTAATAGAATTACATGTTCACACTCAAACTAGCAACACATTAAGTGTTTAATGACACAGACAACAAATATTTAATAGAATATATTTTTGTGGTGAGAATATTATAGATAGAATTTGGAGTACAGGAGAATATTGCAATAAAAATGTGTGTGTGTGTGTGTGTGTGTGTGTCCATTACAGATGTTAATGAGTGTTTGAAGAATTCCTCTATCTGTGGTCCCTTTGGTTCATGCAATAACACACCTGGCAGTTACATCTGCACTTGTCCCAAGGGCTACCAGAACCAAGGCAACAAGAGTTCCCCCTGCCTCGGTGAGGGCCTGTAGGGCTGGAGTTTAACACTAACACACTCCAGGAGTGATGTCCTGTGAAATTAAATCATTTTATATTGTATATATATATATATATTTATGTCTCTAATATAACCTATTAACAATCGTGGTTCACAGAAGACATATCCTACCATTCATTCATTCATTCATTATCTGTAACCGCTTACCCAATTCAGGGTCGCGGTGGGTCCAGAGCCTACCTGGAATCATTGGGCGCAAGGCAGGAATACACCCTGGATGGGGCGCCAGTCCTTCACAGGGCAACACAGACATACACACACATTCACTCACACACTCACTCACACCTACGGACACTTTTGAATCGCCAATCCACCTGCAACGTGTGTTTTTGGACTGTGGGAGGAAACCGGAGTACCTGGAGGAAACCCACGCGGACACGGGGAGAACACACCAACTCCTCACAGACAGTCACCTGGAGCGGGAATCGAACCCACAACCTTTAACCATAACCCTTACGAACCATAACCCTTTGACCAGTATTTATTTATGGCTACCTACAGCCCTGCCTTTATTTTAACTAATGTTCCCCCTTTGGTCCAGACACCAGGACCAAATGGAAAAAGTTTGTTGCACTAAAGGAGTACAATATCATGTTACCCAAGTTAAACAGATCATATAGTGGTTTTGGAAATATCAGTGTAAGAAAATTTTCAAGACCTAAGAGGGCCTTAAATATATCAAACTTATTCAGGTAACAATAGTTTATATCATCAGGGAATCATTAACTTGAAGGTCATTAATGGCATGTTTGCTGAAAAACATGGTGAACTCTTCATCTGTGTCCTCAAGTAATGTTAAGATTCTGGAAAGTTTATAGAACACAGATGATCTTAAGCTGTTGTTGGTCAGTTTGATATCCCTGTGACTCCTAGCAGAGTTTTGGATATCAAAGACAACTGCTCTGTGACTCCAAGCATTATCTTAATTATCAGTGGCAAATGCTGATGTGAAGTTCCCTCAAAGGGAGCTCCTGCTGTGCTGCCCTTTGAAAAACCATTAAGATCCATGTTCACCCCCACACCCTTTTTGGAGTTATCTGCCTGCTTTCTGCGACAGACTCTTGCAAAGTGACTATTTTTATGGCAATAGTGGCACTCTATCTTATGGCTAGGGACCTTCTTACTGGAACCTGAGTTAGAACTCTTTTCTGAGAGGACATGTATGGAAGCTGTCACATGGCCTGGTTCTAAGTCAAGGTCCAGCCTGTCAAGTTCACTTTTAATTTTACCCCATTTAACATTACGCCAGTCGGGAAGTGATGTCACCAGGGCCTGTCTAAGATCTGGTCTCAAAGATTCTACCAGCTGTGTAAAATGAGGACCTTCAGTTGTATCATCAAAGTTGCCACTATTGTATGTATCTATACCCGAGTGACGCAAGAAAACTCTTTCAAACCTTTCACAGAAATCTGCAGCTGATTCTCCCTTTTTCTGCCTGCATTTAGTTATTTGGCCCCAATCAGTAGTTTTGCGGCATTTGTTGCTAATCCAGTCATTGAAAGCTTTCCAGCCTTTTTCAATGTTCTGACCTTTGTCACCCAAATCATCCGACACCTTTTTAGCAAGATGTCTGCTGTCTGTTAAGTTAAGGACTTGGCTTGCTATGGCCACAGCATCACTGGGGTGCAAAGAGTACAGCATTCTTTTTTTCTGCATGAGATCTATAAATTCAAGACCCATATGCTTTGGAGGTTTAAACTCCTTGGACAGGTTGTCCAGGGTTGCTGCATCTAAAGGAACATGGCCAATGTCTAGCCTGGTTTTATTAACTTCACCTCTCTTGTGAAGTACCTCAGCGGATGTTATTGTAACTGGCCTCATTTCAGCTTTCCTTCTGACAATCACTTTACCATTGCTAGTACTTAACCCATGCTCAGAGTCCTCTTCAGAAGATGAATGGTCACTGCCATCAGAATAGTCAGTCTCTACACCCATGCTGGTTGCAACCATTTGTGGACACAATCTGGCTGTTGCTGGAGGATTTAAATCCGAGTAACAACACTTATTTTGTAGATGGCCTATTGGTGAAGGACAAGACTGACTTTTACATTTGGCATGTTTCAGTTCAAGAGATTTCAGTGATCTCTGAAGTTTTTCACAGGTTTTCTGTGCATTAATAGCAGCTTGTTTATGCTTTTTACACTCATCAGCTAGTTCAGAGATCTTCTCCTCAGATTCTCCTAGCTTATGTTCCATGGACTTCAGTTTGTACTTCCAGTACTGCTTAATGACATAAAGGCACTCTTTAGCAGAGTCATGTTTGATACCATATCCTAAAGCTGATCTACATTCTTCAAGATTCCATTCTGTGTCTGCAGAAAAGCCTTTAGATAAAAAGTACTGACTGCTCTTTTGCTCATTGATGTGCTTATTGACTATGCTGTCTATTACCTTTTCAAAATCTGGTTCAGTCCACTGAGGCATTTCAGTCCCACCCTTAACTAATGTGCTATTTCTATAGTTAATAGGCTTCCAGGAGACTTTACAATATTTATGAGCATTTTGGCCATTTGAAGTCATGGTGAGGCAACACAACAAAACAAGCAAACAAACAAACAAAGCAAAAGCTTCCCTCAATAGTTAAAAGTAACTTTAAGTACTGTTTTCCTCCAATCAAAGTATAGGAGAACAGCCACAAAACTGTACGTTTTTACCAGTGGCACACTAGTGTTTCAACAAACACAAACAGATCTTTCTTGATCAAAGAATATAAAACAGCCACAAAACGTTAGGTTTTTACCAGTGACACGCCAGTGTTTCGACAAAACACAAACAGGCCTCTTTTGATCAGAAAATCTAAATACTTATAAAATACCAGTCTTCCCTCATATAGAGGGGATAACAGTAACAACAGTTACAAACTACTGGTCTTCCCTCACCTGGGGGGATAACAGTAACAACACAGTTACAATTTCAGGATAATTTTACTGACTCTTATTCCTTATATCCTAGTCTGCATAGGAGAAGGTTCTGCCAGAATTTCTCTTTAGTTTGTGATGGCGTTACTCACCAAGAAGGATTCAGTATGCCATCCGGGTCACGGCACCAACTGTTAGAAATTCGGCATAGGAGAGTCAGGAGACTGGAGTTCGGTGTTGACTGGAGTTTATTTACACATACACAGGACCATGTATGAGTACAGCTGGATGATCTCAGTCTATCTCAGGATGATCTGAGGTTTAGAAACTGGAGGTTCAGAGGTGGAGGTTTCCTTCACGTGCATGCAGAAAAGCACGGGCACAGCTTGGTCAGTTTGTCACCAGTTCAGTCTGTTCCCAATCCAGTCTGTGACTGTTGCCAGTCTAGTCTGTTCCCAATCCAGTCTGTGACTGTTGCCAGTCTAGTCTGTTCCCAATCCAGTCTGTGACTGTTGCCAGTCTAGTCTGTTCCCAATCCAGTCTGACACCAAATATTTTAGGAGGGCCTTATATACATTGGAGTAGTGGGGGAAGGGAATTGGAGGAAGACGAGGAGTGAGAGGAGGGGTATGTAGAATGAGGGTGATGAAGAACATGTAAGACAGAGGAAGGGGGGAAAAGGTGAGAGAAAATGGAAATCAGGGGAGGGATAGGAGGAAGAATAGGGGTGAGAGGAGGGGTAGGTGTGATGAGGGTGATGGTCAAGGAAATAAGGAACATGATGAGACATGAAACTATGATAGATTCTCTCAGTCATAATTTCATTTTAACTTGTTTTTAACAAAGTGCAACTACAAGCTGCTTTCTGACTTTTACAGTAATGCAGACTCAATTAACTATTAATTAATTAATGTATTTATTTATATTGGAATACTGGTTATAATGGTAAGCTATTATTATTTTGATTAATCTAATGTTATTGCTATGTTTAAGGGAATTTCTTTTTAATGAAAAATGTGTGTGTGTGTGTGTGTGTGTGTGTGTGTCCATTACAGATGTTAATGAGTGTTTGAAGAATTCCTCTATCTGTGGTCCCTTTGGTTCATGCAATAACACACCTGGCAGTTACATCTGCACTTGTCCCAAGGGCTTCCAGAACCAAGGCAACAAGAGTTCCCCCTGCCTCGGTGAGGGCCTGTAGGGCTTGAGTTTACCACTAACACACTGCAGGAGTGATGTCCTGTGAAATTAAATCATTTCATATCGTGTATATATATATATATATATATATATATATATATATATATACATATATATATATATATATATATATAAATATATATATATATATATCTAATATAACCTATTAGCTAGTGATATGTATAAAGACATTAGGTGATATTTATACAGACGGGGTAAAAATCAATAGCCGAATTAACAACATCCTAATTTTAGCATGTGAATACTTTAAGGGAATATGTTTTTAATGAAAAATTCAGGAAATGTATACTTTTTGAATTGTGTATAAAAATACCTGTAAAATAATTATTAATAATAAGACAAAAGATTATATTCATATAGCACTTTTCAAGAACCCTGATATACTTAGAGTTTTAGAGTACACAATGTACTGTTCTGGGTATTGAATCTGTACCTATGCTTTGGCGAGTGGAATACTGGTTGTTGTTGTTGTTTTTGTTGTTGTGGTGGTGGTGATGGTGGAACTGTGGCAAATTTAATAGAATTACATGTTCACACTCAAACTAGCAACACATTAAGTGTTTAATGACACAGACAACAAATATTTAATAGAATATATTTTTGTGGTGAGAATATTATAGATAGAATTTGGAGTACAGGAGAATATTGCAATAAAAATGTGTGTGTGTGTGTGTGTGTGTGTGTCCATTACAGATGTTAATGAGTGTTTGAAGAATTCCTCTATCTGTGGTCCCTTTGGTTCATGCAATAACACACCTGGCAGTTACATCTGCACTTGTCCCAAGGGCTACCAGAACCAAGGCAACAAGAGTTCCCCCTGCCTCGGTGAGGGCCTGTAGGGCTGGAGTTTAACACTAACACACTCCAGGAGTGATGTCCTGTGAAATTAAATCATTTTATATTGTATATATATATATATATTTATGTCTCTAATATAACCTATTAACAATCGTGGTTCACAGAAGACATATCCTACCATTCATTCATTCATTCATTATCTGTAACCGCTTACCCAATTCAGGGTCGCGGTGGGTCCAGAGCCTACCTGGAATCATTGGGCGCAAGGCAGGAATACACCCTGGATGGGGCGCCAGTCCTTCACAGGGCAACACAGACATACACACACATTCACTCACACACTCACTCACACCTACGGACACTTTTGAATCGCCAATCCACCTGCAACGTGTGTTTTTGGACTGTGGGAGGAAACCGGAGTACCTGGAGGAAACCCACGCGGACACGGGGAGAACACACCAACTCCTCACAGACAGTCACCTGGAGCGGGAATCGAACCCACAACCTTTAACCATAACCCTTACGAACCATAACCCTTTGACCAGTATTTATTTATGGCTACCTACAGCCCTGCCTTTATTTTAACTAATGTTCCCCCTTTGGTCCAGACACCAGGACCAAATGGAAAAAGTTTGTTGCACTAAAGGAGTACAATATCATGTTACCCAAGTTAAACAGATCATATAGTGGTTTTGGAAATATCAGTGTAAGAAAATTTTCAAGACCTAAGAGGGCCTTAAATATATCAAACTTATTCAGGTAACAATAGTTTATATCATCAGGGAATCATTAACTTGAAGGTCATTAATGGCATGTTTGCTGAAAAACATGGTGAACTCTTCATCTGTGTCCTCAAGTAATGTTAAGATTCTGGAAAGTTTATAGAACACAGATGATCTTAAGCTGTTGTTGGTCAGTTTGATATCCCTGTGACTCCTAGCAGAGTTTTGGATATCAAAGACAACTGCTCTGTGACTCCAAGCATTATCTTAATTATCAGTGGCAAATGCTGATGTGAAGTTCCCTCAAAGGGAGCTCCTGCTGTGCTGCCCTTTGAAAAACCATTAAGATCCATGTTCACCCCCACACCCTTTTTGGAGTTATCTGCCTGCTTTCTGCGACAGACTCTTGCAAAGTGACTATTTTTATGGCAATAGTGGCACTCTATCTTATGGCTAGGGACCTTCTTACTGGAACCTGAGTTAGAACTCTTTTCTGAGAGGACATGTATGGAAGCTGTCACATGGCCTGGTTCTAAGTCAAGGTCCAGCCTGTCAAGTTCACTTTTAATTTTACCCCATTTAACATTACGCCAGTCGGGAAGTGATGTCACCAGGGCCTGTCTAAGATCTGGTCTCAAAGATTCTACCAGCTGTGTAAAATGAGGACCTTCAGTTGTATCATCAAAGTTGCCACTATTGTATGTATCTATACCCGAGTGACGCAAGAAAACTCTTTCAAACCTTTCACAGAAATCTGCAGCTGATTCTCCCTTTTTCTGCCTGCATTTAGTTATTTGGCCCCAATCAGTAGTTTTGCGGCATTTGTTGCTAATCCAGTCATTGAAAGCTTTCCAGCCTTTTTCAATGTTCTGACCTTTGTCACCCAAATCATCCGACACCTTTTTAGCAAGATGTCTGCTGTCTGTTAAGTTAAGGACTTGGCTTGCTATGGCCACAGCATCACTGGGGTGCAAAGAGTACAGCATTCTTTTTTTCTGCATGAGATCTATAAATTCAAGACCCATATGCTTTGGAGGTTTAAACTCCTTGGACAGGTTGTCCAGGGTTGCTGCATCTAAAGGAACATGGCCAATGTCTAGCCTGGTTTTATTAACTTCACCTCTCTTGTGAAGTACCTCAGCGGATGTTATTGTAACTGGCCTCATTTCAGCTTTCCTTCTGACAATCACTTTACCATTGCTAGTACTTAACCCATGCTCAGAGTCCTCTTCAGAAGATGAATGGTCACTGCCATCAGAATAGTCAGTCTCTACACCCATGCTGGTTGCAACCATTTGTGGACACAATCTGGCTGTTGCTGGAGGATTTAAATCCGAGTAACAACACTTATTTTGTAGATGGCCTATTGGTGAAGGACAAGACTGACTTTTACATTTGGCATGTTTCAGTTCAAGAGATTTCAGTGATCTCTGAAGTTTTTCACAGGTTTTCTGTGCATTAATAGCAGCTTGTTTATGCTTTTTACACTCATCAGCTAGTTCAGAGATCTTCTCCTCAGATTCTCCTAGCTTATGTTCCATGGACTTCAGTTTGTACTTCCAGTACTGCTTAATGACATAAAGGCACTCTTTAGCAGAGTCATGTTTGATACCATATCCTAAAGCTGATCTACATTCTTCAAGATTCCATTCTGTGTCTGCAGAAAAGCCTTTAGATAAAAAGTACTGACTGCTCTTTTGCTCATTGATGTGCTTATTGACTATGCTGTCTATTACCTTTTCAAAATCTGGTTCAGTCCACTGAGGCATTTCAGTCCCACCCTTAACTAATGTGCTATTTCTATAGTTAATAGGCTTCCAGGAGACTTTACAATATTTATGAGCATTTTGGCCATTTGAAGTCATGGTGAGGCAACACAACAAAACAAGCAAACAAACAAACAAAGCAAAAGCTTCCCTCAATAGTTAAAAGTAACTTTAAGTACTGTTTTCCTCCAATCAAAGTATAGGAGAACAGCCACAAAACTGTACGTTTTTACCAGTGGCACACTAGTGTTTCAACAAACACAAACAGATCTTTCTTGATCAAAGAATATAAAACAGCCACAAAACGTTAGGTTTTTACCAGTGACACGCCAGTGTTTCGACAAAACACAAACAGGCCTCTTTTGATCAGAAAATCTAAATACTTATAAAATACCAGTCTTCCCTCATATAGAGGGGATAACAGTAACAACAGTTACAAACTACTGGTCTTCCCTCACCTGGGGGGATAACAGTAACAACACAGTTACAATTTCAGGATAATTTTACTGACTCTTATTCCTTATATCCTAGTCTGCATAGGAGAAGGTTCTGCCAGAATTTCTCTTTAGTTTGTGATGGCGTTACTCACCAAGAAGGATTCAGTATGCCATCCGGGTCACGGCACCAACTGTTAGAAATTCGGCATAGGAGAGTCAGGAGACTGGAGTTCGGTGTTGACTGGAGTTTATTTACACATACACAGGACCATGTATGAGTACAGCTGGATGATCTCAGTCTATCTCAGGATGATCTGAGGTTTAGAAACTGGAGGTTCAGAGGTGGAGGTTTCCTTCACGTGCATGCAGAAAAGCACGGGCACAGCTTGGTCAGTTTGTCACCAGTTCAGTCTGTTCCCAATCCAGTCTGTGACTGTTGCCAGTCTAGTCTGTTCCCAATCCAGTCTGTGACTGTTGCCAGTCTAGTCTGTTCCCAATCCAGTCTGTGACTGTTGCCAGTCTAGTCTGTTCCCAATCCAGTCTGTGACTGTTGCCAGTCTAGTCTGTTCCCAATCCAGTCTGACACCAAATATTTTAGGAGGGCCTTATATACATTGGAGTAGTGGGGGAAGGGAATTGGAGGAAGACGAGGAGTGAGAGGAGGGGTATGTAGAATGAGGGTGATGAAGAACATGTAAGACAGAGGAAGGGGGGAAAAGGTGAGAGAAAATGGAAATCAGGGGAGGGATAGGAGGAAGAATAGGGGTGAGAGGAGGGGTAGGTGTGATGAGGGTGATGGTCAAGGAAATAAGGAACATGATGAGACATGAAACTATGATAGATTCTCTCAGTCATAATTTCATTTTAACTTGTTTTTAACAAAGTGCAACTACAAGCTGCTTTCTGACTTTTACAGTAATGCAGACTCAATTAACTATTAATTAATTAATGTATTTATTTATATTGGAATACTGGTTATAATGGTAAGCTATTATTATTTTGATTAATCTAATGTTATTGCTATGTTTAAGGGAATTTCTTTTTAATGAAAAATGTGTGTGTGTGTGTGTGTGTGTGTGTGTGTGTGTGTGTCCATTACAGATGTTAATGAGTGTTTGAAGAATTCCTCTATCTGTGGTCCCTTTGGTTCATGCAATAACACACCTGGCAGTTACATCTGCACTTGTCCCAAGGGCTTCCAGAACCAAGGCAACAAGAGTTCCCCCTGCCTCGGTGAGGGCCTGTAGGGCTTGAGTTTACCACTAACACACTGCAGGAGTGATGTCCTGTGAAATTAAATCATTTCATATCGTGTATATATATATATATATATATATATATATATATATATATATATATATATATCTAATATAACCTATTAGCTAGTGATATGTATAAAGACATTAGGTGATATTTATACAGACGGGGTAAAAATCAATAGCCGAATTAACAACATCCTAATTTTAGCATGTGAATACTTTAAGGGAATATGTTTTTAATGAAAAATTCAGGAAATGTATACTTTTTGAATTGTGTATAAAAATACCTGTAAAATAATTATTAATAATAAGACAAAAGATTATATTCATATAGCACTTTTCAAGAACCCTGATATACTTAGAGTTTTAGAGTACACAATGTACTGTTCTGGGTATTGAATCTGTACCTATGCTTTGGCGAGTGGAATACTGGTTGTTGTTGTTGTTTTTGTTGTTGTGGTGGTGGGGATGGTGGAACTGTGGCAAATTTAATAGAATTACATGTTCACACTCAAACTAGCAACACATTAAGTGTTTAATGACACAGACAACAAATATTTAATAGAATATATTTTTGTGGTGAGAATATTATAGATAGAATTTGGAGTACAGGAGAATATTGCAATAAAAATGTGTGTGTGTGTGTGTGTGTGTGTGTCCATTACAGATGTTAATGAGTGTTTGAAGAATTCCTCTATCTGTGGTCCCTTTGGTTCATGCAATAACACACCTGGCAGTTACATCTGCACTTGTCCCAAGGGCTACCAGAACCAAGGCAACAAGAGTTCCCCCTGCCTCGGTGAGGGCCTGTAGGGCTGGAGTTTAACACTAACACACTCCAGGAGTGATGTCCTGTGAAATTAAATCATTTTATATTGTATATATATATATATTTATGTCTCTAATATAACCTATTAACAATCGTGGTTCACAGAAGACATATCCTACCATTCATTCATTCATTCATTATCTGTAACCGCTTATCCAATTCAGGGTCGCGGTGGGTCCAGAGCCTACCTGGAATCATTGGGCGCAAGGCAGGAATACACCCTGGATGGGGCGCCAGTCCTTCACAGGGCAACACAGACATACACACACATTCACTCACACACTCACTCACACCTACGGACACTTTTGAGTTGCCAATCCACCTGCAACGTGTGTTTTTGGACTGTGGGAGGAAACCGGAGTACCTGGAGGAAACCCACGCGGACACGGGGAGAACACACCAACTCCTCACAGACAGTCACCTGGAGCGGGAATCGAACCCACAACCTTTAACCATAACCCTTACGAACCATAACCCTTTGACCAGTATTTATTTATGGCTACCTACAGCCCTGCCTTTATTTTAACTAATGTTCCCCCTTTGGTCCAGACACCAGGACCAAATGGAAAAAGTTTGTTGCACTAAAGGAGTACAATATCATGTTACCCAAGTTAAACAGATCATATAGTGGTTTTGGAAATATCAGTGTAAGAAAATTTTCAAGACCTAAGAGGGCCTTAAATATATCAAACTTATTCAGGTAACAATAGTTTATATCATCAGGGAATCATTAACTTGAAGGTCATTAATGGCATGTTTGCTGAAAAACATGGTGAACTCTTCATCTGTGTCCTCAAGTAATGTTAAGATTCTGGAAAGTTTATAGAACACAGATGATCTTAAGCTGTTGTTGGTCAGTTTGATATCCCTGTGACTCCTAGCAGAGTTTTGGATATCAAAGACAACTGCTCTGTGACTCCAAGCATTATCTTAATTATCAGTGGCAAATGCTGATGTGAAGTTCCCTCAAAGGGAGCTCCTGCTGTGCTGCCCTTTGAAAAACCATTAAGATCCATGTTCACCCCCACACCCTTTTTGGAGTTATCTGCCTGCTTTCTGCGACAGACTCTTGCAAAGTGACCATTTTTATGGCAATAGTGGCACTCTATCTTATGGCTAGGGACCTTCTTACTGGAACCTGAGTTAGAACTCTTTTCTGAGAGGACATGTATGGAAGCTGTCACATGGCCTGGTTCTAAGTCAAGGTCCAGCCTGTCAAGTTCACTTTTAATTTTACCCCATTTAACATTACGCCAGTCGGGAAGTGATGTCACCAGGGCCTGTCTAAGATCTGGTCTCAAAGATTCTACCAGCTGTGTAAAATGAGGACCTTCAGTTGTATCATCAAAGTTGCCACTATTGTATGTATCTATACCCGAGTGACGCAAGAAAACTCTTTCAAACCTTTCACAGAAATCTGCAGCTGATTCTCCCTTTTTCTGCCTGCATTTAGTTATTTGGCCCCAATCAGTAGTTTTGCGGCATTTGTTGCTAATCCAGTCATTGAAAGCTTTCCAGCCTTTTTCAATGTTCTGACCTTTGTCACCCAAATCATCCGACACCTTTTTAGCAAGATGTCTGCTGTCTGTTAAGTTAAGGACTTGGCTTGCTATGGCCACAGCATCACTGGGGTGCAAAGAGTACAGCATTCTTTTTTTCTGCATGAGATCTATAAATTCAAGACCCATATGCTTTGGAGGTTTAAACTCCTTGGACAGGTTGTCCAGGGTTGCTGCATCTAAAGGAACATGGCCAATGTCTAGCCTGGTTTTATTAACTTCACCTCTCTTGTGAAGTACCTCAGCGGATGTTATTGTAACTGGCCTCATTTCAGCTTTCCTTCTGACAATCACTTTACCATTGCTAGTACTTAACCCATGCTCAGAGTCCTCTTCAGAAGATGAATGGTCACTGCCATCAGAATAGTCAGTCTCTACACCCATGCTGGTTGCAACCATTTGTGGACACAATCTGGCTGTTGCTGGAGGATTTAAATCCGAGTAACAACACTTATTTTGTAGATGGCCTATTGGTGAAGGACAAGACTGACTTTTACATTTGGCATGTTTCAGTTCAAGAGATTTCAGTGATCTCTGAAGTTTTTCACAGGTTTTCTGTGCATTAATAGCAGCTTGTTTATGCTTTTTACACTCATCAGCTAGTTCAGAGATCTTCTCCTCAGATTCTCCTAGCTTATGTTCCATGGACTTCAGTTTGTACTTCCAGTACTGCTTAATGACATAAAGGCACTCTTTAGCAGAGTCATGTTTGATACCATATCCTAAAGCTGATCTACATTCTTCAAGATTCCATTCTGTGTCTGCAGAAAAGCCTTTAGATAAAAAGTACTGACTGCTCTTTTGCTCATTGATGTGCTTATTGACTATGCTGTCTATTACCTTTTCAAAATCTGGTTCAGTCCACTGAGGCATTTCAGTCCCACCCTTAACTAATGTGCTATTTCTATAGTTAATAGGCTTCCAGGAGACTTTACAATATTTATGAGCATTTTGGCCATTTGAAGTCATGGTGAGGCAACACAACAAAACAAGCAAACAAACAAACAAAGCAAAAGCTTCCCTCAATAGTTAAAAGTAACTTTAAGTACTGTTTTCCTCCAATCAAAGTATAGGAGAACAGCCACAAAACTGTACGTTTTTACCAGTGGCACACTAGTGTTTCAACAAACACAAACAGATCTTTCTTGATCAAAGAATATAAAACAGCCACAAAACGTTAGGTTTTTACCAGTGACACGCCAGTGTTTCGACAAAACACAAACAGGCCTCTTTTGATCAGAAAATCTAAATACTTATAAAATACCAGTCTTCCCTCATATAGAGGGGATAACAGTAACAACAGTTACAAACTACTGGTCTTCCCTCACCTGGGGGGATAACAGTAACAACACAGTTACAATTTCAGGATAATTTTACTGACTCTTATTCCTTATATCCTAGTCTGCATAGGAGAAGGTTCTGCCAGAATTTCTCTTTAGTTTGTGATGGCGTTACTCACCAAGAAGGATTCAGTATGCCATCCGGGTCACGGCACCAACTGTTAGAAATTCGGCATAGGAGAGTCAGGAGACTGGAGTTCGGTGTTGACTGGAGTTTATTTACACATACACAGGACCATGTATGAGTACAGCTGGATGATCTCAGTCTATCTCAGGATGATCTGAGGTTTAGAAACTGGAGGTTCAGAGGTGGAGGTTTCCTTCACGTGCATGCAGAAAAGCACGGGCACAGCTTGGTCAGTTTGTCACCAGTTCAGTCTGTTCCCAATCCAGTCTGTGACTGTTGCCAGTCTAGTCTGTTCCCAATCCAGTCTGTGACTGTTGCCAGTCTAGTCTGTTCCCAATCCAGTCTGTGACTGTTGCCAGTCTAGTCTGTTCCCAATCCAGTCTGTGACTGTTGCCAGTCTAGTCTGTTCCCAATCCAGTCTGACACCAAATATTTTAGGAGGGCCTTATATACATTGGAGTAGTGGGGGAAGGGAATTGGAGGAAGACGAGGAGTGAGAGGAGGGGTATGTAGAATGAGGGTGATGAAGAACATGTAAGACAGAGGAAGGGGGGAAAAGGTGAGAGAAAATGGAAATCAGGGGAGGGATAGGAGGAAGAATAGGGGTGAGAGGAGGGGTAGGTGTGATGAGGGTGATGGTCAAGGAAATAAGGAACATGATGAGACATGAAACTATGATAGATTCTCTCAGTCATAATTTCATTTTAACTTGTTTTTAACAAAGTGCAACTACAAGCTGCTTTCTGACTTTTACAGTAATGCAGACTCAATTAACTATTAATTAATTAATGTATTTATTTATATTGGAATACTGGTTATAATGGTAAGCTATTATTATTTTGATTAATCTAATGTTATTGCTATGTTTAAGGGAATTTCTTTTTAATGAAAAATGTGTGTGTGTGTGTGTGTGTGTGTGTGTGTGTGTGTGTCCATTACAGATGTTAATGAGTGTTTGAAGAATTCCTCTATCTGTGGTCCCTTTGGTTCATGCAATAACACACCTGGCAGTTACATCTGCACTTGTCCCAAGGGCTTCCAGAACCAAGGCAACAAGAGTTCCCCCTGCCTCGGTGAGGGCCTGTAGGGCTTGAGTTTACCACTAACACACTGCAGGAGTGATGTCCTGTGAAATTAAATCATTTCATATCGTGTATATATATATATATATATATATATATATATATATATCTAATATAACCTATTAGCTAGTGATATGTATAAAGACATTAGGTGATATTTATACAGACGGGGTAAAAATCAATAGCCGAATTAACAACATCCTAATTTTAGCATGTGAATACTTTAAGGGAATATGTTTTTAATGAAAAATTCAGGAAATGTATACTTTTTGAATTGTGTATAAAAATACCTGTAAAATAATTATTAATAATAAGACAAAAGATTATATTCATATAGCACTTTTCAAGAACCCTGATATACTTAGAGTTTTAGAGTACACAATGTACTGTTCTGGGTATTGAATCTGTACCTATGCTTTGGCGAGTGGAATACTGGTTGTTGTTGTTGTTTTTGTTGTTGTGGTGGTGGGGATGGTGGAACTGTGGCAAATTTAATAGAATTACATGTTCACACTCAAACTAGCAACACATTAAGTGTTTAATGACACAGACAACAAATATTTAATAGAATATATTTTTGTGGTGAGAATATTATAGATAGAATTTGGAGTACAGGAGAATATTGCAATAAAAATGTGTGTGTGTGTGTGTGTGTGTGTGTCCATTACAGATGTTAATGAGTGTTTGAAGAATTCCTCTATCTGTGGTCCCTTTGGTTCATGCAATAACACACCTGGCAGTTACATCTGCACTTGTCCCAAGGGCTACCAGAACCAAGGCAACAAGAGTTCCCCCTGCCTCGGTGAGGGCCTGTAGGGCTGGAGTTTAACACTAACACACTCCAGGAGTGATGTCCTGTGAAATTAAATCATTTTATATTGTATAAATATATATATTTATGTCTCTAATATAACCTATTAACAATCGTGGTTCACAGAAGACATATCCTACCATTCATTCATTCATTCATTATCTGTAACCGCTTATCCAATTCAGGGTCGCGGTGGGTCCAGAGCCTACCTGGAATCATTGGGCGCAAGGCAGGAATACACCCTGGATGGGGCGCCAGTCCTTCACAGGGCAACACAGACATACACACACATTCACTCACACACTCACTCACACCTACGGACACTTTTGAGTTGCCAATCCACCTGCAACGTGTGTTTTTGGACTGTGGGAGGAAACCGGAGTACCTGGAGGAAACCCACGCGGACACGGGGAGAACACACCAACTCCTCACAGACAGTCACCTGGAGCGGGAATCGAACCCACAACCTTTAACCATAACCCTTACGAACCATAACCCTTTGACCAGTATTTATTTATGGCTACCTACAGCCCTGCCTTTATTTTAACTAATGTTCCCCCTTTGGTCCAGACACCAGGACCAAATGGAAAAAGTTTGTTGCACTAAAGGAGTACAATATCATGTTACCCAAGTTAAACAGATCATATAGTGGTTTTGGAAATATCAGTGTAAGAAAATTTTCAAGACCTAAGATGGCCTTAAATATATCAAACTTATTCAGGTAACAATAGTTTATATCATCAGGGAATCATTAACTTGAAGGTCATTAATGGCATGTTTGCTGAAAAACATGGTGAACTCTTCATCTGTGTCCTCAAGTAATGTTAAGATTCTGGAAAGTTTATAGAACACAGATGATCTTAAGCTGTTGTTGGTCAGTTTGATATCCCTGTGACTCCTAGCAGAGTTTTGGATATCAAAGACAACTGCTCTGTGACTCCAAGCATTATCTTAATTATCAGTGGCAAATGCTGATGTGAAGTTCCCTCAAAGGGAGCTCCTGCTGTGCTGCCCTTTGAAAAACCATTAAGATCCATGTTCACCCCCACACCCTTTTTGGAGTTATCTGCCTGCTTTCTGCGACAGACTCTTGCAAAGTGACCATTTTTATGGCAATAGTGGCACTCTATCTTATGGCTAGGGACCTTCTTACTGGAACCTGAGTTAGAACTCTTTTCTGAGAGGACATGTATGGAAGCTGTCACATGGCCTGGTTCTAAGTCAAGGTCCAGCCTGTCAAGTTCACTTTTAATTTTACCCCATTTAACATTACGCCAGTCGGGAAGTGATGTCACCAGGGCCTGTCTAAGATCTGGTCTCAAAGATTCTACCAGCTGTGTAAAATGAGGACCTTCAGTTGTATCATCAAAGTTGCCACTATTGTATGTATCTATACCCGAGTGACGCAAGAAAACTCTTTCAAACCTTTCACAGAAATCTGCAGCTGATTCTCCCTTTTTCTGCCTGCATTTAGTTATTTGGCCCCAATCAGTAGTTTTGCGGCATTTGTTGCTAATCCAGTCATTGAAAGCTTTCCAGCCTTTTTCAATGTTCTGACCTTTGTCACCCAAATCATCCGACACCTTTTTAGCAAGATGTCTGCTGTCTGTTAAGTTAAGGACTTGGCTTGCTATGGCCACAGCATCACTGGGGTGCAAAGAGTACAGCATTCTTTTTTTCTGCATGAGATCTATAAATTCAAGACCCATATGCTTTGGAGGTTTAAACTCCTTGGACAGGTTGTCCAGGGTTGCTGCATCTAAAGGAACATGGCCAATGTCTAGCCTGGTTTTATTAACTTCACCTCTCTTGTGAAGTACCTCAGCGGATGTTATTGTAACTGGCCTCATTTCAGCTTTCCTTCTGACAATCACTTTACCATTGCTAGTACTTAACCCATGCTCAGAGTCCTCTTCAGAAGATGAATGGTCACTGCCATCAGAATAGTCAGTCTCTACACCCATGCTGGTTGCAACCATTTGTGGACACAATCTGGCTGTTGCTGGAGGATTTAAATCCGAGTAACAACACTTATTTTGTAGATGGCCTATTGGTGAAGGACAAGACTGACTTTTACATTTGGCATGTTTCAGTTCAAGAGATTTCAGTGATCTCTGAAGTTTTTCACAGGTTTTCTGTGCATTAATAGCAGCTTGTTTATGCTTTTTACACTCATCAGCTAGTTCAGAGATCTTCTCCTCAGATTCTCCTAGCTTATGTTCCATGGACTTCAGTTTGTACTTCCAGTACTGCTTAATGACATAAAGGCACTCTTTAGCAGAGTCATGTTTGATACCATATCCTAAAGCTGATCTACATTCTTCAAGATTCCATTCTGTGTCTGCAGAAAAGCCTTTAGATAAAAAGTACTGACTGCTCTTTTGCTCATTGATGTGCTTATTGACTATGCTGTCTATTACCTTTTCAAAATCTGGTTCAGTCCACTGAGGCATTTCAGTCCCACCCTTAACTAATGTGCTATTTCTATAGTTAATAGGCTTCCAGGAGACTTTACAATATTTATGAGCATTTTGGCCATTTGAAGTCATGGTGAGGCAACACAACAAAACAAGCAAACAAACAAACAAAGCAAAAGCTTCCCTCAATAGTTAAAAGTAACTTTAAGTACTGTTTTCCTCCAATCAAAGTATAGGAGAACAGCCACAAAACTGTACGTTTTTACCAGTGGCACACTAGTGTTTCAACAAACACAAACAGATCTTTCTTGATCAAAGAATATAAAACAGCCACAAAACGTTAGGTTTTTACCAGTGACACGCCAGTGTTTCGACAAAACACAAACAGGCCTCTTTTGATCAGAAAATCTAAATACTTATAAAATACCAGTCTTCCCTCATATAGAGGGGATAACAGTAACAACAGTTACAAACTACTGGTCTTCCCTCACCTGAGGGGATAACAGTAACAACACAGTTACAATTTCAGGATAATTTTACTGACTCTTATTCCTTATATCCTAGTCTGCATAGGAGAAGGTTCTGCCAGAATTTCTCTTTAGTTTGTGATGGCGTTACTCACCAAGAAGGATTCAGTATGCCATCCGGGTCACGGCACCAACTGTTAGAAATTCGGCATAGGAGAGTCAGGAGACTGGAGTTCGGTGTTGACTGGAGTTTATTTACACATACACAGGACCATGTATGAGTACAGCTGGATGATCTCAGTCTATCTCAGGATGATCTGAGGTTTAGAAACTGGAGGTTCAGAGGTGGAGGTTTCCTTCACGTGCATGCAGAAAAGCACGGGCACAGCTTGGTCAGTTTGTCACCAGTTCAGTCTGTTCCCAATCCAGTCTGTGACTGTTGCCAGTCTAGTCTGTTCCCAATCCAGTCTGTGACTGTTGCCAGTCTAGTCTGTTCCCAATCCAGTCTGTGACTGTTGCCAGTCTAGTCTGTTCCCAATCCAGTCTGACACCAAATATTTTAGGAGGGCCTTATATACATTGGAGTAGTGGGGGAAGGGAATTGGAGGAAGACGAGGAGTGAGAGGAGGGGTATGTAGAATGAGGGTGATGAAGAACATGTAAGACAGAGGAAGGGGGGAAAAGGTGAGAGAAAATGGAAATCAGGGGAGGGATAGGAGGAAGAATAGGGGTGAGAGGAGGGGTAGGTGTGATGAGGGTGATGGTCAAGGAAATAAGGAACATGATGAGACATGAAACTATGATAGATTCTCTCAGTCATAATTTCATTTTAACTTGTTTTTAACAAAGTGCAACTACAAGCTGCTTTCTGACTTTTACAGTAATGCAGACTCAATTAACTATTAATTAATTAATGTATTTATTTATATTGGAATACTGGTTATAATGGTAAGCTATTATTATTTTGATTAATCTAATGTTATTGCTATGTTTAAGGGAATTTCTTTTTAATGAAAAATGTGTGTGTGTGTGTGTGTGTGTGTGTGTGTGTGTGTGTCCATTACAGATGTTAATGAGTGTTTGAAGAATTCCTCTATCTGTGGTCCCTTTGGTTCATGCAATAACACACCTGGCAGTTACATCTGCACTTGTCCCAAGGGCTTCCAGAACCAAGGCAACAAGAGTTCCCCCTGCCTCGGTGAGGGCCTGTAGGGCTTGAGTTTACCACTAACACACTGCAGGAGTGATGTCCTGTGAAATTAAATCATTTCATATCGTGTATATATATATATATATATATATATATATATATATATATATATATATATATATATATATATATATATATATATATATATATATATATATATATCTAATATAACCTATTAGCTAGTGATATGTATAAAGACATTAGGTGATATTTATACAGACGGGGTAAAAATCAATAGCCGAATTAACAACATCCTAATTTTAGCATGTGAATACTTTAAGGGAATATGTTTTTAATGAAAAATTCAGGAAATGTATACTTTTTGAATTGTGTATAAAAATACCTGTAAAATAATTATTAATAATAAGACAAAAGATTATATTCATATAGCACTTTTCAAGAACCCTGATATACTTAGAGTTTTAGAGTACACAATGTACTGTTCTGGGTATTGAATCTGTACCTATGCTTTGGCGAGTGGAATACTGGTTGTTGTTGTTGTTTTTGTTGTTGTGGTGGTGGGGATGGTGGAACTGTGGCAAATTTAATAGAATTACATGTTCACACTCAAACTAGCAACACATTAAGTGTTTAATGACACAGACAACAAATATTTAATAGAATATATTTTTGTGGTGAGAATATTATAGATAGAATTTGGAGTACAGGAGAATATTGCAATAAAAATGTGTGTGTGTGTGTGTCCATTACAGATGTTAATGAGTGTTTGAAGAATTCCTCTATCTGTGGTCCCTTTGGTTCATGCAATAACACACCTGGCAGTTACATCTGCACTTGCCCCAAGGGCTACCAGAACCAAGGCAACAGGAGTTCCCCCTGCATCGGTGAGGGCCTGTAGGGCTGGAGTTTAACACTAACACACTCCAGGAGTGATGTCCTGTGAAATTAAATCATTTTATATTGTATATATATATTTATGTCTCTAATATAACACTATTAACACTCGTGGTTCACAGAAGACATATCTTACCATTCATTCATTCATTATCTGTAACCGCTTATCCAATTCAGGGTCGCGGTGGGTCCAGAGCCTACCTGGAATCATTGGGCGCAAGGCAGGAATACACCCTGGATGGGGCGCCAGTCCTTCACAGGGCAACACAGACATACACACACATTCACTCACACACTCACTCACACCTATGGACACTTTTGAGTCGCCAATCCACCTGCCACGTGTGTTTTTGGACTGTGGGAGGAAACCGGAGTACCTGGAGGAAACCCACGCGGACACGGGGAGAACACACCAACTCCTCACAGACAGTCACCTGGAGCGGGACTCGAACTCACAACCTCCAGGCCCCTGGAGCTGTGTGACTGCGACACTACCTGCTGCGCCACCATGCTGCCCATATCCTACCAACAAACTACTCATTTTATTTAGGAAAATATGCCTCAGTTCAGTTTTAATGTTTTTCTTTTCTTCATAAAATGAATTGCTACTGTCAGAAATCCATATGATATACAGATCTAAAATCAGTTGTAATGTATAGGCACATCTGACAAACACACTACAACCTTCAGTGTCCTGAAACCTTTAGTTTCATTTGAATTATCATAATTTGATAATGCAACACTATGCTACTGTGACACATCCATATCACAGATAGATCTAACATCATTTGTAGTGCACAGAGACACATCTGACAAACACACTACAACCTTTACATTGTGGAAAATATGCAGGTCGGCATCCATGGTCACGCTGGTCATGCTAGTCAACCGGATTGGCCTTGCTTGGTTAAGTTAATGATGCCTGACCAGCTAAACCATCTCTCTTGCAGAGAGTAGAATCTCTTTATTAATTCCTGTCATTTCTGAAGAAACACTGTGCGAGTGAGTGTCTACAAACTGCTGGAAATGATACACAACCTGAGAGCCTCCTCACTCCATGAGGTTCAGACCGGCGGTCATTTATTCATTCATTGTCTGTAAACCTCAACCTACCCGGAATCACTGGGCGTGAGGCAGGAACACACCCTGGAGTGGGTGCCAGTCCTTCACAGTTAGGCCAGGGTTATGATGTAAATTAGACTCAAGTTTGTGTTAGAAATTCGGCATAGGAGAGTCAGGAGACTGGAGTTCGGTGTTGACTGGAGTTAATTTACACATACACAGGACCATGTATGAGTACAGCTGGATGATCTCAGTCTATCTCAGGATGATCTGAGGTTTAGAAACTGGAGGTTCAGAGGTGGAGGTTTCCTTCACGTGCATGCAGAAAAGCACGGGCACAGCTTGGTCAGTTTGTCACCAGTTCAGTCTGTTCCCAATCCAGTCTGTGACTGTTGCCAGTCTAGTCTGTTCCCAATCCAGTCTGTGACTGTTGCCAGTCTAGTCTGTTCCCAATCCAGTCTGTGACTGTTGCCAGTCTAGTCTGTTCCCAATCCAGTCTGTGACTGTTGCCAGTCTAGTCTGTTCCCAATCCAGTCTGACACCAAATATTTTAGGAGGGCCTTATATACATTGGAGTAGTGGGGGAAGGGAATTGGAGGAAGACGAGGAGTGAGAGGAGGGGTATGTAGAATGAGGGTGATGAAGAACATGTAAGACAGAGGAAGGGGGGAAAAGGTGAGAGAAAATGGAAATCAGGGGAGGGATAGGAGGAAGAATAGGGGTGAGAGGAGGGGTAGGTGTGATGAGGGTGATGGTCAAGGAAATAAGGAACATGATGAGACATGAAACTATGATAGATTCTCTCAGTCATAATTTCATTTTAACTTGTTTTTAACAAAGTGCAACTACAAGCTGCATTCTGACTTTTACAGTAATGCAGACTCAATTAACTATTAATTAATTAATGTATTTATTTATATTGGAATACTGGTTATAAGGGTAAGCTATTATTATTTTGATTAATCTAATGTTATTGCTATGTTTAAGGGAATATCTTTTTAATGAAAAATGTGTGTGTGTGTGTGTGTGTGTGTGTGTGTGTGTGTGTGTGTCCATTACAGATGTAAATGAGTGTTTGAAGAATTCCTCTATCTGTGGTCCCTTTGGTTCATGCAATGACACACCTGGCAGTTACATCTGCACTTGTCCCAAGGGCTTCCAGAACCAAGGCAACAAGAGTTCCCCCTGCCTCGGTGAGGGCCTGTAGGGCTTGAGTTTACCACTAACACACTGCAGGAGTGATGTCCTGTGAAATTAAATCATTTTATATTGTATATATATATATATATATATATATATATATATATATATCTAATATAACCTATTAGCTAGTGATATGTATAAAGACATTAGGTGATATTTATACAGACGGGGTAAAAATCAATAGCCAAATTAACAACATCCTAATTTTAGCATGTGAATACTTTAAGGGAATATGTTTTTAATGAAAAATTCAGGAAATGTATACTTTTTGAATTGTGTATAAAAATACCTGTAAAATAATTATTAATAATAAGACAAAAGATTATATTCATATAGCACTTTTCAAGAACCCTGATATACTTAGAGTTTTAGAGTACACAATGTACTGTTCTGGGTATTGAATCTGTACCTATGCTTTGGCGAGTGGAATACTGGTTGTTGTTGTTGTTTTTGTTGTTGTGGTGGTGGGGATGGTGGAACTGTGGCAAATTTAATAGAATTACATGTTCACACTCAAACTAGCAACACATTAAGTGTTTAATGACACAGACAACAAATATTTAATAGAATATATTTTTGTGGTGAGAATATTATAGATAGAATTTGGAGTACAGGAGAATATTGCAATAAAAATGTGTGTGTGTGTGTGTCCATTACAGATGTTAATGAGTGTTTGAAGAATTCCTCTATCTGTGGTCCCTTTGGTTCATGCAATAACACACCTGGCAGTTACATCTGCACTTGCCCCAAGGGCTACCAGAACCAAGGCAACAGGAGTTCCCCCTGCATCGGTGAGGGCCTGTAGGGCTGGAGTTTAACACTAACACACTCCAGGAGTGATGTCCTGTGAAATTAAATCATTTTATATTGTATATATATATTTATGTCTCTAATATAACACTATTAACACTCGTGGTTCACAGAAGACATATCCTACCATTCATTCATTCATTCATTATCTGTAACCGCTTATCCAATTCAGGGTCGCGGTGGGTCCAGAGCCTACCTGGAATCATTGGGCGCAAGGCAGGAATACACCCTGGATGGGGCGCCAGTCCTTCACAGGGCAACACAGACATACACACACATTCACTCACACACTCACTCACACCTATGGACACTTTTGAGTCGCCAATCCACCTGCCACGTGTGTTTTTGGACTGTGGGAGGAAACCGGAGTACCTGGAGGAAACCCACGCGGACACGGGGAGAACACACCAACTCCTCACAGACAGTCACCTGGAGCGGGACTCGAACCCACAACCTCCAGGCCCCTGGAGCTGTGTGACTGCGACACTACCTGCTGCGCCACCATGCTGCCCATATCCTACCAACAAACTACTCATTTTATTTAGGAAAATATGCCTCAGTTCAGTTTTAATGTTTTTCTTTTCTTCATAAAATGAATTGCTACTGTCAGAAATCCATATGATATACAGATCTAAAATCAGTTGTAATGTATAGGCACATCTGACAAACACACTACAACCTTCAGTGTCCTGAAACCTTTAGTTTCATTTGAATTATCATAATTTGATAATGCAACACTATGCTACTGTGACACATCCATATCACAGATAGATCTAACATCATTTGTAGTGCACAGAGACACATCTGACAAACACACTACAACCTTTACATTGTGGAAAATATGCAGGTCGGCATCCATGGTCACGCTGGTCATGCTAGTCAACCGGATTGGCCTTGCTTGGTTAAGTTAATGATGCCTGACCAGCTAAACCATCTCTCTTGCAGAGAGTAGAATCTCTTTATTAATTCCTGTCATTTCTGAAGAAACACTGTGCGAGTGAGTGTCTACAAACTGCTGGAAATGATACACAACCTGAGAGCCTCCTCACTCCATGAGGTTCAGACCGGCGGTCATTTATTCATTCATTGTCTGTAAACCTCAACCTACCCGGAATCACTGGGCGTGAGGCAGGAACACACCCTGGAGTGGGTGCCAGTCCTTCACAGTTAGGCCAGGGTTATGATGTAAATTAGACTCAAGTTTGTGTTAGAAATTCGGCATAGGAGAGTCAGGAGACTGGAGTTCGGTGTTGACTGGAGTTAATTTACACATACACAGGACCATGTATGAGTACAGCTGGATGATCTCAGTCTATCTCAGGATGATCTGAGGTTTAGAAACTGGAGGTTCAGAGGTGGAGGTTTCCTTCACGTGCATGCAGAAAAGCACGGGCACAGCTTGGTCAGTTTGTCACCAGTTCAGTCTGTTCCCAATCCAGTCTGTGACTGTTGCCAGTCTAGTCTGTTCCCAATCCAGTCTGTGACTGTTGCCAGTCTAGTCTGTTCCCAATCCAGTCTGTGACTGTTGCCAGTCTAGTCTGTTCCCAATCCAGTCTGTGACTGTTGCCAGTCTAGTCTGTTCCCAATCCAGTCTGACACCAAATATTTTAGGAGGGCCTTATATACATTGGAGTAGTGGGGGAAGGGAATTGGAGGAAGACGAGGAGTGAGAGGAGGGGTATGTAGAATGAGGGTGATGAAGAACATGTAAGACAGAGGAAGGGGGGAAAAGGTGAGAGAAAATGGAAATCAGGGGAGGGATAGGAGGAAGAATAGGGGTGAGAGGAGGGGTAGGTGTGATGAGGGTGATGGTCAAGGAAATAAGGAACATGATGAGACATGAAACTATGATAGATTCTCTCAGTCATAATTTCATTTTAACTTGTTTTTAACAAAGTGCAACTACAAGCTGCATTCTGACTTTTACAGTAATGCAGACTCAATTAACTATTAATTAATTAATGTATTTATTTATATTGGAATACTGGTTATAAGGGTAAGCTATTATTATTTTGATTAATCTAATGTTATTGCTATGTTTAAGGGAATATCTTTTTAATGAAAAATGTGTGTGTGTGTGTGTGTGTGTGTGTGTGTGTGTGTGTGTGTGTGTGTCCATTACAGATGTAAATGAGTGTTTGAAGAATTCCTCTATCTGTGGTCCCTTTGGTTCATGCAATGACACACCTGGCAGTTACATCTGCACTTGTCCCAAGGGCTTCCAGAACCAAGGCAACAAGAGTTCCCCCTGCCTCGGTGAGGGCCTGTAGGGCTTGAGTTTACCACTAACACACTGCAGGAGTGATGTCCTGTGAAATTAAATCATTTTATATTGTATATATATATATATATATATATATATATATATATATATATATATCTAATATAACCTATTAGCTAGTGATATGTATAAAGACATTAGGTGATATTTATACAGACGGGGTAAAAATCAATAGCCAAATTAACAACATCCTAATTTTAGCATGTGAATACTTTAAGGGAATATGTTTTTAATGAAAAATTCAGGAAATGTATACTTTTTGAATTGTGTATAAAAATACCTGTAAAATAATTATTAATAATAAGACAAAAGATTATATTCATATAGCACTTTTCAAGAACCCTGATATACTTAGAGTTTTAGAGTACACAATGTACTGTTCTGGGTATTGAATCTGTACCTATGCTTTGGCGAGTGGAATACTGGTTGTTGTTGTTGTTTTTGTTGTTGTGGTGGTGGGGATGGTGGAACTGTGGCAAATTTAATAGAATTACATGTTCACACTCAAACTAGCAACACATTAAGTGTTTAATGACACAGACAACAAATATTTAATAGAATATATTTTTGTGGTGAGAATATTATAGATAGAATTTGGAGTACAGGAGAATATTGCAATAAAAATGTGTGTGTGTGTGTGTCCATTACAGATGTTAATGAGTGTTTGAAGAATTCCTCTATCTGTGGTCCCTTTGGTTCATGCAATAACACACCTGGCAGTTACATCTGCACTTGCCCCAAGGGCTACCAGAACCAAGGCAACAGGAGTTCCCCCTGCATCGGTGAGGGCCTGTAGGGCTGGAGTTTAACACTAACACACTCCAGGAGTGATGTCCTGTGAAATTAAATCATTTTATATTGTATATATATATTTATGTCTCTAATATAACACTATTAACACTCGTGGTTCACAGAAGACATATCTTACCATTCATTCATTCATTATCTGTAACCGCTTATCCAATTCAGGGTCGCGGTGGGTCCAGAGCCTACCTGGAATCATTGGGCGCAAGGCAGGAATACACCCTGGATGGGGCGCCAGTCCTTCACAGGGCAACACAGACATACACACACATTCACTCACACACTCACTCACACCTATGGACACTTTTGAGTCGCCAATCCACCTGCCACGTGTGTTTTTGGACTGTGGGAGGAAACCGGAGTACCTGGAGGAAACCCACGCGGACACGGGGAGAACACACCAACTCCTCACAGACAGTCACCTGGAGCGGGACTCGAACTCACAACCTCCAGGCCCCTGGAGCTGTGTGACTGCGACACTACCTGCTGCGCCACCATGCTGCCCATATCCTACCAACAAACTACTCATTTTATTTAGGAAAATATGCCTCAGTTCAGTTTTAATGTTTTTCTTTTCTTCATAAAATGAATTGCTACTGTCAGAAATCCATATGATATACAGATCTAAAATCAGTTGTAATGTATAGGCACATCTGACAAACACACTACAACCTTCAGTGTCCTGAAACCTTTAGTTTCATTTGAATTATCATAATTTGATAATGCAACACTATGCTACTGTGACACATCCATATCACAGATAGATCTAACATCATTTGTAGTGCACAGAGACACATCTGACAAACACACTACAACCTTTACATTGTGGAAAATATGCAGGTCGGCATCCATGGTCACGCTGGTCATGCTAGTCAACCAGATTGGCCTTGCTTGGTTAAGTTAATGATGCCTGACCAGCTAAACCATCTCTCTTGCAGAGAGTAGAATCTCTTTATTAATTCCTGTCATTTCTGAAGAAACACTGTGCGAGTGAGTGTCTACAAACTGCTGGAAATGATACACAACCTGAGAGCCTCCTCACTCCATGAGGTTCAGACCGGCGGTCATTTATTCATTCATTGTCTGTAAACCTCAACCTACCCGGAATCACTGGGCGTGAGGCAGGAACACACCCTGGAGTGGGTGCCAGTCCTTCACAGTTAGGCCAGGGTTATGATGTAAATTAGACTCAAGTTTGTGTTAGAAATTCGGCATAGGAGAGTCAGGAGACTGGAGTTCGGTGTTGACTGGAGTTAATTTACACATACACAGGACCATGTATGAGTACAGCTGGATGATCTCAGTCTATCTCAGGATGATCTGAGGTTTAGAAACTGGAGGTTCAGAGGTGGAGGTTTCCTTCACGTGCATGCAGAAAAGCACGGGCACAGCTTGGTCAGTTTGTCACCAGTTCAGTCTGTTCCCAATCCAGTCTGTGACTGTTGCCAGTCTAGTCTGTTCCCAATCCAGTCTGTGACTGTTGCCAGTCTAGTCTGTTCCCAATCCAGTCTGTGACTGTTGCCAGTCTAGTCTGTTCCCAATCCAGTCTGACACCAAATATTTTAGGAGGGCCTTATATACATTGGAGTAGTGGGGGAAGGGAATTGGAGGAAGACGAGGAGTGAGAGGAGGGGTATGTAGAATGAGGGTGATGAAGAACATGTAAGACAGAGGAAGGGGGGAAAAGGTGAGAGAAAATGGAAATCAGGGGAGGGATAGGAGGAAGAATAGGGGTGAGAGGAGGGGTAGGTGTGATGAGGGTGATGGTCAAGGAAATAAGGAACATGATGAGACATGAAACTATGATAGATTCTCTCAGTCATAATTTCATTTTAACTTGTTTTTAACAAAGTGCAACTACAAGCTGCATTCTGACTTTTACAGTAATGCAGACTCAATTAACTATTAATTAATTAATGTATTTATTTATATTGGAATACTGGTTATAAGGGTAAGCTATTATTATTTTGATTAATCTAATGTTATTGCTATGTTTAAGGGAATATCTTTTTAATGAAAAATGTGTGTGTGTGTGTGTGTGTGTGTGTGTGTGTGTGTGTGTGTGTCCATTACAGATGTAAATGAGTGTTTGAAGAATTCCTCTATCTGTGGTCCCTTTGGTTCATGCAATGACACACCTGGCAGTTACATCTGCACTTGTCCCAAGGGCTTCCAGAACCAAGGCAACAAGAGTTCCCCCTGCCTCGGTGAGGGCCTGTAGGGCTTGAGTTTACCACTAACACACTGCAGGAGTGATGTCCTGTGAAATTAAATCATTTTATATTGTATATATATATATATATATATATATATATATATATATATATCTAATATAACCTATTAGCTAGTGATATGTATAAAGACATTAGGTGATATTTATACAGACGGGGTAAAAATCAATAGCCAAATTAACAACATCCTAATTTTAGCATGTGAATACTTTAAGGGAATATGTTTTTAATGAAAAATTCAGGAAATGTATACTTTTTGAATTGTGTATAAAAATACCTGTAAAATAATTATTAATAATAAGACAAAAGATTATATTCATATAGCACTTTTCAAGAACCCTGATATACTTAGAGTTTTAGAGTACACAATGTACTGTTCTGGGTATTGAATCTGTACCTATGCTTTGGCGAGTGGAATACTGGTTGTTGTTGTTGTTTTTGTTGTTGTGGTGGTGGGGATGGTGGAACTGTGGCAAATTTAATAGAATTACATGTTCACACTCAAACTAGCAACACATTAAGTGTTTAATGATACACACAACAAATATTTAATAGAATATATTTTTGTGGTGAGAATATTATAGATAGAATTTGGAGTACAGGAGAATATTGCAATAAAAATGTGTGTGTGTGTGTGTGTGTGTGTGTCCATTACAGATGTTAATGAGTGTTTGAAGAATTCCTCTATCTGTGGTCCCTTTGGTTCATGCAATAACACACCTGGCAGTTACATCTGCACTTGCCCCAAGGGCTACCAGAACCAAGGCAACAAGAGTTCCCCCTGCATCGGTGAGGGCCTGTAGGGCTGGAGTTTAACACTAACACACTCCAGGAGTAATGTCCTGTGAAATTAAATCATTTTATATTGTATATATATATATATTTATGTCTCTAATATAACCTATTAACACTCGTGGTTCACAGAAGACATATCCTACCATTCATTCATTCATTCATTATCTGTAACCGCTTATCCAATTCAGGGTCGCGGTGGGTCCAGAGCCTACCTGGAATCATTGGGCGCAAGGCAGGAATACACCCTGGATGGGGCGCCAGTCCTTCACAGGGCAACACAGACATACACACACATTCACTCACACACTCACTCACACCTACGGACACTTTTGAGTCGCCAATCCACCTGCAACGTGTGTTTTTGGACTGTGGGAGGAAACCGGAGTACCTGGAGGAAACCCACGTAGACACGGGGAGAACAAACCAACTCCTCACAGACAGTCACCTGGAGCGGGAATCGAACCCACAACCTCCAGGCCCCTGGAGCTGTGTGACTGCGACACTACCTGCTGCGCCACCATGCTGCCCATATCCTACCAACAAACTACTCATTTTATTTAGGAAAATATGCCTCAGTTCAGTTTTAATGTTTTTCTTTTCTTCATAAAATGAATTGCTACTGTCAGAAATCCATATGATATACAGATCTAAAATCAGTTGTAATGTATAGGCACATCTGACAAACACACTACAACCTTCAGTGTCCTGAAACCTTTAGTTTCATTTGAATTATCATAATTTGATAATGCAACACTATGCTACTGTGACACATCCATATCACAGATAGATCTAACATCATTTGTAGTGCACAGAGACACATCTGACAAACACACTACAACCTTTACATTGTGGAAAATATGCAGGTCGGCATCCATGGTCACGCTGGTCATGCTAGTCAACCGGATTGGCCTTGCTTGGTTAAGTTAATGATGCCTGACCAGCTAAACCATCTCTCTTCCAGAGAGTAGAATCTCTTTATTAATTCCTGTCATTTCTGAAGAAACACTGTGCGAGTGAGTGTCTACAAACTGCTGGAAATGATACACAACCTGAGAGCCTCCTCACTCCATGAGGTTCAGACCGGCGGTCATTTATTCATTCATTGTCTGTAAACCTCAACCTACCCGGAATCACTGGGCGTGAGGCAGGAACACACCCTGGAGTGGGTGCCAGTCCTTCACAGTTAGGCCAGGGTTATGATGTAAATTAGACTCAAGTTTGTGTTAGAAATTCGGCATAGGAGAGTCAGGAGACTGGAGTTCGGTGTTGACTGGAGTTAATTTACACATACACAGGACCATGTATGAGTACAGCTGGATGATCTCAGTCTATCTCAGGATGATCTGAGGTTTAGAAACTGGAGGTTCAGAGGTGGAGGTTTCCTTCACGTGCATGCAGAAAAGCACGGGCACAGCTTGGTCATCAGTTTGTCACCAGTTCAGTCTGTTCCCAATCCAGTCTGTGACTGTTGCCAGTCTAGTCTGTTCCCAATCCAGTCTGTGACTGTTGCCAGTCTAGTCTGTTCCCAATCCAGTCTGACACCAAATATTTTAGGAGGGCCTTATATACATTGGAGTAGTGGGGGAAGGGAATTGGAGGAAGACGAGGAGTGAGAGGAGGGGTATGTAGAATGAGGGTGATGAAGAACATGTAAGACAGAGGAAGGGGGGAAAAGGTGAGAGAAAATGGAAATCAGGGGAGGGATAGGAGGAAGAATAGGGGTGAGAGGAGGGGTAGGTGTGATGAGGGTGATGGTCAAGGAAATAAGGAACATGATGAGACATGAAACTATGATAGTTTCTCTCAATCCGCCCTTTGATTCTCTTAATTGAGAATCACAAAACTGTATCATCATTGCAAGTATGAAATGGTCAAATGCTTCAACACTGTTTCGCTTCAGTCCATTTTTCGTAGCGCATGCCTCTACAGCCGCTCAGCTCTGTAAGCATCAAGTGGCCAAGATGTGTGCATAATGCCTTGAAGAACATCATTTGATGAGAGATCTTAAGGTCTGGTTGAAGCTGTAGACACTCAGCTCATCAGCCGTTGTAGTTTTGGTCAGAAGTGTGAAGATCATTCAGACCATGCTGGGTAGGCAGGAGCACTGTCTGGCTCTGGTTTATCTGTAACCAATACAAAAGAGATACTTCCACAGTAAACTGTTCACAGGTGAGAAGTTTATCTCTAATTAAATTATACTCTGCCCCAGCATATGTCCCTCAGAGGGGGCTGGTATGGTACCACACAGTGTGTTGAAATCTTCACCAACAGGGGTAGCCACCACAGCCTAAAAACTATGGATCTTCCCTGAGGCTCTGTGCTTCACCCACCTCCTCTACAGCTTTCCCTAGCACTCAGTTCTGGAGCAAAATGTATCCATTTACAGTAAGTAAAAACATTCTAAAACAGCTTGCCATGTTGCTTCACCATAACCCTTTGACCAGTATTTATTTATGGCTACCTACAGCCCTGCCTTTATTTTAACTAATGTTCCCCCTTTGGTCCAGACACCAGGACCAAATGGAAAAAGTTTGTTGCACTAAAGGAGTACAATATCATGTTACCCAAGTTAAACAGATCGTATAGTGGTTTTGGAAATATCAGTGTAAGAAAATTTTCAAGACCTAAGAAGGCCTTAAATATATCAAACTTATTCAGGTAACAATAGTTTATATCATCAGGGAATCATTAACTTGAAGGTCATTAATGGCATGTTTGCTGAAAAACATGGTGAACTCTTCATCTGTGTCCTCAAGTAATGTTACGATTCTGGAAAGTTTATAGAACACAGATGATCTTAAGCTGTTGTTGGTCAGTTTGATATCCCTGTGACTCCTAGCAGAGTTTTGGATATCAAAGACAACTGCTCTGTGACTCCAAGCATTATCTTAATTATCAGTGGCAACTGTTGATGTGAAGTTCCCTCAAAAGGAGCTCCTGCTGTGCTGCCCTTTGAAAAACCATTAAGATCCATGTTCACCCCCACACCCTTTTTGGAGTTATCTGCCTGCTTTCTGCGACAGACTCTTGCAAAGTGACCATTTTTATGGCAATAGTGGCACTCTATCTTATGGCTAGGGACCTTCTTACTGGAACCTGAGTTAGAACTCTTTTCTGAGAGGACATGTATGGAAGCTGTCACATGGCCTGGTTCTAAGTCAAGGTCCAGCCTGTCAAGTTCACTTTTAATTTTACCCCATTTAACATTACGCCAGTCGGGAAGTGATGTCACCAGGGCCTGTCTAAGATCTGGTCTCAAAGATTCTACCAGCTGTGTAAAATGAGGACCTTCAGTTGTATCATCAAAGTTGCCACTATTGTATGTATCTATACCCGAGTGACGCAAGAAAACTCTTTCAAACCTTTCACAGAAATCTGCAGCTGATTCTCCCTTTTTCTGCCTGCATTTAGTTATTTGGCCCCAATCAGTAGTTTTGCGGCATTTGTTGCTAATCCAGTCATTGAAAGCTTTCCAGCCTTTTTCAATGTTCTGACCTTTGTCACCCAAATCATCCGACACCTTTTTAGCAAGATGTCTGCTGTCTGTTAAGTTAAGGACTTGGCTTGCTATGGCCACAGCATCACTGGGGTGCAAAGAGTACAGCATTCTTTTTTTCTGCATGAGATCTATAAATTCAAGACCCATATGCTTTGGAGGTTTAAACTCCTTGGACAGGTTGTCCAGGGTTGCTGCATCTAAAGGAACATGGCCAATGTCTAGCCTGGTTTTATTAACTTCACCTCTCTTGTGAAGTACCTCAGCGGATGTTATTGTAACTGGCCTCATTTCAGCTTTCCTTCTGACAATCACTTTACCATTGCTAGTACTTAACCCATGCTCAGAGTCCTCTTCAGAAGATGAATGGTCACTGCCATCAGAATAGTCAGTCTCTACACCCATGCTGGTTGCAACCATTTGTGGACACAATCTGGCTGTTGCTGGAGGATTTAAATCCGAGTAACAACACTTATTTTGTAGATGGCCTATTGGTGAAGGACAAGACTGACTTTTACATTTGGCATGTTTCAGTTCAAGAGATTTCAGTGATCTCTGAAGTTTTTCACAGGTTTTCTGTGCATTAATAGCAGCTTGTTTATGCTTTTTACACTCATCAGCTAGTTCAGAGATCTTCTCCTCAGATTCTCCTAGCTTATGTTCCATGGACTTCAGTTTGTACTTCCAGTACTGCTTAATGACATAAAGGCACTCTTTAGCAGAGTCATGTTTGATACCATATCCTAAAGCTGATCTACATTCTTCAAGATTCCATTCTGTGTCTGCAGAAAAGCCTTTAGATAAAAAGTACTGACTGCTCTTTTGCTCATTGATGTGCTTATTGACTATGCTGTCTATTACCTTTTCAAAATCTGGTTCAGTCCACTGAGGCATTTCAGTCCCACCCTTAACTAATGTGCTATTTCTATAGTTAATAGGCTTCCAGGAGACTTTACAATATTTATGAGCATTTTGGCCATTTGAAGTCATGGTGAGGCAACACAACAAAACAAGCAAACAAACAAACAAAGCAAAAGCTTCCCTCAATAGTTAAAAGTAACTTTAAGTACTGTTTTCCTCCAATCAAAGTATAGGAGAACAGCCACAAAACTGTACGTTTTTACCAGTGGCACACTAGTGTTTCAACAAACACAAACAGATCTTTCTTGATCAAAGAATATAAAACAGCCACAAAACGTTAGGTTTTTACCAGTGACACGCCAGTGTTTCGACAAAACACAAACAGGCCTCTTTTGATCAGAAAATCTAAATACTTATAAAATACCAGTCTTCCCTCATATAGAGGGGATAACAGTAACAACAGTTACAAACTACTGGTCTTCCCTCACCTGAGGGGATAACAGTAACAACACAGTTACAATTTCAGGATAATTTTACTGACTCTTATTCCTTATATCCTAGTCTGCATAGGAGAAGGTTCTGCCAGAATTTCTCTTTAGTTTGTGATGGCGTTACTCACCAAGAAGGATTCAGTATGCCATCCGGGTCACGGCACCAACTGTTAGAAATTCGGCATAGGAGAGTCAGGAGACTGGAGTTCGGTGTTGACTGGAGTTTATTTACACATACACAGGACCATGTATGAGTACAGCTGGATGATCTCAGTCTATCTCAGGATGATCTGAGGTTTAGAAACTGGAGGTTCAGAGGTGGAGGTTTCCTTCACGTGCATGCAGAAAAGCACGGGCACAGCTTGGTCAGTTTGTCACCAGTTCAGTCTGTTCCCAATCCAGTCTGTGACTGTTGCCAGTCTAGTCTGTTCCCAATCCAGTCTGTGACTGTTGCCAGTCTAGTCTGTTCCCAATCCAGTCTGTGACTGTTGCCAGTCTAGTCTGTTCCCAATCCAGTCTGTGACTGTTGCCAGTCTAGTCTGTTCCCAATCCAGTCTGACACCAAATATTTTAGGAGGGCCTTATATACATTGGAGTAGTGGGGGAAGGGAATTGGAGGAAGACGAGGAGTGAGAGGAGGGGTATGTAGAATGAGGGTGATGAAGAACATGTAAGACAGAGGAAGGGGGGAAAAGGTGAGAGAAAATGGAAATCAGGGGAGGGATAGGAGGAAGAATAGGGGTGAGAGGAGGGGTAGGTGTGATGAGGGTGATGGTCAAGGAAATAAGGAACATGATGAGACATGAAACTATGATAGATTCTCTCAGTCATAATTTCATTTTAACTTGTTTTTAACAAAGTGCAACTACAAGCTGCATTCTGACTTTTACAGTAATGCAGACTCAATTAACTATTAATTAATTAATGTATTTATTTATATTGGAATACTGGTCATAAGGGTAAGCTGTTATTATTTTGATTAATCTAATGTTATTGCTATGTTTAAGGGAATATCTTTTTAATGAAAAATGTGTGTGTGTGTGTGTGTGTGTGTGTCCATTACAGATGTTAATGAGTGTTTGAAGAATTCCTCTATCTGTGGTCCCTTTGGTTCATGCAATAACACACCTGGCAGTTACATCTGCACTTGTCCCAAGGGCTTCCAGAACCAAGGCAACAAGAGTTCCCCCTGCCTCGGTGAGGGCCTGTAGGGCTTGAGTTTACCACTAACACACTGCAGGAGTGATGTCCTGTGAAATTAAATCATTTTATATTGTGTATATATATATATATATATGTCTCTAATATAACCTATTAGCTAGTGATATGTATAAAGACATTAGGTGATATTTATACAGACGGGGTAAAAATCAATAGCCAAATTAACAACATCCTAATTTTAGCATGTGAATACTTTAAGGGAATATGTTTTTAATGAAAAATTCAGGAAATGTATACTTTTTGAATTGTGTATAAAAATACCTGTAAAATAATTATTAATAATAAGACAAAAGATTATATTCATATAGCACTTTTCAAGAACCCTGATATACTTAGAGTTTTAGAGTACACAATGTACTGTTCTGGGTATTGAATCTGTACCTATGCTTTGGCGAGTGGAATACTGGTTGTTGTTGTTGTTTTTGTTGTTGTGGTGGTGGTGATGGTGGAACTGTGGCAAATTTAATAGAATTACATGTTCACACTCAAACTAGCAACACATTAAGTGTTTAATGACACAGACAACAAATATTTAATAGAATATATTTTTGTGGTGAGAATATTATAGATAGAATTTGGAGTACAGGAGAATATTGCAATAAAAATGTGTGTGTGTGTGTGTGTGTGTCCATTACAGATGTTAATGAGTGTTTGAAGAATTCCTCTATCTGTGGTCCCTTTGGTTCATGCAATAACACACCTGGCAGTTACATCTGCACTTGTCCCAAGGGCTACCAGAACCAAGGCAACAAGAGTTCCCCCTGCCTCGGTGAGGGCCTGTAGGGCTGGAGTTTAACACTAACACACTCCAGGAGTGATGTCCTGTGAAATTAAATAATTTTATATTGTATATATATATATATATATATATATGTCTCTAATATAACCTATTAACAATCGTGGTTCACAGAAGACATATCCTACCATTCATTCATTCATTCATTATCTGTAACCGCTTATCCAATTCAGGGTCGCGGTGGGTCCAGAGCCTACCTGGAATCATTGGGCGCAAGGCAGGAATACACCCTGGATGGGGCGCCAGTCCTTCACAGGGCAACACAGACATACACACACATTCACTCACACACTCACTCACACCTACGGACACTTTTGAGTCGCCAATCCACCTGCAACGTGTGTTTTTGGACTGTGGGAGGAAACCGGAGTACCTGGAGGAAACCCACGCGGACACGGGGAGAACACACCAACTCCTCACAGACAGTCACCTGGAGCGGGAATCGAACCCACAACCTTTAACCATAACCCTTACGAACCATAACCCTTTGACCAGTATTTATTTATGGCTACCTACAGCCCTGCCTTTATTTTAACTAATGTTCCCCCTTTGGTCCAGACACCAGGACCAAATGGAAAAAGTTTGTTGCACTAAAGGAGTACAATATCATGTTACCCAAGTTAAACAGATCATATAGTGGTTTTGGAAATATCAGTGTAAGAAAATTTTCAAGACCTAAGAGGGCCTTAAATATATCAAACTTATTCAGGTAACAATAGTTTATATCATCAGGGAATCATTAACTTGAAGGTCATTAATGGCATGTTTGCTGAAAAACATGGTGAACTCTTCATCTGTGTCCTCAAGTAATGTTAAGATTCTGGAAAGTTTATAGAACACAGATGATCTTAAGCTGTTGTTGGTCAGTTTGATATCCCTGTGACTCCTAGCAGAGTTTTGGATATCAAAGACAACTGCTCTGTGACTCCAAGCATTATCTTAATTATCAGTGGCAAATGCTGATGTGAAGTTCCCTCAAAGGGAGCTCCTGCTGTGCTGCCCTTTGAAAAACCATTAAGATCCATGTTCACCCCCACACCCTTTTTGGAGTTATCTGCCTGCTTTCTGCGACAGACTCTTGCAAAGTGACCATTTTTATGGCAATAGTGGCACTCTATCTTATGGCTAGGGACCTTCTTACTGGAACCTGAGTTAGAACTCTTTTCTGAGAGGACATGTATGGAAGCTGTCACATGGCCTGGTTCTAAGTCAAGGTCCAGCCTGTCAAGTTCACTTTTAATTTTACCCCATTTAACATTACGCCAGTCGGGAAGTGATGTCACCAGGGCCTGTCTAAGATCTGGTCTCAAAGATTCTACCAGCTGTGTAAAATGAGGACCTTCAGTTGTATCATCAAAGTTGCCACTATTGTATGTATCTATACCCGAGTGACGCAAGAAAACTCTTTCAAACCTTTCACAGAAATCTGCAGCTGATTCTCCCTTTTTCTGCCTGCATTTAGTTATTTGGCCCCAATCAGTAGTTTTGCGGCATTTGTTGCTAATCCAGTCATTGAAAGCTTTCCAGCCTTTTTCAATGTTCTGACCTTTGTCACCCAAATCATCCGACACCTTTTTAGCAAGATGTCTGCTGTCTGTTAAGTTAAGGACTTGGCTTGCTATGGCCACAGCATCACTGGGGTGCAAAGAGTACAGCATTCTTTTTTTCTGCATGAGATCTATAAATTCAAGACCCATATGCTTTGGAGGTTTAAACTCCTTGGACAGGTTGTCCAGGGTTGCTGCATCTAAAGGAACATGGCCAATGTCTAGCCTGGTTTTATTAACTTCACCTCTCTTGTGAAGTACCTCAGCGGATGTTATTGTAACTGGCCTCATTTCAGCTTTCCTTCTGACAATCACTTTACCATTGCTAGTACTTAACCCATGCTCAGAGTCCTCTTCAGAAGATGAATGGTCACTGCCATCAGAATAGTCAGTCTCTACACCCATGCTGGTTGCAACCATTTGTGGACACAATCTGGCTGTTGCTGGAGGATTTAAATCCGAGTAACAACACTTATTTTGTAGATGGCCTATTGGTGAAGGACAAGACTGACTTTTACATTTGGCATGTTTCAGTTCAAGAGATTTCAGTGATCTCTGAAGTTTTTCACAGGTTTTCTGTGCATTAATAGCAGCTTGTTTATGCTTTTTACACTCATCAGCTAGTTCAGAGATCTTCTCCTCAGATTCTCCTAGCTTATGTTCCATGGACTTCAGTTTGTACTTCCAGTACTGCTTAATGACATAAAGGCACTCTTTAGCAGAGTCATGTTTGATACCATATCCTAAAGCTGATCTACATTCTTCAAGATTCCATTCTGTGTCTGCAGAAAAGCCTTTAGATAAAAAGTACTGACTGCTCTTTTGCTCATTGATGTGCTTATTGACTATGCTGTCTATTACCTTTTCAAAATCTGGTTCAGTCCACTGAGGCATTTCAGTCCCACCCTTAACTAATGTGCTATTTCTATAGTTAATAGGCTTCCAGGAGACTTTACAATATTTATGAGCATTTTGGCCATTTGAAGTCATGGTGAGGCAACACAACAAAACAAGCAAACAAACAAACAAAGCAAAAGCTTCCCTCAATAGTTAAAAGTAACTTTAAGTACTGTTTTCCTCCAATCAAAGTATAGGAGAACAGCCACAAAACTGTACGTTTTTACCAGTGGCACACTAGTGTTTCAACAAACACAAACAGATCTTTCTTGATCAAAGAATATAAAACAGCCACAAAACGTTAGGTTTTTACCAGTGACACGCCAGTGTTTCGACAAAACACAAACAGGCCTCTTTTGATCAGAAAATCTAAATACTTATAAAATACCAGTCTTCCCTCATATAGAGGGGATAACAGTAACAACAGTTACAAACTACTGGTCTTCCCTCACCTGAGGGGATAACAGTAACAACACAGTTACAATTTCAGGATAATTTTACTGACTCTTATTCCTTATATCCTAGTCTGCATAGGAGAAGGTTCTGCCAGAATTTCTCTTTAGTTTGTGATGGCGTTACTCACCAAGAAGGATTCAGTATGCCATCCGGGTCACGGCACCAACTGTTAGAAATTCGGCATAGGAGAGTCAGGAGACTGGAGTTCGGTGTTGACTGGAGTTTATTTACACATACACAGGACCATGTATGAGTACAGCTGGATGATCTCAGTCTATCTCAGGATGATCTGAGGTTTAGAAACTGGAGGTTCAGAGGTGGAGGTTTCCTTCACGTGCATGCAGAAAAGCACGGGCACAGCTTGGTCAGTTTGTCACCAGTTCAGTCTGTTCCCAATCCAGTCTGTGACTGTTGCCAGTCTAGTCTGTTCCCAATCCAGTCTGTGACTGTTGCCAGTCTAGTCTGTTCCCAATCCAGTCTGTGACTGTTGCCAGTCAAGTCTGTTCCCAATCCAGTCTGTGACTGTTGCCAGTCTAGTCTGTTCCCAATCCAGTCTGACACCAAATATTTTAGGAGGGCCTTATATACATTGGAGTAGTGGGGGAAGGGAATTGGAGGAAGACGAGGAGTGAGAGGAGGGGTATGTAGAATGAGGGTGATGAAGAACATGTAAGACAGAGGAAGGGGGGAAAAGGTGAGAGAAAATGGAAATCAGGGGAGGGATAGGAGGAAGAATAGGGGTGAGAGGAGGGGTAGGTGTGATGAGGGTGATGGTCAAGGAAATAAGGAACATGATGAGACATGAAACTATGATAGATTCTCTCAGTCATAATTTCATTTTAACTTGTTTTTAACAAAGTGCAACTACAAGCTGCATTCTGACTTTTACAGTAATGCAGACTCAATTAACTATTAATTAATTAATGTATTTATTTATATTGGAATACTGGTCATAAGGGTAAGCTGTTATTATTTTGATTAATCTAATGTTATTGCTATGTTTAAGGGAATATCTTTTTAATGAAAAATGTGTGTGTGTGTGTGTGTGTGTGTGTCCATTACAGATGTTAATGAGTGTTTGAAGAATTCCTCTATCTGTGGTCCCTTTGGTTCATGCAATAACACACCTGGCAGTTACATCTGCACTTGTCCCAAGGGCTTCCAGAACCAAGGCAACAAGAGTTCCCCCTGCCTCGGTGAGGGCCTGTAGGGCTTGAGTTTACCACTAACACACTGCAGGAGTGATGTCCTGTGAAATTAAATCATTTTATATTGTGTATATATATATATATATATGTCTCTAATATAACCTATTAGCTAGTGATATGTATAAAGACATTAGGTGATATTTATACAGACGGGGTAAAAATCAATAGCCAAATTAACAACATCCTAATTTTAGCATGTGAATACTTTAAGGGAATATGTTTTTAATGAAAAATTCAGGAAATGTATACTTTTTGAATTGTGTATAAAAATACCTGTAAAATAATTATTAATAATAAGACAAAAGATTATATTCATATAGCACTTTTCAAGAACCCTGATATACTTAGAGTTTTAGAGTACACAATGTACTGTTCTGGGTATTGAATCTGTACCTATGCTTTGGCGAGTGGAATACTGGTTGTTGTTGTTGTTTTTGTTGTTGTGGTGGTGGTGATGGTGGAACTGTGGCAAATTTAATAGAATTACATGTTCACACTCAAACTAGCAACACATTAAGTGTTTAATGACACAGACAACAAATATTTAATAGAATATATTTTTGTGGTGAGAATATTATAGATAGAATTTGGAGTACAGGAGAATATTGCAATAAAAATGTGTGTGTGTGTGTGTGTGTGTCCATTACAGATGTTAATGAGTGTTTGAAGAATTCCTCTATCTGTGGTCCCTTTGGTTCATGCAATAACACACCTGGCAGTTACATCTGCACTTGTCCCAAGGGCTACCAGAACCAAGGCAACAAGAGTTCCCCCTGCCTCGGTGAGGGCCTGTAGGGCTGGAGTTTAACACTAACACACTCCAGGAGTGATGTCCTGTGAAATTAAATAATTTTATATTGTATATATATATATATATATATATATGTCTCTAATATAACCTATTAACAATCGTGGTTCACAGAAGACATATCCTACCATTCATTCATTCATTCATTATCTGTAACCGCTTATCCAATTCAGGGTCGCGGTGGGTCCAGAGCCTACCTGGAATCATTGGGCGCAAGGCAGGAATACACCCTGGATGGGGCGCCAGTCCTTCACAGGGCAACACAGACATACACACACATTCACTCACACACTCACTCACACCTACGGACACTTTTGAGTCGCCAATCCACCTGCAACGTGTGTTTTTGGACTGTGGGAGGAAACCGGAGTACCTGGAGGAAACCCACGCGGACACGGGGAGAACACACCAACTCCTCACAGACAGTCACCTGGAGCGGGAATCGAACCCACAACCTTTAACCATAACCCTTACGAACCATAACCCTTTGACCAGTATTTATTTATGGCTACCTACAGCCCTGCCTTTATTTTAACTAATGTTCCCCCTTTGGTCCAGACACCAGGACCAAATGGAAAAAGTTTGTTGCACTAAAGGAGTACAATATCATGTTACCCAAGTTAAACAGATCATATAGTGGTTTTGGAAATATCAGTGTAAGAAAATTTTCAAGACCTAAGAGGGCCTTAAATATATCAAACTTATTCAGGTAACAATAGTTTATATCATCAGGGAATCATTAACTTGAAGGTCATTAATGGCATGTTTGCTGAAAAACATGGTGAACTCTTCATCTGTGTCCTCAAGTAATGTTAAGATTCTGGAAAGTTTATAGAACACAGATGATCTTAAGCTGTTGTTGGTCAGTTTGATATCCCTGTGACTCCTAGCAGAGTTTTGGATATCAAAGACAACTGCTCTGTGACTCCAAGCATTATCTTAATTATCAGTGGCAAATGCTGATGTGAAGTTCCCTCAAAGGGAGCTCCTGCTGTGCTGCCCTTTGAAAAACCATTAAGATCCATGTTCACCCCCACACCCTTTTTGGAGTTATCTGCCTGCTTTCTGCGACAGACTCTTGCAAAGTGACCATTTTTATGGCAATAGTGGCACTCTATCTTATGGCTAGGGACCTTCTTACTGGAACCTGAGTTAGAACTCTTTTCTGAGAGGACATGTATGGAAGCTGTCACATGGCCTGGTTCTAAGTCAAGGTCCAGCCTGTCAAGTTCACTTTTAATTTTACCCCATTTAACATTACGCCAGTCGGGAAGTGATGTCACCAGGGCCTGTCTAAGATCTGGTCTCAAAGATTCTACCAGCTGTGTAAAATGAGGACCTTCAGTTGTATCATCAAAGTTGCCACTATTGTATGTATCTATACCCGAGTGACGCAAGAAAACTCTTTCAAACCTTTCACAGAAATCTGCAGCTGATTCTCCCTTTTTCTGCCTGCATTTAGTTATTTGGCCCCAATCAGTAGTTTTGCGGCATTTGTTGCTAATCCAGTCATTGAAAGCTTTCCAGCCTTTTTCAATGTTCTGACCTTTGTCACCCAAATCATCCGACACCTTTTTAGCAAGATGTCTGCTGTCTGTTAAGTTAAGGACTTGGCTTGCTATGGCCACAGCATCACTGGGGTGCAAAGAGTACAGCATTCTTTTTTTCTGCATGAGATCTATAAATTCAAGACCCATATGCTTTGGAGGTTTAAACTCCTTGGACAGGTTGTCCAGGGTTGCTGCATCTAAAGGAACATGGCCAATGTCTAGCCTGGTTTTATTAACTTCACCTCTCTTGTGAAGTACCTCAGCGGATGTTATTGTAACTGGCCTCATTTCAGCTTTCCTTCTGACAATCACTTTACCATTGCTAGTACTTAACCCATGCTCAGAGTCCTCTTCAGAAGATGAATGGTCACTGCCATCAGAATAGTCAGTCTCTACACCCATGCTGGTTGCAACCATTTGTGGACACAATCTGGCTGTTGCTGGAGGATTTAAATCCGAGTAACAACACTTATTTTGTAGATGGCCTATTGGTGAAGGACAAGACTGACTTTTACATTTGGCATGTTTCAGTTCAAGAGATTTCAGTGATCTCTGAAGTTTTTCACAGGTTTTCTGTGCATTAATAGCAGCTTGTTTATGCTTTTTACACTCATCAGCTAGTTCAGAGATCTTCTCCTCAGATTCTCCTAGCTTATGTTCCATGGACTTCAGTTTGTACTTCCAGTACTGCTTAATGACATAAAGGCACTCTTTAGCAGAGTCATGTTTGATACCATATCCTAAAGCTGATCTACATTCTTCAAGATTCCATTCTGTGTCTGCAGAAAAGCCTTTAGATAAAAAGTACTGACTGCTCTTTTGCTCATTGATGTGCTTATTGACTATGCTGTCTATTACCTTTTCAAAATCTGGTTCAGTCCACTGAGGCATTTCAGTCCCACCCTTAACTAATGTGCTATTTCTATAGTTAATAGGCTTCCAGGAGACTTTACAATATTTATGAGCATTTTGGCCATTTGAAGTCATGGTGAGGCAACACAACAAAACAAGCAAACAAACAAACAAAGCAAAAGCTTCCCTCAATAGTTAAAAGTAACTTTAAGTACTGTTTTCCTCCAATCAAAGTATAGGAGAACAGCCACAAAACTGTACGTTTTTACCAGTGGCACACTAGTGTTTCAACAAACACAAACAGATCTTTCTTGATCAAAGAATATAAAACAGCCACAAAACGTTAGGTTTTTACCAGTGACACGCCAGTGTTTCGACAAAACACAAACAGGCCTCTTTTGATCAGAAAATCTAAATACTTATAAAATACCAGTCTTCCCTCATATAGAGGGGATAACAGTAACAACAGTTACAAACTACTGGTCTTCCCTCACCTGAGGGGATAACAGTAACAACACAGTTACAATTTCAGGATAATTTTACTGACTCTTATTCCTTATATCCTAGTCTGCATAGGAGAAGGTTCTGCCAGAATTTCTCTTTAGTTTGTGATGGCGTTACTCACCAAGAAGGATTCAGTATGCCATCCGGGTCACGGCACCAACTGTTAGAAATTCGGCATAGGAGAGTCAGGAGACTGGAGTTCGGTGTTGACTGGAGTTTATTTACACATACACAGGACCATGTATGAGTACAGCTGGATGATCTCAGTCTATCTCAGGATGATCTGAGGTTTAGAAACTGGAGGTTCAGAGGTGGAGGTTTCCTTCACGTGCATGCAGAAAAGCACGGGCACAGCTTGGTCAGTTTGTCACCAGTTCAGTCTGTTCCCAATCCAGTCTGTGACTGTTGCCAGTCTAGTCTGTTCCCAATCCAGTCTGTGACTGTTGCCAGTCTAGTCTGTTCCCAATCCAGTCTGTGACTGTTGCCAGTCTAGTCTGTTCCCAATCCAGTCTGACACCAAATATTTTAGGAGGGCCTTATATACATTGGAGTAGTGGGGGAAGGGAATTGGAGGAAGACGAGGAGTGAGAGGAGGGGTATGTAGAATGAGGGTGATGAAGAACATGTAAGACAGAGGAAGGGGGGGAAAGGTGAGAGAAAATGGAAATCAGGGGAGGGATAGGAGGAAGAATAGGGGTGAGAGGAGGGGTAGGTGTGATGAGGGTGATGGTCAAGGAAATAAGGAACATGATGAGACATGAAACTATGATAGATTCTCTCAGTCATAATTTCATTTTAACTTGTTTTTAACAAAGTGCAACTACAAGCTGCTTTCTGACTTTTACAGTAATGCAGACTCAATTAACTATTAATTAATTAATGTATTTATTTATATTGGAATACTGGTTATAATGGTAAGCTATTATTATTTTGATTAATCTAATGTTATTGCTATGTTTAAGGGAATTTCTTTTTAATGAAAAATGTGTATGTGTGTGTGTGTGTGTGTGTGTGTGTGTGTGTGTGTGTGTGTGTCCATTACAGATGTTAATGAGTGTTTGAAGAATTCCTCTATCTGTGGTCCCTTTGGTTCATGCAATAACACACCTGGCAGTTACATCTGCACTTGTCCCAAGGGCTTCCAGAACCAAGGCAACAAGAGTTCCCCCTGCCTCGGTGAGGGCCTGTAGGGCTTGAGTTTACCACTAACACACTGCAGGAGTGATGTCCTGTGAAATTAAATCATTTCATATCGTGTATATATATATATATATATATATATATATATATATACATATATATATATATATATATATATATAAATATATATATATATATATCTAATATAACCTATTAGCTAGTGATATGTATAAAGACATTAGGTGATATTTATACAGACGGGGTAAAAATCAATAGCCGAATTAACAACATCCTAATTTTAGCATGTGAATACTTTAAGGGAATATGTTTTTAATGAAAAATTCAGGAAATGTATACTTTTTGAATTGTGTATAAAAATACCTGTAAAATAATTATTAATAATAAGACAAAAGATTATATTCATATAGCACTTTTCAAGAACCCTGATATACTTAGAGTTTTAGAGTACACAATGTACTGTTCTGGGTATTGAATCTGTACCTATGCTTTGGCGAGTGGAATACTGGTTGTTGTTGTTGTTTTTGTTGTTGTGGTGGTGGGGATGGTGGAACTGTGGCAAATTTAATAGAATTACATGTTCACACTCAAACTAGCAACACATTAAGTGTTTAATGACACAGACAACAAATATTTAATAGAATATATTTTTGTGGTGAGAATATTATAGATAGAATTTGGAGTACAGGAGAATATTGCAATAAAAATGTGTGTGTGTGTGTCCATTACAGATGTTAATGAGTGTTTGAAGAATTCCTCTATCTGTGGTCCCTTTGGTTCATGCAATAACACACCTGGCAGTTACATCTGCACTTGCCCCAAGGGCTACCAGAACCAAGGCAACAGGAGTTCCCCCTGCATCGGTGAGGGCCTGTAGGGCTGGAGTTTAACACTAACACACTCCAGGAGTGATGTCCTGTGAAATTAAATCATTTTATATTGTATATATATATTTATGTCTCTAATATAACACTATTAACACTCGTGGTTCACAGAAGACATATCCTACCATTCATTCATTCATTCATTATCTGTAACCGCTTATCCAATTCAGGGTCGCGGTGGGTCCAGAGCCTACCTGGAATCATTGGGCGCAAGGCAGGAATACACCCTGGAGGGGGCGCCAGTCCTTCACAGGGCAACACAGACATACACACACATTCACTCACACACTCACTCACTCACACCTACGGACACTTTTGAGTCGCCAATCCACCTGCCACGTGTGTTTTTGGACTGTGGGAGGAAACCGGAGTACCTGGAGGAAACCCACGCGGACACGGGGAGAACACACCAACTCCTCACAGACAGTCACCTGGAGCGGGACTCGAACCCACAACCTCCAGGCCCCTGGAGCTGTGTGACTGCGACACTACCTGCTGCGCCACCATGCTGCCCATATCCTACCAACAAACTACTCATTTTATTTAGGAAAATATGCCTCAGTTCAGTTTTAATGTTTTTCTTTTCTTCATAAAATGAATTGCTACTGTCAGAAATCCATATGATATACAGATCTAAAATCAGTTGTAATGTATAGGCACATCTGACAAACACACTACAACCTTCAGTGTCCTGAAACCTTTAGTTTCATTTGAATTATCATAATTTGATAATGCAACACTATGCTACTGTGACACATCCATATCACAGATAGATCTAACATCATTTGTAGTGCACAGAGACACATCTGACAAACACACTACAACCTTTACATTGTGGAAAATATGCAGGTCGGCCTCCATGGTCACGCTGGTCATGCTAGTCAACCGGATTGGCCTTGCTTGGTTAAGTTAATGATGCCTGACCAGCTAAACCATCTCTCTTCCACGTTTCAGATATAAACGAATGTCAGAGAGACGAGCCTTGTTCCAACAACTCCAACACCAAGTGTGTAAACACTCTGAGATCATATGAGTGTGTGTGTTTACCTGGCTTCCAGAAAGTAGCAGAAAGTGATACCTGTTCAGTTAAGAATATAATTTATCTTGTCTAATGCCTCCCACATCACTGTACAAAAATAGATTCAGAATTAAAGACATTTTGGATTTCTGTTTCATATTGACTATTTTGGAGAAACAGAGTAGGACCGAGTGACAGGAGAATTTCACAGGAATCTGATAAGAACATTCAGACGTATAAAATTAGCTCAAAGAGGAAGTTCCATTTCTTTTCGTGGTTTGTTTCTCCAGTTGAAAAAAGGCCAGAGCAGATGAATGGCTCCATAGAAAAAGAGGAAATATGTTCTTTCTGCTAAAACTGAGCTGTACTAACACAGACTCCTCTCTTCTTTCACTCATTAGTGTTTATTTGACTGAATTCCATCAATTCACAGCTATGTTCCAACATCACTCCGCACTGTGTAACACTCAGCTTTCTTCACTGAGTAGAATCTCTTTATTAATTCCTGTCATTTCTGAAGAAACACTGTGCGAGTGAGTGTCTACAAACTGCTGGAAATGATACACAACCTGAGAGCCTCCTCACTCCATGTGGTTCAGACTGGCGGTCATTTATTCATTCATTGTCTGTAAACCTTAACCTACCCGGAATCACTGGGCGTGAGGCAGGAACACACCCTGGAGTGGGTGCCAGTCCTTCACAGTTAGGCCAGGGTTATGATGTAAATTAGACACAAGTTTGTCATAATTTCATTTTAACTTGTTTTTAACAAAGTGCAACTACAAGCTGCATTCTGACTTTTACAGTATTAATGTATTTTTTTATTTATATTGGAATACTCATGAAAATAATACTTGTCATTATTATATGGTAAGCTATTATTATTTTGATTAATTTAATGTTATTGCTGTGTGTCAGGCTCACGGGGGTGCGGACTGACTGAGGCGGACGCACTTGCTAAAACACGGACAGTTTAATATAACAAAAGATATAACAAAATGAAGACAAGCTACAAAGGAAACAACAAAACGAGGATTTTAAACTACTGGGACAGGAAATACACAAAACGACAAAACTAGGGAACAAACATGACCGGACTAGAAACGGGAGATAAACAACATGACACAACTTGAGACAAAACTATGAGAAGCCGTTCAGGAAATAATTATAGCGTTCTTTGTACATATATATTGGTTTATGGAGAAACTACTTGGTTTAATGGCACATACATTGGTTTTAAACTGTTGGTTTGTATATATCGGTTTGTGAGTATATATTGGATTATCAGTTTATACATTGGTTTCCTAGCATATATATTGGTTTGTATGTATTGGTTTGTTGGTATATATATTGGACTCTCAGTACATACATTGGTTTTTGAGCATATACATTGGTTTTCCAGCGTATATATTGGTTTGTTTATATCAGTTTGTTGGTATATACATTGGTTTGTGGGCGCATATATTGGTTTTTTTATATCGGTTTGGGGGCATATATTTTACACACACACAAAACAAGCCATAAACATGTACGAAATCTTTTCTTTGTTCCTTTACTCAATCAACGTTTGGTTTGTTTATTTAATACTAAAGGTCTCTGCAGTTTAAAATACTTTAAAGAATTTTTATACATTATAAAACAAATAAATAGTAGGTATGTTAAACACATGTTTAAATATGGCATATTGAGCAATTATGTACAAAAAAATAAAAAAATAATAATAAATGTGAGGCTGAGTTTCTGGGGGGACTGTCAGGTTCTTAATCACTTTGAGCCAGCACAACTACACATCCTAAGACAATTTCCCCCTGTAAGGAAAACATGGATTTAGCCTGGCCTGACAGAAATGATTTCATACTTTAAAACTTTAAAATTCCCTCCAGAATCTCAGTTTCACATTCATTTTGTTTTTTGGTGCACAATTGCTTAATATGCAACGTTTCCAGATTAAAATTAAAGTATCATATAAACAAACCAAACGTTGATTGAGTAAAGGAACAAAGAAAAGATTTCGTACATGTTTATGGCTTGTTTTGTGTGTTGTGAGGGTAAACAGTTTGTTACTTCCTGTATTTAGCGCTATTCATTAGTCCATGAAGCGTTAAAAGCAATGTGCGCAGCATTATGTACACATCGAACAGTCCCTTTCGTTCACCGCGGCTCTGCGAATCAGGAGCTAACTTCAGCGTCGTAGAAAACACATTGTTGTAGAACGTAATCCAATCGGCTAGTCTGAGCTTTGTTATCTTTATTATGACCTTTATTTAGTATTTATAATCGCGGAGCTCGGTCACCGGGCCACTCGGTTTTATTTGGAATATGTCAAAAGTTTGTCCAAACTGAGGTTCATTAAAACCGCGCAGCACAATCAAAACAGGCTACTCGCTGAACAGCACTGAGCGGCAAATTTCTACCATGCAGCACAGAATCCAATATATATGCCCACAAACCGATATATGCCCACAAACCAATATAAACAAATCAATATATGCCCACAAACCGATATACAAACCAATATATGCGCCCACAAACCGATATATGCTCACAAATCGATATACAAACCAATATATGTGCCCACAAACCGATATATGCTCACAAATCGATATAAAAAAACCAATATATGCGCCCACAAACCAATGTATATACCAACAAACTGATATAAACAAACCAATATATACGCTGGAAAACCAATGTATATGCTCAAAAACCAATGTATGTACTGAGAGTCCAATATATATACCAACAAACGAATACATACAAACCAATAAATATGCTAGGAAACCAATGTATAAACTGATAATCCAATATATACTCACAAACCGATATATACAAACCAACAGTTTAAAACCAATGTATGTGCCATTAAACCAAGTAGTTTCTCCATAAACCAATATATATGTACAAAGAACGCTATAATTATTTCCTGAACGGCTTCCCATACCTTAAACATATAACGAGGGTGACGAACCAGGAGGCGGAACAAAGGCGGGACTAGAATAACAATAAACATAGCCATGTGCTAAAAGAGCACATGGCCGGAAAAACAGACTTGACGAAACGAGGGCGTGGCACTATGTTTAAGGGAATATCTTTTTAATGAAAAATTCAGGAAATGTATACTTTTTGAATTGTGTATAAAAATACCTGTAAAATGATTATTAATAATAAGACAAAAGATTATATTCATATAGCACTTTTCAAGAACCCTGATATACTTAGAGTTTTAGAGTACACAATGTACTGTTCTGGGTATTGAATCTGTACCTATGCTTTGGCGAGTGGAATACTGGTTGTTGTTGTTGTTTTTGTTGTTGTGGTGGTGGTGATGGTGGAACTGTGGCAAATTTAATAGAATTACATGTTCACACTCAAACTAGCAACACATTAAGTGTTTAATGACACAGACAACAAATATTTAATAGAATATATTTTTGTAGTGAGAATATTATAGATAGAATTTGGAGTACAGGAGAATATTGCAATAAAAAAAATGTGTGTGTGTGTGTGTCCATTACAGATGTTAATGAGTGTTTGAAGAATTCCTGTGGTCCCTTTGGTTCATGCAATAACACACCTGGCAGTTACATCTGCACTTGCCCCAAGGGCTTCCAGAACCAAGGCAACAAGAGTTCCCCCTGCACTGGTGAGGGCCTGTAGGGCTGGAGCTGGAGACTAACACACTGCAGGAGTGATGTCCTGTGAAATTAAATTATTTTATATTTTATATATATATATATATATGTGTTTCTAATATTTCTCACTGTGAGACTGTGGTGAAATACTGTAACAAGATTCAACTTGTTTCTATACAATTCTGCTAGTTTTAATTAAGTTTATCCAGTGAAAGTGTCTCATTTCAATGACTGAGAACAATGAGCTCCCAGTGACATGAGACATTTCCCTTGGATAAAATCATTGAAAGAAAGTGAAATACACCAATTCAGTTCGTCTAGACAATGCTCATATCAAACTTATAATTAAAAATATTCAGTTTATTAACTTGATTTAAGATTATTTCACTGAGGAATCTGTCATTTTGTTTCAGTGCACTACTTTGCTTCTTACTCATGCTGATTTCTTCATATTTACAAATTTACAACTCCCTCATTAACCCATTAACCCTCATCCAGCTCAGTGGTCTTTTTTTAGTGTAAATTATTTTTCATTGTCAAGGTTTGTTTCAGAAAACGGATCAATTTAGGCCATGTTCCCATAGTTACATTACACCTTCACAAACCTGGCATATTCAAAAAAACACCAAAAATAGGTATCTCCTTTTTTGGTTAATTTTGTTTGCTAAACCATTTAAACATCTCTCTCCCTCTCAGACACTGATGAGTGTAAGGAACAAATCTGTGGAGAATATGGAACCTGTATGAACTCACCAGGCAGCTACAGCTGTAAATGTGATCCTGGATACACTAACTACGGAAACAACCAGAGCAAATGCACAGATAAGAGAAGTGGCAGAAGACTCTGGAGCACAAGTATAGATTACGCTAAAAAAACAAGTAGTTTCTGGGCCAATGTGTATATATATATATATATATATATACATATCTCATGGGTATACATAATACATTTGATCTGATGTGTGTGTGTGTGTGTGTGTGTGTGTGTGTGTGTTTACACAGAACTGAAGTGTGATAAAGTTAACACCACACCCACAACGGTAAATCATCACCTGTTCACATTTCTGTCTTTACTTCAAAATTAAAAATAATTATTCAAATATTCAAACACATTTCACTCAAGAATGCAATCTCTCTCTCTCTCTCTCTCTCTCTCTCTCTCTCTCTCTCTCTCTCTATCTCTCTCTCTCTCTCTCTCTCTCTCTCAGGCTGGAGTGGGTAAACTGTTGAGTCTGTTTGTGTCGAGTTGTGAGTCTCTGAGAAATCACACTGCTCCACAGCTCTCAGGAGAGTCTTTACTGCAGGTAACAAGCCTCATTATTTATTGCAGATTTATTGCAGGCCATTTCAAGTACAGTGACCTAAATATAAAAAAAAATAAACAGAGGATACCAGCTCAGCAGTACAGTCCACTAGTGCAGTCATCGGTTCTGGATTGTTATGTGTTCTCATTGCTCCTGACCACATCTGACCCCTATCACTGTGTCTGAGCTGATGTAGTCATGTTCAAGCAGGAAATTACAGACATTTCCAGGACAGGAGGTTCATCTGGAGCATGGCTGAGAACTGGAGCTTTAATCCATATGTGCTGAGTTATTTCACAGCTAGAAAAACTTCCCATATTTTACACACATCAGTACAAGATATTGAGACACACACACACAGATCTCACACAGCTTTGTCCCTGTGGTGTGATTCAGGACCTGATGAAGATCAGTGATGAGGTTGTGTCCAGTGGAAATATCAGTGACCGCTCCAAGTTGAGTGAGTTCCTTGGAGTAATGGAGAACACACTCCGTCTCATCGGACCCCAACTCAACGAGTCTGTCACCAGAGTGGAAAACAACATCTCAGGTACACACACACACACACACACACACACAAACACACACACACACACACACACACACACACACACACACACATACACAAATTAAGCTGGACTGTGTTCTTCTGTTTCTCATTGTCCAACCTAGCAACTGTTGCTATGAAAAGACAAGTTAGTGGGTGGAGCATGGGGCTGATTTTCCTTGTTGTCATGACATTTCTTCCACACAGAGATATGGCTTGCGGTGAAAAAGGATGTGACTCCACCCGCTGGCCGTGTGACTTTAAACACCAGTGATATCCATCTCAACATCAGCTGGAAAACTGTAGTGGGGGAACAGTATCCAGGTAAACACACACACACACACACACACAATTCATTCAATATCTGTAACCGCTTATCCAGTTCAGGGTCGCGGTGGGTCCAGAGCCTACCTGGAATCATTGGGTGCAAGGCAGGAATACACCCTGGAGGAGGCGCCAGTCCTTCACAGGGCAACACACACACTCACACCTATGGAAACTTCTGAGTCGTGCTGCGCCGCCATGCTGCCCCTACACAGACACACACATATTCAATTCATTGTAGAAACACTGCATAGACTGTGTTCATTTTGGAAGAAAAAGTATTTGAAAAAAGAACAGAAACAGAGTTAATCCCTTTGTCCGGACACTCTCCTCAGGTTTTGCCTACGTGGGTTTGGTCAGTTATAAAACTCTCAACACTTCAGTCCTGGAGGAAACAAATGCTGGAGGCAGAGCCTCTGACTACAACCTCAAGTCTCCAGTGGTGACAGTCTGTGTCAGTAACAAAAACACAGAACGCCTGCCTGAGCCTGTTACATTAACCTTCAAACACCAGCAGGTAAACACACACACACACACACACACACGTTCTGTTTCCAATTTCAGGATCTGCTTTCATTTCAATTTTATTCCGTTTTAAATATTCATTTATTCATTCATTATCTGTAACCGTTTATCCAGTTCAGGGTCACGGTGTGTCCAGAGCCTACCTGGAATCATTGGGCACAAGGCGGGAATATACCCTGGAGGGGGCGCCAGTGCTTCACAGGGCAACATAGACACACACATACACACACATTCACTCACACACTCACTCACACCTACGGACACTTTTGAGTCGCCAATCCAACTACCAACGTGTGTTTTTGGACTGTGGGAGGAAACCGGAGCACCTGGAGGAAACCCACGTAGACACGGGGAGAACACTGCTCTGTGACACCACTCAGTATCCTTCAATTCATATTGCATAACAGATGCCACCATAACCGAGACAGATCTCATGATATAAACCAAGACGAGCCCAGCTCAGCAAAACCACTTCTCTCTACAGCCTCCACAGTGCAGAATAACCCACATCACCGGTTCCACATTCACTTGTTACACATACTCTCTCTAAGAACAGGTCATGGATTAGAAATGGTGAAGTATTCTGCACTCCTCCCTGACCACAACATTCAGCTCCTCAGACATTGGTCTTACCAAGAATAGCATAACAACATTCACAAATTCAGCATCTCCAATAAGCCTCTGAGTGGCTGATGTCATTGTACTCAGGAGTTCTTTTGGTGCCTGTCTTACTGAACCCCACCCCAGGTTTCTCTCAGTTCTCCTCCCATCTCTCAAGATCAGCTTGGTCCGTGTGATCCACAAACACAATTGAACACTGATTCCTCGACTTACCAGCTGCTACAAGAATTCTAACAATGCATGGTATAAGAGACTCATGACTGCTCTCTTCTGTGTAGGAAGATATCTCTGAGAGTAAACCCTCCTGTGTGTCCTGGAGCAACACTACATGGACTAAAGATGGCTGTGACCTGCTCCAGTCCAATATCAGTCACAGTGTGTGTTCCTGTGTTCGCCTGTCCTCCTTTGCTCTCATCATGCAGATAGGACAGTGCCCAGATGATGAAGTAAGAGCAACTATAGTTGTACGTACAGCAATACATTTAAGATAAAGCAGGAGAAATAACATTACAGAAAAATTAAGTGTGCCTAAGTGTGAAGGTCACCAATGTGGACTTCTGAGCATTAGATTATAAGAACATTAGAGCTACCCTGCATCACCAGCCCAAGCCCACTAAAAATGTGGAGCAGGTGAAACCTTTTAACCTTTGTGTTAATGTTTGGAGATGCAAAGATGCACTCTACTAAACACTAGAGAAACACACAGAGACAAAGACCAAAAGGCAGCTACTAAATGAAGCAAAAACTAACCTAGCTCCATAATTAAGAGACCGAGTAGGAATCAAATACTGGATTAAAGCTGCTTTTGTCAAAAGTGTATTTATTTTTTTATTCTTTAAGAATGTCATGCCATCCCTTCTCACTCTAAGTGTAACACTTAGTCTATCTCCCAGGATGCTCCAGGGAGTCAGGAGGACTGAAGTGAGAGTTCCTGCACCAATCAGGGACTTAAATACCCCATGAAAATGTGCCATATAATATATATATAATAATAATTATTATATAATATAATTCCATGTGCCATATATCAACTCTAGAAAGAAGCATTGTAGTGGCTGTTATAACAGTTTCCTGAGTGTTGTTTTTCAGAATAATACTGTGATGATGGTGATTGGGATCCTAGCTGTATCAGTGGGGATGGTGTTCCTGACCTTATCCCTGGTGACCTTTGTTAATTATCAACGGAACACAAGACTGACCAACACCGCTCTGATCAACCTGTGTTTAACCCTGCTGCTGGCTCACCTCCTCTTTCTGCTCACACAGATATTCCTGCGTTACATAAAACCTCTGCAGGTGAGTGGAATTACCTTTTTAGGGATACTACAGCCTGCATTAGGCTTGCTTTAATGACCTGCATGCCTCATGTGTGCTTCTCTCTCTCTCTCTCTCTCTCTCTCTCTCTCTCTCTCTCTCTCTCTCTCTCTCTCTCTCTCACTCTCTCTCTCTCTCCAGGTGTTGTGTGCAGTGCTGGCAGGTGTTCTACACTTCCTCTTCCTCTCTGCTTTTGTGTGGATGTTCATTGAAGCTGTGCTGCTCTTCATCCATGTGAAGAACCTCACTAAGTTAAGATCAAAGAAGGAGGGGCTTAACTGGAAATACCTGGTGCTGGTTGGATACATTATTCCTCTGGTTGTGGTGGGTGTGTCTGCTGGACTGGTTCCTGATGGATACGGCAGTGAACAGTGAGTGTGGAGTGGGGCCTCTTTGATCAGGGGTGGAGTTCAGTTAATTGAGTTAATTTTGAGAAAGACATAATCAAAATGACTAAAATAAAACAGGTCTCAGGTTTAGGAACTTGATTGTGTGTGTGTGTGTGTGTGTGTGTGTGTTTCATTGTAGATGTTGGCTTAAGAAAAATAAAGACTTTCTGTGGAGTTTTCTGGGGCCCGTGTGTTTCATTCTCATTGTAAGTAAATTATATCTTATATAATTATATATGTACATTATATATTATACATTTTAAGTTTCTAATTTGGTTTTTGAGAGCAGTCCCCTCACAGTCTCATGAACAGACAGAAGCACACCGTACATGAGGTCTTGCTGTGATTTAAGATCTCCTTCCTCCAACTGAAAGAGGGTCATATAGGACCGAGGAAAGTACTGGAATATTGTAGCTGTAGCACTAATTAGACATTTCCACAAGGTATAATTGGACAGATAATTAAGGCATCCTGCCCAGTGATTGGTTGGACTAGTAATAAGAATTGTATGTGTCAGTTCTTACTGGCCCAGAAGGGGGAGCAACAAAGATTTTTTAGAACAAATTTTTTTTTTCTTTTTGTCAGGCCAACACACTTCTCTTCCTGAGCATCTTGATCATCATGACCTCAACTCTGAAAAAAGTGACGAGTGAAAGTCTGAAAACCAAACGAACTGAGCGTGACCAGCAACTCTTTAAAAGTGTGGTCCTGAAAACCATGATCCAGTTCATCATCCTCGGCTGCTCCTGGGTCCCTGGGTTCTTCACAGGCTGCAGTAAGGTGTTGGAGATTATCTTCCTGCTCCTCAACTCCCAGCAGGGAACATTCATCTTCCTCATCCACTGTGTCTTCAACCAAGAGGTCAGTCTGTACCTGCTCCACCTTAGGGTCAATCCAACTGACCCACCATTTCTCAACAAACCCCAAAACTAACTTGTTACTAGCTGTGTGCTAGGATTATGAATGAGGAATTAATAAAACATTCACATAAATATAGCAATGATTAAATGAAAAGAATACATTAAAAACACTTCCAACACTGTGTAGTATTACATTTATCAACATTATATTCCTATACTCTCTATTTCATAGATCCTAGCATAAATTTGTATGTGTCCCAAAAACACTTGAAGTAACAGAAGATTAGAATTATTTGTCAAGGTTCATTGGAAAATTGGAAATTTGTGTTTGGTAGATTATTTCTTTGTTGTTGCTCTTTGGAAATAAATCTTACACAATGGAAAGTCTATTAATTTCCCTTTTCAATGGTGCCACATTTGTGGGATGAGCATTTTTGGGATGAGCAGTAGAGTTGAGTATGTGGCTTTCGCCCATGAAAAATTTGCCAAATCCTCTCTGCCAATGCCAAACAGCTTATTCTACCATTGACTCGTTTGGTGTGTGGTGGACTGGATGATTGAAATTTGAAGAAACAAGACATATTGACAGTTTAACCATTTATTCATTTAACAAACAGGAGCCTCAGTAGCATGTGGAAGAACCATACACAGCCACAACAGCCTGGCATCTCCTCCTCATGTTGGTCACCCGCCTGGTTTGGGATGGCATCCCATTCTTAAGCCAACATTTGTCACAAGTCAGCCAACATGGTTGTGTTGGTCACTCTGGCACCAATAGCACGCCCAAGCTGATCCCACAATTGTTCAAAGGGGTTGAGGTCAGGACGCTGGCAGGCCATTCCATCCTCTCCACTCCCAAATTCTGGAGGTAGTCTCTGATAAATCCGACTCTGTGGTGGTGAGCGCTTTCATAAATTAAAGGAGGAAACATTTTGGTCCCAGACGGTGGAGATATGGAATTGCCACTGGTTGCAGAATGTCATCATGATGTCTCTCTGCATTGAGATTGCCTCCAATGGTGACAAGCCTCGTTTTTCCAGTGAGGGAGATGCCATCCCACACCATCACACAGAATAAGCTGTTAGGCATTGGCAGAGAAGTTTTGGCAAATTTTTCAGGGGCGCAACCCACATACTCAGCCCTACTGCTCATCCCACAAATGCATCTTCCTTACAAATGTGAAACCATCTAAAAGGGAAATTAACAGGCTTTCCAATGGTATTAGATTTATTGCCAGGAAGCATTGTTACAACAAATTGTATATATATATATATATATATATATATATATATATATATATGTTGATAAAACATTATATATATATATATATATAATCTACGCTTTCCTCGTTCACACTCTGATTACTCTTTTTATTCTTCTACTTTCAAGGTGAGGCTATTGTATGTGAAGTGGTGGCGAACTCTCTGTGCAACCTATACTCCAAAAACTGAAGAAGATCCTGATACCACAACATCAAAGTTCTAGATTTAAGAATTATCCAGCTTCTTCTGGTTAATCACTAATTGTTTATTTCAGTGATATTGGCTTATTCAGAATCTTACTAGTGTTATTCCAGGATTAAATTGATGATGTTTTTGTATCTATATGCTGCCCCTTTGAAAAATTATCATGCTATGTTGAAAATACAAAAAAAATAGTTGCCCCATTAAACCCAGAAAATCATTCCCTACATCCTTTCTTTTGTCTTATATTCGTAATTGGTTAAAATCTAAATACTTAAACCTAAATTGTTGGTACTAAATCAACTACCTTTCTAAATTACATCCTTCCAGTTGGTAACACTCTAGTTAGCCCATTTCCCTCTGAGTGAAATCTTGGTGTTACATTTGACTCATACCTCCCCTTTTCTACTTTTATTAAAGCTCTGATGAAATCTGCTTTCCTCCATCTTTGCAGCGTTGCCCGACTTTGCCCTGTACTCACCCTAAAGCTGCTGAGATCCTTATACATGCCTTCATCATCTCTGAATGATCTAGATTACATCACTGTAGTACTCTATTCCATGGCTGTACCAACCAAAAAACTTTGTCCTCTTCAATACGTCCAATTTCTGCAGCAAGAATATTGGTGTCCACTAAGAAGTCTATTCATATCTATCCCATCCTTTAACATATACTCTGGTGTTGAATCACACAATGCCGCCAACACAAAAACCTCCTGCTAACCTTTAAAGACTTGCATGATCTATCTCAATCTATTCTGGTTATATCCACTTTTTATAAGAAAAGTATTTATTTCCCTTAAATTCAAAAGTGCCCTTGGGTTCTTTAAACAGCACTATGCATGTTAAATAAAGCATAATAATCTTCATCCCTTTCTAGTGCATTAGATTTATCATTTATAATTAATCGTTTATTATTATTTACATATCATTATTTCATTTTTTTTAATGTTTTAACTGCAGAATATTTTGGATAAACTGGCAAAACACAGTTATTCCATGATTTAAGTCCAACATTGAAACACATTTCAAGCATTTAAACTCACAAGAAATGAGAGGCAGCTGGTCATGAAGCAGGCTTTCCCAGTCAACTCTAAGAGGATGCAGATGGTTTCTTATTTGCTAACTTTTTTTCACCTTAAAATGGTGCTGCAGTTAGAATTTGCTTTTTTAACACCCAACATTTAAAAAAATGCCGTGTAAACACCCTGAATGAAAAATACACACAGCATATAAACCACAACACCAAACAATCAGATTCAGACTCAACATCCCCAAACCTACCAATAAGATGTAGATTACTACATCTTTTCTATAGGAGCTCTATTTCAATGAGATTTATGAGAATTTTCTGTCCTGGTAGAGTTAAAAGGTATAATAGTGGTTTACCTCACATTCTCACAAGAAATGAGAGGCAGCTGGTCATGAAATTGTATTTGAAGATTTAAGGTAAATAAAGTTTCTCTGATGGCTTTTAAGGTAATTGCTATGATTTATTTCAAGTGGTTGCTTAGTTATTGAACTATTAGTGTTTTCAAACTGGGGTCAGACTGGGACTCTTGACTAATATACATTTGTCATGTGCCATAATATACATTTACAAAGTGCCATAAGAGTTGACTGGGTTCTCACTGTTCCAGCTGCTCTATGGACAGGAGATATTGGGAGTTTTGGAAAGTTTCAAATAAACCTGTGATGGACAAAACACAGTTTAGAGGTTCAGTGTCCTCTTGCATATCTTAAATATTTAGAGAAGAGGATGAGCATGATAGAGATGTTCCAGGGCTTAGAGCAATAACAGAAAATTCTACCAAACTGTGGTATGAATAGGAAAGGTTATTTTGCCAATGAAAGAAATAAGCTTGCTAGTGAATTTGCAGTGAACATAGAAGGTCATGTATAAAATTAACCAGACCACACATCAACTGTTAGACACTGTAAAAACTGTTGGACATTAGTCATTCCACTTAAATATATGTTGACAATACACTTTGAATTACATGGAACAGAAGCAACATTTCAGCGGCGAATCCAGAAATGTAACTACTTGTTGTGTAGACGCAGACTGCAATGACTGTGATTGGTCAGAAATCTGAGGACATTGTTTATGCAGAACCAAAGAACGGAACATGAACTCCTATCCTCCACACACAGAGACACAGACAGCAGCACATTCACTGTGAGAAATTTCCTCAGACATGGTATGAGCTTCAAACACAGCTATATTCAAATAAATATCTGTTAAAATCATTGTAACTTTAAGATTACCTGCCCCTCTGTTTGCCTTTGTGTTGAAGTGTGTGTTTTGATGCTCCCTGGTGTTGTTTTCCTTACATTGCTTTTGTACATCTTGGTCAGAGATAAACCATTCTTTAGTTTCCTAGTTGATTAGGTCTAGTTTTCTTATTTCTTTGGTGTTTCTTTCCCATGTTTTCCACCTTAATCTTTTCTCTTTGAGATATAACTTTGATCATTCATGCCCATGATAAGCTGGGTTCTAGACGCAGGGGGATACATACACTGTACTGTAGCAATAGTTTAATAGTTTAATAGTTTAGTCACTGGGGTTTAAATGCACTGGTAAATATAGTCCCATGGCAGTGGAGCTATGTCGAAATCATACAACACAGACATAATCTCTTACTATCTGTCTTTAACATACTGTTGTCACTGATGCTAAAGGAAAGACGTGTGAATGTCATCTTTGACATTTTCTAGAGAAAGAGGAAGCAGCTAAAGCAGAGTGAAAGGCACACAGACATTCCAGTCAGAAGTAGAATTGACCTCTGTGGAGGATAACACACTCACACAATCATAAAAAACAATGGACTGGAGTTCAGTTCTGGAAGAAGACCCATCTTCACCATCTTCCTAATCTGTGGTCGGGTTTTTTGCTTCAAACTGAAGATGATTTATATTTAACTTTAAGATTACACAGAAACATATGGTTCAGATTTTACATCACAACAGTGGTCAGTACATCACTGTCTCAGAGCGAAAGGTCCTTCATCTCTGAAGAGAAAAGCTCTGAAGTTATCAGTTTGAGAATCAGTGATGTGAGAGAAGAGGATGGAGTTTAATAGTGTGCAGTGTGGATTTTAGGTTAAGGTTTAGAGTTAGATCAGTTTGCCTGTCTGGGTTCTATCAGATGTTTCGAGAGTGTCTGACCACAAATGACTGCACAGAATTACTAAAGATATTACTTTTTTTTATGTACAATTACATAACGTAATAAAAATACCCACAGATATTCCAACTTTATATAAAACCTCTGCAGGTGTGTGTAATGTTTATTGGGGGCTTGGAGAACTTTACAAAATATGTAGTCACTGAGTCCTAAAAAATTAATTTTCAACCCCTCTTTTTAATTTGAATCCACAACTTTTCAGGAGCACATGAATAGTTTTAAATCTCCAAAAGAAAAATCAGGTCTTGGTGAGTGCCCTCTGATATTTTTACTAGCTCTTTTATCCAATTTCGGTGGTGATGATAATCATATCATAGCCCGAGCCTGTTCAGACAACACAGGCTGCAACTAGCTACTTCAGTAGACATTTAAAAAATAAAATAATTAATAAAAAAAGTTTTATTTGAGTGTGGCACAGTGGCACAGCAGGTAGTGTCTGTCACACAGCTCCAGGGTCATGGGGTTGTAGGTTTAAGTCCCACTCTGGGTGACTGTCTGTGAGCAGTTTGTTGTGTTCTCCCCATGTCCACATTCCTCCCACGGTCCAAATACACAGGTTGGTAAGGGGATTGGCAACTGAAAAGTGTTCATAGGTGTGACTGTGTGTTGCCTGTGATGGACTGCCATCCTGGAGACAGTTACAGGATGTGGCAACAGGCTAGAAGAAGATGAGGGACATGACAAAATGGAGGTTGTTAGATATTGAGGATAAACACTAAATGAATTAGGATGAACACGAAGTCAGGGCAGGACGTTGTGGGGTTCCCAAACAGGAAAATTGTGAGAGATTCTACAAAACATAGAACCAGTTTCCTAATCCTTTTAACAGCATGGACGACTGCCATTTTTAATGGAGCTATTTCAAGGTTTTAAAGCAACCTCTTCCCTGTGGGGATGCTGCTATATAGACCTGTGGACAATAGAGAGCCTAGTTTAACATGCCAGCATTTCTCAGTGTAATCCTGCCCTCTAGGGGTTAACATGAGAAAGGCAATTGTGTTTGCAGGAATTTCAACCAACTTTTAAATACCCTGCATTAATAAACTGTCGGGTTGTAAACAAAGTGATGGAGGATGATTTAGTTCTAGAGAAACTTACTAAGTCAGGTTTGCTCAAAGATGTGGTGAATGGAGCCAAGTATCCTCCTCCCAAGTCTCCTCACAGGAAGTGACCACATGAAATGTTGTAAAAATGACATTGTTTCACCATAGTTTTGAGAAGGTTTTGGCCACAAACCTACAGCAATCAGCCACAAGATTAAAACAATGTCCCAACTTCATTGGAATTAAAAAAAAAACTTGAACTTCCATCATAATTCTCAGAAAACTATCACTTCCCACAGCAAACATACTTTCACTGCCCTGTCCACAAGAACTCTCAGTACTTTATCATCCCTGAGCACTATATTCTCTCCATGTATATGTTCAGTTTCCCCTACAGCAAGCTCATTGAGCCTATGGAATAATCTGATAAATGTCAGCAGGTTATCAAAGCCCTATCTGGGCGTTTGTGGATCAGTTTTAGGTCTTTAGAACTGTACATAAAATAACAGAAATACTACCTGTCAATAAGTGCCAACCGGAAACAGTGGGAAAGTTATGATGACAGAGTAGTTTTTCTAATGTGCTTTATCAAGTATACTGAAATGTTGAAGACACGCACCACAAATGATTAAGCTTTTTCAGTTCCCTTTATTGAAACAAATGTAATGTAATGCAAAAGCTGTAAAGAAAATACCTTTTGTCCATGCGATACACAAAATACTTGGTGATTGTGGCCACCAGACGCCGCTACTGTGCACAGTGTCATGAAGCTTTGAGTCATTATCTTTTTTTTGGTTCTGTTTGGAGGAGAGTTTCAGTTGTCCTTTATTAATCACTGACTAACCATCAAGATAAAAGGACAACTCAAGATAAGCTAACTAATAAATGCTTCTGACACATTCAAAATTATTCCTTCAACCTCTTCAACCAAGAGGTCAGTCTTTACCTGCTCCACCTTAGGGTCAATCCAACTGACAATATTCCCCAGCAAACCCCAACATTCCCATTACCAACTGTATGTTAGGATAATGTGAAAGGGCAGGGAAAGGGAAGAATTTGGTAACACTTTAAATTACAGCCTGCTAATTACTGGGCAAGTACAGAGTAAGTATGAAGTAAGTAAGCCACTTTACAAATAATGCTTGTTGTACGTACCTAATAAGTAAGATGTAAGAAATGTTAAGTACACAGTAAGTAAAGGGTATGATTCTAGAAATATGTGGTTATTACTTGGTATATTTCTAACATTGGTTAGACTTTGAAATATAGTTAGTAATCAAAGTCAGGTATTACACAAAAAATAACGTCAGGATGACGTCAATCTCCAATGTTGTATGGATGTTGAATTTTAGTTGGAAATGAAAATCGGGTTGATGTCAAAACACAACGTTGATGTGACATCAAAACTCAATGTTGGATAGACATTGAAATATGGTTAGTAATCAAAATCGGGTATTACTCAAAAATAAACGTTAAGATGACGTCAATCCCCAATGTTGTATGGATGTTGAATTTTAGTTGGAAATGAAAATCGGGTTTGTTTGGAAATGAACGCTTGGTTGATGTCAAAATCCATCTTTGGGTAGACGCTAATTTATGGTAGGTAATTAAAGTCAGACATCACTTAAATGACAAAAACAAAATGACATGTTAAATAATAGGCTTACATTGTTATTAAAGAGGTATATTCACAAAACAAAATGTAACATCACAGTATTCAAAAGAACTATGCAGAAATCCACCGCTGGAACAAACTAACAGGTGAGTTTCAAACAACTGCTTCAAAGTCTTTCAAAACGGTCCTTTACGTAGATTTCTTTCTGCCACCTCCACCAACTCTATCTGGGGCATACTTTAAACAGAAGGCAACTGCTGCTGAAATGTTTGCCTCTGTTGCATCTGTGGTCATCTGGACACTTTCTATAAGAATAAGTTGCATTTGTAAATCTTTGGGTAATACAGTATACAGTACGAAGTAAAACATTACATTATAGACATTCTTAGAGGCCATTCACATTTTCCACATTCCTAGCCCAGCTGGCTATATTCAGACATAATTGCCAGTAGCTTTTTTAAAAAAAAAAAATATGTCAAAGAATTTAAAAGATATGTATATATATATATATATATATATAAGCCACGTTTCTGATGGTTTTACTCACCGGCTGGAGAGGTTGTAAGAAACAATGGTGGAAAGGGGAAGCCAAGATATATATATATATATATATATATATATATATATATCAGTGGCGATTGCTCTAAGACTGCAAGGGAAGCTCAGCTTCCCCTAAAATGTCAAAAAATACGTGATCAAATATATTCTGTTGTGTGTACATGTCATTGAATAAATATGCACTGCAATGCGCTCAACTTTTGTTCATAATCAGCTTCTTATCACTGGTAAAGACGCGGCTTTCCTCTCAATCATTCGCGCAGATTCACAGTGATGAGTTCAATGGAGAAGCAGCGAAGTGCAGGGAAACGAGACGAGTGATTGGATAAATGCTGGGCTTTGTCCCGCCCATCGGACGCTCAGCGTCTCTGGGGGTCTATGGGGCAGTGGGCTGGCCTCGCTGGCCCGGACGCTCAGCTTCTGCATGATGATTGGATGATCTGTCTGAGGCTGAATCCATTTTTGATTGACAGCGAAATGAGCGAATCAGCGACCCTTTGGTGTAGAGATCCGTTGGAGCATTACATTTTCATTCTGTTCTGAGTTGAACCAGACTTTCTTAAACCTATTAGCGGCATTTTCTTTGTTAAAAACAACTAGCGACAAATCGAGCGTCAATTTCTGGTGGGTTTTTTGTAGCTGCTTGTGTTTGGAGACTGGCTTCTATCACTCTTTCTGACTTCTATCGCAGTTTCTGTCCAGCGGGTGCTGCTGAGCCCCTCCACCGTCACAAAGCACTCACAGGCGGACACACTTCACATGGGCCAAGGCCGTTTAAGCAGCCTAGCTCTGCTGGCCATTGAGAGGACACTAGTCAAGTCCCTGGAAAAGACGTCTTGTTGGTACGACAGGGTCACAGATCATTTCCTTTAAAAGGAACGGAGGGTAGAATTTACGTATAAATAAACCGACACATTTTATGATGTAGGCCGAAATTGAGCTTCCCCTCCTTGAAAGATCAGCATCCGCCTCTGATATATATATATATATTTAATAACAAAGATTACAGATTACAAACAAGATAAGTACAGCCAGTTAGCTGGCGGCATTACAAAGAAGCAGTTATTCTGGTTCTACATAACTACAACAATGAACTTTTGCACAAAAACACACACACACACACACACAATAATAAATTGATGATATAACTACCTGTCTACTAGGAAAACAACTACTTCTGCATCACTTGCGTGCTTTCTGTGCTCTTAGAGTCCTCAATCATTGGAAAGCTCCACTGATATTTACTCTGGTTTGTTCTCTGGCTTAATCCAACTTCTTTTTATGGAATACCAATTTTTATTGAATGACTTTCGTTTCTTTAGTTGTTTTCTAGTGCATGCCGTCGTCTGTTTCTCTGCCACTTTCCAGCGTTCAGTGGTGATTGTATGTATATATGTATGTTTGTATATATGAAGTCACACATACGCAAACTAATACACATGCATGTTAGGTGTCAGGGTGTGGATTTTGGGCAGGTAAGTAGATTGTCTATAAAGCCATTCGATCATTTTCTGCTCATTTTTGATCTAGCTATCGCAGGTGTGTGTTTGAAGCATAAGAAACAATAAATGGAATTGAAATTCTGTATTGTTATTATGTACCCGGTACTTTGAATTTCAGAACTGGTTTCAAATCAGAACCAGGTTTCAACATACAACCCTATGTCTTTTGGCTGCCCACACTGCTGATTCACTCTATTTCAGCTTTGATGGCCCATATAATTGGCTGTTTAAAAAAATATGTTTACAAATCCTATGTGTAGCCAGCGCTATTAATGTGATGGTGGAGAAAAAGGGTCGTTGCACCTTTAAGACTCTCGCGGGAAATGTGTTGAGCCTCGCGAGAGTAGCTGAATTATCGTTTGGTTCATAGTCAGAAGCGCCTGGTAACCAGCTCGGACGGTGTGCAAAGGATCCTTTTTTATGGGCTTTTGAATGTTGTATGTTTTAAAGAGCTTTAGTTAAAGCCTGTGCGGTCAAGGTGAGAAGAGAATTTTAGTTAACTGCAGTGAGTCTGGTATGTAGGGTGGAGGCTTAGTTACAAGTAATGCTTAATACTTCAGAATGGGTATGAAATGGGTTTCTTTTCATTAGGCTCAAAAGCAGTTTTCTTTTTTATGTATTAATTCTCATTTGTAGAAAGTGGACTTCATTCAGCATCTAACAGTGGCTTCTACATTGAGAAGTAATGATGGTGTTCTAACGTGACACTCTTAAGCTGCATTGTGCAGTGGATGAACGCAGGTATGTAAAGTCGTTGAGCTTAGGGTGTTCTTAGAGAGGTTATTTTACGTGAATAGTAAAACGCATTTTTCTTTCTTTTAGCAGAAGTGCTTGGCTAAAGTGATTATTGAGTACTGTCCTTTCTTTCCCAGATTTAGCTTAATTAACAATTTGAAGTGTCCTCTTAAACGGGGGTGTTTGGGGAGAGCAGAGAGCCAAATACCAACATTTTAGAAACTTTGTGAACCGTATTCAGGGACCAGAGTGTTAGGTTGGGTTAATGTGCAGCGATAATTAATTCTGATAACTTAAGGTGGACTGAGGGGTGATTATGGGTCTCTCAAGAGTTTTTTTTTTTTTAGGGTTTTTCCTGTTTAACTGATCGCGTTTTTGTTTGGTTTATTGTATCTTGTGGTTTGTCTTCAAGTGTGCCTTGTCTTTGTTACATTCTGATTTTTGTTTTATTCGGCTTGCACTTAAAGTGCGTGCACCTCTAATGGCTCCACTTGTTTACTTGTTCACTTGTTTATATATTACATCCTTTCACCTGCTGCAATAAAGTGAACATCATCTAATGTATTTTAATCAGATGCACCACAGTGACGTCTAATTATTGCTTACCAGGCAAACTACCTCTCCAAATCATAGAGCTTTGGCACACAGAGGTACAGCAGCTCCAGCACCGTTACACAGAGTTGCTGTTTTCTTGCGTGTGCAAGACCCTGTGCTTCTGTTCCGCTCTGTGTACCCGTGTTTAAGCTGTAGTTCTGTTGTGTGTGTGCCAGTACATGAATCTCTGCTGTTCTGCTTTCTCTTTATCTGATGGATAAAATAACCCTGCTCATGTTCACATCTCAAATACGGGTGATTTATTTTGTGACAGGCAATCTTTGTTTCCCAGCAGGATTACTGTCTTTATCCTTTTGGCTAAATACCAATTAAGTCAGATATTTCAATATATGTTCACACTGTATATATTTACTTTATTTATATTTACTGATTAAAATTACAACTTCCAAGCTGATAATAATCAGGTGTTTACAAGTACTAGGATCAACAAACACCAGTTATAAATGTTCTGTTACATTATATCAAGATATTTAATTTTATGTTAAATTGTATTAAGATATTTGGTATCATACAAGTCATAATTCTGGTATTGTGACAGGAGTAGTCTATTGTAATTATGTTAAATTTAAATTTTTGCAACAGTAAAAATGCAATGTCAACTACCCACTTACTTGCTTCTGGCACTGGGTATGCAGAGCGTTTTTCCTGTGTTGATGGAGTCTGTTGTTGGGAGCTGTTCCCTTCTGTGGACTGCTGAACAAAGTGATCTTGATCTACTCTGTTCTGTTTGTTGAGACAGGCCTCCATGAGAAGATGGTCTGGTCTGCTTTTCTGACGTAGTCTCCTGAATTTGCAGAGGAGCTAAAAGAATCTTAAATTTAATACTTAAGACAAATACTTTAGGTAATTTTACGACTGATTTATGGACAAATCTTACCACTGCAGGTAAACGTCCTCCTATGGTAAATGCAATTCTTATTATCCAAAATGAAGTACATATACTAAATAACAACAACGACCAGAAGCTACAATCCAATACTCTTTTTCTTACATTGTTTCAATAGCAGCTTCACCCACTAAATATACACACAAATGTACAAAGCACTGAGGGGAAATACTGTGTAGTCAAACACAAACAAAACTTTATACTTGCTAGCAAGCTGAACTAGGAGTTGTGTTTGTTTCACATTTTTATTCAGCTTCATATTTTGTTCATTTTCTTCGTTCATTCTGGGAAAACACATTTACGATAAGTTGCCTGTATCACAAGGGAAAAACTTGATAAGTTACACATGGCAGATCTATTGTATATTCATGAAATAATATAAGAATATGAAACCAGATTGTCATTTTAGACCAAATATTTCTAAACTTCAATTTAAGGTACGAACCTGAAGAACCTCTTGATGTAAAGGAAGTTTGTTTCTTCCTGATGAGTGTAAATGGAGAGCCAGAGTTTGATCCCTCAGATAAAGTAGATGATGGAAAGTTTGCATTTTCAGAGTACAGTGTAGATTTTTTCTTTTGAAGATGTTCCAGTTTCCCTGGAGGACCAGGAAGTTCTAGCTCTGTTAAAAAAAGTCTCACTCTTTGTAATGTCGTCATTTTTATAAAGCAAAGGCAATACATAATTTTTCACGTTTTTGTTGCTTTTTTAATTTCTATCTCCTCATGATAAGAAAAAAGAACCAACCTTTAGTACTGTTGACATATTGATCAATCTCTTGATTAACATCAGATTGTACAACACTGTCATGGGTATCACCTAATTCAAGAGACAAATATTAACCAAAAATATGCAGTTCATGAAGGAAATAACAGTGCTCAGAAGGCAATGCATTTAAAATATCAAATAAAAAAAAGTTAAATATTAGGAAAATATTTACTTCATATATTTATAGTTACAACTGTACACTGTAAAGAAAATCAGATTTGAAGTATGTTGGGGGAAAAATACAAGTGATTTCAACTTAATAGCAGCAGATACATTTTTTCTGAATTTTAAATCATCCAAATTTAAAGCCACTCCCTGAGCAGAAAAAAAATATTTTTTAACTGAACTGTTGTTAGCTCTTCTGCATCAGTATTTAACTTGGCATGTGCAGAAACTTCTTCCACAGGTCATCGGGCAATATTTTTAATTCATCGAAGTGGCAAGCCACTGTGACCTTAAAAGAACTACATTAATTTGAAGCTATGTAATTTTTGAAACTTCTGCAAATCTGAACATTTTGACATTATGTGCCATGATATATTCATTGTGATGCTAGGTAGATTTCTAAATATTTCCTCTGACGATGACCATGTTCTTTCCTTTGTTTACTTTGGGCAGTAAGCCTGGGTATGTTAAAGGAACACTATGTAGTATTTCTACCTTCAAATTACAGCTTCTAAATGACCGTGGTGTTCCACGGAGCTGTAATATGGAAAATAGAGCCTATGTGGCTGCTGTGCCGGGCTCTCTACTGGTTATTGGACTAGGTAACTTCTGAATCAGGGGGCAGAGGGCTCTAGCGAGAAATGTGTAACGATTAACAGCACAGATCTCACAGGTGAATGGTTACCTAGCTACAAGAAGAATCTAGTTAGGTATTTTTTCTGGGACATTATAGCAAAAAAGAGCAAGGAGGAGAAAGCGAATGAAAGAGAGAATGAGCGGCTGTAAAAGAATGGACTGAATTTACACAATAGAGTGATCTGAAACAGACATTGGACACAAATTAGAAAAATTTATATTAAAAAATTTTTTTTTGCGGTTTTAGTGATAAGTTTTGTTGACAGAGGTGTTATAATCAGTTATGGAGAGTTACTATGCAGGGAGCCAGGGTTTGAGGCTGCTAACTTTAGCCGGATTAGCTCACTTTGTAGCGTTTACATCGATTCTGGTAATAAGTGATTATTTCTCCGTTTGCTGTGTCAGTAAATTGGCTTTAGTTACATTTTGTGTTTGTGGAGCCCAAGCTTTGTTGAGGACAGTGTTAGAATCAGGTTTTTGAGAGTTATTGATGAACGAGGGTGAGTGGTAGTGATACTTTTTGCAGATTTTTACAGATCCGTAGTTTTACGGTAAACTACGAATACTGGAAGACTGCTAGCATTTCTCCTGCGGTGTTGCTATCAGTGTGTGAAGAGTGGGAGAAGAGGGTTGCATTGACAATCCAACACAATAAGTAGCACTTTGAACACATTTTATAAGTGGTCAGAAACTTGTAAATAACTCATGAAAGAATGAAGTTACGTTAAAAGACAAGCACACCATTATTTTTCTTGTGAAATTCCCAATAAGTTTGATGTCACATGACCCTCTTCCCATTGAAAAAACAAAAGTTGGATCCAAAATGGCCGACTTCAAAATGGCCACCAGGTCACCACCCGTCTTGAAAAGTTTCCCCACTCCCAACCATTCACCAACCATTCCTATTTTATTAAGGTGTATCTATATAAATGGCCCACCCTGTAAATAAAAAAAAAATAAAACACTGTTCAATTAAAATGCAAAAAATTAACAATTTTTCTTTCTCAATATGAATAATAATTCATATTTTGACTATATTTAGCAAGTTCTCACAAGCCAAGGCATAAACTGTTGTCTGTATCTGTAGCGTATACAGTAATGCTCTGGAGATGTTGATGCTTGTATTATGTCTTGTCTAAGGAAGAGAGTTCTTTTACAGAAAAGGGATCAAATTTGCCTTCCTGGAAATAACAGATGCCAGAGATGAGAAAGACCCCTCTGAAAATTTTACAGTGGTATCAAAAGAGACTCTTGCTCTGAAATGGCTTATTTCCCACAGTATTTATGATATTAATTATAAAGCATTTCAAACCTTTGAACTAATATTTTACAAAAGTGCAGAGTTTCATTGCACAATTAATATATAGTAAATATATCTGTGTCTTTATTTAGATTATACAAATTTTTTTTATTTGTTTCCTGCTTTTTCCAACAATTTACACTCTGACTTAAAATGTATTACTAACTAATTTCAGAGCATTTTTAGTGGGCAAATGCAACATGTAATCAGCTTTCCTTCGTATATCAAATTTTGCCAACTTAAAATAATAAGTTATGATTACATATTGAACGAAAATTAGTTGAGGTGAAATAGCAATTCAAGTTTAACTAACCTTGAAACAAAACTGTTATGCCAACTTAAATTTGCAACTGTGGGCAAAAAATTGACCTTAAAATTGACCACCTTAAAAATGGTGATGAAATCTGTTACTTAATTATTTTAAGTTGGAGTCACTACATTTTGTTTTACAGTGTAGAGGAATAGATAAGACAGAAATAGATGGATGGATGAATGGATGGATGGATGCAAAAAAGACTACCTGTCAAACATTCTTCAAATGTCTTGGGTATTCTTCTTCTATTTGCTTCCAGTGGACTTTCTTCAACTTCTGCACTACTCGCGAAATCACAGTTGTCACATTCATTTATGTTATCTGTAAATAAGAACACACATCAAACAACAAGGGTTTTTAATGAATAACAACAATAAAGCAGGTTTATCCTGATACAAAGAGCATGTAACAGGCATTAACAAGGAATGAAATTCATTTTTCATTTACATTCATATACAGACAAAAAAGCTACCTTTTTAGAAGTATGTCTATTTTAAGAACTCGTAAAGCATGTGAATGTAAAGTTCACCAATTTAGTGGACTGCAAAATTGATATAAATGTAACTACCACATCAATCAAGGTGGGATGGAAATGCGTGTTTTGTAACTCAGGCTCTGATATACATGTATCTGTACCTACCAGACCTCATGTTCTCTTTCAGAAGAGGAAATTTTCGCCAACCATCAGATGGTTTGCGGCGTTCACTGAAACATCTTGTTGCATTTGTAACATTTGGCCAATACAGCAACATGTTTTCTGTGTCTACTCAGCTGTATGGCACAGTTCCTTCTTCTTGGCTTTCCTTCTCTTACCACACTACCCTAACCCAAGCCATCCTGAAACCACACAAACTGTCATAAATTAAAACATTAATTTAAAAATCGAAATATATGTACAGATAACTCAAAGTAAGCACGCTTTTTTGCTGAGTAAAAAATACTGCTATAATACTGCCGTTTTCCAAAAATAGGCTAATCTGAGTCATAATGTCAAGACAGCTGCCATAAAATAAAAATCTAATCAGCAACTTGATACATATAAAATACCAGGGATATATAAAACTTTTTAACACTTAAAAGTCTTTGTGAGCAGTTTTTTTCTGCATTTTGTCAATGTCAATGCCGCATTAAGTCAATGGAGGTAGCTAAAAATGAGCAGTGATTCATAGTAGGGTTGGGCAGTATAATGGTAATACCATAATACTGCAGAAGAGGGCTACAGAGAGGGTGTGCTGTGGGAGATCACTGACTGCATATGTCACACTCTGAAAATGGGTGAGGGGTAAAACACAAGCCCAGTCGTCCACCGCAGTGTGAGTTTAGTGCTGTTTGCGCATTAAAAGAGAGATGTATGAAGCTGAAAACAGACAAAACACTGAGAAGAGCTTTCACTGGACTCTGTGACCACAGGTATGAGGCTTTATCTATAAACATTTGTGATTTGAGCCACAGTTCGCTGGAGAACCATCTGCTGTGGTTTACTAAGCTTAGCTGTCCAGCTGTGCTTCTAAACAGTGTAGAACTGTATTATTTCGCTTATTTTCTAACTTTTCTGTTCCTCCACCACCAGTTGCTGAAATGTGCTCTCTGAATAATGTGGAAAACCCTTCACTCAATACAGAGTGATATAGACTCATGCAGCCCGACAGTGCACCGATTATGTTGTTAATCAGAGGTGGAGTAAATATTACATATTTTACACTGAAGTTCTTGAATAAGAAATAATAAACACAAACCAAAAATGCATTATAGATTGTAATACTATTACTACAAACTAATTAGTAATTACCCTTTTAGTCTTTTCGTTCCATGCTGTGCAGTAAAGGCATAAGCACAAATCCTGTTTGATAGGGAAGACAAGCCACTTTATGGTTTATTTCATCAACTTCAAGGAGTCTGCGATGTTTCTGTACTCTCTCCAAATTTCTGATGAACACAATGTTAATAAGCTTGGAGTCACAAGGCACAGTAAAAAAGCTTTTCAGGCTCTTTTGTGAAATTATGTCACAACAAGCTGCCATCATCACGTTTTTCTTTTACAAATGCAAAGTCTTCATTGTGCAAGAGGAAACACCCATTTCTCTTCTCTACTGAAACAAAATGCAAACTTTTATTGCCATCTTCTCTGTGTGACTTTGTGCCATCTCATGTTCAGAAAGTCTGATAGGATTCTTGGCATTTCTCACAAATTTTTCAGACTTTGGAGGTAATTTTCAAAAGGAAAACCAGATATGTCATTGAGAGAGCACTGGAAATGTGTCATCTGACAGATGTTTCAAGCTATGAACATTATACACCAAAAACGATGCTGTGTATATATGCTGGCATTTATCTACAAAATAGTGTAGAAGTTGTTGAGCATAGTCCATGTAAGTCTTCTTTAACAGGAGTCCAGAAGGATTGATACAGCTACTGTTAGGCAGAGAAAATGCTGGTATATGTTCCTGTGCAACACTTTTTTTAAAACTACAGGTCCAGTGTATAGGAAGAATTGCCTAAGCTCTGTTGCTTTCCACCAATCTAGTTCTGTTAGTGGTCTGGGTTGCCGAGCAAATTCAGTTGGCAGCTTTCCAGACAAAGACACAAGAAAAGCTGACAGTCTACATTCAAGTGGTCCTTGTTTTAAAAAGCACAGCATTCTTTTCACAACCCCAAGACATACTAAATGCATATAGTCGAGAGGAAAATCTGTGATGCATCTTACTCCTACATTAAGTAAAGGGATCACTACAACCTGATGATCAACATAAAGTCCATTAGAGAAATCACTATCAGTTCTTAATGGGTATTCTCCCAAGAACACCACTCTTTTGTTCTTATACTCTCCCTTAATTGGACATCTTTCACAGCTGTAGTATCCAGTGTGTCCTTTTACACATTTTAAGAATTCTCGAGCAGGAGCATCAGAAACAAATGCTTTGATGTGTACATGGATTTCTTTGTCATTCACAGTGATTTTCTTTCTCTGTAGTTCTGCATATTCAGTTAAGAAGTCTTCAAGAAAATCATCAACAGAGTTAGGTTTGGATCCACCATAAAAAATTGCCACTACAAATGGTTCAAAGTCACCAAAACAACAGAGGATTGGCCATAACTGAGCATTAGATGATTTGAAAAGAGAAACTCCATCTATGTTCACTAATAGGTCAACAAAGTTTGAACTCTTCAAAAATGTGATGTTCCGGGCAAGAATTTTCACAACAGAGCACTCGATCCCCAAGTAAAACCACCACATTTGTCCTTGGGCAGGATTCGACGAGGTGTTTTCAGTAATGTCCTTGAATCCTTCAATACGTCTGAACCTTCATCCTTCAAAATATCCAACAATTCATCAATTTGGTTTCTTCCACATGTACTTTTTGTAGCCCAAGAAGCAAGTTTTTCTTGAAAGGTTACCTCATCTTCAATGGCATGTTCTCCCTCTTCTTCATTTGACACATTTTCTCTGTATCCAAAATCTGAAACTGCATCACTGAGTTCATCCATTTCATTTGAAGTACTATTTCCTTCTGCTGTTAAAACTTCACTTGCATTGTCAACATCACACTGACTGAAGTCTAAATTTTCAGGGCAATCATCTTCACTGCTACATTCCAGGGCAATTGCTGTAGCTTCTGAGCGAATTTTTTCACCAGCGCCTCAGAGAAGACATGCCATGTTCTACAAAAAAACCCAGTAGTTAGGTCTACAACAATGCCACAGTTTTAAAATTCACAGCGTTTTTTACCAACAGAACAATCAAAGGTAAATAGGCTAATTAATTTTATGAAAAAACAACCCTTATCCCCCAAGTAGTAACTGCATTTGAAAGTTCAGATCTATTCAAAGAATAGGGCTGTTGTGATTTGTTGACACAATCAATGATGCTGACTGCAATATTTTAAATCTATGCTAGGGCTGGGCAGTATATTGACATATTAAAATATATCAGGATATAAACAGAGCAGGATATGGAGTAAGGCTATATCTTTTATATCGATATCTGAAGTTTTTAAATCAGTCAGACACTTTTAGGCAGCAGACCGTGTTTCTTTTTGTGCATCTCAATTTGAACTGCATATGCGCAAACCCAAACATACAGCGCCTTCCATAATTACTGGCACCCCTGGTTAAGAAGTGTTCTTTGGCTTAATTATTATTCATTATAAATTATTATATTTTTTAAAATAATATAGGACAACTGTAACCGGTGGCTTCTTCTTATTTTCTCTGCGTTGTGTTGGTTAATAATGACCGGACCACCGACGTGTTTTGAAGTGCATCTCCATTTATTGGATGAGAAAACTGACAAAACAATGATCAAAATATCACACTCCGGTTAGCGGTCACTCATTCTAAGCCCCGCTCCCGCCAAATGCCACAGAGAAAAGGGGGGGGGCAGTGCGCACAGTAATGTACTGAATACTGCAACTGATTATATAAAACATACCTGACAAAACAATGATCAAAATATCACACTCCGGTTAGCGGTCACTCATTCTAAGCCCCTACACAAACCAAACAAAGATATTGTTTATTACAGATGGTTTAAAAATTACTCAACTTCCCAAACTTTCACTCACCGCTCCCGCCAAATGCCACAGAGAAAAGGGGCGGATGGGCGCGAAACTACACCTTATATAGGGGCTGTCCCCAGAAACCAAACGTAGGGGTACCAAAAAATCAAAAGAAAGGTTCCACACACTAACTGGAGTTACACAGACACGTCAGGTGAATTACATAAACAAATAAATTTTGTGAAATTATACATAAATAAACATGAAAATAACATATAAAGACAGACTTTAACTGAACACTATTAACAAGGAATTGGCATTGTTACATTCACCCCCCTAGAATTACACAAAATTTTGGGTCGTAGAACAAAACTACACCCAGCAAAAAAAACAATCTTCAGGCAGAGCGAATCAACATCAAAAGCTTCCTACTCAAAGGATAGGAGAGCTAAAAGCTTGCTTGGCGCCCAGCAAAACCTATAGCGCTCCACAAATAACGTGCGGTGCCTCATACACCGCACATTCTCATGCCAGACAAAAGATGGCAAATGACAAAGATGTACAAATAGCAGCATGTCAATAATGAAATGCATAAAAACAATCATGTAATATGCCAAGAAACAGAAACAAACAAAAAAAATAAAAAATAAAGTTAAAGACATGAAACTCAAGGGTTACACATGGAGAACCGCAGCAGAACTTGGCTCCACCCCCAGAACAGACTCAAGTTGTGTCATGGACTCAATTAAGCGGCAAACTGGCCGAATAACCCTGCCAAAACTTGTTGTTAATCGGTCTACCGCATCAAGTCCCCGAGGAGGAATATGGTAGACATGCAACGGTGGCTGCTTAGGAGCAGGGGAAACAGGTGGTATGTCTGTAGCAGTAGGACCAACTGGAGCTGGGGTGGCCACAGCAGCAGGAGGAGATGGACTGTCTGGACCAAGTGGCTCATCTAAAGAGGACTGCTCACTGACCCAAGCAGCAGTTCGGTCACCATTTCAGTCACTAACCCCAGAGAGAGAACCAGCAAGGGAAGGTTCAGCTGTTGATGCAGCAGTGTTCAGTCCAGACATCTCAGTCGCATTCCAGTCAGATGGAGGGGCATTGCTCACATCACAGTCAGGCGAGGGCACACCTGCTTCATTACTGTCCGGAACTCCACTCAGGGGCAAGAAGCTGACCTGTAGCAGCAGGTTGCGGTGGACTACACGTTCATGTCCATCTGGATGCCTGATCCGATAGATGTGTAAAGCAGGCTTTGAAGCCACCACAGTGTAGACAACCGGCTCCCACTTGTCAGAAAGCTTCCGTTTCCCTCGGGCAGCTTTGTTTGCCAGCAGGACCTTATCGCCAAGTGACAGAGGCAGACCTTTGACCCGTTTGTTGTATTGGTCACGTTGATGTTTTTGCACAGCTGTGCAGTTCTTTTGAGCCAGAGTCATTGCCCAGTGCAGGTCCCCCAAAAGAGATTTAACATAAGCATTGTAGTCACACACAGTCTCATCATGGAGTACATTCTTGAACATCAGGTCAACCGGCAGTCTGGGAACCCTCCCAAACATCAGATAGAATGGTGCAAATCCAGTGGTCTCATGAATGGTGCAATTATAGACAAAAGTCATTGTTTGAATCATCTGCGGCCATTTCTGTTTGGAGTGAGGGGGCAGGGCTCTCAACATGTTACCCAGGGTTCGGTTAAACCTTTCTGTATTGCCATTCCCCATAGGGTGGTATGGTGAGGTATGTGACTTATCAACCCCCGACAACTTCAGGAGCTCGGCAATAAGCTCGCTTTCAAAGCTCGCTCCTTGGTCAGAGTGCAAGCGCTGGGGAAAGCCGTAAACGCAAAAGAAATTGTCCCACAGCTTCTTGGCAACCTTTTTGGCAGTCTGGTCCCGACAGGGAAAGGCATGAGCAAGCTTGGTAAAATGGTCCGTGACGACCAGAACATCCACTGACCTGTTGTTACAGACCTCCGCAGACCAAAAGTCCACACACACAAGTTCCAAAGGAGCAGAGGTCTTGATGTTTTCCAGTGGGGCTCTGGCAGAAGGTTCAGGAGTTTTACTGAGGACACATCTTTGACAATTCTTCACATGGTCTCGCACATCTTTCTCCATACCAGACCAGAAGAAGCGCTGACGAGCCAGAGAGAGTGTGCGGGGCTGACCTTGATGACCAGCATGATCATGAACACCGGATAGTGCATCGGCCTTCAGAGACTCAGGCACGACAAACTGAAACCTCCTGTGCTTGGTTAAAGGGTCCTTTTTGACCCGGTAGAGAATCCCACTCATAAGTGTCAACCTGTCCCACTGCTTCAGGATCCTCAGGGTCGTCTGACTCTCATTATAGCGCTCCCGTCTGGAGGGTCTGCGCTTCCTCTCAACATAATGAGCAACTCTGGAGATTACTGGATCTTTCTGCTGGCATGACTGAAGATCAGTGAGCGACAAAAAGGGCCACATATCCTGACCAGCAGGCTCCAAGGAGGTGAGATGGTCAGCAAGGTAGGCTGCCCGTTGTCTCGAAGCTGTGTCCCACTCTTCGAATGAGGAGAGAAGGGAGGAGACATCCTCCTCAGATAGTGAGCTGTCAACTGCAGCAGAGGTAGAGGGGTCCTCCATTGACTGTGGCTGGCAAGTCAAGCGGAAAGTGTCCTGCACTTGTCCGTCACGAATATCCTGAGCCTGTTTTAACAGCTCAGAGTAAGGGACGCACAACAGCCGTCCCTGCAGAGGTTTTACAAAGGGGTCCCTGCTGAGAGCATCTGCCACCACATTCAGACGACCAGGAATGTGTTTGATCTCAAAGCAGTAAGGGGCCAGTTTGGAGACCCACCGCTGCTCACAAGCATCAAGTTTGGGTTTTGTTAGGATGTATGTCAAAGGGTTATTATCAGACCATACAGTGAACCTGTGACCCTTGAGCCAGTGGCTGAATTTGTCACAGACAGCCCACTTAAGGGCTAAGAACTCTAGCCTGTGAGCAGGATAATTTGCTTGGCTTCGGGAGAGAGATTTGCTGGCAAAAGCAATTGGCCTTGCTCTGTCCTCACCAGCAGGCACCTGGGACAGGACAGCACCCAGACCATCCAGGGAAGCATCGGTGGAAAGGATGAAAGGCCTGTCAAAACCAACACTTAATGTGTTAATGGTTAATAATGACCGGACCACCGACGTGTTTTGAAGTGCATCTCCATTTATTGGATGAGAAAACTGACAAAACAATGATCAAAATATCACACTCCGGTTAGCGGTCACTCATTCTAAGCCCCGCTCCCGCCAAATGCCACAGAGAAAAGGGGGGGGGCAGTGCGCACAGTAATGTACTGAATACTGCAACTGATTATATAAAACATACCTGACAAAACAATGATCAAAATATCACACTCCGGTTAGCGGTCACTCATTCTAAGCCCCTACACAAACCAAACAAAGATATTATTGTTTATTACAGATGGTTTAAAAATTACTCAACTTCCCAAACTTTCACTCACTGCTCCCGCCAAATGCCACAGAGAAAAGGGGCGGATGGGCGCGAAACTACACCTTATATAGGGGCTGTCCCCAGAAACCAAACGTAGGGGTACCAAAAAATCAAAAGAAAGGTTCCACACACTAACTGGAGTTACACAGACACGTCAGGTGAATTACATAAACAAATAAATTTTGTGAAATCATACATAAATAAACATGAAAATAACATATAAAGACAGACTTTAACTGAACACTATTAACAAGGAATTGGCATTGTTACACAACAATGCAAAAAATTTAGTTTAGCTTTAATTTAAGTGCCTTTATTTGGTGGGGAAAAAATCACACATTAAGAAAAATCCATCCATCCATTATCTGTAACCGCTTATCCAATTTAGGGTCGCGGGGGGTCCAGAGCCTACCTGGAATCATCGGGCGCAAGGCGGGAATACACCCTGGAGGGGACGCCAGTCCTTCACAGGGCAACACAGACACACACACATTCACACCTACGGACGCCAATCCACCTGCAACGTGTGTTTTTGGACTGTGGGAGGAAACCGGAGCACCCGGAGGAAACCCACGCGGACACGGGGAGAACACACCAACTCCTCACAGACAGTCACCCGGAGCGGGAATCGAACCCACAACCTCCAGGCCCCTGGAGCTGTGTGACTGCGACACTACCTGCTGCGCCACCGTGCCGCCCTTAAGAAAAATCTTTTGAATGAAATCATGTGCCACAAGACAGCACTTAATCTTCTCCTATAACTCTTCACAAGATGAGAGAATACAGAAAGAGGGATCTTCGACCATTCCTTTTTGTAAAATTGTCCAGAGTCCTGGGTCTTCTACCTATACACTCTCCTTTTCAGCTCACCCCACAGGTTTTCTATTGGGTTTTCTATTGAGGTCTGGGGACTGAGATGGCCATGAGAGGAGCTTGATTTTGTGCCTTGTGAACCATTTTTGAGTAGATTTGGCCACGTTTAGTGTCATTATCTTGCTGAAAGACCCAGTGATGACCCATCTTCAGCTTTCGGGCAGAGACCACTAGATTCTGATTCAAACTGTCATGATATTTCAAAGAGTTTATGATCCCATGTATCCTTACAAGGTTCCCAGGTCCTTTGGAGGAGAAACAGGCCCACAGCAGTGGGCATGCGGTGTTTTTCTGCGAACTCATCCTTGGTGTTATGCCAGACCCACTTAGAGCGTTTGTTGCCAAAAAGCTCTATTTTAGTCTCATCTGACCAAAGCAATCCCAGTTAATATCCCAGTACCACTTGGAAAACTCATTTATGCTTGGCAAACCCGTTTACGCTTATGAGTATAACTCAGAAAAGGCTTTCCCCGTGCATGCCTGCCAAACAGCTTATTGGCATGTAGATAGCACCTGATTGTTGTTTGGGAGACCTGGTAATACCAACATGCTACCATTTGATTAAATTCTATTACAGTGAGTTTTCGAGTACTTTTTATGTCTCATACTATCCTCCTCACTGTGCGTGGTGGCATGGTACACTTGCGTACTCTTCCAGGTTTGTTTGTCACAGTTCCAGATGTTTTGAACTTTCTGATGATTGGTCTGACTGTAGATAAGGGCAACTGCAGGTGAGTGGCTGTTTTCTTGTAGCCATTACCTGATTTATGAAGGTCGACGCACATCTGCCTTACTTAAATAGTGTGTTCTCTTGTCTTTCCCATGTTTAAGAATGAGTAAGAGAAATAGGCCTCAGTGTAACTCCATATTTATACCCCAGGGAAACAGGAAGTGATGAATTACTAATTAAAGGTTCCTAGATACGTAGATCCACTTTATACACTACAGTAGAAATGACAAATGTTTCAAATACTTTGTTAAGGAATTGTTAAGTGTGTCAATAATTGTGGAACAGGTCATTTTTATGGGAAATAATTATTTCTTAGTCAGGATTTTTTCTTTATTTTTTTTTCACTTGAGTTAAAGGTTGCTTTTTTCTATTTTTTTTTTTTCAGAATAAGATTATGCTTCTGCAATAAAAAATATTTATTTTAAGGCTTTTAACACATTTTAACTAGGGGTGCCAATAATTATGGAGGGCACTGTATGTAATGTATAGAACCAGAGTGTTGTTACCAATCACCCTATATCTGGACACTAAAATATGCGTTCTATACAGGTTCAAACATGTTTAATCTGTATTTTTGAGGTCACACTATTAACACACACATAGCGCTAGCTCTGCTTTAGATATGTTTTGTGGCTGCAGGTAGGAAAAGAGTGGATTGGGCTCTATGTGAAGCACTAATGGATTGGCATAGGATATTTTGCATCATATCCAATGCATGAATATAATAACTTCAATTCATATCTTATTGTAATCAATGAACAATTTAAAATAATACAGTTATTTTAAACTGGTAATACAGTACTTGCTAAATACATGGACAGATTCTACTTTGCCATTGTTCTTTGCCAAACGCTACTGATAGGCACTGGCAGTCCTGATGGAAGTTGGCATAGTAAATGTCTGACAACAAAAATATTTTATCTGATTGACTACAGTCAAAAAGGACTTAGTGCCTACTGGTCCCCCAACACCTGCGTTCCTTTTTTTGTTTTCAGAAACTTGTCAAACCTAACAGATACTGGCCTGCCCAATTAGGACTGCGCATGCACAGACCTTAACACATGTAGCTTATAGTAGCAGAAAGATTGTTTTCGAAAGCAGAGGGGGCTTTAATTATCTTGAAAAATGAGTAACCTTAAACACACAAACATAAGATAGTTGTTCCTCACTGTCCTTTACAGTTTTAAACTACTGGAGCACCGGCATTGTGTGTGTATTTACTGCTGAAAATATTTGTGTATGGCGGCACGGTGGCGCAGCAGTTAGTGTCGCAGTCACACAGCTCCAGGGGCCTGGAGGTTGTGGGTTCGATTCCCGCTCCGGGTGACTGTCTGTGAGGAGTTGGTGTGTTCTCCCCGTGTCCGTGTGGGTTTCCTCCGGGTGCTCCGGTTTCCTCCCAGGGTCCAAAAACACACGTTGGTAGGTGGATTGGCGACTCAAAAGCGTCCGTAGGTGTGAGTGCGTGAGTGAATCTGTGTGTGTCTGTGTTGCCCTGTGAAGGACTGGCGCCCCCTCCAGGGTGTATTCCTGCCTTGCGCCCGATGATTCCAGGTAGGCTCTGGACCCACCGCGACCCTGAATTGGATAAGCGGTTACAGATACTGAATGTATATTTGTTGAGGCAATAATTCAAATACATTTCCAGAACACATAGGTTTGGTTATTTTATTTACATGTGCAACATGTAGCCAAATATACACTGTTCTTAAAAGCACTTTATTACTGACACTGCAGGTCTGTAAGTTAATGAAGTCATTTGACTTGTACTTCAGTCTTTATTTTGATAAATAAAAATGTTTTTCTTTATCTTGTTTAGTTTTGATTTACAATTGAGTTTTTTTCACACATTTTCACAAAATGTACAATCGTGGGGAAAAGTTAAGATACCCAATGAAAACTTTGTCTTATATTGTGATTTTTCCATATCGCCCAGCCCTAATCTACACACTGTTTTCCCCTCTTTTTTATTATGCATATTAATATTCCTCTATCATCGCTTTTCCTCAACACTGCTGCATGCAACATGATGTCACTTGTTTTGGTCCCCAGTGGTGCTTCTTCAGGAAAACATAAGAAATGGTGACACCAGCAGTCAGAGACAATTTAAGAAGAGCTTTCTAAAGGTTTTAAAGACCAACATATCTATAGACGTATTTCAGACTGGCACTAAACGAAAAGGTGTTTTGTACGTTGACACTAACGTACAAATTGTTCACGTATGTTCAATGGCACTAACACAATGTATGAGCACTGAAGAAGAAAGCAACAAGACCTATTCTGGAAGAGGGACCATAAAGTCTCTGGAGTGATAACCATGTTTTTACTGTTGGTGAGGACAATGTTTTTAAATTCGTTGTCCTTGTAAATGCTATATAAATACATTATTAAAGCCATAAAGTCATCTGACTGCTAACTTAGAATTTCGAAGAAGTGTTGGAAAGCTTTTAAATGGAAGCAATGTTGAAATAAAAATATGAACATTATTAAACAGTAATAAATAGTTTTGCATTGTTTTTATTTGAAAATGATTAAAAGAAATTTGGATCTCTTTAGGAGATGCCAGGCTGACTTGTTTAAATAGTTAGAAGATTAAGCAGTAATACATTTGGTATAGCCTGTCAAACATTATAAACTACTTTATATATATATATATATATATATATATATATATATATATATATATATATATATATATTTTAAATATAAACTAGGAAGCTTCATATGAAAATCATTTATACACTTCACAGAAATACTTGTAAATGTGAACAGTGTACATTTATTCCCTTCTGTGATATATTGTCTTTTATTTCTACATATTGTTTCCAATGATGTAGTTGGCACGATATTTGCAGACTCCAGATAAAAAAAGTACATAAAATACTCCAATAAACTAATTTTTTTAAGTCTTGCATGAGTAAATGTTTATATTAATGCTTTTACCTGTACTCAAATAAATGAACACAAAAGTAACAATACTTTTTATAAACAGATTTCATAAAGATTTCATAAAGAGTAGTTATTATAATATTATGATGCTAAAGAAAACGTTGCATTATAAATTATTAAGCACACTTAATTTAGTTTAATACGTATTACCTTTACTATGTTTCAGGTGCACCCCTGCAGAAGCTGAGTTTAAACAAGCTGAGAGATTAAAGAATTTAAAGTTTCCAGAGCCTACCTGGAAACATTGGGCGCAAGGCAGAAATATACTCTGGAGGGGGCACCAGTCCTTCACAGGGCAACACACACACTCCCACTTTTGAGTCACCAATCCACCTACCAACGTGTGTTTTTGGAATGTGGGAGGAAACCCACACAGACACAGGGAGAACACACCAAACTGCTCAAAGACAGTCACCTGGAGCTGGACTCGAACCCACAACCTCCAAGTCTCAGGAGCTGTGTGACTGCGACACTACCTGCTGAGTTACACACAAGTCTCTCTGACTCTGGAGAGGGTCTGAATTACTCCACAGTTCATTTTAACAAGACAGGCAGAAGGCTCAGACACTGTAACCACGGCAACTGCCAACAAACAGCAAGAATCCTGAGAATATGCTACTGTCAGACATTAGCAACGGTGTCTAGGTTAGCATGCTACATATTAGCAACCACTGTCAAGAAAAATAGATGAACAAAAGTTTTAACATAAAAAAAATATATAAAAATAAAAAATAAAGGCTTTAACACAGAAATGGCAACATTGAGAAAGTTTTTATTATACTTTATTATTTATTTATTTATTTATTTATTTATTTATTATTTTTGGGGGGACACCGAAAGAATCAAACTGCTTTGTCTCTGAATTAACCAGTTTAGAATGTGGCCATGTTTAAATCGGTCAGAGCAGAGCAGTCAGAATCATCCAGAGCAATAGGGGTCAGTATCAAGGATACTTCAAAACTTGGAGATAATATCTAATTGAGTTTTAGACATTTTAGATCTATGTTAATTTAATTTTTTCCAAACATCAGTAGCTCCTTATCTAATATTAAAATGTGATCATGTGATGATGAATAGACTTATGGAAAAGCTCTTAAATGCTTAAATGACTGATTTCTTCAGCCAGCAATGGTAACAGCTCTAACAACTGCGGTGCTCACAGCAAAGCCGACAGGAAAGCTGTTCCGGTTTTTACTGAGATCTTTAAATTCTCTCTTTCACTGGGGGTCATTTCATCCTTCTTTGAACAGTCCATCTTTGTGCCTGTCCCAAAGAAAGCTCAGCCAACCTGCCTCAATGATTATCGCCCTGTAGTTCTAACATCAGTGGTGACACAATTATTACCTTCATACTCACCACCAAGCTGGACTTCATCCATCCCTGCATCACTGGACGTCCAGCCAAGTAGTACAGGTGGGCAATCATCTCTCACTCTCTCTTTTTTTTGCACTGCATTAATTTGCACATTCAGATGCACATTATACACTTTAATCTACATCTGTGTGCCATATGCACAGCTCACATTGTATACTTGTATAATTTTATACATTTTTTCATGCATCTTTGTTATGCAGTTTTAGCTTTAATTCTTTTTAGTTTAGTATTATTCCAAGAATGTCTACATATTTTATGCATCTATTTTTTATTTACTATTTTTCTAACCCTTTTTTTAGTTAATGTGTGTGTGGTCAGTCATCAAAGCATTTCACTGCAAGATGCACCATGTATATCTATGTATGTGACAAATAAACCTTAACTTGATTTGGTTTACATAGTGGTCCAGCCACTGTCTGTCACTGATACTAATTTCATGCTCTAGGTGGCAGTATATGACCTACATCGTTGACCCCACTCATGTAACAAATATAAATTAATGTTGAAAACTGCAGTAGGAAAGTGTCAAATAAAGTGTCCAAACATGTCAAAGAACATATACCACATGGCACAGAACAAATGTTCCTAAAAACAGTGCAGTAACAGAAAATTATTCTTGCTTAATCATTACTGCTAAATGGTTTAATAATAAATAATAAACTGTTAACTAACATGCGTAACAAGTTATAAATGACTTATTAATGATTTGTCAACTTTTGCAAGTTCAAAAAAGTGTCTCACAAATGTTCTTCACAATCTTCTTGATAAATGGGGTTAACACTTTCTTTCATGTAATTCAAAAAGGGAAGTGGGCAGTTAATCTTTTTCTACAGATAAAACTGAAGAAAAAAACAAAACAAACAAACAAACAAACAAACAAAACAGTACAGATGCAGACTCAGTGAGACAGAAATGAGTGTGTGTGTGTGTGTGTGTGTGTGAGAGAGAGAGAGAGAGAGAGAGAGAGAGAGGAGCTCTGAGATCTGTGTGAAGTGCAGTAGAGCTGGTGTGGATCTGTGAGATCAGAACTCAGAATGAAGACCCTCCTCATCTTCAGCCTCTACCTGATCTCAGGTAAGAAACACACTTCTAAATCTTCAGCTCTATCAGCAGTGTCACATCTAGCCTTTCTTCACAAGGACATTCCTCCTCTTTTAGCAGCTGCTGGAGGATCCAGGAGAGTGAAGGCATTTTCAGGAGGAGCAGTCCTCATCAAGTGCAGATATGAGAAACAATACACATCAAACACAAAGTATTTCTGTAAGGGTTTAGTGTGGACCTGTGCTGACCAAATCAAGACAGATGTTAAAAATAAGTGGGTGAAATCAGGAAGATTCTCACTGTTTGATGACACCAGTGCTGCAGTTTTCTGGGTGAAGATCAGAGACCTCACTGTTGAAGATTCTGGAACATTTCAGTGTGTGTCTGATATAAACTGGAGTCGTGACAGCTACACCCCTGTGGAATTGAATGTAGAGGAAGGTGAGTGTCTCCGTCCTCTTAATGATCTGAATCCTCCAGCTTCAGTTTGGTAAGTTGCTCCAGTTACAGTAAGAGAAAACACATAAAAGCCCATAAAGAACCATATTCCGGAACTGTGTTCTCACAGTGTTTATCTTCACAGCTTTAAAGAGATGTTTAGTGTCAGTGCATGTTTTCCTTTCGCACATATATTTATTTTTAACTTAACGATACTTAAGGCAATAAGCTGAATTTGCTTACTTCACTAAATGGTGGCATTCCGGGTAGGCTCCTGACCCACTGTGACACTGAACTGGATTAGGGTTACAGACAATGAAAGAATGAACGAATAGTCAAAATATGGCAGCTGTTTTCTGTTCATTATTGACAAGTCCACAATATGGAAATAAAATCATTGTGGATTAGTTGTGAAAATGGAGATGTGAACACCATCTGTAAAAACTCACAATCCATCAGCGATGCACTCAGCCTTTTTTGAAGAGTACTAATCGATGGATGTGATAATAACATATCTGTTAAAAATGGTAATACATTGATAGAAAATGGAAAATATTATCTAATATTATATGATGATGTACAGCAGACTTTCACAGTGCACATCAGTGATCGGAGACTTTGGGGAATTCGGCAAACTTTATTTTTTTCTGTTAAATCATAAAATAAGAACTGTATTTAAATTTGAATTGACTGTGCTATCCACATCCTTTTCATTTGACTGTTGTTTTTTTCTCATGACTGTTAATGATTGACAGTTTCAGATTATAATAGGACCGTCAGTGTGACTGGCCGTGCTGGAGGGAGTGTGAAAATCAGCTGTAATTACCCACAATCCCTCAAGAATTATCCAAAGTTTCTCTGCAGGAGTGTGGGCAGTGGTGAATGTTTTTATAAAACACCTGTTAAAGAAAGTGAAAAATGGATAAATCAGGGAAAATACTCACTGCATGACGACAGAGCAAAGAACACCCTCAGTGTGATCATCAGTGATGTGAGAGAGGGAGACTCTGGTGAATTCTGGTGTGGAGCTGAATCAGACTGGGAAACTGATAATGGATACAAGCTCTACATCACACACATCAACCTCACAGTGACCGGTGAGTAAAGAGTCACTTTGGGTAGTTTATGGACAGTGATATATAAACGTTTAACTGGCCTGAAACCAAGAAACCATAGTATCAAACTTGGATGGGAGACATTTTCCTGGGTAAACTTGGAATGCTGTTGGATGTGGTGTTGGAGCCAAAAGGGGGCACTGTCCCTGTGGTCAGTGTGGATCTCAGTTTGGCCTCATTAATGAGACCTAGATTAAAAATATGACCAACTGCATGTAATTTGCGAGTAAATGGCATTCCCGAAAATTCCAACAGATTCATGAACGCTGCGTAAATATAAGATTTTTTAGTAGAATGTGTGTATGTTAGTGAATAACAAATGTTCAAAAACTGGGAGGAGGTGCAAATTCCTTTGTAATTAACATAGAATTTCCATAATCTCCTCCCATGAATTTCAAAAGCCCACCTATAAAGAAGCGCTACGACTGAGGAATCACAACAAGAACCCTTAAAAATCTCTTCAGAAAAGCTAAAGAATACTAATGTTCTGAGTACAAACCAACATTTTATTAAAATGCATTCAAATCTGCAGCTTTGATTTCCATTCTATGTATATTTTTCTCAATATGGGGACTCATAGTGAGGCATTAAACTGATTGTCAAAAGGCTGAGTTCAGTACTGAGCAAAAGTTTTTGGCACCTGAGAGAATTAGGTTTTAGAAGTTAACTAACACCATTATTACAGTACGTAGTATGTTCTGTTTGTGAATGTATTAGTTCAACATCCCCCAATGTGGCAGTGCAGTTTTATATGAGGTTATCTTTATGCTAAATAAAGTGTGCTGTTGATTTAACAAATCCATACAATCAAGGAGAACATCTGGAAACAAACTGTGTTCTTCCCACTCGCTCACAACACACATACTTTTAGAAAAGAATATCCTATTTTGTTACTTTTATACAAGCATCACTCTTATTTAGAATATACATTATATTAAATAACAATCATTTTACGGGCATTTGCACAAACATTTGCACATTACTGCTGTTTGTCCTACACAATTCTGCTAAAGTTGTGGGAAGCTGCACGGGAGCTAAAGGCATTTATACCTGATACAATCCCCTTCTATGAATTTTAGGCCATTTGACTCTCTGTAGTCTCTAATTGAGGGATACATGCCTGTGAACTTGTTCCTGCTTTGCAAGAGCGCCTTTAAAGGCTTTTGAACTGTATAAAGCAAGTTATTAAACATTGCACTCAGACACAATGACTATATCATTTAGGCATGCACACTCAAAAAAATAATTATTTCAACCAACTTTAATTGTGGACAGTGGTTCCACACAACTGGATTGTGTAGTTTCAACATGAAAATATATTTTTGGAACTACACAAAACACTTGAGTGACAACAAGACAACTAGATTTGGCCAATCCAAATCAAAGTGATAATGTTAACCTAAACCAATTAAATTAATTCAGTGTAACTTATTTAAACTAGGTTTTCTGCATGTGAATATATTGTCTTCGGTGAATTTTTTTCACTTGTGTTTATCCAACCTAATAAATTTTTGCTGGATTTAGATAACTTTATTGTGGACAGTGTTTCCATCTAATTTGATTATGTTACTACAACACAGAATACTGAAGTTAAAATGATATTTAAATGTAAAGCCTGTGATAACCCTTAATTGTGTGAGGGTGCAGAGAAATAAACATAACTTACATGTAGCAAATGCACAAAAGCTATATTTGGAGAAATTATACAAGTGCAATTATACGAATTTGATGTCAATACAAAAGGCATTTTTAAACAACCTGCTGCTAAAAGTGATCACAAAATGCAATAATCAGTATTAAATCAGGAGTACTTGAAGTCTGTTCATTATGTAACCTTATAAAAATTTGAACAATGCAGATGGAGCTTCACATGCATATTCATTTGCTAAGCTTTATATAGTACGGCCGATTCGATCACAGTTTGAATGTGCACATTGTTTTAATCAATTTTTGCATCTAAAACAAAGCTTGTACAATATGCTAATATATAATATTGCATGTAAGACACCAAAAGCAAATTGTCCACTGGGCTCATTGGAGTCGTTTCCCTGACAGGAATTAAGCAAAGTTCTGGATTACACCGCACTTTTAACTGTGATTTCCCACTGAAAGGAAGATGAAGTCCAGGACTAGGCTGAATCCCTGTGTGGGATTCCAAACCATTATATTTAGTATTTATGCCACAAGTCAGAAACATGGATTATAATAATTATTGGAGAAGGCGGCACTGTGGCATAGCAGGTAGTGTTGCAATCACACTAGCTCCAGGATCCTAGGATTGTGGGTTCCAATCCCTCTCCAGGTGACTGTCTGTGGAGTTTGGTGTGTGCTCCCTGTGTCCTTGTGGGTTTCCTCCCACAGTCCAAAAACACACGTTGGTAAGTGGATTGGCGACTCAAGTGTCAATAGGTATGAGTGTGTGTCGTGCTGTGAAGGACTGGCGCACCCTACAGGGTGTTTTTCTGCCATGCACACAATGATTTCAGGTCACAGGACACACTGTGACCCTGAACTGGATAAGGGTTACAGACAATGAATGAATGGAACATGAGAGGGAAAAAAGGCTAACTTCTGGAGAGCAGAAAGGTTCATCTAGATTTTTTTTGTCTGAGGTTTGAATAATATGGGACATCATTTAAATGATAAACTAAATCATACATAAACATATAATTATATCTATCAGCCCTTGCATACATGCTGTAACAATCAGAATTTTTCCAAGCTTTCATTCATTAATTGTCTGTAAGCACTTATCCAGTTCAGGGTCGATGTGGGTCTAGAGCCTACCTGGAATCACTGGGTGCAAGGCGAGAACACACACTGGAGGGGGCATCAGTCCTTCACAGGGCGACACATTCACACACACACTGACGCCGATGGACAATTTTTGAGTGTTTTTGGACCGTGGGAGGAAGCCCAGTCTGTGTGACTGCGACACTATCTGCTGCCACCATGCTGCCCCCCTAATCAGAAATCAAATTCACAAAATGTTTAACAATACAGCTTAAGTTTACATATAAAACATTAGAATGTAGCCCTCAAGAATTAAGTATATGAATTGTAACATACCATTAACACAGTTGGAATAAAGTTCCAGAATCAAAAAGCATCCAGTCATCATGGCCTCACCATTCAATTCACAGAATAGCTTGGTTTTCAGTGCTTGTGCTTTGTGAGAGTGTTTGTTAGCATCCAGTTCCAAAAACACTTTTGATTCCAAAAACCATCTTAACTTGGGTGGGTAACTCAACAAATATTAGGCCAAGCAACACTGCAATGACAAGGGACACACTGCCCAAGCCTTCTAGAACAACTACACCTTCCATAACCACTCCGATATCCACAGGCAGGTCTGCAACTCAGCTCCCTCAACTCAGATCGCATAGATCCCTCAAGACGGTCTGCTCAATTCCATCTTGATCTGCAGGAACATCAGCATCCTACAGTAGAAGAAAAATTTTATTTATTAACCCCTTACAGAAATGATCTGCATTTATCCCATCCATATTAGAGAACATGCACACAAAAAAACAGAGCAGTGGGCTACCAACCATCTTTCTGTCTTGCTCTGAAACTGCTCTTGGTGCTTCTCGGACAAGTGGAGGAGGACGAGGATGGAGCCACTCAAAGAAAAGAAGCACCTAGAAGAGCTCTGCGGACCACTGGAACCCAGCTCTAGCTGCAGTCAGCAGCAATAACCCGAGAGCATGGATACACCCAGTAGGAGCAGCTCACTTGCACAGAGCAGTTAGTCCTGGCTTAGAGCACAGTGCTTGCTGCTAATGCTGGGACTCACTGCACACTGGACCCCCTGCTCCTCATCTTTCTAATTTCTGTCTGCAGCCGAAAGTGTCACATGGTTCTTTGGGGCTCTCCGAGGAATAAGGCATGGTGCCTGCGCCACTTTGCACTTCCTAAGAGCAGCAACCCGAGTGTAGGTGGGCCTCAATCAAGTCTAATAAACATAATTCTTCCCTCACCTCAGTACATCACTGTAACCACCCTACCAACAAATGCACTTGGGGCAAACATATTATTTTTTAAAAAATACTTGGCCGCACACAATTTGACAGTTTACATGCACAGAGCTATCAAACATGACACTTCAGTATTTCAACACATTTACTTACCATACACTCCTGAAAGATATTGTCCGGCTCTTCATTCAAGTAGACATACAAAGCTCGAAGCAAACATTCCCTTTTGTCTTCAGTACTGTCCCTCTAAAGATGAGAGAAGAAAACAATTAACAAAATACATGGAATGATCACTGGATTAGGAACACCTACCTTGTATCAAAACTCACTGCCCATTCTCTCAGCTCCACTGACTGTACAGGAGCACTTAGTTCTACAATAATATTGTAGTCTATCTGCGTATAATAGTGTCTAAATGTATAATCAGTCTCAGAAACATCATCTTGCCTCTCTTCAACTGCAGGCTTCTGTAACTTCTGAGAGATGGAAATTACACAATTTAAAATCACTTAATGAATGTCAAGTGTGCTCTCTGTTTTTATGGGACTTAAATATTTCACTGACATTTGACTTAAAATCACAACCAGAGAACATACAACATGTATTGAGATGACCAAATTAATTCCCCTCAGATGATAGCTCTGCACATTCAAACAAATGACAACTAAATGTGATCAACTGAGCTTGCTGAGGATGTTGCATACTTCTGATTAAAATAAATCAAAAGAGCATTCCATGTCTTAAAAGTGCATGGGCAGTACAAATATGTGCCAAGGGTAATGCTGGCTCCGACCATAATGCCTGGGCTGCAATTTGTAATGTTTTAATATTTGAGATTACATTCCCACATTTCTCAAAAACAAACAAAGCACCCTTTATAATGAAAAAAAAAAAACGTAATTAAAAAACAATTACATGTGTAAATTAATGTATAACTATTTTAAAGAGTTTAGACAGGGTAAAACGAACTCACTGAACAAAATTACCACTGAACTGGGCCAAATCCTACTGCAACTAAACTCTCAAAACCTGTAAACAGAAGGGAAACACTAAATAAGCAACAGTTTTTATCGTAATTATTAAAATGTATATTTCTAAAATAAGGGTTTCAACAACAATTGTATATCACCCAACACCGTTCAAATGACAATTTTCAAAGATAACGATTACAGTTTGGTGTGCCCAGGTCCCTAATACTAACCCAACAGCGAACTTCCTTTGCGTTTGGGACGTGCACGTAAATGGCAAAAGGAAGCATGTCAATTAGCCACATTACATGTCCGTGGTTTGATGAGAGAATCCCACTGTTGGTACCGCACATTTCCTACCCTAACTAGACCAACTCTAGCGCTAGCATTAGTATGATTAATTTTTAAAAATATATAACACACGCGACAATTAAATGTTAATATTACTCAAGCAAAGAATAATATAAATCAATATCATAAGATAAAAATCTCCGTTATCCTGTATTTAGATGGATAAAAGTGGATTTTGTAAAGTGATTACATACCTGAGACGCCATCGAAGAAAAACAACCGCGGTGTGAAAATGTTTTGTCGTCGCTTCTGTTGCGTCATATCCGGCTTCGCTATGGATAGTTTCAATGAACGCAAATGAATTAAGTTGTGGTTACAAGAAATAATCAAGTAGTGCATAAATGCCATTTATTTGAGTTAAAGAAACATTATGAATTTATGTTTATATGCAACTTAATTAATATGTGTCATATAAGCATGTTTCATTTATGGTAAACTAACAACCACCCAAAACCCTTTTTTTGAGTGCACACCCACGCATCAGTTGCAGTGAGTCAAGTATAACACAGCTTAAAATTCCTGGGTCGATGATTTGAGGTTTTTTTCTTCATGAATTGAATTGCTACTCTCAGAAATTCATATGACATACAGATCTAAAATCAGTTGTAGTGTATAGAGACACATCTGACAAACAAACCACCCTTTACAGCTTGGAAAATATGCAGGTCAACTAGCTTGGTCTTGCTGGTAATGCATGTGGACATCCTTGGTCACACTAGTCATGCTAGTCAACTGGAATGGCCTTGCTTTATTAAGTTTTTGAAAGGCAAGTCGTGTTCCAACATCTCCAACTCCAAGTGTGTTTACCTGGTTTCCAGAAAGTAGCAGAAAGTGATAATTGTTCAGGTAAGAATACAATTGATCTAGTCTAGAGTCCCACATCACTGTGCAAAAAAATAGATTCAGAATTTAAACATTTTAGGTGTTTTGCTTTTAAATGTACCTTTTTGGAGAAACAGTGTAGGACCGAGTGACTGGAAAATTTCACGGGAATCTGATGAGAACCTTCAGACGTATATAATTATCTCAAAGAGGAAGATAATGGTCCAATACAAAAAGAGGAAGGAGGTACACTTCCTGATAAAGCTGAGTTGCACTACCGCAGACTTCTCCAATTTGACTGAATTCCAACTAATCAAAGCTATGTTCAAACATCACTCTGCACTGTGTAACACTCAGCTTTATACATTGAGTAGAATCTCTTTATTAATTCCTCTAATTTCTGAAGAAACACTGTGTGAGTGAGTGTCTACAAACTGCTGGAAAAAAGGACAAAACAGTGTCCTCGCACCAGGCCAGAGTTGTGATGTAAATTAAGGTCAGCAATTTTTAAAGTATTGCAAATACCAGCTGCATTCTATCTGTAACATTAATGCAGACTCAGCTAATTAATTAATGTATTAATTTATTTATTTATATTGAAATGCTTATTGATCATATTAGTTATTAAAGTAGTTATTATTGTTTTGGTTATGTTCATTTTATTAGATAGTATTGCTATGTCTATTGGAATATTTTATATTTTATAATATTTTTAAAGAAACATTCAGGAAATGTATACTTTTATAATTTATGTAACAGTAATATTACTAATAATAAAACATGGCAGACTCTGGAGCACAGAGAATATTACAGAAAAACTCTGGAGTGCAGAGAATATTACAGAAAGACTCTGGAGCGCAGAGAACATTACAGAAAGGCTCTGGAGCGCAGAGAATATCACAGAGAGACTCTGGAGCACAGAGAATATTACAGAAAGACTCTGGAGCGCAGAGAATATTACAGATAGACTCTGGAGTGCAGAGAATATTACAGAACGACTCTGGAGCCCATGTATTTATTACACCAACAAACAAGTAGTTTCTGAGCCAATGTGAATATATTACATGGCTAAACATAATAAATTTAATCTGATGTGTGTGTATGTGTGTGTGTGTGTGTATTTACACAGAACTGAAGTGTGATAAATTTAACACCATGTCCACACAGGTAAATGGCCACCTGTTCACACTCGTTTGTCTTAACTTCAAGATTAAAATAATTTGAATATTCAAACACATTCCCCTCAAAACTGTAATCTCTCTCTCTCTCTCTCTCTCTCTCTCTCTCTCAGGCTGGAGTGGGTAAACTGTTGAGTCTGTTTGTATCGAGTTGTGAGTCTCTGAGAAACCACACTGCTCCACAGGTCTCAGGAGAGTCTTTACTGCAGGTAACGAGCCTCATTATTTATTACAGATGAAGGCCATTTCAATTACAGTGACCTAAATATAAAAGAATATACAGAAGAGTCCAGCTCAGAAGTACAGTCCACTAGCAAATGCTTCCCATATTTGACACGCATTAGTACAGGATATCCAGACATTCCCGGGAGGAAAAGTCTGAAGCCACACTTCTCAAGCCATCCCAGAATTTTAACAGAAAACCCAAACTGTGGTAATTCCAGCCATTTTGAAAAGTGATTCAATTCTATAAATGGTGTAGAGTCAAACACACACACTCACACACCCACACATACACACAGATCTCACACAGCTTTGTCCCATTGTGTGGTGTGATTCAGGACCTGATGAAGGTCAGTGGTGAGGTTGTGTCCAGTGGAAATATCAATGACAGCTCCACACTGAGTGTGTTCCTTGGAGCAATGGAGGACACACTCCATCTCATCGGACCCCAGCTCGACCAGTCTGTCACCAGAGTGGAAACCAACATTTCAGGTATACACACAGATACACACACACTCACACACCAAGCTGAGATGTGTTTTTCCGTTTCTCATTTGGTGCTTGTCCAACCTAGCAACTGTTGCTATGAAAGGACAAGCTGGTGGGTGGAGCATGGGGCTGATTTTCATTGTTGTCATACCATTTTGTCCACACAGAGGCATATTTTGCAGTGAAAAAGGATCTGAATCCACCCATTGGCCATGTGACTCTAAACACCAGTGATGTCCATCTGAACATCAGCTGGAAAAATGTTGTGGGGAAACTGTATCCAGGCAAATAGACACAAACACACACACACACACACACAGAGACACACACATGTTTAATTCATTGTAGGACCACTGCAGAGACTGTATTCATTTTAGAAGCAAATGTATTTGAAAACAGAACAGAAACAGAGTTAATGCCTTTGTCTCCTCAGGTTTTGCCTACGTGGGTATGATCAGTTATAAAACTCTCAACACTTCAGTCCTGGAGGAAACAAACGCTGGGGGCAGAACCGCTGACTACAACCTCAAGTCTCCAGTGGTGACAGTCTGTGTCAGTAACAAAAAGACAGTACACCTGTCTGAACCTGTTACATTTACCTTCAAACACCAGCAGGTAAACACCCACATACACACACACACAAACACGCACACTTTGGCAGGTTCTGTGTCAATTTCAGGATTTGCTTTCATTTAAAATGCAGCTTTAAATATTCCTGTATCTAAAATTATAAGAGAGAACAGGTTTGTTGAAGTAGAGAAATGTTGTGTTCCCATACTTTTGGCCGCCAGTGCATTTATGCTCCATGCATCTTACACAATGATTGACTGTAATTTCCATAGACTGGTCTGTCCAGTGCCCTCAGTGATATCCTGTTTCTGTTTTTGTTTTGTTTGGTTTGGTGTTTCTGTCTCTTGTCTTGGGTTTTTAAGCCCTGTGTTTCAATCCTGTCCTCAGCCTGGTGTTACATGTATCACTCTGCACTGGTTCCCACAAGCTTACCATCCCCATCACCCTACACACCATGTTTCTCCTCACATGCTTTGTTCACTCCACATCTGTGACCCCTGTCGTCCTGATGCAGCAGGTCCTGGATATTTGATGGGACTGATTCAGCACAGACCTATACTAAATACCTCCATTATCCACAAAGACTCCACAGCTGCTTCTACCTGCAATTTTAAACTAAATCCTCTCCACTGTGGCCTTTGGCTGCTCACCTGAGGTTATTCACTTTCGTTTTATTTTTAAAGTCTTTAAAGCTGCTCTGTGACACCACTCAGTATCCTTCAATTCCTTTCTATATATTGCATATCTGATGTCACCATAACTGAGACAGATTTCATGAGATAAACCAATACAGGCTCAGCTCAGTGAGACCACTTCCCTCTACAACCTTCACAGTGCAGAATAACCCACATTACCGGTTACACATTCACCTGCTGCACATACTCTCTAAAAACAGGTCATGGGTTAGAATTGGTGAAGCATTCTGCTCTCTTCCCTGACCACAACATTCAGCTCCTCGGGCATTGGTCTTACCAAGAATAGCATAACAACATTCACAAATTCAGCATATCCAATAAGCCTCTGAGTGGCTGATGTCATTGTACTCTGGAGTTCTTTTGGTGCCTGTCTTACTGAACCCCACCCCAGGTTTCTCTCAGTTGTCCACCCATCTCTCAAGATCAGCTTGGTCCATGTGATCCACAAACACAATTGAACCCTGATTCCTCGACTTACAGCTGCTACAAGAATTGTAATTTTGCATGGTATAAGAGTCTCAAACTCATGACTGTTCTCTTCTGTGTAGGAAGATGTCTCTGAGAGTAAACCCTCCTGTGTGTCCTGGAACAACACTAAATGGACTAAAGATGGCTGTGACCTGCTCCACTCCAACATCAGTCACAGTGTGTGCTCCTGTGTTCACCTGTCCACCTTCGCTCTCATCATGCAGATAGGACAGTGCCCAGATGATGAAGTAAGAGCAACTATAGTTGTACGTACAGCAATATATTTAAGATAAAGCAGGAGAAATAACATACTTTACAGAAAGATGAAGTGTGCCACAACACACACCAAAGGTAAATGTCACCTGTGTTGACTTCTGAGTATTACATTATAAGAACATTAGAGCAACCCTGGATCAACAGCCTAAGCTCCCAAAAAGTAGAGCAGAACCTTTTAACTTTTCTGTTAATGTTTTGAAATGTAAAGATGCACTCTACTGAACACTAGAGAAACACAGAGAGACAAAAAAGGAAGGCAGCAACTAAATTAAGCAAAAACTAATCTAGGTCCATAATAGAGACTGAGTAGGAATCAAATGCTGGATTAAAGTTGCTTTTGTCAAAAGTGTATTTAATCTTTGAAAACATCATGCCATCCCCTTTCACTCTAATTGTAACACTTAGTCTTAAATATCCCTTGAAAATGTACCATGTATCAGAATATTAAAGAGGGGCAGTGTAGTGGCTGTTATAACAGTTTCCTGAGTGTTGTTTTTTCAGAACAATACCGTGATGATGGTGATTGGGATCCTAGCTGTATCAGTGGGGCTGGTGTTCCTGAGCTTATCCCTGGTCACGTTTGCTACTTATCGACGGAACCTAAGACTGACCAACACCGCTCTGATCAACCTGTGTTTAAACCTCCTGCTGGCTCACCTCCTCTTTCTGCTCACACAGATATTCCTGCGTTACATAAAACCTCTGCAGGTGAGTGGAATTACTTTTTAGGGGCAGGGGCAGCATCCCAAAATGTTTGGGCTGCTTAAGGGAAGGAATTGTACACAGTGCCATATAAAGTAAGCCTTGTATCAGTTTATACTTTTGATAGATACTAACCACTGTAGACAAAGAACACCCCACAAGACCTGCCTTTTTGGAGACACTGTGTATACAGCAGAACAAAGAGAGGGTGCAGGCCTCATTGTTGCTTATCCTCACTTACCAGCAACCAGCCATAAACATTTGGTTCATTTATTGTAAGCTCTATTCTTCTAAATTCACAAGACAGTATATCAGTTTTGTCAAATTAATACTGGCCCCAAATATCACTGTGCTTTATTATTAATGATCAGTATCAGGCCTAAAAGGGCAGAGGTCAACCCCTACATTCAAAGGAACACTATGTAATATTTGTACCTTAAATTATGGTTTCAAAATTATTGGGACGCTCCAATGACCTACAATAGATCGAATAGAGCGTCACTTATGTGTACTCTGCACTGCAAAAATGGCACTATGTAACTCTTAGAGGAGGGTGAGAAACAACCCCACCTCCTTGTTTTAAGGACAGTGCTGTGAAAATGAATTACAAAAAATACATAGACAGCTTTTCATGATCTTCAAAGAAAAAACAGTTAAAGAAAGACCAATTAGGGTCTTTTCTCACACCAGGAAATCCAACATTTGTGGCCAGTGCCAAATTGCAATTTGAAGATTCCGTTTGTCATTTTTTGTATGATGACGTCAGATCAGGTCATACTACAGCCTGCATTAGACTTGCTATAATGACCTGCATGTCTGCCTGTCTCTCTCTCTCTCTCTCTCTCTCTCTCTCTCTCTCTCTCTCTCTCTCTCTCCAGGTGTTGTGTGCAGTGCTGGCAGGTGTTCTACAATTCCTTTTCCTCTCTGCTTTTGTGTGGATGTTCATTGAAGCTGTGCTGCTCTTCATCCATGTGAAGAACCTCACTAAGTTAATATCAAAGAAGGAGGGGCTTAACTGGAAATACCTGGTTGTGATTGGATACATTATTCCTCTGGTTGTGGTGGGTGTGTCTGCTGGACTGGTTCCTGATGGATACGGCAGTGAACAGTAAGTGTGGAGTGGGGCCTCTTTAATCAGGGGTGGAGTTCAGTTAATTAAGTTAATTTTGAGAAAGACATAATCTAAATGACTAAAATAAAACAGGTCTCAGGTTTAGGAACTTGATTGTGTGTGTGTGTGTGTGTGTGTGTGTTTTTCTGTGTTTTATTGTAGATGTTGGCTTAAGAAAAATAAAGATTTCCTGTGGAGTTTTCTGGGGCCCGTGTGTTTCATTCTCATTGTAAGTAAATTATATCTTATATAATTATATGTGTACATTATATATTATACATTTTAAGCTTCTATTTTGGTTTTTGAGAGCAATCCCTTCACAGTCTCATGAACAGACAGAAGCACACCCTATATATGACGTCTTGTTGTGATTTAAGACCTCCTTCCTCCCACTGAAAGAGGGTCAAATAGGACAGAGGAAAGTACTGGAATATTGTAGCTGTAGCACTAATTAAACCTTTCCACAAGATATAATTAGACAAACAATTAAGGCATCCTGCCCAGTGATTGGTTGGACTAGTAATAAGAATTTTAGTGTCAGTTCTAACTAGCCCAGAAGGGGGAGCAACAAATGATTCTTTAGAACAAAAGTGTTTTTTTTTCTTTTTGTCAGGCCAACACACTTCTCTTCCTGAGCATCTTGATCATCATGACCTCAACTCTGAAAAAAGTGACGAGTGAAAGTCTGAAAACCAAACACACTGAGCGTGACCAGCAACTCTTTAAAAGTGTGGTCCTGAAAACCATGATCCAGTTCTTCATCCTCGGCTGCTCCTGGGTCCCTGGGTACTTCACAGGCTGCAGTAAGGTGTTGGAGATTATCTTCCTGCTCCTCAACTCCCAGCAGGGAACATTAATCTTCCTCATCCACTGTGTCTTCAACCAAGAGGTCAGTCTTTACCTGCTCCACCTTAGGGTCAATCCAACTGACCCACCATTTCTCAACAAACCCCAAAACTAACTTGTTACCAGCTGTGTGCTAGGATGATGAATGAGGAATTAATACAACATTCACATAAATATAGCAATGTTTAAATGAAAAGAATACATTAAAAAAATGTCCACTTCCAACACTCTGTAGTATTACATTTATCAACATTATAATTTTATACTCTTTACTGTATAGAATCTAGCAAAAACAGCCTACATTTGTATGTGTCCAAAATACATTTGAAATCACAGAATATTAGAATTATTTGTCAAGGTTCATTGGAAAATTGGACATTTGTGTTTGGTAGATTATTTCTTTGTTGTTGCTTCTTGGAAATAAATCACCATTGGAAAGTCATTTGTAAGGAACATGCATTTGTGGGGGCGGCACGTTGGCGTAGCAGGTAGTGTCGCAGTCACACAGCTCCAAGGATTCCCGCTCCGAATGACTGTCTGTGAGGAGTTGATGTGTTCTCCCTGTGTCCGCGTGGGTTTCCTCCGGGTGCTCCGGTTTCCTCCCACAGTCCAAAAACACACGTTGGTAGGTGGATTGGTAACTCAAAAGTGTCCATAGATGTGAGTGAATGTGTATCTGTGTGTCTGTGTTGCCCTGTGAAGGACTGGCGTCCCCTCAAGGGTGTATTCCTGGTAGGAAGGTAGGCTCTGGACCCACCACGGCCCGGAACTGGATAAGCGGTTACAGATAATGAATGAAGGAATGAATGCATTTGTGGGATGAGCAGTAGAGCTGAGTATGTGGGTTGTGCCCATGAAAAATGCCAAATCCTCTCTGCCAGTGGCAAACAGCTTATTCTGCCATTGACTCATTTGGTGTTTGGTGACTGGAGGATTGAAATTTGAAGAAACAAGATATATTGGCTATTAACCATTTATTCATTTAACAAACAGTAGCCTCAGTAGCATGTGGAAGAACCATACACAGCCACAACAGTCTGGCACCTCCTCCTCATGCTGGTCACCCATCTGGTCACACACTGCTTTGGGATGGCATTCTATTCTTCAACCAACATTTGTCACAAGTCAGCCAAAGTGGTTGTGTTGGTCACTCTGGCACTAACAGCAAACAGAACTCCCAGGCTGATCCCACAAGTGTTCAATGGGGTTGAGGTCAGGACACTGGCAGGCCATTCCAGCCTCTCCTCTCCCAAATTCTGGAGTTAGTCTCTGATAAACCCCACTCTGTGGTGGTGAGTCTTGTCATCTTGGAGGACAACCTTCGGTCCCAGACTGTGGAGATATGGGATTACCACTGTTTGCAGAATTTCATCATGATATCTCTCTGCATTGAGTTGCCTCCAATGATGACAAGATGCCATCACACACCATCACACAGAATTGTGTTGTTTGGCATTGGCAGAGAGATTTTGGCAAATATTTCATGGTGTGTATATTTCATGGGTGTATATTTCATGGATGTATATATATGGGTGTATATATATGGGTGTACTCATTCACACTCTGATTCCTCTTTTTATTCTTCTACTTTCAAGGTGAGGCTATTGTATGTGAAGTGGTGGCGAACTCTCTGTGCAACCTATACTCCAAAAACTGAAGAAGATCCTGTTACCACAACATCAAAGTTCTAGATTTAAGAATTATCCAGCTTCTTCTGGTTTAATCACTTATTGTTTATTTCAGTGATAATGGTTTATTCAGAATCTTACTAGTGTTATTTCAGGATTAAATTGATGATGTTTTTGTATCTATATGCTGCCCCTTTGAAAAATTATCATGTTGACAATACAAAAAATAGTTGCCCCATTAAACCCAGAAAATCCTTCCCTACATCCTTTCATTTGTCTTACATTCATAATTGGTTAAAATCTAAATTCTTAAACCTAAATTGTTGGTAATAAATCAGCTACCTTTCTAGATTACATCCTTCCAGTTGGTAACACCTCAGTTAGCCCATCTCCCTCTGAGTGAAATCTTGGTGTTACATTTGACTCATACCTCCCCTTTTCTACTTATATTAAATCTCTGATGAAATCTGCTTTCCTCCATCTACACAATGTTGTCACACCTTTCCCTGTACTCACCCTAAAGCTGCTGAGATCCTTATACATGCCTTCATCATCTCTGAATGATCTAGATTACATCACTGTAGTACTCTATTCCATGGATTTACCAACCAAAAGACTTTGTCCTCTTCCATGCATCCAATTTCTGCAGCCAGAATATTGGTGTCCACTAAGAAGTCTGTTCATATCTATCCCATCCTTTAACATATACACTGGCTTTGAATCACACAATGCCTCCAACACAAAATCCTCTTTAAAGACTTGCATGATCTATCTCAATCTATTCTGTTTATATCCACTTTTTGTAAGAAAATTATTTATTTCCCTTAAATTGTAAAGTGACATTGGGTTCTTTAAACAGCACTATGCATGTTAAATAAAGCATAATAATCTTCATCCCTTTCTAGTGCATTAGATTTATCATTTATGATTAATCATTTATTATTATTTATATATCATTATTTCATTTTTTTATGTTTTAACTGCGGAAGTATTTTGAATAAACTGGCAAAACACAGTTTTGATTAAGACAACCATATTCCATGATTTAAGTCCAACACTGAAACACTTTCAAGCATTTAAACCACAACACCAACCAATCAGATTCCGTCTACAAGACTCAACATCCCCAAACCTACCAATAAGATGTAGACTACTACATCTTTTCTATAGGAGCTCTATTTCAATGAGAACTTTCTGTCCTGGCAGAGTTAAACAGTATAATAGTGGTTCACCTCACATTCTCACAAGAAATGAGAGGCAGCTGGTCATGAAACTGTATTTGAAGATTAAAGGTAAATAAAGATTCTCTGATGGCTTTTAAGGTAATTGCTATGGTTTATTTCAAGTGTTTGTTTAGTAATTGAACTAGGATGCCGGACAGACCTGGCAGGCCTAAACGTGTGCTGAGGGTTTGCTGGGAACGTTTGGTAGAGGAATCTGTCAGAAAGATCTTCAACTCCCACATCCGGCAGAGCTTCGACTGCATCCCGTGGGAGGCCGGTGACGTTGAGCCCGAATGGGCCATGTTCCGGATCTCCATTGTTGAGGCGGCTGAACGGAGCTGTGGCTGCAAGGTTGTTGGTTACAGTTGAGGTGGCAATCCCTGGACTCGGTGGTGGACACCCCAGGTGAAGGAGGCTGTCAAGCTGAAGAAAGAGTCCTATTGAGCTGACAGGTACAGAGAAGCCAAGCGGCTCGCAGCTTCGGCTGTCGCTGAGGCAAAAACTCGGGTGTAGTAGGAGTTCGGTGAGAACATGGAAAATGACTTTCGGTCGGCTCCGAGAAGTTTCTGGCAAACCATCAGGTGACTCAGGAGGGGAAAGCAGTTTTCCACCAACACTGTATATGGTGGGGGTGGGGAGTTGTTGACCTCGACTGGGGATGTCATTATGCGGTGGAAGGAATACTTTGAGGACCTTCTCAATCCCACCAGCACATCTTCCGCAGAGGAAGTAGAGTTTGGGGACCCCGGGGTGGGGGCTCGTCTATCACTGGGGCTGAGGTGGCCGAGGTGGTAGGAAAACTCTGTGGCAGTAGGGCCCCGGGCGTGGATGTAGTTCGCCCCAGGTTCCTCAAGGCTTTGGATGTTGTGGGGCTGTCCTGGCTGACACATCTTTGCAACATCGAGTGGACATCGGGGGCAGTGCCTCTGCACTGGCAGACTGGGGTGGTGGTTTCCCTTTTTAAAAAGGGGGATCGGAGGGTGTGTTCCAACTATAGGGGGATCAAACTCCTCAGCCTCCCCAGTAAGGTCTATACGGGTGTACTGGAGAAAAGAGTCCGACTGATAGTTGAACCTCGGATCCAGGAGGGACAATGCGGATTCCGCCACGGTCGTGGAACACAGGACCAGCTCTTTACCCTTGCTAGGATCCTGGAGGGTGCGTGGGAGTTTGCTCAACCAGTCTACGAATGTTTTGTGGATCTGGAGAAGGCATTCGGCCGTGTCCCTCGGGATATTCTGTGGGGGGAGCTCTGGGAGTATGGGGTACTGGGCTCTTTGCTACGAGCCTAGAGCCATAGAGCCATAGAGCAGGAGCCTGGCTTGTATGGCTGGCAGTAAGTTGAACTCCGTCAAAGCTGCCCGTTGTCACAGCTTCTGTTCATAATTTTTATGGACATAATTTCTCGGCATAGCCAAGTGGCAGAAGGTGTCCAGTTTGGTGGTCTCAGGATTCCATGTCTGCTTTTTGCGGATGATGTGGTCTTGTTGGCTTCATCAAGCCAGGACCTCCAGCTCTTGCTGGACCAGTTTGCAGCCAAGTGTGAAGCGGTAGGGATCAGCATCTCCAATTCTGAGTCCATGGTACTCAGTCGGAAAAGGGTGGAGTGCTCTCTCCAGGTTGGAAGTGAGATCCTGCCTCAAGTGGAGGAGTTTAAATACCTCGGGGTCTTGTTCACGTTTGAGGGAAAGATGGAGCGGGAGATTGACAGGCGGATAGGTGCAGCGTCAGCAATAATGCAGGCTCTGTACCGGTCAGTTGTGGTGAAGAGAGAGCTGAGCAGAAAAGCTCTCGATTTACTGTTTGATCTATGTCCCAACCCTCACCTATGGTCATGAGCTTTGGGTAGTGACCAAAAGAACAAGATTGCGGGTAAAAGCGGCTGAAATTAGTTTTCTCCGCAGGGTGTCTGGACTCTCCCTTAGAGACAGGGTTAGGAGCTCAGATATTCAGGAGAGACTCGGAGTGGAGCCGCTGCTCCTCCAATTCGAAAGGAGCCAGTTGAGGTGGTTCGGGCATCTGGTCCGGATGCCTTCCTGGTGAGGTGTTCCGGGCATGTCCAATGGGGAGGAGGCCCCGGGGCAGACCAAGAACACGCTGGAGAGACTACATGTCTCAACTGGCCTAGGAACACCTCGGTATATGCCCGGAGGAGCTGGAGATGGTGGCTGGGGAGAGGGAGGTCTGGGTTTCTTTGCTCCGACTGCTTCCCCCGCGACCTGGACCCGGATAAGCGGTGGATAATGGATGGATGGAAATGTAATTGTTCTGCAATACTACATTTTGTACAACATAGTGTAGAGGAAGATGTCTGAGTTTCAGCCCTAGTGGTGTGGGTGTGTAGTTGTTGAGCAACGGAGATACCAACATAGATGTATAAATGCTTGCAATGGTGTAAGGCTCTTGAGTAGCCTATAGCGTAGGCTGTGCATCAAGTCGACACATAAGTCGACATAAATCGGCCTTCAGTGAGGCATGTCTGACAGCATATCCAACAAAGTGTGACTTGGCAAAAGATTCTGTCTCTTTCAGACCTCAGATGTACAAAGTGACTGTGTAGACCCAGAATGTTGTCATTCTCTGCCAGTTTCAAAGCAGAGCAATGATGGTGCAAGTGTACCAGTCTGACAGCAGACAATTTCCTGGTGAGGAGAGCTAGAGTAGTGCCCAGGTAAGCAGGCTTTCCCAGTCAACTCTTAGAGGATGCAGATGGATTCTTATTTGCCAGCTGTATTTTTTTCACCTTAAAATGGTGCTGCAGTTAGAATCTGCTCTTTTAACATTCAACATTAAATATAAAAAAATGCTTTGTAATCTCCCTGAATGAAAATTACACACAGCAATTATAGAAATTAAATTTACAGCCTTTGTATTTTCAGAAAATTGCATCTTTTTTATTTTTCATTTTATTATTATTATTTCTTTTTTAATTATGTATTTGGGGTATTGTTTTCTCCTGAAACACAAGATTAAAACAATGTCCCAACTTCATTGGAATTAAAAAAAAAAAAAAGAACTTGAACTTCCATCATAATTCTCAGAAAACTATCACTTCCCACAGCAAACATACTTTCACTGCCAAGTCCACAAGAACTCTCAGTACTTTATCATCCCTGAGCACTATATTCTGTCCATGTCTATGTTCAGTTTCTCCTATACAACAAGCTCAATGAGCCTATGGAATAATCTGATAAATGTCAAAGCCCAATCTGGGAGTTTGCTGATCAATTTTAGATCTTTAGAACTGTACATAAAATAACAGAAATAATATCTGTCAATAAGTGCCAACCGGAAACAGTGTGAAAGTTATGATGACAGTAGTTTTTCTAATGTGCTTTATCAAGTATACTGAAATGTTGAAGACACGCACCACAAATGATTAAGCTTTTTCAATTCCCTTTATTGAAACAAATGTAATGTAATGTAAAAGCTGTAAAGAAAATACCTTTTGTCCATGAGATACACAAAGCACTTGGTGATTTTGGCCACCAGACGCCGCTACTGTGCACTGTGTCATGAAGCTTTGAGTCATTATCTTTTTTTTGGTTCTGTTTGGAGGAAAACTTCAGTTTGCCTTTATTAATCACTGACTAACCATCAAGATAAAAGGACAACTAACGCATAAAGCAGATGGGAGTTTTAGTTACACAAACTTGTTCTGAGGGCAAAAAGAAAAATGATTGGTCCAGTGAGAAAACCAATTAAATTGTAGTGGAGGTGGGGCAAAATTTGAATAAAAAAAACACTCCTGCAGTGCAAGATTATGGTTGTGCAGCTGAGAAAATTGGAGCAAACTTTCACAAAAGGTAAGAATTTTTCAGTCTTATTTGTTTCATGTGGTTATTTATTATATTATACTATTTAGCAAACTTCAACTAAGTGAGTGCAAGTTAGCTGATTTACCTAAAAGTTAACAGTAGTTTCACTGATGTCAGCCAGCAGGTTGAATTATGTTCCTTTGATAACATTTCACAGACAAATAAAATTTTACTAGCATGATTTGGTGGAGAACTACGACGGAGTTTTAGGGCCACAGCGTTGAAAAAAAAAAACAAGATTCCGAGATTAAAGTCAGAATTCCGAGAAAAAAGTTGGAATAATTCTGAGAAAAAATCTCGGAATAATTCTGAGAAAAAAAGTCGGAATAATTCAGAGAATAACGTGAGCAGACACAATGATCTGGAGCGAAAATGAGGAACGTTGAGGATCTGAACGTTGAGGTCTTCTGGCACATCAGGACCAGATTGTTATTAGTATTAAAACGCTGAAACGGTTGTGCAAGAAACTGTGTTTATTCAGACGAAAGAACCAGACTGATTTAGCGGAAATTTTCTCTTTTTTGGTAGGAGAAATGGCAGGCAGTGGTCGTTTACAAGGATATCGATGGTTACTTCTACGTGCCATTCAAAGAGGGTATGTAGTTTCACAGGAAACAATAAGAATGATCATGAAATTAATCGATCCAGAGGGAGTGGAAGGCGTCCGGCGTCTTCGGCGGCGCCAGTACAGTTGCCAAGGCCCCAATGCTTTATGGCATATGGACTCGTACGATAAACTAAAGCCATATGGTATCGCAGTCAATGGTTGCATTGATGGATTTAATCGTCATGTCATGTGGATGGAAGCGTACAATACAAACAACGACCCCAAAGTAATTACTTCATATCCACAGTAAGACGCTTTGGAGGCTTTCCGGAGCACATACGGGCCGACCCAGGTACGGAAAATGGTCATGTGCGGGAAATGCAGGTGTTCCTGCGCAGGAATCACTCGGATCATTACGCTGGTGAGAAAAGTTTCGTTTATGGATGCAGCACGGCAAACCAACGCATTGAATCGTGGTGGGGTATCCTGCGTAAACAAAGCGGGCAATTCTGGATGGACATTTTTCAGGTGATGTTCTGGACAAAAATTTAATACAGTTCTGCTTCCTCAACATCATTCAGGTATGGTACCGCCAAATTACATTTTAATATTCTTTAGAATGAACTTTGTAGTATGAACAGTGGAAAGTTAGAAAGGTAAAATAATAATAATAATAATAATAATAATAATGTGCAATTATTGTCTGTGCCAGTCAACACACACACACACACACATATACACACTAGTACACTTGGGGCTGCGATCACACATCCAGAGCAGGGGGCAGCCATCACCGGCGCTCGGGGAGCAGTTGTGGGTTCGGTGCCTTGCTCAAGGGCACATCATATATATTAGAAAGCACACTGATACCATCTTATGGTATATTCAGCAGAGCAGGAGCTGGGGCCGAGATGTTGTGCTGTCCCTTTTTGTCCTGTCATGGTACACACTGCAGAACAACGGTTTTTACCTTGATTAAATTTTGGAGATGTGTTTGTGTGTTAGTCTAATAATGACCAATTATCACTAAAATCACCCATGGTCCAAAATATATAATATCCCACCAGTAGTCATGTGAAGTGCATTTTCTATTCAAATGTACTAACTAACATTTTTCTGTTTGAATTCCAATCTTTTTTTTTAACTTATTGGAATTGCCTATATATCAGAGAAAATGTTTGGGAGCTAGATTACAAAATATTACAGCAAAAATAGCAGGCCAGGGAAAACAACATTAATCTACGTTAATATCTTTAGAATCTTTAGATGGTTATATTCTATTATACTGAAATATCCTTTGCTGCAGGGTGAAGGGCAGGAGTACTGAGTTTAAAAGGACTTTGGAAAAACGTCAAGGATTAATCTAAAATATTCGTAAACCAATAATATTCCTGATGGAAGAATTTGATTGGAGAGTTTGGTTGCACATGTAGATATTTTTTTAATAGAACACGGTGTGTTGGTGACAAATATATTTTAAAGAAGCATTTTTATACAGATTATATTTATAATAGGTTTTATTTGTTTTTTATATTTCTTTTCTGTGTGTGTGTGTGTAAATCGATGTCACATTGTAGCAAATACCTGATCTGACCCAGTAGATCAGTCATATCATGTTATGACCACAATATTTCTGTCCATTCTCTCAGCTTCTCTGACCAAACAGCAGAACTTTGTTCTACAATTAGACTGCAGTCCATGTGTTGCTCTGCATACATGCATTTTTTGCTCCCTTCCATCCTGTTCTTCAATGGGCAGGCCCCTAACCAGGGGTAGCTGCACAGCTTAATCAATAATTAGTACAGAGCATGTAGTAATAACATAGCATCACAATTATTTTGAAGTTTTTATTTGAAGGAAGGTACATAGTGATGCTTTAATTTAATTTATGGTTTAACTATAATTTAAAGGGGACATATTATACCTCGCCCCCTCCAGGGTGTATTCCCGCCTTGCACCCAGTGATTCCAGGTAGGCTCCGGACCCACCGCATCCCTGAACTGGATAAGGGTTACAGATAATGAAAGAATGAATGAATATTATTCATGAAGTTCTTTGCACAAAATCACTCTCACATAAAGAGATCTCACCAATTCTATTCTTACCAGTTTCCATTTCCATTGGGAGAAAGCCAGAGTACCCGGAGGAAATCCACATGGACAAGGGGAGTACACACCAAACTCCTCACAGTCACCCGGAACAGGACTCTAACACCCAAACCCAGATCACTGGAGCTGTGTGGCTGTGACCCTATCAGTGTACCAGTCACATTTAGTGAATAAACCTTTGCATGTGTCTGGTTATTCGAATGTTGTTAGGCCAAAAGGGGACAGCACATCATTGTTGAAATAACACTAGCATGAGTATATTAGGCACAGCATTATTTTTGCAGTATTGTGTAATCACTGGCCACTTCATTATAAATCCCTCGTGTCCCCACTGTAAAATCTTAGTAACATTGTGGTATTATTTTTTTATGCAGGAGGAACTAAATTAAGTTGTGAGAACATGGAACTCTCATCAAATTAGACAAAAGCCAGGTCAAGGAATGCCCACAGGATGCCCAATTCTAATGTTCTGCATGCCGCATATTTTTGTTGCAGGGGAGGACAAACTCAAAGTTGTTCCTCCAGAAGAGGAAGATGTTTGCAGAGAGGAGTGTACTCCAAAGAGCCAGTACCCATGTGATGAAACTGTCTTTGAGCTCTGTGCTGTTCTCATGGATGAAAATGACTGGGATGCTCCTGTAGATGCATACCAAGCAGCAGAACTTTACACACTCCTTAGAAATGAAATACAACAGAATATGTAATGCTTCTCAACACCAGTCCTGGCTGTGCATATTCTCAACTATACCCTGCCCCAAAACACCTGACCCACACCATGAAGAATCTCATAACTTTCTAATGAACAGGGTCAAGATTGTGTGAAATGTGCAGGCCAGTGGGCCAAAAAGACTGGAGTTATGGACAGTTTTTATTATTAAAAACTACTATAGCAGTTAAAGTAAACTATTTTTGTGCTGACAATTTACGCATTTTTTGAAACCAATAAAAACACACATTTTACAGCCATTAATTTATTGCTGTTTGTTTTTATGTAAGACATTGGTCACTGTAAAATTTTATGAAAAATGTTTAATACAAAATTCTTGAATTAAAAAAATTAAATTAAATTACAAAGCTTATACAAGCTCTTATACAAGGAATGTAAATAGTCTGGAAAAAATCCATCTTCAAAAATGTTCTATATTTTTCTTACTGGGTTTTAACACTGCATCAAGACAAAACATACACCTGCAGTAAAACAGGATTTTATGTGTAACAATACTGGAGTGCTATAAACACTTAAACACAATTTGACCATGCAAAGAAGTGTATGTGAATTTTTTGAATTCAAGTATAAACTTTTGTGAAGAACACTACAAAACAGTAGAACAAATGTGCCTTTGTAATAATTATTTAAGTTTTCACTTTTACTGCAAATACATGTATATATGTCCATGAAAAATTTGCAGTAAGGATAGAATCAAGGCTTCCTTTGAAGTTTTGACATAATATTTCATTTTTATACAATGTCCATTACCCAGATATTACTCTCTAGAACTGCATTAAACTCAGTGCGAAAGTCAGGAAAATGATCATCGTTTTCAGAGAGCTGTATGAGCATCCCACATGTACGCCCAATAGGCCTCCTTGTGAAACTGGTCTGAACAATGAACTCCACACCAATGACATCTGACACAACTAAATCAGAACCTGTGCAGAACCGCAAAAGTCTTCCGAGCTTTTCTTCATCAAGCTCTCTGATGTACCTTCTCAAGTGCGTGGCAACCTCTTCTTGCTTTGATGTCATCTCTTTTGGAAATGTTAACATTCCTGACACTTTTTTTGTCGTTGGTTTTAGGTCACGGTACATTTTGGTCAGATTACTGTGACTAAGAAGCATCTGTAGCTGTATTGCTTCCCTCCAGCAATCAATGACAAACTTTGGTTTTTGCACAAGCTCCTTGTGAGATATCTCAGTCTCACAAATGTTCTCAAAATATGAATGTGTTGATAGACTGCTTTCTGATCAGGCTTAACATCTTCTACATTTAAGTCAGGCTTCTTTTACATGTCAGGAAGATCCTTTTATCCAAATCAGCAATAAGCACTATAATAACTTTTTATATATATACAGTAAAGGAGTTCTGTAATATAAATGAATATTAATTTATCTACTACTATTGCATTGGAAAAAATGCTGCCTATATATTCTCTTACATATGTATAAAGTGCTTCCTAAATAGGAACACTAGGTGCGTTGGTTTTCTTTTTTTGCTCCTGGGGCTCCCCCTCTTGTAATTCATATTTACAGCAGTCTACTGAAATCAATAAGAATTGGGTGGGATAAGGAATACTGTTCGACAGTCCTTCAGATGTTACATAGTGCAGTTTCTTCTGTGTTGAGCCCAGAGTAGCAACAGAGCCTCTATTCTCCCTGTTACAGCTCAATGGAGCATTACGATGATTTTGAAGTTAATTTTAAGGTAAAAAATATTATATTGTGTTTCTTTAAATGTTGAATTTGCATCGTGACATATCTGCAAGAGTGTTTCTTGTATGGGCCATTGGATCAGACGTCTGACATATTTTGAAGGTTTATAATTAGATAGTCTAGCCCATCGGTTCTGACTGAATTTACCAGGCACCATGGTACAACATCAGTCACTGCTGAGCTGAGAGGCCCCAAATATCAATTCATCAGTTTTCATGTAGTCATAAACCAAATACTAATACGTTTCAACACTTTGTTGATTGATGTGATGTCCACCCAAATTAAATATATTAGGGCCACACAACTGACAGTTAACCATGTTGGTGCGATTTTTGTGCTGAGAATGGCTCACGAACCATCTTATCTGGACATAAATTGTCCTGTGATGGTCATGCTCATATATGGATGGGGTAGAGTGGGGCAAGAAAACTGCGCAGGAGCAAATGGGCTACAGTCAGTAACTGTATTTGTATACAGTTTATCTAAAAATCGAATAAACTATCAAACATAATAGAACAATACTACGGTTACCTTTTGTTCTTGCATGAAAAGAATCGCTTCTTCTGAGACTCCTCTATCTCTCAGGAAGGTTATGACATCGGACAGATTCTCTGCCATCACGTATCTAAAACAAAGCACATACCTTTTAGCTAATGTTACAGAAACTCGGGTGTGAAGCGGTTTACGCCCATAGTCCACCATTTTGAGCAACGTTAGTGTGGCAACGCTATAGTCATTTATATAATTAAGTTTACGACCGAAACCATAAAATATTTACCTGTGTTAACCAGCGGTTAGTCAAACATATCACACAGCACGCTCGAAGCCTCTTTCTGGGGCACAACTCGACGAACACCGGCAGCATACTTACAATATACAAAATAAACAAATAACCAACAAACGTTTACAGTGAGAAATCACCTTCATAAACACGCACCAGCAGTAAGAATCGGGAGCAATGCACTTTTGTTCAGTGGCTCTTCACCACTCAAACGATGAAATATTTGCCTGTGTTAAGTAGCGGATAGTCGAATGTATGCGCAGCGCGCTCGAAGCCTGTTCCTGAACAAAAGACACTGGCCAGCAGAAAACGTACAATATACAATATAACCAAACAACAGACGTTTACAGTGAGAAATCACCTTCATAAACACGTACTAGCAAGAATCGGGAGCAATACACTTTTGTTCAGTGGCTCAGTTTTTCTGACTTTTTTTCTCAGAATTATTCCGACTTTTTTTCTCAGAATTATTCTGAATTTTTGTTTTTCTCAGAATTATGGCTGTGGCCCTAAAACTCCGTCGTACAGAAATAACCATTGAGGACTAACCTCTACCAGAGTAAACCACTGAAAAGTGTCAGCCGCCTGTGTACACAGTACTGTGCAGAAGTGTTAGCCTCCTACGATAATGATATATATTTAAACCTATGCCTTCTCAGTAAGTGGTGCTTGTGTAAAGTTAAATATACTCACAGTAAATACAAAAGAATAATTATATGAAGCAAATAAGATTTTTTTTACTATAAATTAGTAGATGAGAGTGAGTTTGAAGAACAATGTTTTTTTTTTCAGATTGCACAAATTTGTTAAATCAACAGCACACATTATTTAAAACTTATTATTTATTAACCGCTAAAACTAGGTATTGGACGATAACCTCAAATAATATGGAGAGTTTTGGAGAAAGTTAAACCAACACATTCACACAGAGAGTATGGCACTGGAATAATGTTATTGGGTTTTATCCTAATGTTGGGCGTTATTTGTTGCTAGTTTATTTGTTTTTTGGCTTTTTAAATCTCATAATCTCTTGTGCTTCAACATTTGTATGTATATATATATATATATATATATTACCACTAGGGCTGATAAGTATTTTATATTTACTGGTGCATATAAGGAAGTTATGGGGAGGAATACTGTAAGTACCAGGTAAATACATTTTAAAATGCAGAAGGTACACCATAAAATGCATGAAGATTCACTGTAAGGGTCAGTAAATACATGTTAAGATGCAAGCTGTATAAAGTGTTACCAACATTCCTCTTTTTTTTTGCAGCTACTGAACGATCCAGGCCAGTGACTGTGTTTTCAGGTGGAGGAGTCCTCATCAAGTGCAGATATGAGGCACAATACACATCAAACAAAACGTTTTTCTGTAAGAGTTCAGGTTCAAACTGTGATGACCAAATCAAGACAGGAGAAAAATTGTGTGGGTGAATTCAAGAAGTGAATTCCCAGTGTTTGATGACACCAGTGCTGCAGTTTTCTGGGTGAAGATCAGAGACCTCACTGTAGAAGATTATGGAACATATCAGTGTGCAGTGGATGTTACTCAGAGTCTGGACCGATACACACCTGTGGAACTGAATGTAGAGGAAGGTGAGTGTCTCCATCACTGTCCTCTTTATGATCTGAATCCTCCAGCATCATTAGCTTCAGTTACAGTGAGAGAAAACACATAGACGCCCTTGAATAATCAAGATCAGGAACTGTGTTTGTGATCCAGGAATTATTATTCAACACCGGCACCTGACCTCATAAACCCTGATGTTTATGAGGCTGAATAGTGTCAAATGTGATTGTTGTATAAATGTCTGCTTATGATTGACAGATCCAACGTTTGGAAAGAGCATCAGTGTGACAGGCCGTGCTGGAGGAAGTGTAAATATCAGCTGTAAATACCCACAATCCCTCAGGAGTTACCACAAATTTCTCTGCAGAAGAATGGGCCATGGTGGCTGTGTTTATAAAACACCAGTTAAAGAAAGTGGAGAATGGATAAATCAGGGAAAATACTCACTGCATGACGACAGAGTAAAGAACACCCTCAGTGTGATCATCAGTGATGTGAGAGAGGGAGACTCTGGTGAATTCTGGTGTGGAGCAGAATCAGACTGGGAAACTGATCATGGATACAAGCTCTACATCACACACATCAGACTCACAGTGACCGATGAGTAGTGGACATTTTGGATCGACTTCTAAATGTTCAAACACTTTCTGTTGAGATTTTTGATGGTGTAGAATCAATATATGTACAATAATATAATCAAAGATATTTTCAATGAACAGCACAAACGGAGAGCTCTGGCTCTCTGTTACAGGTTAAATTGGGTGAGGCAAGGCAAGTTTATTTATAGATCACTTAACACAGACAAGGGTAATTCAAAGTGATCTGCAGAGTGATTCACTTTCTAAAGAAAGTAAAAACAATTAAATTAAGAACAAGATCTAAAAATATAAAGAAGCATAGGAAATAAAATAAAATATGTAAAAGGCATTATACTTACATTTGGAAGTAAAAAAAAAACAATTAAAATAATTCAAACAATGGAAATGATACAATAAATGTAAAAAACAGTAAACTGCTGTTCTATTCTAATGTTCTCAGTCTGCTTGGCTCACATCTCAGTAGATCTGATAAATACACTGGTCCTACACCTTTAAGACATTTATAACCAGTAACAACACCTTAAAGTCTATTCTGTAACAGACTGGTATCCAGTATAAGGATTTAAGTACAAGGGTGTCCCATCCAATTAGTGATGTGTTCAAGGCATTTACACAATGAGTCAACTGAACCAGTGTAAGTAAATCTGAGTATCATCTGCATAATTGTGATTGGACAACCAATAGTCTTTTAGAATCTGGCCAAGAGGAAGCATGTATAGATGAAATAGAAGTGGACCAAGAATAGAACCCTGGGGGACACCACAGGTCACGTACAACCCCTCAGAACTATTACTTTCTATTTCTACAAAGTAGATCCTGCCTTGCAGATATGAACTGAACCAAGGCTGGATTTACGTGAACTGACACGGGGAGAACACACAACACTTCTCACAAACAGTCACCTGGAGCGGGACTCGATCCCAAAACTTCCAGGTTCCTGAAGCTGTGTGACTGCGACACTACCTGCTGCACCATCGTGCCACCTTGACACAAACTCATCTGCCTGTGATGTGTAGTGAGGCCCACATATCGAACAGACAGTAGTGATCTGACAAAGCCACATTCTTCACAGATGCTGATGTGCTGAAACCCTTTGAGGTAACTACATCTATTATATATCAGTACGAAATCAGTACAAATTAAAGACTCTCTGAAGTCGCTGAAGCTGGTCTGGTTCTGTGCTGTGGCCTCTAAGCAGCAGTGTTAGGTTTAGCAGTTGAATTTTCGAGATGGGAGTAGAAGATGAGACTACAGAGCTATACAAATGTGGCATTTGTGCCTAGCTCTAATATGCACCCATTGTCCATCTCTATCAACTATACTCACTATTGTCTGGTCCGGTTCTGTTAAGCCCTCCACCTGCTGTCTGCTGCCCATATTCCCAGAGAAACTCCTTGCACAGTGGCAACATAGTGCTGCTGACTTGTGGAGATCAACTCTATCACAGAAAAACACGATGTTTTTGAAGATGAAGTAAAGAAGTAAAAGATAGCAGAACTTCTGTTCCCTGCAGAGAATTTTAACAGTATATTAATTTGGAAACTCAACAAAACGTAGGGTGCCCACACTTTACCACACAACTATATATGCAAATGTGTACATAATAACTGTTTATATATACAGGGGTTGGACAATGAAACTGAAACACCTGGTTTTAGACCACAACAATTTATTAGTATGGTGTAGGGCCTCCTTTTGCGGCCAATACAGTCAGAAAACGTTTCCTGACTCGCTACCCCAAAGTGGCTCAATAATATTTAGATCTGGTGACTGTGCAGGCCATGGGAGATGTTCAACTTCACTTTCATGTTCATCAAATCAATCTTTCACCAGTCTTGCTGTGTGTATTGGTGCATTGTCATCCTGATACACGGCACCGCCTTCAGGATACAATGTTTGAACCATTGGATGCACATGGTCCTCCAGAATGGTTTGGCAGTCTTTGGCAGTGCCCATCTAGCACAAGTATTGGGCCAAGGGAATGCCATGATATAGCAGCCCAAACCATCACTGAACCTCCCCCATGCTTCACTCTGGGCATGCAACAGTCTGGGTGGTACGCTTTTTTGGGGCTTCTCCACACCGTAACTCTCCAGTATGTGTGGAAAACAGTAAAGGTGGACTCATCAGAGAACAATACATGTTTCACATTGTCCACAGCCCAAGTTTTGCGCTCCTTGCACCATTGAAACCGACATGTGGCATTGGCATGAGTGACCAAAGGTTTGGCTATAGCAGCCTGGCCGTGTATACTGACCCTGTGGATCTCCCGACGGACAGTTCTGTTGGAAACAGGAGAGTTGAGGTGCACATTTAATTCTGCCCTAATTTGGGCAGCCGTGGTTTTATGTTTTCTGGATACAATCCGGGTTAGCACCCGAACATCCCTTTCAGACAGCTTCCTCTTGCGTCCACAGTTAATCCTGTTGGATGTGTTTCGTCCTTCTTGGTGGTATGCTGACATTACCCTGGATACCATGGCTCTTGATACATCACAAATGTGATTGTTGTATTAATCTGACTCCTTATGATTAACAGATCTAAAGGTCGGAAAACGCATCAGTGTGACTGGCCGTGCTGGAGGAAATGTAAATATCAGCTGTAAATATTCACAATCAGGTAAACTCCCTCAGGAGTTACCCCAAGTTTCTCTGCAGGAGAGTGGTCAGTGGTGACTGTTTTTATAAAACACCAGTTAAAGAAAGTGGAGAATGGATAAATCAGGGAAAATACTCACTGCATGACGACAGAGTAAAGAACACCCTCAGTGTGATCATCAGTGATGTGAGAGAGGGAGACTCTGGTGAATTCTGGTGTGGAGCTGAATCTGACTGGGAATCTGATCATGGATACAAACTCTACATCACACACATCAACCTCACAGTGACCGGTGAGTAGTAACTGGTGGTTTAGATGAATTTCTAAATGTTACGTTATTTTCTGTTGTGTGTTTATGCTGGGGGGTGGCATGGTGGCGCAGCAGGTAGTATACCAGTCACTCAGCTCCAGGGACCTGGAGGTTGTGGGTTTGAATCCCCCTCCGGGTGACTGTCTGTGAGGAGTTGGTGTGTTCTCCCCGTGTCGACGTGGGTTTCCTCTGGGTGCTCCGGTTTCCTCTCACGGTCCAAAACCACACATTGGTAGGTGGATTGGTGACTCAAAAGTGTCTGTAGGTGTGAGTGAATGTGCGAGTGTGTGTGTGTTGCCCTGTGAAGGACTGGCGCCCCCTCCAGGGTGTATTCCTGCCTTGCGCCCAATGATTCCAGGTAGGCTCAGGACCCACCGCAACCCTTAACTGGATAAGCGGTTACAGATAATGAATGAATGAATGAATGTTTATGCTGGTGTTGATGTAAGATGTATACAGTATTATATTCTAATATAAACTTTTAATTAAATATCAGTGTACATATTGTACAAGGCCAGTTAATACTGTTAAGGGGACTAATTGAAGTTATGTTATAACATCATGTTGGGAGTAGGGCCATGCCTGAACTCCCCTCAGCCCTATATATACCTTGCAAACTTTTTTTTTCCATGTAGGACAAACTTGCTCCCACCTCCACCCTTTTCTTGTATGTATCTACAAAATGGGGGAATGGCTTCATACACATTCATGAAACCACCCTGAACTCTATAAATCATTTGCTGATTTATAAAACAGTTGATTTGAGCAACTCCCAGACACTTGATGAAATGAACCTTTGTAGTCAGCTACTCACAAAAACATATACACTTTATTCTACCACTCTCACTGTGAACAGAGACACTGTTCAAAGGGATGGCTTTGGAACCAGACTCAGGGCATTCAGGGCAGTATCTGCAGCATTTCGCAGGACTGTGAGGAAAAAAGGACTTTTTTAAAGACAAAAATAGAGTAATCTCAAGCCATTGTATGCCAAAATTTCCTCACATTCTTAAAGGAAAAACCTCTTCCTTCCCCATAATCATGTGACATGGTGACAGAAACTGTGGTGTTTTCCGTGTGTTAAATGATTTCCGAGTGTAATTCCAGAGTCTTCTGAGTAGCTCTGCACAAAGAGAGAGCAGTAGGAAAATAGAATGTGCTTCATCACCCTGAAAACAAGAAACTGACTGAGCATTTTCCTGTTTTCAGTTCCTTTCTATTTTTCAAGAATCATAAAGAAGAAAAATTATAAACAACTGTTTTGATTTTCTGTTATTATCAAAATTTATAATACGTTTTACCATTGCTTTCATCATCAAATGATTTCGTTCTCGTGTAGTATCCAGTGTGAAAATTACATTATAAAAAATATATATGTAGTGTATTTTTCAGTAAATAAATTTAACACTGCTTTTGTGTTATGCTCTAAGAGTCATGTCATATTTTTCAAATGGACATTCATCTTTTAGCAGCTGCTGGACAATCCAGGAGAGTGACAGGATTTTCAGGAGGAGGAGTCCTCATCAAATGCAGATATGAGATACGATACACATCAAACACAAAGTATTTCTGTAAGGGTTTATTGTGGACCTGTGCTGAACAAATCAAGACAGAGGTTAAAAATGAGTGGGTGAATTCAGGAAGATTCTCACTGTTTGATGACACCAGTGCTGCAGTTTTCTGGGTGAAGATCAGAGATCTCACTGTAGAAGATTCTGGATTATACCAATGTGCATTGGAAATAAACTGGATCTGGGACCAGTACACCCAAGTGGAACTGAAGGTAGAGGAAGGTGAGTGTCTCCATCATTGTCCTCTTTATGATTTAAATTCTCCAGCATCATTATCTTCAGTTACAGAGAGAGAAAACACATGGCCCATGAAGCCCATGAAGAACAGAGCTCAGGAACTGCATTTTCACAGTGTTTTACTTCACAGATCTGCGAAGAGGCATTTAGTGGCTGCGCCCATTCTTTTTCCTTATCCATGTTTATATTTATTATAGAAGCCTCATTTTCAAAAAGGTTGGGATGCAAACTAAATAAAAACAAAATGCAATATATTTGCCCATTTTAATTTGATGCCAACAACACTTTACAAGAAAATAATATGAAGGGGCATTTGTGTATCACCTTTTATTTTAACAGCACTCCATAGAAGTATTTTAGCTGGTCCATTAAACAGTTTTTTCAATAGGTGATAGCTCTGGTGCAGTTGAACAACCATTCTCTTTTACTAATAACCCATGCTGTTGTAATCTATGGAGAATGTGGATTGATCTTGTCTTCCATAACTTGTATATATCATTCAGCATTAACAGTGCCTTCACAGATGTTTAAATCACATGTGCTATGTGCACCAATTTACCCCCATACCATCACAGATGCTGTTTTTTTTTAACTGTGCATCGTATTTTCCTTCTCTTCTTTAGTTTGGAGTACTCAGCATTCAAGATTTCCAAAAATAATTTTACCACATGACACTTTTCCACTTTGCATTCTGGCAGCCCCTGTTGTTTGGAATTCATGTGTCAGGACTTATTTGGTTACCTCTTCCTAACTTGATATTTGTCTGACTGCAGACCAATAACAGTTGTCTGCCTCAGCCTGATGCATAGTTACATTTCTGTGCAATGCATGTCCATATACGGCATAGGGTTCACATGTGGGTTTATGGTGGAAGTTCAGTGCAGAAGCATAAATTGATTTTGGTTTTAACATGCACACAAGGACATACCGGCTTTGAACACAATGTACCTGTTACTGAAAGCCATTAAGCCAAATTGCTTTGATCATTAGAAAGTTGCCTGATTACAGAAGCAGGTAGTGTTTAAGAAAATATATTGGAAAATGCTTTGTGCTTTTGGTGTGACGCACATCAATAACACAGAATCTGATCAAATTACATCTGAAGCAGCTGCACTTGTGCTTAAAGATATGTATCCTGTACAGGGGTAAAAAAATCCATAAATACTGATATATGCACCAGCAATATGGAGTGAAGAGACTCCTTATGTGATAAATAATCCTCAAAAACCAACACCTGACCTCACTGATGTTTTTGATTGACAGATTTAGATTATGAAAAGATCATCAGTGTGACTGGCCGTGCTGAAGGAAGCGTAAATACCAGCTGTAAATACCCACAATCCCTCAGGAGTTACCCCAAGTTTCTCTGCAGGAGAGTGGTCAATGGTGACTGTGCTTATAAAATGCCTGTTAAAAAAAGTGGAGAATGGATAAATCAGGGAAAATACTCACTGCATGACGACAGAGTAAAGAACACCTTCAGTGTGATCATCAGTGATGTGAGAGAGGGAGACTCTGGTGAATACTGGTGTGGAGCTGAATCAGACTGGGAAACTGATAATGAATGTAAGCTCTACATCACACACATCAACCTCACAGTGACCGGTGAGTAGAGGATGGTTTAGATTAATTTGTAGATGTTGAGACATTTTCTGTTGAGTGTTTATGATGGTGCCAAGGTACAGTATTATATTCTAATATAAACTTTTCAATACTCTTTGTACACGATCAGTTAATAGCGTCAGTGTGACTAGTTTTGTTAATAGATTGTTTTGAGAATAGTTCATTTTGACTGTTCTTTTTTATAATTTAGATATTTATTAGAAATTAGAATTTTAAAGTGCTCTCTGAAAGTTCCAACACTATGAATCATATGCCAACAGTTGATTTGAGCAGTTCCCAGACATTTGAAGAAACGAATCTTCAGAGTCAGCTACTCTTCACTAAAACATTTACACTGACTTTATTCCACCGTTCTCACTGTGAACAGAGACACTGCTCAGAGGGATGGCTTTGGAACCAGACTCTGAAAATAACTGCAGAAATCAGAGCAGTATCTGCACCATGTCGCAGGACTGTGAGGAAGAAAGAGTTTTTTAAGATAGAAATAGCGTTGACTTTTTAAAATTTACACCAAAATCTTATCACACTCTTAAAATAAAACCCTCTTCCTTCCCCATAATCATGTGACATGGTGGCAGAAACTGTGGTGTGTTCTTTGTGCCATGTCTTAAATGATTTCAGAGAGTTATTCCAGAGTTGTCTGAGCAGTAGCTCTGAACAGAGAGAGAGCAGCAGGAAAAGTGAATGTGCTTCATCCCACTGACAACCGGAAATGATGGAGTATTTTCCTGTTAGTATTTCTGTGCCTTTTTCTATTTTTAAATCAGAAAACTGATTATCTTTTTTTTACATTATCATACATTTTTTGCCCTGCAAAGGCTCCCCCTCCAGGGTGTGTTCCTGCTTGCACCCAATGATTACGATCCAAATAGTTCAGCTGTTAATTGTTCTTCTACATCAGCAGAACAAGAACGACCAGCAGAAACATCAACCACAACCCCACAGACTACCTCAACCTTGACAACCCACACTCCAACAATAACTCCAACCCCAACAACAACTCCAACCAATCCAACCCCAACAACAACAACTCCAACCCCAACAACAACTCCAACCCCAACAATAACAACAACAACTCCAACCCCAACCACAACCACTCCAACCACAAGAACTACAACAGTAATTCCAATCACAACCACAAAGGCAACTCCAACCCTAACTACAACAACCCCAAACAACCAAGAATTAAATTCCAAGAAGACATTAACAGGTACAGCACTCTGTTCTGACGCTGTGGATCATGTGTTCCACTTTCATCTCCGCTTAGTGTATGTTCACATGTATTTTTGGCTGTGTGTTTTGCAGACTCAGTGGAGGACAGATGCACTGACATTGATTGGTCATCACCAGGGGGAGCTCGCTATGAAAATAATCCTTACAGGGAGAAGCTACAATGCTTCTGCATCTGATGTGGCTTCTGTTGTGTTCCTAGTGCCTAGCTCCATCTGGGGAGGAAATACAGTCAGTCTAGTATGTAGGCGTTCCTATGTTTCACACACAAACACACACACACACACACACACGCACGCACACACATACAAAAACACTCGTGTTTCTGTGTATTATAGGGATATTGCATAGACTTCCATTCATTAAGTAGAGCCTTACCATTAACAATTCCATAAGGACAACTACCTAAACCCTAACCCTATTATACTTTTAACCTAACTCTACCTTAAAACATGTCTTCAGCTTCAATTGTAATGATCTATATAAATTGTGCAAGATCTGTAACAGCATGTTTGAGTAATAAACTGACTAGCTTATTGGAGGTTGAGGTTTAAGTTGTCTGTAAGTTTTTATTCACTGTTTTAATCACCACAGAAATTCATTTTTAACTTTAATTCGGTTTTGTTGCACTTTTGTTCTGCGTTCACGTTTATGCAGTCAACCTTAAATAATGCATCTAAAACAGCAAAAATAAGTCAATATTACACACCTACAGAGCAGGAATAGAACATCTTCAACCATGAACACCACTTTTAAATATCACAGATTTCCAGCTCTCACTGTGGTACTATAGACAGGTCTCTTCATTTCAGGGTGGATCCCCATACTTTCCTTCAGGTAATAACATTGTGAAGCATAGGCGATGTACGTATACGTGCCAGTGGAGTAATCTTACAGAAAGACTGAAGAAGCGATGAACTTATCAACTTTTTAATGGGCAAAATCCCAAAAAAAAAAAAAATAGACAGCACTTAAGAGAGCAGCCCAAAACAACCTCTTGGCTAACACTCTCCTCCTCCCCCTCCTATAATAAAAGTCCTTAATATGTGTCTTCCAGTAACATGAGAACACTTTAAAATTTAGACTAAAATTTCCATCTCACAATACTCCATCCATCCATTATCTGTAACCGCTTATCCAATTTAGGGTCGCGGGGATCTCACAATACTGAAGCATGTAAACATAGTGTGAGTGTATTATTCAGGCAAAAGCATGACTTTTGCATGCCACAGATCACTGCAACATACTTTTATCCATAGGTGTGAATGTGGGAGTGTGTGTTGCCCTGTGAAGGACCCACTCCAGGATGTGTTCTTGCCTTGCAGCCAGTGATTCTGGGTTGGCTCTGGACCCACTGCAACCCTGAACTGAATAAGCATTTACAGACTATGAATGAATGAATGATTATGACTATTGATATCTTAATTAACTAATGAAGGTATTTTCTTGAGAATCAGTGGACAAAGAACAAATTGCAATCATATTTTTTTCTTCTGGGCTGTGTCATAGCCCACCACACTCCAACAAAATACAGTTATCATATATTGGAACTTATGAAAACTCTTTTTACAGGAACTTAAGTTTATGTACAACAATACTGTCATACTAACCACCATGTGATTTTCTGGCACAATGTGGGACAATAATTTGCAAACGTGTGAGCAATTCTGGTCAAATCATTTTACACTTAACATTGTGAATTTACAATGCTACAAATAAATAAACATGACATATGGCCTTCACTTCATAGTTTTCATATTTTATTTCCTCAATAGGCAATACTTATTTAGCGTAACCTGGTCTCATTTTGTATTTATAGTGCTGTTTAAAAGTACTTGCCCCATTCCACTTTCTTCCACATTTGCATGTTTGACTCATTTCAATGTTTCAAATGATGAAATTTATTTTACTATAAAGACAGCATGAATAAATACACTCACTGAAAAAAAGCACCCAGATTGCTGCAAAACCCTGCACACAGTTATGCCTCAGTCAGATATGATTACAGGTGTGGTCTGATTAAACCCTGTGTTTTGCCACAAGAGGGTGTCCTATAAGAGTCCCAGAAGCTACAATTTTGTTTTGGGTACCTCTTTGTGAGAGACTGTTGATAGCTAGACAACTCTATGACATAGTTAAAGACATTTTGCCCAATGGACACTTTGAGAGGAGGCACATAACTGGACTGAGAAAAACAGGATGGTCATTTTGACGAGTTGCCTCCATATACACTGTTCTGACCAAGCTGCCTGGAGGTGTTGAGAACAGTGGTGTAATTGAACAAAAAATCGGGACTGTTATGAACTGGGACACATCCAGGTCCTTTTTATGATCTGATGACCATAGACTGTTGAGTTACGAGTATGTTTGCCTCATGGTGAGTGCTTCAATCCTGCTTTTGTTGTGAAGTGAAAACTGGCCCAACTGCTGGTGTGGGAAATAATTGTATATGACATTTAGTCACAACTAGTAGTGATACAAGAGACAGTAACAGCTCAGCGATATGTGCAGGACATCCTGCAGCCACGTGTTTTCTCTCATGGCAGGGTTTGTAACAGGCATTTTTCAGCGGGATAATGCTCACCCACAAACAGCAAGGGTTTCCCAGGAATGTCTCCACCAGATTGCAACACTTCCTTGGCCTCAGTCCCCAGATTGATCACCAATTGAGCATATGTCACAGAATGCTGTACAGAAATTGTACACCAACATGTTCAACTGTATTTCTTCTTGTATCCAGGCTAGAGGTGGTACAAACCAGTACTGAAGTCTCCTTGCATTTGTATAGAAAACCCCAGTAATAATATTCCCAGTACACGTATACCTTTGCTTTAAGATTTTATTCACTTATATGATAATTACAGTCACACTTTTGATTATAACGACTCCTTCTTGCAGCATTATTTTTGTCAATCAGTGTAAGATAATATGGAGTTTTTAAATTATCATTCTATTGACTGAAGATGAAGATTTACTCTAAACCTAGGTTTTAGGTTAAGAACTGATGGGTGTACATTCTACTTCAGGATTTAATAGAGAGCAGAATTCATGGTCCATCAGTAAGCTCAAGTCATCCAAGTCCTGCAGAAGTAAAGCACTGCCAGACCATCACCCAACCATGTTTGATTTTTGTTATGATATTCCTACCATAAATTGTATGGTATCACTGTCAAACAGGGTCCTGGGGTTTGTGGCTTTGAACCCCACTTTGGGTGACTGTCTGTGCAGTATTTGGTATGTTCTCCCAGTGCCTGTGTGGGTTTCCTCAAGGTGATCTGTTTTCCTCCCACATCCCAAAATGCACCAGTAGGTGGATTGACAAATAATAATAACACATTTTATTAATATAGCACTTTTAAAAAAACCCAGAGCACTTACAAAACACAAAAAATCACAAACAAACAGGAACACAGCAATAAACAAATACAAGAGAAGGCATGAGAAAACAGTAGTCCCAGCCAAACAGTAGCAACAAATATGTGCTCCTCTGGTCAGCATGATGAACCATTAGCATCTGAGATAGCAAATTGCTAAATGTCAGGCAGCATGTGAGAAACCAGACCTTTGCATAAACACACCAGGTCAGATCTGAGCAGATAGCAGCAGATGAGGAAAACCCACCACACACAGAATCTTTACAAAAAAAAAGAATCAAACAAAATGACCAAACAAAAACAAACAGCATGCCGTCACCCACAACACACTTCATAGGTTGTTTAACATGTCTGTAGATTTTTATTCGCTGTTTGAACAACCACAGAAACTCATTTGTGACTCAAGCTGTTTAGTTTTTTAGGACTTTGCTGTTTCAGATTATTATTAAATGCAGAGCAAAAGGTTTGCAGACATCCCAAGTTGCAAAAACTCATTTCAAGGAGGTAAACCCGCGAAAAAAAAACTACAAAACCTATCGCATGCACCAAATGCCAAAGGATATGTGTGATAACAGAATTTATGTTTTGAAACAGGGCTGTGCATAACAAAGTTTTACAGCTTGGGCTACAACATAGGCTAATTTGGCCTATTCTGGGGTTTTCAGCAGGACACAAACCACTGGTGATGACAGCAAACTGCATGGTCTATAGTGCCAGCCGAAGTGTAGCGATAAATACTGGCTCCCCTAGGCAGCATAAAATGGTGAGGAAATATCCTTTGAATGGAAACAGTTTTTTTTGGAAACACTCCTTTTAACTGAGGCAAGTGAGGTCTGCCATTCTTCAGATGAGTGGTCAGTGGGCTCTGTGGTCCCAATTACAGGTCAGTGGAGCTTCACAATGTTTCTGAAGCTGTAAAAAATACCTTTTAAGGCTCTGATTAAGGTGACATTCACAACAGTAACAAAAACACACACACAAAAAATATTTTTTATAAAATTCATAAGATGTTTCCCAATGAAGTTGGTAGTGAAGTTACCATTTGCTACTCTACTCTACTCTTAGTTTGCTGTCGTATGTTTATAAAGTCCCAGTGTCAGTAAATCAGTAAAAATAAAATCAAACAGTATCAGTCAAGTATGTTAGGCTCTCACTTTCTGTCATCTAGAGGATTATATACAATGAATAGACCTCCAAAGTTTGAGAAGCATGAACCAAGATGAGGATGTTGCTCCATAGGTGAGTAATATTGCCTTGTATTTGCTGTTTTGTATTACTGAATGTGGAAATGTTTCCAAATTCAGGAGATGGCTAACTGCATTACAGAAAGTGTTACAAAATTTCCCCACGATCGTAGATGTTCTCTTTAAAGCCATTTATTAACATTGCTATCATTTTGGCCAAATATGACCTAAATATTTTAGAGCACAAAGAAGTCTAAAATAACCTTGCATTAAGATGCTGTTAGATAGAGCAGTAAATGCTGGTAGCTACAAATAAAACACAAGTGTAAAAGTGGGCTCCAGTCTGGGCCAAAAATACAGAGCAGAGTTTCAGTAGTTCAAGAGTTTAACTGCTGCAGCTAAAAATGTGTTTTATTTCCATTTCTCACATCTCTGAGCTGATGCCAGCTAATGATGATATACAGGGTAAGTATTAAGAGAGAGAGAAGTGTTAAAGAGAGAAGTGTCAGAGGAAACGCTAGTGGTTAAAACACTCAGACATCATGAGCAGTGAGATCAGCAGAAAGGACAAAATGCAAAACATTAATTAGGACATAAACACACAACATCCAGCATGTGGACGCTTGGTCTTCTCATGTCCAGCTTATTTCTAGAATTTTTTTCTCATTTCCCCACTAAAATTCCTTTACATCTACTGCTACTTCTCATTTGCCACTCACTGCCCATTCTTTCAGCTCACCTGATCAGACAGTAGCACCGTGTAGATCAACAGTTTCAGCTCTGCATACATTGTTAACTCTTTTCCCTGTTTTCCAAAGGTCAGAACATAATACAAAGTAAACTTTGTAGGAGTGATCTAACAATGGGGACAGTGAGTGGACACTGCATTTCACTAATCTATCACTGTTCATACTTTTCAATTCAGTTCATCTTTATTGTTAAGACAATAAAGGTGTTGTTGGGTGTGGTTGGGTTGTACAGATTAATGTAACAGAGTAAATGAGCTTTGGGGGGGTTGGATGTTGCACTCAGTGTTTGGCTCATGTTTATTGTTGTGGATTGTGTTTTACAGCTGGAGTCAATGCTGTTAGAACCATAACTGGACTCAGAGGACACTCAGTTCAGATTCACTGCCCCTATGAGTCTGGATATGAATCCAGCACAAAGTATCTCTGCAGAGGGGAATGTTCTACTTTACTCTGGAGTACTAAAGACATTCCTGTTGACTCTGGATCAACTAAAGATCAGAGATTCTCTCTGAAAGACAACACAGTGAACAGAGTCTTCATCATCACCATCACTGACCTGAGAACAGAGGATGCAGGAAAGTACTGGTGTGCGATAGGGAAAGCTTTACCATTACCAGATGACTACACTGAGATTCAGTTACTGGTGACACTGGGTGAGTGATGAGTCTGATTTTACAACTTTAGGAATAGTCATGTTTTGGCCCCAATCTAATTAGTTTTATTGATTTTCTAAGTAATGTATAAATTCTATATTAATCTCAGCACAATAAACACAAACTGTGCACTAAAATATGCAGATATGTAAATGAAAATTACAGAAATATATGTAAATGAGCTCTAAACTGGATCAACAATGTGAGCATTAGATTTATAATTGGGAAATACTGTTTGACACCTGTTTACGCCACAACCATGACCAGCATTTCCCAAGATCATATGTAGCCTGTTTGTTTCCTCATCACTCAGCACAATGGACATCTATTTACTGAAATAACAGATGAGGGCAATTAGTGTTCTTCTCCAAGTGTGTTCAGCTCCAGTGACACAGCTGTGACTATGATATATTGCCAGACAAGTGGTTGTCTCAGAGGTTGTCTGTTAATAAAAAGACATGTGGTGTAAGTGTACTGAATAAAATAGACAGTGAGTGCATTGGTTCTGTAAACAGGGCAAAGGTCAGTGAGATGATCATGTCGGAGAGTGAGTATGTATTTCTTCTTGTTCATTGTTCACTTGACCCCAGTAATATCATCATCCCAGAGGAACTCCCCCGTCAAATCACACCCATAAGTAAGTGCAGTTTTAGGAGTCATGCCTAGGGACTCTCCTTCACCTTCACATTTGCTCTGTTCTGCTGATGCTCATTGGCTCTCTGTTCCATTTCATCCCCATGTCTGCCCATCATTATCCCCTTCATAAAACATTTTAAAACTTTTCCTTTTCAGACTGCTTTTCCTAATCCGTAGTCTCACTGCCTCACTGCTTTGTTATTTTATCATAGTTGTGTTTTGTCCTGCCATTTTCTTACTGTAATTCCTATCGTGTTTTAATCTGTAATCTTGTACTGCTTTATTATTATTATTATTATTATTATTATTATTATTGTCATGTTTTACCCTGCTATTTTCTACATGTAGAGTTATCATGTTGTTATCTGCTTTTGTACTGTAAAGTGCACAAGATACTTGATATGGGCAGTTGTAAATAAATTATTATTTATTTATTTATTTATTATTAGTAAGATGATTTTACCCAAGCTGGGAATTGTCCAGTTTTTCCAAAATTTTTCCATTGTCCAGAATTGTCCAGATACATCTGGAAAAACAAAATTGACCAGCTGTGTTTAAAACTTCATCACATTATTCAGAAAATGTTCACTGAGTGGGGGATATGGTTTCCAGTAAACTGTCCAGTGAGTGGAGGTTGGTGTTTCTAGTAAAGTGTCTCTGTAGGCAGGAGGGACCTCCAAGTAGGAGGTACAACCTAAACCTAACCTCCCACTTCCTTGTATACGCGTACTTACGGTGTATGCCCCTCCTACTTCCTGGTTGACTGGCCTCCTTCCTGCAGAGAGAGAGAGAGATAGTTGGTGGGGCCTATACGAACCTGGACCTGTAACTATTAAGAGCTGTTTACTTTTGAACAGAGTGTTTGTTTTAAATGGTGTGATTCTTCTAGCCATTACAGCTCCATTTTAGCGCATCTTGCAGTTTTGCATGTGTTTCTGCATATCACACATGAGGCTACTCAGCCAATCATACCTGTGCATTATAATGAGTGCTGTGACTCAAATGATACACACAGGGCAGGGCACTGCTGTCCTGGGCCCAGCAAAATAGCCAAAGGGATGTGATAAAAGCTCTTTTGGAACACTTTTTTAGGATTCTGTTCCATCCTTCAGACTAAAAAGCTAATCACATTTCTGGTTATGGTCAACTACAAGTAATTATGGACTTTATTTTAAAAAAACGCAATTGTTTTTTTGTTTTTTTTAATTATGGTTTTATTTGTAAATTTGACTTGAAATGGGAAAATGACATTTTATTTAGAGTATTTGTTATTTATAATTATTTATAAATCTTGTTGAAATATTGATTTGAAATTCAGTTGTTAACTACATACAATATTGCTATCCCTACCAGGCTACTACAATGTGCAGGATATGGCACTGATCATATGCAGGCTATGCATTATTTACCGGACCTTAGCTTGAGAAAATTGTCTCTAACTGGATCTTAATGAATTTTAATTAATTACCACTTGTATAAAGTGTGATGTCACTGTAGTGTGAGGTCTGCCCATAGTTTAAAGTAAAATATTGTAAAAAGTATTATTTAAACCTAAAGGGTGAGGAATGTAATATTTTGCTTCTGGTTGTTTCCCGACAAAGCCACAAGAGGGCAGTACTAGTTTAAGTGAACGCTGTAAAGCAGAGAACTGTTCACTTGATGGAGTATGGAGTTGTTTCAGTACAATCTATACAATTCTTTATATTTTTAGTTATAAGACCCCTGAACCGCCAGCTGTTTTTAAAGCATACACAAAAAAGTGAAACGTGTCTGAAACACGATCATGAACATAGCCACAACCATCAATTCCCAGAATGACAGCACAAGGTAGAGCAACCTTTTCTCACACTGTGGCCCGTGTGTTATTCTTTATTGGTTTCTCTGTGTTTTGCAGAACTAACGGAGGACAGATGCACTCATGTTGCTCAGTCACCACCAGGGGGAGCTGTCTATGAAAGTGTCCCATCCAGAGAGAAGCTCCAATGCTTCTGCGTGTGATGTGTCTTCTGTTGTGTTCCCGGGTCCCTGCTCCATCTGGAGAGATAACACAGTGTGTTTAATGTGTGGGAGCTCCTCTGTTAGAGAAGAGTGAATGTTTGCTGCTTCATGATCCAGACACAGAGCCCTGAGTTAATGATCCATTCTCTCTGAAGTCTACAGTAAACTAGGGTGACCAGATCTGAGATGGTGAAAAAAAGGACACACTCTGGGGGTGGGGGCTCTCGCCCCTCGCTTCCGTTGTATGCTTAGCTGAACATATGTGTGCTTTTAGGTCCTTTACACCTTTATTACACTGGGGAAAACATGGGAATTTCTTTTTTATTTAATCAGAGAACTGATATTTACGTTTCAGCATTCTATGTAAACTCCAGAAAACAAAATCCCAGACGTTTGTGAAATTCCGCCTGGACATTTTTTGAAGTCTAAAAAAGAGGCCATGTCCGGGTAAAAGAGGAAGTCTGGTCACCCTAAGTAAACCCTGATCTAGGACTATTAATCTTATCTATTAACTCTTATCAGGAGAAAAGCTTGTTCTGATTTGTCTTGGTTTCTGCTGGGGGCATGATGATATTATAATTATTAATATTATAATAATATAATAATATAATAATAATAATTATTACAATGATATTAACTTTAACAACATGGGAGAAAGGCGAGACAGGGTATAGATGTGAAAGGGAAGTGCGAAAGGAAATGTGAGTGGTTGAGCAGTGACAAGAGACGAATGCAGAAGCAACAAAGTACAGAACAAGAAACAGAACGTTTCGGACACAGAGTCCAGCATGTGGACACTCATACTCCTACTGTCTGGCTTTTTTACAGGTGAGATTCTTACTGCAGTTTATTTGCCACAACTTCTCACTTACCACCACTGTTTGCATTTAACACCACCACAACTACTACTACTCATTTCTACCACTACTACTACTGTTCATTTATTTGTCATCATCTCCTGCACCCCTACAACTGCTACTATTACTGCTTCTCATTTACTATAGTATTTCTACCACAGCTACCACTTATTTACCACAATTTCTAATGTACCTACTACAACTACAACTAGTACTACTACTATGTCTCCCTTACTACTGCTACTACTCATTTCACTACTATCACTATCACGGCTTCTCTTTTATCACTATTGTGGACAATATAGAGAATTAATACAGACTCTAGAAGAGCACAGCTGTAAAGATGTCTTGTTTTCAAAGGACAGATTGAGTTTATTTTTCAATAAATCATTTCTCATTGTTGTTATCTTTAGTATGAAAGTGTATAACCATAAAGCAGTGCATTTTTTATTTTCATGGTTCTGTGTGACTAAGGTTAGTATATAATGTTATACATGTGACAGTGTTACACACTCTGAATAATAAAAAAAATGCATTCAGATCAGTTCAGTAGTTTTTATAAGCCAAGGTTTGGAATAGTTTATTTTTAAATGAAGATAATAGTCCTGGCATAAATCTGTTTTATGTTGGTTAAAACATACCCAAGCTGTTTTTTTTTTTTTTTTTGCTGGTTGGCACATCAGCTTTCTGTGCTAGAACCACTACACAAGTGTTCAGAGCACAGCCAGTGCAGGTTTAAATTGGTCATGAGTGTTCAAACTAAAACAAACCGGATGACAAGAATTGAAAGTGCTTACTAGAAAAATAATGAGGACTTAAAACTGAACTTAAATAAGGGAAATAGATCTGCACAAATGCAGACATGATCAGCTCTCAATTGCAGCATTTTATTATATGAACTGCCATCAGATTCAGAATTGTATGCAAAGTTGTCACTGGTTGTGACTGTTAAAATATGTTGGCACACCTTTTGCAACTTATTCTGGCTTAAATATGCACTAGTGCCTCTGCTACCTCAGACTTGATCTTTAACTACCACCTTTAACAACAACCCAAATATATTCTTCATGATTGTGATGCTTCTCCGACATGTAATAGGTAGAATATCATATCTCACACTGCTCTATGGGAATGCTTCTCTAAAAACCAGACTATGCATCTTGAGAATCATAGTAATGTTCACGGGTGTTTAGTTCGGTGTAAAAAGAAGGCCATACAAGAGTAAATTTACTAAGTGGAGGGAACTGAGAGAGACATGACACAAAACAGATGCTGCCTTCTTGTTGGACTAGTAAGTAATAACCTGTTGCACTTTCTTTTTGAGAAAGTGCAACAGGTTATTGCTTTTTGAGAATGACTGAGCAGTGATCGAGAGTTTGCTGCTGTTAACTTTAGCCTGATTAACTCACCTTTCAGTGTTAGACATCGACCCTAGTAATATGTGCATTTCTCTGATTGCTGTGTGGATGAAACGACTAGTTACACTTTGTGTCAGTGGGACCCCAGCTTTGTTGAGGATGGTTATAATTAGGTTTTTGAGAGTTACTGATGAACGAGGACCAGTGCTAACTTTATCCGGATTAGATTGCTTTTTAGGGTTAATGATTCTTGTACACTTTGTTACACTTCATGCTTTTAAGAAAACCATCCAGTTATCGTGAGCAATGTATAGCTTTTATCATGTACTCAACATAATTTTAATGGATTACACACCTTCCCCCAGCTCAACATTCACACATTTAGCAAACACTGCAGAGGGGAATGTTCTGTCTGGAAGATTAAAGACATTCCTGTTGACTCTAAATCATCTAAAGATCAGAAATTCTCTCTAAAAGACGACACAGTGAACAGAGTGTTCAACATCACCATCACTGACCTGAGAACAGAGAATGCAAGAAAGTACTGGTGTGCGGTACAGGGAACTTTGAGTGATGGCTACAGTGAGATTCAGTTACAGGTTCGGCTGGGTGAGTCATCAGCATTACTTTAAATTCAGCACAATTAACACATTGTGTATTTGAACCTCACACGCTTTCCTTTAGAGAACGTGAACTTTATTCATTTAGAAAATCAACAAACTTGGGGTGCCCACATTTTAGCACACACATGTGGAAGTATATTTTTTTACATATATCAGAAATATTTGTTCCTGATTGGAGAAACAAGAAATCTAACTTTATCACTGGGGGATAGTGAGTTTGATTCCTGGTGATGCCATAGCTGTAACCTGGACTGTAAAATATGATTCTGTATGAGGCCTGTGCTCTCCTCCAAGTACATAATATTAGCAGCATTTAAGTAAGAGGTGGTCTCCGAGGAAGATTTGCTCTTTTAACACCTCTTTGTCATTGAGGGATCAGGGGAGTCCTATCCCATAGTTGGTATTAACAGTTGAACATATGGAGAAAAAACTGGTTAAATGTGATAAATATATGAATATCTCTTCAAAGCATATTGACCAGGATCTAAAGCACTGCGGCAAAGAGAGGACAAACTCTCAGTGATCCCCCTTCATTTCAGTAGAAATTCTGATGAGCCAGTGTTAGACTGGGACGTGTAATGCAGGTGTGCATATTAAATTAAACAGTAAGTTTCTTATTATTTATTTATTTGTTGTTTGTTTGTTTGTTAGTAAATGGGACAGAGTTCAAAGTTATTAAAGTGTCTGAGAGTGAGTTTAATTTTCTTTTGTTTCATTGTTCAGATGACAGTAATACCACCAACAGTAATAACATCACCACCACAAGCCCTCCTTCATCTCAGTCTGATCCTCCTAAAGGTATGTGCTCTTGGTTCATCTGATCTTTAGTGTGTATCCATGTATATCTATTGTTAACCCACCACTCAAGTGGGTTTCATCACTATTCCATGATCCCTGTGTATAATAGCCCACTGTTCACAAGTGTAGTGTAGTAAGGTACACCACAAATACATACATATAATTTTATAATTTGTTTTAAAGCCTTGACCTTATTCAAACTCCTCCAACCTCTGATATTTGACTTAATGATATTAATTAAATTTTATAATTGGCTTAAGCAATTATAACATTAATAATTAGTTTGAGAATGAATAATAATCATGCTAAATGAGTACGTCAGGATTTTCTGGAAAATAACGAACAAATTGCAAACACTGTGATTTCAAATAATGAGAGTTTTATTAATAAAGAGAAAGATATTTAATTAACATAGCACAACCCTGTAATCTCACGGTGTCCGGTAAGGGGAACTGATTCGAGCTTAAAGGTGAGCTAGGCGCTTCTGACTTGTGACTAAAGTTGCTAACTAAGGTTTAATTAATACAAAATTTATCAAGAGACTTAATTCGGTTCTCAGCTCTGGAAATGCATAAGTTTAGCTTACTTTTTCGTCGATTCTCACCACTCGTTGCGTACAAAGGCTCTCTGAGGTCCTGGGAGTTATGGCGTCTTGCTTGATTTCGCGGTCTCAGAAGTTTCCAGGCTGAGTCCGTATGGAGGCTTTCCTTCGTAGGTTGAGTCGCCTTGGCGTACTCGGAGCGTGATGACGCCGGCGGCAGGATCCTCTGGCTCAGTGTCGTGAGTGGGAGCGTCCAACTATATGGACGTTTGGACGAAAGTTCCGCTGGTTATTGCGGATCCAGAACTGAAAATCGGTTCAATAAACTTACTTATTCTACGACGTTCAGTTATCTCGGCGGTGTTTTCTTACTCTGGCCACGAATAAGTTCACCTGCTTTGATCAGTCGTGAGATTACACTTCGATGGGTAATAAAACATAAACAAGATTGAAAGAAAAGAGATATTCAAACCTACTCGACGTATTAGTAAAACTTCATACTCTTAGCTAATTTCGAGACATCTCTCGTAAGCTTTTGCTGAAGTCTGAGATTTTCTCGGATCTCCTCGTTGTTGTTGTCGTCGTGGAGAAGAAAGTGTTTCTTTGTTGTTCAAAGTTTCTTCTTGTCGGTTGAACTCTTCTTGGCTTTCTTTCGTGGTTCGTTACTTCTGTCGAGTTCTCGGAATTGAATTCTCGTAACTCTGTTGAACTTCGAACTGAACTGCGTTGGGCTGCTCTGTGTTTTCAAGGCTGGCGCGGTCACGCCTTAACGGGAGGAGTCCTCTTTCTGATTGGACACAAATTCAGTCTCACGTGACTCTCGCGAGGGGGAGAGAGTCGAAGGGGGTTTGAATCATTGATTCACACATAAAGAATATGAATTTCGCGTATCAAAATTCTTATACCCGTTATCAACATATAACAATGGGTACACTGGATTATTAATATCAGACAGTTACATAAGGTTTCATCTTTATGTCCCATTTATGATGCTATGCTGGGAAAGAATATTAGTTCGTTTAATCCTATTCAGAGGTAGGATTTCTCTGAAATCAGTCCACAATATACACATTTCATTAGGAGGTAGGCATTCATCTGAGGGTACAGAAAGTGACATCAATACATTTGTTTAATACACAAATAATTCAGAGTTCGACTATTTTCCGTCATGGTTTCCGGCGACTCCGAGCGAGGCGTAGTTTCACCAGTGTCCATTTGGTGTCGCTGTTGATCCATGCTTCGGTTGAGTCAACGGGATTCACTCGAGGTCATTCTTGGTTTGAACATTTGTTGATCCCCGTGAAAGATAACGAGACATTGAGGTGCCACTTTGTCCCAGGCGGGATTATAACCCTTCCTTTTGTTTGAGGTCCCTGTCTCTTAAAAGCATTATAAAAATTGGTTATCTCGACAGTTCCTGTTAGTTAAAAGAGAGAAGGGGGGTGTTGGGGCCATGTGTTATTTTAAAGGGTTCTTTGATGTTTTAGCTTATGTGTGTGCGTGTGTGTGGGGCTTTGCACCCCCGCGGGCACAAACAGTCCTGTGGAAGGTTGGATGTTGTCACAGACGAGAGGTCTTATTCAGACTGGAAAAGTTTAATTCAAAACTTTTCATTTCGATCTGGTTATCTGGTCTGTACTCCACTACACAAGAGTTTGACCATCTCAGACCAAACAAACTGCATCTTGCTCTGTGAAATATTCAGCTTCAGAGTGTCAGACATACACTGGGCATCAGGTGGAGGTGTGACTGGAGAGTGGGCTCTCAATGTTATTCTGAAAAATAGCTCTGAGTATTTCTCTCTCTCTCTCTCTCTCTCTCTCTCTCTCTCTCCCTCTCTCTTTTTACTTCCCAAAGGTCATGACCCACACTCAAACTCTTCCAGTACAACTCTCACTGACAACACCACAGTCCACGATATATCCAAACATTCAACATCAGTTGCTCAGTGGTGTTGCTCAGTGAGTGGTGAGTTAATGTTTCTGATAAAGTGGCCAGTGACTGAAGTTGTGACATTATTTCCCCAGCACTCAGTGGAGTGTGTCTAATTAATCCACATGACTACTAAAAGCAGCGGATGTTACTGGAGTGTGTGTTGGCATGGTAACTGTGGTTTTAACACCAATGCTATGGTGTTGTGGTTTGGAGAGAGACGTACTTTCTAGCTGTGGTCACAAGCATTTTAAAGTTTAAAGTTTGAGGATAAATGACCTCATGATATAGTGCCATCTTAAAGCTCTCTACACTGACTACAACAACAAAAAAAAATGAATTTAAGTAATTATATTCCTCATTCGTAGTACACCTCCCGTATTTCTTTTTTTTTATGTTGTTGGGCATCTGTAGTAAAAATCCAAATCATAGAAACTATAAACCCTTGAAAAATGGAAGAAAGTAAAGTGGAAATGGGAAGGGACCTACAAAAAACCTTTATTCCATTTACCCTTTATTCTCACCTATTATTCTTATCATTTAACTTTCTGGGGTCAAAGAACACACCGGCGCATCAAATACAACAATGCACAATGTTTCTATTAATATCTTAGCGATAACAAAGCACAGAAATACAGTTCAAACACTCTCTGAATGTGCAGACACTGCTCTTTCGATTTCATGTTATCGCAACTGTACGCAATACTGTACATACTATAACAGAGTTACGAGTCTATAAATGAGCTTGAGACACACCTCCTCTGCCTCTCGCCGTGTCTAACTGGTGGATTCGCTTGTTTTTAAGACTCTTATAAAACAATTTCAATCACCAAAACAATTCATCCAAATGAGTAAAGGGATGTTTTCACAAGAGATACAAATATTTTCTAAAATCAGATTTAAGATTTTCAGGGTTAGAGACAGATTATCTCTTCATACAGTGCTCTAGGTCACATGGGCCTCTCTTAATGAGAGAGCTGAGATTGTTCTGAACATGTTGATATAAAACATGTGGGGTAGTATAATACAAGTACTTTAAAGGCGAATTTCAGAAAATTGAGAAAAAGTCCATTGACCCCAAAGGTTAATAATTCTTATAGCACATCTCCTATTGGCTTTGTGGTGTAATTTTTCTCTTTAAGTGCATGTTGAGCAGTGACTGTGATTAATGCCATGGTGTCTATGTCTAGACTCTGTGATGTACATTGGTGGTGGGTTGGCCTTTGTGGTGATGGTTCTGCTGGTGACTGCACTGTACAAGCAAAAGAGAAATACAAAAAGGACAAAAGGTAAAAGATACAAACACCCATCAATCATAACATGTAACCATTTGGTTTCTACACTCATTGTCCGTTTCATCAGCTCCAGAGGACAACCACATGGAAGGTATTATTTAAGTGGTGGATCACTCTCAGTGCTCCAGTGACACTGAAGTGGTGGTGGTGGTCTGTTAGTGTGTGTTGCACTGGTATGAGTGGATCAGACACAGCAGTGCTTCTGCAGTGTTTAAGTGTAATGCATGCTTGCAGGGATTTCACAGTCTGAAGTCAGCATTGGCAGATACAAGGACTCTGAATGTATTAATTACCTTCTTCTACTACTTTATATCAGCATCTCACTTCCTGTCCCAGCTGTTTTGGAATGGGGATGTAGTTTCCAGCAGCAGTGGTTTTGTAGTAGTCTATTTTGTAGTTTACTTTGCTGTTTGACTGAAATATGAAAAATTGTATCTCCAGCTGAGCCGATCCCTCAGAGCGTAATGCAGGCCGATCCTGGAGAGGTAAGTGATTTAACACGTTTAAGTTAATCACCTTACAGTTAAATGTAAAACTAGCTTTAACTATTACAGTATGGGTGATGACACGTTTTAGAAAATGTAATGTCATGTAATGTAGAGTCAGCTGCACCATTTAATGGTAAATTAAAATCTAGAATATATATTGTCGCTAACCCACTGGAGAAAAGTAATTTTAGCTGATTGTATCCACAATCATAATCATTCAGGCATTAGCATATGCATAAAATAAGAGCTTAGTTTTATAGCTCAACTCCCTTGCTACTTCAGATGCTGCACCTAAGCTCTATCCAATATCACAATCCCTTTTCCCGTCCCTTGGGTTAAGGGAGAATACAGTTTTTTCTGAGAGACAACCATGGTCTCAGACTTCACATTGGTTGCAAACAACTCAAGTGTTCACTGGAGACCTCTGTAGAAAGAAGCCAGAAGACAACATCATGTGCAAAATGCAGATCTCCTGAACCCCCTGACAGAAGCCTTTGCTGTCCCGGACTATATGTTGCCACCCTGTCCATGAATATCTTTAACAGGTGTGGAGACAAGGCACAGATCTGTGGATCAGACAGAACACGCTTGACTTACTGCAGAAACCCAACCCACACTCAAAGAACAAGGTAAGTTGCCAGTGCAGAGTTTTTCAACTGCCTGGGTAACCTCCACCAAATACATGTAATTTCAAATTATGCCAACCTCCAACCTGACCTCCTGCAGAGGGACACAAAATAACATATAATAACATATATATATATATATATATATATATATATATATATATATATATATAACATATATTTCTTTTTTTACTAAATTATAAAGTGCTCTTGTTAAAATTATGACTTTTCTGTTGTTAGGGTCAGTTTCAACCCTGGTAGAATTTTAAATAAGAAAAAAAAAGTGCCAAATCTGGAATCATAAACACACTATACACTAACAGCCAGCTCTTCCTACAACCACTTAAGCTTCAGTCAGGGGCTTCTATCTTTGCCTATTTCACAAAACAAGGAAAGACATACATTTCCAGACATGTAAGGCCAAGTCAGTTTAGAGTCTGTGTTTTATAGAGCATACATCTCCAGTTTACAGTATGCAACAATGACAAATTAAAACAAACCCTTTCATGGACAAGGAAATCTAACAAGGTAAACAAGAGGTAAGAAACAAATTGGTTGATAATTAATTGTTTTTAGGGTGTCTTATGGCTTATTTAAGACACGGGTCAAAACCAACCCACTAATATAAGAGATGGTGACAGAAAGCTAACAGAGGAGGAAGGTTAAGTAAATTCACTTTTACAGCTGCCTGTGAGCACAAATGAACTACACATGATTTCTGTATAAACCAGGTGTGACTCTCTGCAAGTTTTATGTTTGTAACATATCTGTATAAATGACACTTAGTGAACAAAAACAGGTGTATGAAATGTGTGTTGTTTTGTGTTTAAATCATCCATAAAAATACGATTCACCTCATTCAGGTGTAATATTTTACCTGTGAAATTTTCATCTACATCAACAGAACGAGAACAACCAGCAAAAACTACAACTACAACTTCAACCTCAACTCCAACCACCCATACATCAACTTAAATGAGGACATCAACAGGTACGCCACTGACCCTATGCTCCTTGTGTCTATCTTCTCATATGTTTACTATGTGTGAAAGTCTGTGTTATTGCAATATGTATTTTGCAGATCTGAAGCAGCACATATACAATGACACTGACTAGTCAACACCAGGGGGAGCTGTCTATGAAAGGGACCCACCTAGGGAGAAGCGACAATGCTTTTGTTTCTGAGATGGCTTCCGCTGTGTTCCTGTTAGATATTCATAGAGTACTGTGAATATCTATGATACTCTGAAATATTCACTTGGTCTGAACAGGAAGTCAGACTTGTTTACTACAAGACCACTCCTCAATATGTAACCCTAACAATAACCCTAACCCAGAGTGTGTGTAGTTGTTTATGTACTACACTTTTGGAGATCTTGGAAATCTACTGTGAATGCTGATCTAAGATTGTGGCTCAGTCTCTGCATCTAAATGTGTTCTTCAGAGATCTGGGGAATTTGGGTGGAGAGTCAACACATTGAACTATTAGTTCCTCAAGCCATTCATAAACAGCGTTTGCAGTGTGGCAGGGAGAATTATCCTGCCTCAGTGATTAGGGGTGTTCTTGGTCTCTAGTTATATTTAAGTTAGTTGTACCTGTCAGTTTACATCCACATGAACACCAGGACCCAAGGTTTCCCAGGAGAACACTGATCAGTGCCACACCCAGTCTCTACCAGCTTCCCAAGTTCATCCTGGTGTCCCCTATTCCCCAGGAAAGCACTGCACATGGGCCCAGCCATCCACATGATGGAAATTAAATCAAGATCCATCTTGTACCAGTATAGATACATGCTCCAGTTCTGATGCTCTCATGCCCTATTTGGACACTTTTGGCAGTTGCCAGTGGATGAGCTCGTCTTCACTCCCTTGGTGCATCAGTGAGATTTCAGGAACCATGATCATGTCACTGGTTCATTGCTTGTCCTTCCTTTGTCCACTTTTGGTCAGTACCAACCATTTACCACTGGGACACCCCACTAGACCTGTGTTTTGGAGAAATTGTGAAAATATGACCATCACAATGTGGCCCTTGTCGAAATGGCTGAGATCTGTCCGCTGAGTACTGCTCCTGCTTCCAACATTACCTTCTACCCTGCCAGTTCATATCCGCACCTAAACTGGGGGCCCAGTAACCAGATAATCAGTGTTATTCACTTCACATGTTAGAGGTTTTAATCTTGTTTTCATCTTGAGTCAAGAATGTCTGTATTAAAACAGATCTATATTTCGTGAGATTATAATGTTTATAACGTGCAATTGTATTGAATTTTAAAATAATGCAAAATTAAAGCTTTCTCTTTCATGGACTGTGGATTCAAAAGTGTTTGTCACAGAATTATAAACTGCGACTTTTCTCTGTAATACTAGTAATAACATTATGACATTTCCTTCCCTTTAGGAGCAGGTGTTCAGCCATCAATGGACAATTCACAGACCACACAAGTAGCCACATCCCCAGTTTCGAACACTAAACTATCTTCATGGTCTGAAAATGGTGATTTCACATATGCAAATCCAGCTGCTCTCTCTCTCTCTCTCTCTCTCTCTCTCTCTCTCTCTCTCTCTCTCTCTCTCTCTCTCTCTCACACACACACACACACACACACAAAATACCAGTCTGATCACATCTGAATGATCAGAACTGATTTCATGATGATTCTGTTTCTCCTGAATTTCTAGGTTCCACTGTGACCTCTGTGGTGTCTGTGCTTCTGACTCTTCTCTTGATTGGACTTTGTTTCATTGTACTCACTCTGCAAAAGAGAAGGAAGAATCGAGGTAGCACACACACAAAAACATGGATATATTACTCTTTAGGCTACACAATTTTCCATATGTAACAGGTAGGACCTGTAGTGTTGCATGAATTTTCCCTCCTGTGGGGGGAGCTCTGGGTGTGCTGTGTTTTTTTTTGGTGCCTGGGCCTGCAAGGTGGAAGCAGATGTCGGATGACGTGTGTTAATTTGCAGGGGAGGTGCCTATAAGTATTGCCCTGCGCAGTAGCGTTTGTTTGGCATGGTGGATGCTTGCAGCGAACTTTAACTGCTGGTTGGAGACGTGATATTGTAGGCTGAGTAGCCCTCGAGAGCCATAAAGGTGCGAGGTGTGTTGGAAATCACTACGTGTGCACGCTATTACGGGGTGCAACAAACATATTGCAGTTAGCTGATTACATTGGGAAGGGCGTGATTGGAACGTGTACACGGGACGCAGTTAAAAGACCGCGGTGCCAGATGGAAGCTCATAACCAGTGGAGGACTGCCTAGAGGTGGTTACCGAAGCGTGTGCAGATCGCTGTGTGGCTGTACCAGCCACTGTTTTCCTTCCTTGAATCTTTTTAAAAAAAATTTTGTGTAGTTTTTTATTATTCTGGGTTATGTTGGAAAATGATTCAGTAATCATTATATTTTTCAGCTAGATTGATACTTTTATTATTTTTAAGAAACATTATTAACTTTATGATCTGCGCAATAGGGCAACAGGAAAAGGTGTGTGTGAAGGGGGTGTGTGATTAGCTGCTTGAACTCAGCAGTAAACAAGGTCTTTGGGACCAAGGTCTTTGGGTTAGAGTCCCAGAGTTAGAAAGCCTCATGGTCAGGGACCAAGGTCTTTGGCTTAGAGTCCCAGAGTAAGAAAGCCTCATGGTCAGGGACCAAGGTCTTTGGGTTAGAGTCCCAAAGTTAGAGGAAAAGTGAGTTTCTGTGTGTACTAATTGTGTTTTGGCTGGGTGGTGGTGGACCCCTCTGGGCCGCTGACGAGCACTCAGATTAAAGACTAGGAGACTGGGTCTCCTTGGGAGTGGCCTTCCCTAAAACCCGAGTCAGGGACTGGAGCTCGTGTCTGGGACCGAGAAAGGAAAAGCCTCGAGTCAGGGACCGAGGTCTGCACATCAGGGACTGCAGTAAAGGAAACCGTGTTCTCCGAAATAACTCCTCCCATGTGGAAAACTAACGGTGACAACAAAAGCACGCAAGTTGAGTGAGTAGGAGTGAAGAACCCACTGGAAGAATTCGAGGGTAAGTCCAGTCTTTGATCAATATGGCAGACTCAAATAAGAGGTATTTAGAAAAGGAATTAAATTTCAGATTTGGGGAAGGGAAATGGAAATGGAAATCTGTAAAAGAACAATGTGAATTAATTGCTAAAATAGTGAAAGGATTGGACCCCAATATTAAGAAAAGGGAGGATTTAGAAAAAGAGGTGAACAGGGATTTGAATGAGGCAGTCAAAGAATTTATTGTGGGTAAATGGGAGGAGAAGATATCCCTAGGAAGAATGCTAAATGAAATGACTATAATCAGAAATAAGGCAGTGCAGGAGGCTAAAGAGAAGTTGGAAAACTCAGGCTTATTAAGACGTAAAAAGGCTAAATGTAAAAGTGATCAAGCAGAAGTTGCGTGGATTAAGTTAAAAAGATTGAAATGAGCTTATAATGGTAATTTGTTTGCTATGATTACACATACCACACCTAGTACTGATTCACTAACTGCTGACATTGATCTATGTGACCAGACCCAGAAGGGGCAGAGCACTCAGCACAGCTTGGAGGCAGGGACTCCCCACACACACATTCCAGACAGGAAATGTGATCCTGCACCAGAACTAGAGATACCTCCGCCCTATAATGTGAGTTATTTGAACACATTGCCCCCACCTATGTCTCCCATACCAGTCGGTAATATGATGCCCATGATCAGTATTAAGACAGGAACATTTAATTTGGAATCCATGAACACACCATATCAACATTCCACATCACGTTCTATATATCCACAGGATGACCTGGAAACACTAAGACGAAGCGTTCCTACTGGGGATCAATGTCAATCGCCCTCATCAGGGAATAATCCATTCCATGATAGAATGGTGAGGGAAAATGGGTCACAAGACCCGCCCAGCTCTCGGGTCACGGACATATGTGACCGTCACCCACCCCTGACTAAGAACACTTCATATGCTGATCAAAGAATAAGGAATCCATGTGACATGGACTTGATTGACTTGACTGAGGGACAAGGCATTAGAATTAAGGCTGCATTTACAGGGCAGGTAATTAAGGAAGAGGTAGATACTGCTAATGAGGGTGGATTGATTGAGGCTTCATTTCAGTCCCCAGATAGAGCACTTTCTCCGCAGATTAGACCTGAACAAAGGGAAAGTGGTATAACTAGGAGAGAGCTTATGCAAATGATAGATGAAAAGATACACCCCCTGACAGAACAGCTAAGTATAATGGAACAACAGGGTCCACAACAGGGGCCGTACATGAGCACTAGGTCACGTACAGGGGCTACTGATAGGGGCCCTGCACATGTGATGCCACTTTTAGAGACCACCTCAGGGGATAGAAAATATGTTCCATTCACTGTAACAGATGCTCAGATTATTGCTGATCAATTACCTCCCCTCTCTGGGGAAGCTGGACTTTGGCTAACTAAATTAAATAAATTAACGGGGGGAATTACATTAGCTCTGGGAGATTTCAGGAACATTATCAACAGATCCACAACTGCTATGGAGGTGGCTGAATTGGAGAGACAGGCAAACACATATAGGCAGGTAGATAATACTCCATTTGCAGCATACTCACAGAACCTAGCAGATATCATGAGGCGTATGTGGCCAGTCAGAGCGACAACCACTGTCCCTAGTTATCCCTGGGATGAGAACTAACCTGGCAGAACATTTGAATGAGGCAGCTGAGCACTGGACTATGACTACTGGCACTCACCCAGCTCGGGGTCAACAGGTGTGGTTTAGGACTGCAATTCTTAAGGGCCTACCTACTCCTATTAAGGACAAGGTAGAAGACAATCCAGATATGGGACCAGATAAGCCTCATGAGGACTGGTTGAGACATATTTTGTTTCATATGAACAAGCACAAAGATAGAGTAGATAGCAAGGGGAAAGAAAATGATAAAATGGAATTGGAGCTGTTAAAAGCCCAACTGGAAGAGATCCGTAACAACGCTAATATAAATAAGAAGGAGCCTAAGGAGCCTAAAAGTAAGTCGGAAACAATAATGTCTCTTACACAGCCACAAGCATCAGCCCCAGTATTAGTTCCAAATCCTACACCACCACTTCCAGCTCCAGCGGTTCTGGGACAGACACCCATGCCATACATGCCACCCGAGCAATGGCCCACACCTCAGTATAATTATGGTCCAATGCAGTATGCACCTCAACCTTTTAGATCCAGGGGGCATGGATGAGGGAGGGGGCGTGGTCGCGGTGGGCCTTCCAGGCCACAAGGATGTTTCCAGTGTGGAGCAATTGATCACTGGGCCAGGGACTGTTACAGGCAGAACCAGTCACATCCCCAACAACATCCTTCACAGCTCCAGTAGGTCAGTACAGTCTGGAGCCCTGGGGGGGACAGTGACGATGCCCAGAGGACCATCAAGACAGTATGGCACTGGCAGAACCCATGCTGTCACTGACCGTCGGGACCCTGAAGATTCCATTTTTGATTGACACAGGGGCCACTCACTCTGCATTGACGAGCAGTCTACCCTCGAGTATGATGAGTGACATTTCAGTGCCGGTCAGGGGTTTCTCGGGATCAATCATTTCACTGCCAAAAACAAAACCCTTAAGTGTAAACAATGGTATACAGACTGTTTTACATTCTTTCCTGATTGCGCCACAAGCACCACTCAACTTGTGTGGCAGAGACTTATTAGTGAAAATGGGGGCATGTATTATGTGCTCCCTAGAGGGATTAACTATTACATGGCCAGACGGGTCCAACCAATGTTCTATAGGACGTCATGGAGAGGGGATATATCTGATGAAAGCTTTTACTCCTGAATTGGTGGACATCTACTGGGGACTAATTCAGGAATACAGTAGCCAGTTATTGACTCTTTTCAACCTTTGGAAGCCCTGGATCATGGTACTGGAGCCCTATGCACCACCCCCTGATCCGCCCCATGTCACCTTGTTCTATGACACAGGAGGGGATTTAGCATACTTTGACTTGTTTGAATCAGAACTAATGAATACTGAATGGACCATTGAGTCCAATGGTATTTATGTGGGGCCTGAGGGGGTGGCATCACTGGTTACACTCACACCCGATCAGTATAAGTGGTTTAAAATGTCTGAGACATCTATACCACACATCTCATTAGCATTACACCCCAAATATACAGCTAAGCAATTGGGCCCCATGATTAAGAGAGCTGCGGAGACTACGGACTGGGTTCAGACTCAACTCCCAGGGAAGGTTTCCACGGCCATTAACCCACGGGGAAGAAATTCAGATTGATTATACAGATATGATCGATCCTATACGTAAATATAAGTACCTTCTAGTGGTAGTAGATAGGTATTCAGGATGGGTCGAGGCAATCCCCACTATTAAGGAGGATGCCAAATCAGTCTGCAAAATGTTGATCAACCACTGGATCCCTCAACATGGGTTTCCTAAAAAGATTCTCTCCGATAATGGAACTCATTTTACTAGTAAGGCACTGCAGTGGTTAGAACAATCACTAGGATTGAAACATAGCTATGGTTGTGTGTACCATCCGGCTTCACAAGGTCAGGTGGAGAGGATGAATCAAACTTTGAAGACCAAATTAGCAAAAATCAAACTGGCCACGGGCATGAATTGGCTTGATGCCCTTCCAATTGTTTTAATTAGTGTCCGTAGTTCAGTGAACAGAAATACAGGGTTCACTCCTTTTGAATTAGTGAGGGGCATCCCTTTTCCAGGCCCCTCCACCGCACTTGCGTCCCCCCAGAAACTACCTCAAGCAGAGTACCGACAGTTATATGAAGAACTGAAAGCTGTTTGTAAAGGTTTCTCTATACTTATATATATTTCTCTATATATATTTCTCTATATATAAGAAGACAGAAGACTTTACACCTTTACACATACACATATAGGGCTCATTGTAATCTCTTAGTCCAGAAGGTGAGTGATAGGACAGAGGTGTCCGCTCCTTAGGGAACAGTGTAATTCCCTGCTATTGCCACTCTCTGCCATCACGCTCTGCCTAGGCCACCCTCCAAGTAAGAGTGACCTTGGCAAGACCTAGTTAAAATATATTAATTGCTTAAGCATTCATATAAATATCTAATTAGCACAGGGCATTATAGGAATGATCAAAATGGGAACTGAGAAAGCAGTGGCATTAGAGATTGTCAGGGTCAGTATGCTAATGGTGGTCCTCTGTAACCCATTACTAGGACAGTCAAAGATGCTTTGTCTAGAAGAGAATGGGGGCATTGAATTACATTATGAATTAGGGCAAAGGACAGTATGGACATTCGATTTGTGTGAGGTCATTGCGGCGGCAAAAACGCTTCCTATAAAAGTCAGAATATTTATCTCTGTTGGGATAAGAGGGTTGCCAAGGATTGTGACAAGCCCCACAATATAGCCTCCGGGTACAACTGGTGCTCATCATGGGACTATGTAGTATTATACACCGGGATATGGACACCCAATATGAGAAAGATAGAAACTAAAATAAAAACATACTGGGGGAACCCAACCATGCAGAGAGATTATTCGAAATATCAGAATCCAATTACCATGTCGGTACACTGGCATGGACATTTGATGAAAGAATATAGAGATACCTTTATAAGTACCGCCGTCCACCTAGTCTTAGGGGTTGAGTTAAAAGGGAAGGACAAAATGGGACTGATCAGAATAATAACTAGTGACCCTAAGGTCAAGATCACCCCTACGGTTGTGATACCTGCAACTGGGCCTACTGAACATTCAGGATTAAAAGGATCAGATTACTCTACATGGAGTATAGTGGATGTGATTAAGTTTAGTACTGGATACACTTCAGACAATTTATGGCTGACATGGATCATGGGACAAGCCAGGGAGTTGGGTATGGAAGGCTGTGTAGCATGTGCTCAGGCCAGACCTCCCCTATATATAATGCCTGCCCCATTGTTTCCACAAACTGACCCACATGGATTTGCTTGTATAATAAAATTAACTAAAATGGCAAATCCACCACATTGTACTACCTTATCCAATATATTTCCTGTCATAGCTAATAATACTGGCACAGGCCCATTTAAAAGACCCATAGCGGGTAATTTTACGTGTTTCAATAGAACCGGGGGTAATGACATCAGTCAGAGGCAAGTGTTAGGATCCATTTATGAGGCATGGTGTTCAGATGTTTTTCATGATGGTCAGAACACCTCCGTGGGACCATGGGCAAGAGCAGGGTTATATTATTACTGCGGGGGAACAAGGTTGTACATTAGACTGCCAATAAGGAGTCTGGGCTTGTGTGCAATGGTGAGGCTTACCACCCCTATTACTCTGTTAGGTATGAGAGACATATCAAACACCAGCAGACCAAACAGAAAACGAAGGGACGTGAACACGGATGACTTTGATCTGTCTAAGAATACTCCCACATATATAGATTCTATTGGAGTTCCTAGAGGAGTTCCTGATGAATATAAATTGGCAAATCAAATAGCAACAGGATTCGAGAACATTCCTATCATAGCTGCCTTGTTTCCCATTACTCGCAATAAAAATGTAGATCGGATCAATTATGTTAATTATCAGGTAATGAGGTTTGCTAATATTACTAGAACTGCAATAACGGGAATAGCGGAACAGCTGGCAGCCACTTCATTAATGACTATTCAGAATAGAATAGCATTGGATATGCTCTTGGCCGAAAAAGGGGGTGTTTGTCATATGTTTGGAGATGTATGTTGTACGGTAATTCCAAATAACACAGCCCCTGATGGATCCGTAACTAGAGCACTAGAAGCTCTTAAGGCCCTATCTAAGGAAATGCAGGATAACTCCGGCATAGAGAATCCTTTCAATGGTTGGTTAGAAAGAACATTTGGCAAATGGAAGGCAATGTTTTTATCAGTATTGAGTTCCATTGCATTATTTCTAGGAATTCTTATTACTCGTGGATGTTGTTGTGTTCCATGTATTAGGGCGTTAGCAGAAAAATTTATTACTTCTATATTTCAGAAACAAGAATCCCGAGGCGCGATGATGATGCCGTTGTTGACTACAGGCCCAGAACTTAACCAGGAGGAGGATCAAGTATATGTGTAATGTTGACCTGTCATTAGGACAGGTCAAAAGGGGGAATTGTGGGAAAATGATTCAGTAATCATTATATTTTTCAGCTAGATTGATACTTTTATTATTTTTAAGAAACAGTATTAACTTTATGATCTGCGCAATAGGGCAACAGGAAAAGGTGTGTGTGAAGGGGGTGTGTGATTAACTGCTTGAACTCAGCAGTAAACAACAGGGTCTTCTAGCAGAGAGGTCACTAGGTCATTGGAAAGCCTTAGCAACACCCTAGCAACGACTGACTCATCTGGGAGCCAATCAGGGTGAAACATATACCTAGGGGGGACTCACATTATAATACAGGGAGTCAGAGGTCACTTAGGCGGAGAACAGACCAGCTAAGGGAGAAGAAGCATGCTGTACTGTTCTTCCCAGAATTCTGTATAATAAACTGTTTTGATTGTTCACTCAAACTCTGTGTTAACCTCTTCTGTTCCAATTATTTGCATCAACAAACACGCAGGACAGTTTTGTCCACAGTTATTTGACGTATTAAAAGCTTAACGTCTTCCTTGCCATTGGAATAGTTATTCCTTGTCTTATAGAAGTGTTTATAGATCTATTGTGTTTTAACAGTATATTGCTAGAAAGTAGATTAGTGGCCGGTATTGGCCAAAATATTCACAAGGGGTTTTTATTCTTTCTTTTTGATTCTTGTATTTTCCTTATTGGGTATTTTCCTTTTGTTTTATTGCTTTAATCATTGTGGCAGTTTTGAGCTGCACTGTGGTAATTGGTGTGGAGTGGGGTTTTTTTTGTTTGCTTTATTGGGTTTTATATATATGTGTGTTTGTGTGGGGTGATGATCATTTATTTATTATCTTTATTTATTATTGTGGGATTGGATCCAGCCTGTATAATTGCCATTTGTAATTTGAGTTTTTTTTTTTTTTTTGGGTTTGTTTTCTCTTGTGGATTATTTATCGATGCTTTCTGCTAACAAAGTTTTTAGATAAATTTATTATTTAATAAAGTGTATAAATCTTGCTCCTACTTCTGTGCTGTCTCCCCTCATTCAGTGAGGCTCTTTCGGGGATGGGAGAAAATTAGAATTGAGTCATTGTGGTGCTATTTAGGTTAAAGGGTTGGGATTGTTACGATAGCCCTTGATAGAATTTGAAGTTGGTGAGCACCCTAGGCAACACATAGAAAACAAAGAAGTTACAGGATGTAAACGTAAGGATTTTAGACAGTTTTAGGCACAAGATGCAAGTGAAGAGCAAAACTCGTTAGTCATGGTACCCCCTGCCCCACAGCTTGTTTCTAAAATTGGATCCCTGTATTTTATATGGGTGATTTCATTTTTTTCTGTCCTTACTTTGGGACCCTCTGTTTTAGTCACCGTGAAGGTGAAAAATTCACTGTTTCCAGTTTCTCCTTTTGAAAATAATAATTTTCTGTTCATACCAAACTTCAAAAGTGAAGCCCTGTATTAAAGTGACTTGTTTACAGACTTGATAAATGATCAGAAAATCGCTGGGATCCAGACCTTATGTAAATATTCTTTCATATTTTATATGGTCTGGCTGAAAAAACGTGCCGTATGTGAGAGCTATAATTCAGTCTCTCCACTGTTCCCCTTTAATGACCCGGAGAGTTGCCCTGTTTTCATCTTAAGTTGATATTAAACAAAAAAAGCTGTGCATATGTAACTCGACTAACTCGAAAATCAGTAACCATCAGGTGTGTCCGTGTATTTGTCTCGTAATGGGGACGAATGGGACGACTTTCAGTTTTCTAAAATATAGAGCAGGAAGTGAAGGCTTCTGGGACACAGAAACACTTCCAAATGCAGACTATGTTAAATTAACACATTTCTGATTGAGGCTCTAGTAAATCAGTGATGTAAGCACCAGAAGGCGCGGGCTTGATCCCTCACAGCGCTTTTGCTCACCTATAACAACATCATCAAACATAATCAAAGTGTAACTCAGGTGGTAGTCCCACTGCATGGCTAGGCTCAGCCCTTTCACTAAAACATGTATGGTAAATACATGTATGCCTATGGTATAAAGGTTTTTTGGTATGTGTGTGGTGTGTGTTTCTGTTACATGTCACACAGGTGATACTAGAAATTTGAGAACCACTGCTATAACAGATATGTGCTGCCCTTTGATGGACGTAGGTCCTCATTTTAAATTGTATGCATGAGCTAGAAGTTTATAAATATTTACAATAATATTCTGATGGAAATGTTCCATTACTTAATGTAAATTATTGCCAGAAGAGCAGAGGCTGAAAGTGCAGTACGACTACCACTAATTTCAGAAGAAATGCAGGATGAATTATTAATTCTTTGTTCTCAGACAAAGCCTCAAGTTCGAGGAAATCCATCAGAGGCTCCTTAAACGGTCCTCAGGTGAGACAGCTCTGTTTCAGTGTTATATTTATCAGTCAAGTCTTTAATAATGAACTCATAATAATTTATTTTATGTTATTCATAATTTATATAATGAAATTAGGATCTTACAGAGCAGATATAATAGTAATATATTACTCTTATTATTGTTATTTTTATTTCTACTTAAATATTTCAGGTGACTCTTGCTGAACTGGACTATGAGGACATTAAAGAAGTTTCCACAATCTACGTTACTGCCAAAACATGCCCACAGGCCCCTCTGACCTTTCCTCAGCTCTTTATGGCAATGTTCAGTTATCCACAAGCTCCTGTAACATTTCAGACCCTATTTATTCCACAGCTGAGTTATCCACAAATCTCTCTGATTCTGGGAAGGATCTGAATTACTCCACAGTGAATGTCAAGACAAGAACAAATGCAAAAAAAACAAAACAACAACAAATAAATAAATAAATAAATAAATAAATTAAAAAATAAAAATTGTATAATTCTAAGATAAACTCTGCCAAAACCTCTTTCTATCAACAGTTCTTTAATTCCACTATCAAGCTGAGACTGCAAATTATTACTGTGACTGTGTGTTTAATTTAGACTAGTAAAACATATATTATATATGAACATATGAACATATAAACATATAAACATATATATATATATATATATATATATATATATAGCCCTGTGAAGGACTGGCTCCCCCTCCAGGGTGTATTCCCGCTTTGCGCCCAATGATTCCAGGTAGGCTCTGGACCCACCGCGACCCTGAATTGGAAAAGCGCTTACAGATAATATATAAGATATATATATAAGTGTGGGAGAAGAGGGTTGCATTGACAATCCAACACTTTATATGTGGTCCATCCACATTTTATATGTGGTCAGAAACTTGTAAATAACTCATGAAAGAATAAATTTATGTTAAAACCACGCACACTATTGTTTTTCTTGTGAAATTCCCAATAAGTTTGACGTGTCACATGACCCTCTTCCCATTGAAAAAACAAAAGTTGGATCCAAAATGGCTGACTTCAAAATGGCCACCATGGTCACCACCCATCTTGAAAATTTTCCCCCCTCCCATATACTAATGTGCCACAAACAGGAAGTTAATATCACCAACCATTCCTATTTTATTAAGGTGTATCCATATAAATGGCCCACCCTGTAGATGAAGTTACATATAGCTTAAAGGTAATAATAAACTGTAAAAACACGGTTCTGCATTATGTTAAAGTTACATAGTTTAATTAAATATATCTCACCAGTGTCAGAAACTTTCCAGACAAGGAATACTAATTTCAGAGTGACTGTTCCGTTGTCCTTGCATTGCCCATGCGCTCCACTCGCTTTGTTTGTCTAAATCATGGCCGCTCCAGGATCAGATATCAATCCCAAATCTCAAATCCAAGTCCAGGTCACATGAACAACTGATTTATTCCGGAATTATATACGGCTCTTCAGTTCTGAGTCTCTCCTTCACTGTTACACAGCTGATTTATACTGAGTGGCAAGAACATTAACTTACTGAGCGACAGACTCTGTTTTAGGGTTTCATTTTCATATGTCATTTGAAATAAAAAGGTTATTTTCCCTTTTATTTCCCATGTATTTTGTTGTTTTGAAAAAAATAGAAAAAAAGGATTTTAAATGATTTTTTTACTACTGACAATATCAAATAATATAATAGTTTCAGTATATATACTCAGTTCTCATGCTTCCCTGTTAGGAAGTTACACTTTAAATTACTGCATGCACTGCCTATATTACAGGGAACAGAAATACCGGAAAGTACAGGGTACTAAACTTACTTATGTTTAGAATTTCAATAGATTCATAATTGTAGTAACATGTTTTATTGGTAAAATATTTTTAATATACCAGGTAATGAAACCATACATCTACTGTCATATCTTTAACTGTAATAATGTTTTACACCTAGAGGTACCTATTATTTGTCTATGTAAAATGTTTGTAAGAACCACTTACATCTATTATCAAAGCCTTTATTACTCTTCGTCTTACTTAACAGGTACCTACTCCTTAAGTTACTTGTAAACTTTTTTATAAGATACCAGTGATAAATGCATACATTAGGTACTTTACTTACACTGTACTTATTTTTTGTTATACTTACCCTGTAATTTGCAGGCCGTAATTTAAAGTGGAAGACAACAACGATGTATATTCCCTGCTGTACCCATGTGAGCAGAAGAGAAACACCCATTCATCATTATTCAGTTATGAACATATAATGCCTCAATACATATAAGCAAAGTAGTGTAAAACATCTCTGAAGTATGTGATGATCATTATTGTGGTAAATCATATGTCTTGAACCTAATGAGTATAAATCACCTTGAAACTCTGCTAGTGCCTGTAATGAAAGTAGCCGACTATGTCCTTCTCTGTATGTAAACTGTAAATAATTTTAAAGGATCTATAATTACATTCAGACCTATAGTGAATTCAAAATATTAAAAGCATTTCTTATTTATAAAAAATGATAGTAATCGTCACTTGCATAAACTGTCATACTTTTAACTCAATTTTATAATCTATAATTATGCTTAGAAGTACAATGGTTTTCAGAATGCAATACTTTGTAATATGTATTTATTTGTAAAATATTTGTAAGATGCTGAATAATCACATATTTCTAGTATCATATCCTTTACTTACTCAGTGCTTACTATATTTTATGGCTTACTTAACAGGTACTTTACTCTGTACTTACCCAGTAATTAGCAGGCTGTAATTTAAAGTGTTACGAGATACTATTATATACAGGAGTCAGAGCTGGTCCCTACAAAGGTTGAAATACCAGGTAAACATCACCCAAATGTAAGACCAGGCTGCAGTCAAGTAGAGCAACACAACACATTTCAGTAGAGCTAGTTTAAGAGCTGCACAAAGAGAAGGGTCCGCAGTCTACTGTGAAGACAGTGATATGGACAGCTGTACTATGGTATAGTCAGAGTAGGTCTGACATTTCATCTCAATTTATCTGAGGTAGCCATAAGTGTGAGGTTATGCAGAGTGCTTATGATGCTAACTTTCACTGCAGAGCAGAGAGAGATAAAGATAGGGAGATTACTGAGAAAGAGAAGTGCGAGAGGAAATGTGAGTGGTTGAGCACTGACAAGAGGAGAATGCAGAAGCGACAAAATACAGAACAAGAAACAAACAGTTTCGGACACAGAGTCCAACATGTGGCCACTCATACTCCTCCTGTCCAGCTGCTTTCCAGGTGAGTTTTATATTGCACTTCATTTTCCACAACTCCTCCTCACTTACCACCACTGCTACCACTACTACAACTCATTTACCACTACCACCACAACTACTACTGTTACTGCATTTCATTTACTACTGTGTCTTCTACAACTGCAAACCGGATTCCAAAAAAGTTGGGACACTAAACAAATTGTGAATAGAAACTGAATGCAATGATGTGCAGGTGCCAACATCTAATATTTTATTCAGAATAGAACACAAATCACAGATCAAAAGTTTAAACTGAGAGAATGTATCATTTTATGGGAAAAATATGTTGTTTCAAAATTTCATGGCGTCAACAAATCCCAAAAAAGTTGGGACAAGCTCAGTTTTTACCACTGTATGGCACCCCCCCCTTCTTCTTACAACACTTAACAGACGTCTGGGGACAGAGGAGACAAGTTTCTCAAGTTTAGAAAAAGGAATGCTCTCACATTCATGTCTAATACAGGCCTCTAACTGTTCAATCGTCTTGGGCCTTCTTTGTCGCACCTTCTTCTTTATGATGCGCCAAATGTTCTCTATAGGTGAAAGATCTGGACTGCAGGCTGGCCATTTCAGTACCCGGATCCTTCCCCTACGTAGCCATGATGTTGTGATTGCTGCAAAATATGGTCCGGCATTATCTTGTTGAAAAATGCAGGGTCTTCCCTGAAAGAAATGACGTCTAGATGGGAGCATATGTTGTTCTAGAACCTGAACATAGTTCTCTGCATTAAATGGTGCCTTTCCAGACATGCAAGCTGCCCATGCCACAAGCACTCATGCAACCCCATACCATCAGTGATGCAGGCTTTTGAACGGAGCGTTGATAACAACTTGAGTTATCTTTGTCCTCTCTGGTCCGGATGACATGGCGTCCCAGTGTTCCATAAAGAACTTCAAATCGTGACTCATCTGACCACAGAACAGTCTTCCATTTTGCCACACTCCATTTTAAAAGACCCCTGGCCCAGTGCAAATGTCTGAGCTTGTGGAGCTTGCTTAGAAATTGCTTCCTCTTTGGACTGTAGAGTTTCAGCTGGCAACGGTGGATGGCACGGTGGATTGTGTACACTGACAATGCTTTCTGGAAATATTCCTGAGCCCATTCTGTTATTTCCTTGACAGTGGCATTCCTGTTTGAGGTGCAGTGACGTTTAAGGGCCCGGAGATCACGAGCATCCAGTAGAGTTTTACGGCCTTGACCCTTACACACAGCAATTGTTCCAGATTCTCTGAATCTTTTGATGATGTTATGCACGGTTGATGATGATAACTTAAAAATCTTTGCTATTTTACACTGGGTAACACCATTCTGGTATTGCTGCACTATCTTTCTGCGCAACAATGTTGGAATTGGTGATCCTCTTACCATCTTGGCTTCAGAGAGACACTGACACTCTGAGAAGCTCTTTTTATACCCAATCATGTTGTCAATTGACATAATTAGTGTTAATTGGTCTTACAGCTGTTCGTTATATGCTCAATTTCCTTTTTCCAGCCACTTATTGCTACTTGTCCCAACTTTTTTGGGATTTGTTGACACTGTGAAATTTTGAATCAACATATTTTTCCTTTAAAATGTTACATCTACTCAGATTAAACTTTTGATCTGTCATCTATGTTCTATTACGAATAAAATATTGACATTTGCCATCTCCACATCATTGCATTCAGTTTTTATTCACAATTTGTTTAGTGTCCCAACTTTTTTGGAATCCGGTTTGTATTTCAACTACTAATCTTTTACCACTGCTACTTATACTGCTCATTTATTGTTACCGCTAAAACTCATTTACCACAGCTTTGTTAGGGGCTACTACTCATTGACCCCCATTACGTCTACTAATACTACTATTGCTAATTTGCAACTATCACTATCATTGTGGCTGCTTATAGTTTTATTATTATTACTACTGCCCATTTTCAACTACAGTATATAAAGCTTCCCTAATTCAAAAATGAAGTATAGAAAAACACTGGTGCACAATGAGAGTTATAAGTGTGTGATGTTCAAAAGACGGATTCAGTTATTTTTTCAGTGTTTTTCAGTATTTAGCTGTATTTAGTATTAAAGGCTTTATTTAATTAATTTCAAGTGTATAACACTAAACCAGTGAATGTGTCATCGTTACTGTAACCAGCATGTGATCATGGTCAGAAAGTAGCAATATACATCATCAGAATTTTAAAAGTGGTGTGTCTAAAGTAGATGTTTTGTATATAGAACCTCTGAAACTAAACCTGGTTTATGTATAATGAAACACAACCAAGGCCACATCAACTTCTCGCACTGAATCCAGTACGCAAGTACTCAGAGCACAGCCAATGTAGGTTTAATATGGTCACTGGTGTTCAAACTAAAACAGGTCTAATGACAAGAATTGGAAAGGCTTACTAGACAAAGAAAGAGAACTTAATGAACGACTGTAGTCAGTCCAAGATAAATAATTATTTTTTCAATCGAATTAAACCCCAGTTCTACCGTAATTGTTACATGAGAATCAGACATAGAAATAGAAGAATAATAACATGGAATTATTATTTTATTATTCCTATTATAAATGTATGATTACTAATATTTCTTTTTGATCATAGCTGTGTGGCAGTGAAATCCACATTCACAGTGAGCTATCTCATTATGCTTTCATCAAGAAGCATATAAAACAGCCACTGTCCCCTTTGCTTTTGTATTTTTGGAGATATTTGGGGGTCACATTCCTCCCAGGTCCACATTTGTGCAAGTCAAGAGAAGGTTTTCCCTTCTGAGGGATGCAATCCCTTTAGTGGCTGCTGATCTGTGCACAGTGTGTCACACATACATATGCCTCCTATTTGTGTGTAAAACGTATTGTTAAGTATGTCATTAGTATACTGAATGTTACTATTTATGCATGGTTATGGATATGATTGAACACATTATAAACATTATTTTCAGTATTTAAACATATTTTGGCCACACATCATTTTCTGGATATGCTTTAGAGGGGAATTAGCAATTAATAGTAAAATGTTATGTAGTTTCTAAAAAGGGCTATTACAGTGGTGTGGGACTAATGGCTTAGCTCCGCTCCAGTTAAACTTCCACATGAAGATGAGCTGTGGAGGTTTGGATGTTGCACTGTTTGTTTAGCTCATGTTTATTGTTGTGGATTGTGTTTTACAGCTGGAGTCAATGCTGTTACAACTGTAACTGGACTCAGAGGACACTCAGTTCAGATTCACTGTCCCTATGACTCTGGATATGAATCCAACACAAAGTATCTCTGCAGAGGGGAATGTTCTACTTTACCCTGGAATACTAAAGACATTCCTGTTGACTCTAAATCTGCTAAAGATCAGAGATTCTCTCTGAAAGATTATACAGTGAACAGAGTCTTCATCATCAACATCACTGACCTGAGAACAGAGGATGCAGGAATGTACTGGTGTGCATTAGAAAGATCAGTGAAGGATTACTACAGTGAGATCCAGTTACTAGTGAAACTGGGTGAGTGACTAATCTAATTTAAAACTTCAGAACAACAATCAGAACTTTTTGTTGATTTTCTAAGGAATGTGCTAAACTAAAGACAATAAACAGAAATTATGCACTACAATTAGCCTCCTCACTAATCTGTGATGACATCCATCTTGGATCTTGGAGATGACATTGTATAAAATCTTATGTAGATGACTAGAGTAGAACCCTAAACTTATTTAGGAAAATATGCCTCAGTTCAGTTTTAATGTTTTTTTTTTTCTTCATAAAATGAATTACTACTGTCAGAAATCCATATGATATACAGATCTAAAATCAGTTGTAATGTTTCCTGAAATCAGTTTCCTGAAACCTTTAGTTTCATTTGAATTATCATGATTTGATAATGCCACACTATGCTACTGTGACACATCCATATCACAGATAGATCTAACATCATTTGTAGTGCACAGAGACACATCTGACAAACACACTACAACCTTTACATTGTGGAAAATATGCAGGTCGGCCTCCATGGTCACGCTGGTCATGCTAGTCAACCGGATTGGCCTTGCTTGGTTAAGTTAATGATGCCTGACCAGTTAGACCATCTCTCTTCCACATTTCAGAAATAAACGAATGTCAGAGACGAGCCTTGTTCCATCATCTCCAACACCAAGTGTGTAAACACTCTGAGATCATATGAGTGTGTGTGTTTACCTGGTTTCCAGAAAGTAGCAGAAAGTGATACCTGTTCAGTTAAGAATATAATTTATCTTGTGTAATGCCTCCCACATCACTGTACAAAAATAGATTCAGAATTAAAGACATTTTGGATTTCTGTTTTATATTGACTATTTTGGAGAAACAGCGAGTGACCAAGTGGCTGGAGAATGTCACACACAGCAAATTCTCCAGTGTTAAATCAACACTATTAGTGTTAACTTAACACTAATAGTGTTGATTTAACACTGGTGAATTTGCTGTGCAGGAATCTGATGAGAACATTCAGACGTATAAAATTAGCTCAAAGAGGAAGTTTAATTTCTTCTCGTTGTTTGTTTCTCCAGTTGAAAAGAGGCCAGAGCAGATGAATGGCTCCATAGAAAAAGAGGAAAGGTGTTCTTTCTGCTAAAACTGCTAAATCTCTTTATTAATTCCTCTCATTTCTGAAGAAACACTGTGTGAGTGAGTGTCTACAAACTGCTGGAAATGATACACAACCTGAGAGCCTCCTCACTCCATGTGGTTCAGACGGGCGGTCATTTATTCATTCATTGTCTGTAAACCTTAACCTACCCGGAATCACTGGGCATGAGGCAGGAACACACCCTGGAGTGGGTGCCAGTCCTTCACAGTTAGGCCAGGGTTATGATGTAAATTAGACTCAAGTTTGTCATAATTTCATTTTAACTTGTTTTTAACAAAGTGCAACTACAAGCTGCATTCTGACTTTTACAGTAATGCAGACTCAATTAACTATTAATTAATTAATGTATTTATTTATATTGGAATACTGATGAAAATAATACTTTTCATTATTATAATGGTAAGCTATTATTATTTTGATTAATTTGATGTTATTGCTATGTTTAAGGGAATATCTTTTTAATGAAAAATTCAGGAAATGTTTACTTTTTATATTGTGTATAAAAATAGCTGTAAAATAATTATCAATAATAAGACAAAAGTTTATGTTCATATAGCACTTTTCAAGAACCCTGATATACTTAGAGTTTTAGAGTACACAATGTACTGTTCTGGGTATTGAATCTGTACCTATGCTTTGGCGAGTGGAATACTGGTTGTTGTTGTTGTTGTGGTGGTGGTGGAACTGTGGCAAATTTAATAGAATTACATGTTCACACTCAAACTAGCAACACATTAAGTGTTTAATGACACAGACAACAAATATTTAATAGAATATATTTTTGTGTTGAGAATATTATAGATAGAATTTGGAGTACAGGAGAATATTGCAGGGCGGCATGGTGGCGCAGCAGGTAGTGTCGCAGTCACACAGCTCCAGGGGCCTGGAGGTTGTGGGTTCGATTCCCGCTCCGGGTGACTGTCTGTGAGGAGTTGGTGTGTTCTCCCCGTGTCCGCGTGGGTTTCCTCCGGGTGCTCCGGTTTCCTCCCACAGTCCAAAAACACATGTTGCAGGTGGATTGGCGACTTGAAAGTGTGAGTGTGTGAGTGAATGTGTGTGTGTCTGTGTTGCCCTGTGAAGGACTGGCGTCCCCTCCAGGTATTCCCGCCTTGCACCCGATGATTCCAGGTAGGCCCTGGACCCCCCGTGACCCTAAATTGGATAAGCGGTTACAGATAATGGATGGATGGAGAATATTGCAATAAAAAAATGTGTGTGTGTGTGTGTGTGTGTGTGTGTCCATTGCAGATGTTAATGAGTGTTTGAAGAATTCCTCTATCTGTGGTCCCTTTGGTTCATGCAATAACACATCTGGCGGTTACATCTGCACTTGCCCCAAGGGCTACCAGAACCAAGGCAACAAGAGTTCCCCCTGCATTGGTGAGGGCCTGTAGGGCTGGAGTTTAAAACTAACACACTGCAGGAGTGATGTCCTGTGAAATTAAATCATTTTATATTTTATATATATATATTTATGTTTCTAATATTTCTCACTGTGAGACTGTGATGAAATACTTTAACAAGATTCAACTTGTTTCTATACAATTTTGCTAGTTTTAATTAAGTTTATCCGGTGAAAGTGTCTCATTTCAATGACTGAGGACGTGCTTGGAACAATGAGCTCCCAGTGACTTGAGAAATTTCCCTTGGATAAAATCATAGAAAGAAAGTGAAATACACCAAGTCAGTTCGTCTAGATAATGCTCATATCAAACTTATAATTAAAAATATTCAGCTTATTAACTTGATTTAAGATGATTTCACTGAGGAATATGTCATTTTGTTGCAGTGCATTACTTTGCTTCTTACTCATGCTGATTTCTTCATATTTACACATTTACAACTCCCTCATTAACCCCTTAACCCTCATCCAGCTCAGTGGTCTTTTTTTAGTGTAAATTATTTTTCATTGTCAAGGTTTGTTTCAGAAAACGGATCAATTTAGGCCATGTTCCCATAGTTACATTACACCTTCACAAACCTGGCATATTCAAAAAAACACCAAAAATAGGTATCTCCTTTTTTGGTTAATTTTGTTTGCTAAACCATTTAAACATCTCTCTCCCTCTCAGACACTGATGAGTGTAAGGAACAAATCTGTGGAGAATATGGAACTTGTATGAACTCACCAGGCAGCTACAGCTGTAAATGTGAAACTGGATACACTAACTACGGAAACAACCAGAGCAAATGCACAGATAAGAGAAGTGGCAGAAGACTCTGGAGCACAGAGAATATTAAAGAAGGACTTTGGAGAATTACTTAGATTAATTAGATTACGCTAGAAAAAAGTAGTTTCTGGGCCAATGTATATATATATATATATATATATATATATATATATAGTCCATGTATATGGACAAATATACATTTGATCTGATGTGTGTGTATGTGTGTGTGTTTGTGTGGTTGTTTTTACTCAGAACTGAAGTGTGAAGTTAACACCACACCCACACCGGTAAATCATCACCTGTTCACACCTGTTCTTTAATTCAAAATTAAAAATAATTATTCAAATATTCACATTTAAATAAACACATTTCACTCAAGAATGCAATCTCTCTCTCTCTCTCTCTCTCTCTCTCTCTCTCTCTCTCTCTCTCTCTCTCTCTCAGGCTGGAGTGGGTAAACTGTTGAGTCTGTTTGTGTCGAGTTGTGAGTCACTGATAAATCACACTGCTCCACAGCACTCAGGAGAGTCTTTACTGCAGGTAACGAGCCTCATTATTTATTACAGATGAAGGCCATTTTAAAGCTCAGCAGTACAGTCCACTAGTAAATGCTTCCCATATTTTACACATGTTAGTACAGGATATCCAGACATTCCCCAAGAGTACGCCACACTTCTCAAACCATCACAGATTTTTAACAGAAAACCCAAAGCAGTGGTGATATCAGTCATATTGAAAAGTGATTACTTGCTTTAAATGGTGTATAGAGTCTGAGAAACACACACACACAGAGAGATCTCACACAGATTTGTCCCTGTGTGTGGAGTGATTCAGGACCTGAAGAAGGTCAGTGATGAGGTTGTGTCCAGTGGAAATATCAATGACAGCTCCACACTGAGTGTGTTCCTCAGAGCAATGGAGGACACACTGCATCTCATCGGACCCCAGCTCAACGAGTCTGTCACCAGAGTGGAAAACAACATCTCAGGTACACACACACACACACACACATACACAAATTAAGCTGGACTGTGTTCTTCTGTTTCTCATTTGGTGCTTGTCCAACCTAGCAACTGTTGCTATGAAAAGACAAGTTAGTGGGTGGAGCATGGGGCTGATTTTTTTTGTTGTCACGGCATTTCTTCCACACAGAGACATGGCTTGCGGTGAAAAAGGATGTGACTCCACCCACTGGCCGTGTGACTTTAAACACCAGTGATATCCATCTCAACATCAGCTGGAAAACTGTAGTGGGGGAACAGTATCTAGGTAAACACACACACACACACACACACACACACACACACATATTTAATTCATTGTAGGACCACTGCATAGACTGTGTTCATTTTAGAAGAAAAAGTATTTGAAAAAAGAACAGAAACAGAGTTAATCTCTTTGTCCGGACACTCTCCTCAGGTTTTGCCTACGTGGGTTTGGTCAGTTATAAAACTCTCAACACTTCAGTCCTGGAGGAAACAAATGCTGGGGGCAGAGCCTCTGACTACAACCTCAACTCTCCAGTGGTGACAGTCTGTGTCAGCAACAAAAAGACAGAACGCCTGACTGAGCCTGTTACATTTACCTTCAAACACCAGCAGGTAAACACACACACACACACACACACACGTTCTGTTTTCAATTTCAGGATCTGCTTTCATTTCAACTTTATTCAGTTTTAAATATTCATTCATTCATTCATTATCTGTAACCGCTTATCTAGTTCAGGGTCATGGTGGGTCCAGAGCCTACCTGGAATCATTGGGGGTAAGGCGGGAATACACCCTGGAGGGGGCACTAGTCCTTCACAGGGCAACACAGACACACACACACACACATTCACTCACACACTCACACCTATGGACAATTTTGAGTCGCCAATCCGCCTGCAACGTGTGTTTTTGGACTGTGGGAGGAAACCGGAGCCCCCGGAGGAAACCTACGCCGACACGGGGAGAACACACCAACTCCTCACAGACATTTACCAGAGCGGGAATCGAACCCACAACCTCCAGGCCCCTGGAGCTGTGTGACTGCTACACTACCTGCTGTGCCACTGTGCCGCACAGTTTTAAATATTCCTGTATCTAAAAGTATAACAGAGAACAGGTTTGTTGAATTAGACAAACATTGTGTACCCATACTTTTGACCACCAGTGTATTTATGCTCCATGCATCTTACACAAACACAACTGATAAAATAATCAATCATGATTGACTGTAATTTCCATAGGCTGATCTGTCCTCAGTGACTGTTTCTGCGACAACAATAACATCCTGTTTCTACTCCTTCATTTAATGCTCTTGTTTTCATAGAATTATCAAATGCTTTTCACTGCCCATGTGCTTTTGTTTTGTTTTGGTTTCTGGCTCTTCCCCATTTCACCTGAGAGCAGTAATTTGTCATGTTTCTAATCACTCTCAGGTGTTTCTGTCTCTTGTCTTTCCTGTCCTCAGCCTGGTGTTACATGTATCACTCTGCACTGGTTCCCACAAGCTTACCATCCCCATCACCCCACACACCATGTTTCTCCTCACATGCTTTGTTCACTCCACATCTGTGACCCTTGTTGTCCTTATGTAGCAGGTCCTGGATATTTGATGGGACTGATTCAGCACAGACCTTTACTAAATACCTCCATTATCCACAAAGACTCCACAGCTGCTTCTACCTGCCTTTAAATTAAAGCCTCTCCACTGTGGCCTTTGGCTGCTCACCTGAGGTTATTCACTTTTGCTTTTATTTTTAATGTCTGTAAAGCTGCTCTGTGACACCACTCAGTATCCTTCAATTCCTTTCTATATATTGCATAACTGATATCACCATAACCGAGACAGATCTTATGATATAAACCAAGACGAGCCCAGCTCAGCAAAACCACTTCCCTCTACAGCCTCCACAGTGCAGAATAACCCACATCACTGGTTCCACATTCACCTGTTACACATACTCACTCTAAAAACAGGTCATGGATTAGAATTGGTGAAGCATTCTGCACTCCTCCCTGACCACAACATTCAGCTCCTCAGACATTGGTCTTACCAAGAATAGCATAACAACATTCACAAATTCAGCATCTCCAATAAGCCTCTGAGTGGCTGATGTCATTGTACTCTGGAGTTCTTTTGGTGCCTGTCTTACTGAACCCCACCCCAGGTTTCTCTCAGTTCTCCTCCCATCTCTCAAGATCAGCTTGGTCCGTGTGATCCACAAACACAATTGAACCCTGATTCCTTGACTTACAGCTGCTACAAGAATTGTAATTTTGCATGGTATAAGAGTGTCAAACTCATGACTGTTCTCTTCGGTGTAGGAAGATGTCTCTGAGAGTAAACCCTCCTGTGTGTCCTGGAACAACACTACATGGACTAAAGATGGCTGTGACCTGCTCCAGTCCAACATCAGTCACAGTGTGTGTTCCTGTGTTCACCTGTCCACCTTCGCTCTCATCATGCAGATAGGACAGTGTCCATATGATGAAGTAAGAGCAACTATAGTTGTACTTACATGAATATATTTAAGATAAAGCAAGAGAAATAACATATATTACAGAAAGATGAAGTGTGCCACAACATAGACTAAAGGTAAATGTCACCTGTGTTGACTTCTGAGCATTAGATTATAAGAACATTAAAGCAACCCTGCACCACCAGCCTAAGCTCCCAAAAAGTAGAGCAGGTGAAACCTTTTACCTTTAGGGTTAATGTTTGGAGATGTAAAGATGCACTCTACTGAACTAACACTGGTGAAACACAGAGAGACAAAGACCAAAAGGCAGTTACTAAATGAAGCAAAAACTAACCTAGCTCCATAATTAAGAGACTTATTTATTTTTTTTATTCTTTAAGAATGTCATGCCATCCCTTCTCACTCTAAGTGTAACACATAGTGTATCTCCCAGGATGCTCCAGGGAGTCAGGAGGACTGAAGTGAGAGTTCCTGCACCAATTAGGGACTTAAATATCCCATGAAAATGTGCCATATAATATATATATAATAATAATTATTATATAATATAATTCCATGTGCCATATATCAACTCTAGAAAGAAGCATTGTAGTGGCTGTTATAACAGTTTCCTGAGTGTTGTTTTTCAGAATAATACTGTGATGATGGTGATTGGGATCCTAGCTGTATCAGTGGGGCTGGTGTTCCTGACCTTATCCCTGGTCACGTTTGTAAATTATCAACGGAACCCAAGACTGACCAACACCGCTCTGATCAACCTGTGTTTAACCCTGCTGCTGGCTCACCTCCTCTTTCTGCTCACACAGATATTCCTGCATTACATAAAACCTCTGCAGGTGAGTGTAATTATCTTTTTAGGGATACTACAGCCTGCAATAGGCTTGCTTAATGACCTGCATGTCTCAAGTGTGCTTCTCTCTCTCTCTCTCTCTCTCTCTCTCTCTCTCTCTCTCTCCAGGTGTTGTGTGCAGTGTTGGCAGGTTTTCTACACTTCCTCTTCCTCTCTGCTTTTGTGTGGATGTTCATTGAAGCTGTGCTGCTCTTCATCCATGTGAAGAACCTCACTAAGTTAAGATCAAAGAAGGAGGGGCTTAACTGGAAATACCTGGTTGTGATTGGATACATTATTCCTCTGGTTGTGGTGGGTGTGTCTGCTGGACTGGTTCCTGATGGATACGGCAGTGAACAGTGAGTGTGGAGTGGGGCCTCTTTAATCAGGGGTGGAGTTCAGTTAATTGAGTTAATTTTGAGAAAGACATAATCAAAATGACTAAAATAAAACAGGTCTTAGGTTTAGGAACTTGATTGTGTGTGTGTGTGTGTTTCTTTGTAGATGTTGGCTTAAGAAAAATAAAGACTTTCTGTGGAGTTTTCTGGGGCCCGTGTGTTTCATTCTCATTGTAAGTAAATTATATCTAAACATTTTAAGTTTCTGTTTTGCTTTTTGAGAGCAATCCCCTCACAGTCTCATGAACAGACAGAAGCACACCGTACATGAGGTCTTGTTGTGATTTAAGATCTCCTTCCTCCAACTAAAAGAGGATCAAATAGGACAGAGGAAAGTACTGGAATATTGTAGCTGTAGCACTAATTAGACCTTTCCACAAGATATAATTAGACAGACAATTAAGGCATCCTGCCCAGTGATTGGTTGGACTAGTAATAAGAATTTTAACTGTTCTTACTGGCCCAGAAGGGGGAGCAACAAAGAGTTTTTTAGAACAAAAGTGTTTTTTTTTCTTTTTGTCAGGCCAACACACTTCTCTTCCTGAGCATCTTGATCATCATGACCTCAACTCTGAAAAAAGTGACGAGTGAAAGTCTGAAAACCAAACGAACTGAGCGTGACCAGCAACTCTTTAAAAGTGTGGTCCTGAAAACCATGATCCAGTTCATCATCCTCGGCTGCTCCTGGGTCCCTGGGTTCTTCACAGGCTGCAGTAAGGTGCTGGAGATTACCTTCCTGCTCCTCAACTCCCAGCAGGGAACATTCATCTTCCTCATCCACTGTGTCTTCAACCAAGAGGTCAGTCTTTACCTGCTCCACCTTAGGGTCAATCCAACTGACCCACCATTTCTCAACAAACCCCAACACTACCATGTTACCAGCTGTGTGCTAGGATGATGAATGAGGAATTAATACAACATTCACATAAATATAGCAATGTTTAAATAAAAAGAATACATTAAAAACATTTCCACTTCCAACACTGTGTAGTATTACATTCATCAACATTATATTCCTATACTCTTTATTTTATAGATCCTAGCATAAAGTTGTATGTTTCCCAAATACACTTGAAGTCACAAAAGATTAGAATTATTTGTCAAGATTCATTGGAAAATTGGAAATTTGTGTTTGGTAGATTATTTCTTTGTTTTTGCTCCTTGAAAATAAATCTTACACCATTGGAAAGTCTGTTAATTTCCCTTTTAAATGGTGCCACATTTGTAAGGAATATGCATTTTTGGGATGAGCAGTAGAGTTGAGTATGTGGCTTGCGCCCATGAAAAATTTGCCAAATCCTCTCTACCAATGCCAAACAGCTTATTTTGCCATTGAATCGTTTGATGTTTGGTGAGTGGATGATTGAAATTTGAAGAAACAAGACATACTGGCAGTTTAACCATTCATTCATTCATGCATTATCTGTAATCGCTTATCCAATTCAGGGTGGCAGTGGGTCCAGAGCCTACCTGGAATCATTGGGCGCAAAGCGGGAATACACCCTGGAGGGGGTGCCGGTCTTTCACAGGGCAACACAGACACACACACACTCACACCTACGGACACTTTTGAGTCGCCAATCCACCTACCAACGTGTGCTTTTGGACTGTGGGAGGAAACCCGGAGAAAACCAATGCGAACACAGGGAGAACACATCAACTCCTCACAAACAGTCACCCAGAGTGGGAATCGAACCCACAACCTCCAGGTCCCTGGAGCTGTGTGACTGCTACACTACCTGCTGTGCCACCGTGCCGCCCCAGTTTAACCATTTATTCATTTAACAAACAGGAGCCTCAGTAGCGTGTGGAAGAACCATACCCAGCCACAACAGCCTGGCACCTCCTCCTCCTACTGGTCACCAGCCTGGTTACACACTGCTTTGGGATGGCATCCCATTCTTCAACCAACATTTGTCACAAGTCAGTCAACATGGTTGTGTTGGTCACTCTGGCACCAACAGCACGCCCAAGCTGATCCCACAAGTGTTCAAAGGGGTTGAGATCAGGACACTGGCAGGCCATTCCATCCTCTCCACTCCCAAATTCTGGAGGTAGTCTCTGATAAATCTGACTCTGTGGTGGCGAGCATTGTCATCTTGGAGGATAAATTTTGGTCCCAGACTGTGGTGATATGGGATTGCCACCAGTTACAGAATTTCATCACGATATCTCTCTGCATTGAGATTGCCTCCAGTGATGACAAGCCTCATTTTTCCAGTGAAGGAGATGCCGTCCCACACCATCACACAGAATAAGCTGTTTGGCATTGGCAGAGAGGATTTGGCAAATTTTTCAGGGGTGGAACCACTCAGATTCTCAGCCCTACTGCTCATCCCACAAATGCATCTTCCTTACAAACGTGAAACCATGTAAAAGGGAAATTAACATGCTTTCCAATGGTATTAGATTTATTGCCAGGAAGCATTGCCACATCAAAGAAATACTCTACAAAACACAAATTATATATATATATATTGATAATAAAAAAAAAAAATATATATATATATATATTATCTACATTTTACTCATTCACACTCTGATTCCTCTTTTTATTCTTCTACTTTCAAGGTGAGGCTATTGTATTTGAAGTGGTGGCGAACTCTCTGTGCAACCTATACTCCAAAAACTGAAGAAGATCCTGTTACCACAACATCAAAGTTCTAGATTTAAGAATTATCCAGCTTCTTCAGGTTTAATCTCCCTCTTGGTGTTACATTTGACTCATTCCTCCCCTTTTCTACTTATTTTAAACCTCTGATGAAATCTGCTTTCCTCCATCTTCGCAATGTTGCCAGACTTTGCCCTGTACTCACCCTAAAGCTGCTGAGATCCTTATGCATGCCTTCATCATCTCTGAATGATCTAGATTACATCACTGTAATACTTTATTCCATGGCTGTACCAACCAAAAGACTTCTTCAATACGTCCAATTTCTGCAGCAAGAATATTGGTGTCCACTAAGAAATCTGTTCATATCTATCCCATCCTTTAACATATACACTGGCTTTGAATCACACAATGCCGCCAACCCAAAAACCTCCTGCTAAACTTTAAAGACTTGCATGATCTATCTCAATCTATTCTTATTATATCCACTTTTTTATAAGAAAAGTATTTATTTCCCTTAAACTCTAAAGTGTTCTTGGGTTCTTTAAACAGCACTATGTATGTTAAATAAAGCATAATAATCTTCATCCCTTTTTAGTCCCTCACATTCCCTCACATTCTCACAAGAAATGAGAGGCAGCTGGTCATGAAACTGTATTTGAAGATTAAAGGTAAATAAAGTTCCTCTGATGGCTTTTAAGTAATTGTTATGATTTATTTTAAGTGTTTGCTTAGTAATTTAAATATTAGTCTTTGCAAACTGGAGTCAGACTGGAACCCTTGACTAATATTCATTTGTCATGTGCCATAATATACATTTACAAAGTGCCATAAGAGATGACCGGGTTCTCACTGTTCCAGCTGCTCTATGGACAGGAGATCTTGGGAGTTTCGGAAAGTTTCAAATAAACCTGTGATGGACAAAACACAGTTTAGAGGTTCAGTGTCCTCTTGCATATCTTAAATATTTTAGAGAAGAGGATGAGCATTATAGAGATGTTCCAGGGCTTAGAGCAATCACAGAAAATTCTACCAAACTGTGGTATGAATAGGAAAGGTCATTTTGCCAATGAAAGAAACAAGCTTGCTAGTGAATTTGCAGTGAACATAGAAGGTCATGTATGAAATGAACCAGACCACACATGAACTGTTAGACACTGTAAAAACTGTTGGACATTAGTCATTCCACATAAACATACTTTGACAATACACTTTGAATTACATGGAACAGAAGCAACATTTCAGCAGTGAATCCAGAAATGTAACTACTTGTCGTGTCGATGCAGACTGCAATGACTGTGATTGGTCAGAAATCTGAGGACATTGTTTATACAGAACCAAAGAATGGAACATGAACTCCTATCCTCCACACACAGAGACACAGACAGCAGCACATTCACTGTGAGAAATTTCCTCAGACATGGTATGAGCTTCAGGGATGAATATAAATTGTGAACAAAGGGAAAATACAGAGGTCCCTGAGAAAAATACAATTCAACGACAAGCAATACCATGTGGGAAAAACATACCAGCTTTGTTTTAGTTACTTTCCTAGCACCTGATGTAAACTCTTCTCTGTCCCAAACAACGACCTACTCCCTAAATAGTGCACTTTAAAGATTTATAAATGTAATTGTTCTACAATACTACATTTAGTACAACATAGTGTAGAGGAAGATGTCTGAGTTTCAGCCCTAGTGGTGTGGGGGTGTAGTTGCAGAGCAACGGAGACACCAGTATAAACGTTTGCAATGGCGTAGGGCTCTTGAGTAGCCTACAGTGTAGGCTGTGTTTCGAGTTGACACAGAAGTATAAATCAGCCTTCAGTGAGGTGTGTCTGACAGCATATCCAACAAAGTGTGACTTGGCAAAAGATTCTGTCTCTTTCAGACCTCAGATGAACAAGTGACTGTGTAGAACCAGAATGCTGTCGTTCTCTGCCAGTTTCAAAGCAGAGCAATGATGGTGCAAGTGCACCAGTCTGACAGCAGACAATTTCCTGGTGAGGAGAGCTAGAGTATTGCCCAGGTAAGCATGCTTTCCCAGTCAACTCTAAGAGGATGCAGATGGTTTCTTATTTCCAGCTGTTTTTTTCACCTTAAAATGGTGCTGCAGTTAGAATCTGCTTTTTTAACACCCAACATTTAAAAAAATGCTGTGTAAACTCCCTGAATGAAAAATACACACAGCGATTGTAGACATTTAATTTACAGCCTTTGTATAAGCTGAAAAATGCAAAATCTATTTATTCTTTATTTTATTATTGTATTTGGGGTGCTGCTTTCTCCTGAAACTCTTGCAAACATATATTTGTGGGCAATCACAGCTGAGTAGAACAAAACAAACACAACCAGGACAGAATAGAGTGTAGTTTCTCAGATGATATGAAGAGCACAGGTTCAGGGGGTGTAGTTTAATTCATGTATCAGACTCCAGTCCTGGCTGGTCACAGCTCTGTAGACTTCAGTTTTCATTCACATTGAAACATATGGTTTTAGTAGCTACAGACAGAGTCAGACTGCCCAAGCTGACCACTGACCGCTGCCAAAAACAGCTATATTCATATAAATATCTGTTAAAATCATTGCAACTTTAAGATTACCTGCCCCTCTGTTTGCCTTTGTCTTTAAGGTGTGTGTGTTGATACTCCCCGGTGTTGTTTCTTTTACCTTACATTGCTTTTGTACATCTTGGTCATCAATGTACATCTAAACATTATTTAGTTTCCTAGTTGTTTAGGTTTAGTTTTCTCATTTCTTTGGTGTTTCTTTCCCATGTTTTCCACCTTAATCTTTTCTCTTTGAGATATAACTTTGATCATTCATGCCCATGATAAGCTGGGTTCTAGACGCAGGGGGATACATACACTGTACTGTAGCAATAGTTTAATAGTTTAATAGTTTAGTCACTGGGGTTTAAATGCACTGGTAAATATAGTCCCATGGCAGTGGAGCTAGGTCGAAATCATACAACACAGACATAATCTCTTACTATCTGTCTTTAACATACTGTGGTCACTGATGCTAAAGGAAAGACGTGTGAATGTCATCTTTGACATTTTCTAGAGAAAGAGGAAGCGGCTAAAGCAGAGTGAAAGACACACAGAGACATTCCAGTCAGAAGTAGAATTGACCTCTGTGGAGGATAACACACTCACACAATCGTAAAAAACAATGGACTGGAGTTCAATTCTGGAAGAAGACCCATCTTCACCGTCTTCCTAATCTGTGGTTGGGTTTTCTGCTTCAAACTGAAGACGATTTATATTTAACTTTAAGATTACACAGAAACATATCGTTCAGATTTTACATCACAACAGTGGTCAGTACATCACTGTCTCAGAGCGAAAGGTCCTTCATCTCTGAAGAGAAAAGCTCTAAATTTATCAGTTTGAGAATCAGTGATGTGAGAGAAGAGGATGGAGTTTAATAGTGTGCAGTGTGGATTTTAGGTTAAGGTTTAGAGTTAGATCAGTTTGTCTGTCTGGGTTCTATCAGATTTTTCGAGAGTGTCTGACCACAAATGACTGCACAGAATTACTAAAGATATTACTTTTTTTATGTACAATTACATAATGTAATAGAAATACCCACAGATATTCCTACTTTATATAAAACCTCTGCAGGTGGGTGTAATATTTATTGGGGGCTGTGAGAACCTTATAAAATATTCTCTCAGTGTAGTCACTGAGTCCTAAAAAATTAATTTTCAACCCCTCTTTTTAATTTGAATCCACAACTTTTCAGTAGCACATGAATAGTTTTAAATCTCCAAAAGAAAAATCAGTTCTTGGTGAGTTCTTTTATCCAATTTTGTTGGTGACATTGGATAATGATAATCATATCATAGCCTGAGCCTGTTCAGACAACACAGGCTGCAACTAGCTACTTCAGTAGACATTTAACAAATAAAATAACAGTTTCATTTGTGTGCGGCACAGTGGCACAGCAGGTAATGTCAGTCACACAGTTCCTCATGGGGTTGTGGGTTTAAGTCCCACTCTGGGTGACTGTCTGTGAGCAGTTTGTTGTGTTCTCCCCATGTCCACATTCCTCCCATGGTCCAAATACACAGGTTGGTAAGGGGATTGGCAACTGAAAAGTGTTCATAGGTGTGACTATGTGTTGCCTGTGATGGACTGCCATCCTTCCAGGGTGTGTTCCCTGCACCCACTGATTTTGGGTTGGCTCCAGACCCACCACCACCCTGTACTGGATAAGCACTTATAGACAACAAATGAATGTATGGTTTCCCAGTGAGTCTCTAGAAACTGACTGTAGTTACTGTACCTCTACATTTTAATCTCTCTCTCTCTCTCTCTCTCTCTCTCTCTCCAGGCATTGTGTACAGTGTTGGCAGGTGTTCTACATGGGCTTAAGTGGAAATACCTGGTTGTGATTGGATACATTATTCCTCTGGCTGTGGTGGGTGTGTCTGCTGAACTGGTTCCTGACGGATATCACAGTAAACAGTGAGAGTGTGGAGTGGATGGGGATTTAACAGTCAGAGATAGAGTTCAGTTGTGTGGAGTGGCATCATCAAGATGACTAAAATAAAACAGAGATCAGATTTAGTCACTTGACTGTTTATGGTGTGTGTGTGTGTGTGTGTTTCATAGTAGATTAAGACAAATTAAGGCTTTGTCTGGAGTTTTCTGGGTCCTGTTTGTTTCATTCTCGCTGTTCGACACATTCTGAGATTCCCTTTTGGCAGGGGTCTGTAACGGAGTGGGCTTGGAGGAAGGACAAATGGAAGGACACTATTTTGCAATATTTTATGCAATATTTTCACAAAAGAAGCAAGAACATGGATCACATGGGCAAGCACATAACAAAAAGTCAGTGGAGCAGAGATGTATAAAATCATGAACACAGGACCGGAACTGTGGCCACAGTTACTGCGTGTGGCCACAGGCTAGGGGAAGATGAGGGACATGACAAAATGGTGGAGGTTGTTAGACATTGAGGACAAACACTAAATAAATGAGGATGAACACCAAGTCAGGGCAGGACATTGTGGGGTTCCCAAACAGGAACATTGTGAGAGATTCTACAAAACACAGAACCAGGTTCCTAATCTTTTTAAAGCAACCTCTTCTCTGTGGGGATGCTGTTATATAGACCTGTGGACAATAGAGAGCCTAGTTTAACATGCCAGCATTTCTCAGTGTAATCCTGCCCTCTAGGGGTTAACATGAGAAATGCACTTGTGTTTGCAGGAATTTCAACCAACTTTTAAATACCCTGCATTAATAAACTGTCAGGTTGTAAACAAAGTGATGGAGGATGATTTAGTTCTAGAGAAACTTACTCAGTCAGGTTTGCTCAAAGATGTGGTGAATGGAACCAAATGTCCTCCTCCCAAGTCTCCTCACAGGAAGTGGCCACATGAAATGACATTGTTTCACCATAGTTTTGAGAAGGTTTTGGCCACAAACCTACAGCAATCAGCCACAAGATTAAAACAATGTCCCAACTTCATTGGAATAAAAAAACAACAAAAAAAAAACAAAAAAACAAAAAGGAACTTGAACTTCCATCATAATTCTCAGAAAACTATCACTTCCCACAGCAAACATACTTTTACTGCCCTGTCCACAAGCACTCTCAGTACTTTATCATCCCTGAGCACTATATTCTGTCCATGTATATGTTCAGTTTCCCCTACAGCAAGCTCAATGTGCTTTATCAAGTATACTGAAATGTTGAAGACACTCACCACAAATGATTAAGCTTTTTCAGTTCCCTTTATTGAAACAAATGTAATGTAATGTAAAAGCTGTAAAGAAAAGACTTTTTTCCATGAGGTACACAAAACACTTGGTGATTGTGGCCACCAGACGCCGCTACTGTGCACTGTGTCATGAAGCTTTGAGTCATTACCTTTTTTTGGTTCTGTTTGGAGGAGAGTTTCAGTTGTCCTTTATTAATCACTGACTAACCATCAAGATAAAAGGACAACTCAAGATAAGCTAAATAATAAATGCTTCTGACACATTCAAAATTATTCCTTCACCGTCTCATAGACAGACAGAAACACACAGTGCATGATATCTAGATGTACTTTAAGATCTCCTTTCTCCAACTGAAAACTGGTCAATTAGGAGAAGGGAAAGTACTGGAATATTGTAGCTTCAGCAGCTGCAGCACTAATTAGACCTCTCCCCAAGCTATGATTGGACAGACAGTTAAGACATCCTGTCCTTTTATTGGTTGAACAGTTCATCATTCTTGACTGCTCCTTAATCCCCGGTTTCTTCTCAGGTTACAGTAAGGTGTTGGTGAATATCTTCCTGCTTTTCTCAACTCCCAGGAAGAAACCTTCATCTTCCTCATCCACTGTGTCTTCAACCAAGAGGTCAATCTTTACCTGCTCCACTTTAGGGTCAATCCAACTGACAATATTCCCCAGCAAACCCCAACATTCCCATTACCAACTGTATGTTAGGATAATGTGAAAGGGCAGGGAAAGGGAAGAATTTGGTAACACTTTAAATTACAGCCTGCTAATACTGGGTAAGTACAGAGTAAGTATGAAGTAAGTAAGCCGTAAGATACAAACATTTTACAAATAGTGCATGTTGTACGTACCTGATAAGTAAGATGTAAGAAAATTGAAGTACAGAGTAAGTAAAGGGTATGATTCTAGAAATATGTGGTTATTACTTGGTATATTTTACAAACACTTTACAAATGAGGCACATAATAATTTTCAGAATCCATTGTACTTCTAAGCATAATTATAGATTACAAAATTGAATTAAAAGTATAAATGTTTATGCAAGTGACTATTAGTGTAGTAATAAATAAGGAATGCAGCTTCTATTTTGAATCTACTGCAGTTCTGAATTACTTAGTACTGAATTATAATACACTGAATTCACAAGAGATTTTAATAATTTTTGAAAACAAATACCACAGCACCAAAGTCGTAGATTAAATAATTATTGAGCATCATCATGTTTAATCATTTATTGAAGTTAATTGTTTATTAAAGGCTCTTACAAGTTTTATTTCATATTGCATCAAACATGCATTCCTCCATCTTCACAGTGTTGCTACACTTTGCCTTGTACTCAATCCTAAAGCCGCTGGAATCCTCTAGATGATATAGAATAGATCAGCGTAATACTCTGTTTTATGACTTACTAACCAAAAATCTCTGTTCTTTTCAAAAAATTTCAAATTTCTGCAGCAGGAGCCTTGGTATCCTATAAGATAACTTAATTACACTGGCTTCTAGTCACACAACGCCTTTGCTACAAAATCCCAGTCTCAGTCTCTTTGCTCTGGTACCTTCACATTCTTCAAAACAAATTTTTAATCTGACTATTTCCACTAAATATTCCCTCTAAAGAATGTCTTTATTTCCCTCAAACTGTAATCCTTGAGTTATTTTAGAGGCACTATGTATGTTTAAGATATCAATATTATTATCATTATCATCGTCATCTTCTAGTTCATTAGTTTTAACATTTATGATTTTACTTCATTTCAAAAAATGTTTTAACAGCTTTGTCTTAGACCACCTTATTCCAAAAATTAAGTCAAATTTAAAAAAATGTAAGAGTCTACACCCCAAAATCAACCAATCAGATTCAGTTTACCAGAGCCTAAACCCACAAAGGTACTAATAAGATTTGTTCTACCAGATATTTTCTGGAACATTCTGTATTTAATGGAGACTCAAATAAATCCTGAACAGTTCTGTCCTTGCAGAGGTAAATGGTGTCATAGTGGTTCACATGGCAGTTTATAGACCTAGAGTAAGTTTGGACATACCCAGTGTTAACCATATGACTTCATCATTGAATGTGCCTGCAGCCAACAAGAAATGTAGCTGGTCATGAAACTGTATTCTGTACCTTGTGATTGCCACAGTATGTCGAATGATGGACAGGAATTATTCTAAAACTTGTGAGCAGCAGGCAGTGGCAGAGCCTATGAGCTGCTTCTGGATTTCAAATTATATTTGTGGGAAATGTTTGATCATTTTATGAATGCCCCACTCTAATCTTAATTTTTAGCCACCCATCACAGGACATCGATAATATTTGTTATATCTACATTTAAAATATCAGTATAAATGATGACTGTAGTTTGATTATATGATTATAATATTTATAAAACTGTATTAAACTATTGATTGGTGGATATTATTAGGTGGTTGTTAACTGGTTTCAATGCTATTGATAATAGAACATCATGGATTTTCAAATTGATACAAGTTTGCTAAATGTTTGCTACAAAATGTTAAATTGTAAAGATGGTGTTACTTAACGCAGCGGTCTCCAACATTTTTTGCACCACAGACCGGTTTCATCTAAGACAATATTTTCACGGACTGGCCTTCATATGCTCAGGTCTACGTAATCTAATAATAAATCATCCGCAGTGGTCTTATGTCAAACGCAAGCATCAACAGACAATAAACAACTTTTTTTTTCATAAATTAATAACCAACAATATCTCTGTAAATGAAAATATTTATTTAGAATGAAAATCCTTTCTAATAATTATAGAAATAGGTTTTAATAATTATAGAAATAATTATAATAAAAAACTAAATTCGATTCAAGTGACAATACTGGTCATTTCTATATAAAAGAGTGAACAAGTCAATCAAATAATAATAATGTCAATGAGTGAGAGCCCTGAGCTTGTTTCTCTGCAATGAGCCGGTCCCATCTCGGGGTAATGGGAGACAGTGACACAGGAGGCGGGCTCAGCACATGAGAATCACTTGTAGGAATAAACCCGTATTTTAAGTAGGAATCCTGATATTGTCTTTTAAATGCAGATTTCGTTTTCTTGGAAGTCGTAGGCTCTTCTTCTGTCTCCTCATTGGGCATTTTCCCCTTTCCAAAGAAGCTTGCCAAAGATGTTTGTTTTTCACTCATTTTTGCTAGCTTTTGGGGTAACTGCTGGTTACATATGTATGCGTCTGTGCGTCATTCTGCACAGAAGTCACTTTTCAAAATAAAACATCTACATTTAGACTGATAATCTTTTTTTTTTTTTTAAATAAAAATTAAAACGTTCTGTGACCCGGTGGTTGGGGATCGCTGACTTAACCTATTACCTTTGAGATCAATTTGACCACCTTCAAAGTCTATTCATTCATTCATTCATTATCTGTAACCACTTATCCAGTTCAGGGTCATGGTGGGTCCAGAGCCTACCTGGAATCATTGGGTGCAAGGCGGGAATACACCCTGGAGGGGGCGCCAGTCCTTCACAGGGCAACACAGACACATACACACTCACACACACTCACAGTCACACAAACTCACACTCACATTCACTCACACCTATGGACACTTTCAAGTTGCCAATCCAACTACCAACGTGTGTTTTTGGACTGTGGGAGGAAACCCACGCTGACACGGGGAGAACACACCAACTCCTCACAGACAGTCACCTGGAGCAGGAATCGAACCCACAACCTCCAGGTCCCTGGAGCTGCTAATGTCATCAAAATAGTTCCAGGCCACACCAGAAACGCTATCAGCCATGTCCAAGGCATAAAACCAGCATTTGAACTCTTCATAACACCATCAGTTGAGAACAAAATGACATGTGTTTGGGGACAGTTGGAAAGATCTGGATGTGACCCACTAACACTAAGTCTACACTGGGTTGCTTGTTCTGGCATTATACAAGCCAAAAGCCAAAGCAACAGCAAGATGCTGACACTGGAAGGGCTATATTTCCAGTCACCATGTATCTAAACACATTCTATGTGTTTTCCCGTGTCCTATGCTTTGATGATAGTGAAACAAGGTAGGGCCGAAGAGATCGTGACAAACTCGCAGCAGTACGGAATGTGTGGGACAAGTGGGTTCAGCGATTACACTTTCTTTACAATCCAGGCCCCCATGTGATGGTGGATTAATGCCTGGTTGCATTATTTGGGCACTGTCCCTTTAGACAAAACGTGCCGAGCAAACCTGCCAAATATGATATCAAAATATGGGCAGCATGTGATGCACACTCCAGCTTTCCTGAGCACCAGAGAATTCAGAAAACCACAAATGGTCTTGGACTGCAAATAGAAGAAAGCATGGGGTTGATATGCTGCACAAGGTCATAGCCACATACAGCTGCCGACGCATGACTATCTATCGTTACACTTATATAGTGCCTTTCTAGATACCCAAGGACGCTTTACATTCCACACTGCTCAGAACACTCAATCCACACACACACTGGTGAGAAGCGGCAGCCAATCGCGCACAGCGTACTCTTGACCAGGAATGACCGTCCACCTGGAGGACTGCATCGGACACTAGGATTTCACCCAGGACAGAGAGCCAATCCATATCTGGGCATACACACATTCACTCACACATATAGACATTCATGCACATACACACTCATTCACTCACACACCAGGACATTTTTATTAGAGAAGCCAATTCACCTGCCCTCCATGTTTTTGGACTGTGGGAGGAAACCGAAAACCCACGCAGACATGGGGAGAACATGGAAACTCCAGAGGCAAACGTGCTAACCACTAAGCCACCATGCCGCCCTTGAATGTTATTGAGAAAGTAGCATTGTTATTTTCTCAAACATATTTGCATACAGTAGCATAGAACAGTGCCTGACAATGCTCAAATGCACTTTGTATGTGTATTGTAAATAAATAACTGTTATGTGTTCCTTAACAATGTTCTTGTGATTAGAAAAATGCAAATTAACAATGTAATGAGTAAATGTAAACTAATAATGTGGTTAATCTTAAATGATTTTGATACACTTTATCAGTATGTGGTGATTATGATGAAGCAGAACATGCTGTACTTGAAGCATGACCCTTGTATGCCCTCTGAAAAGAAAAAGAGCCTTGCAGTTAATTTCTTTAGTTAGATTTAGGGAAGTCTAACTGAAATGTAAATGTGCATCCTGTTTTGGACAGGGCAACTTGACCTGACTCTCTGCAAGACATAATGCTAACTATGGAGCAGTGAGAGTATAGATGGTAATAGAAAGGTGTGTGGCCTAATAGTTCCTAATGTCTGGGACTTGGGGAAATCTGAGACATGATGTAATAGTAATAGGAAAAGTGCATGTGACAAATGCCTTATAAATACTGTGAATGGCTAAATAAACTAGAGACTGGAGTGAATACTTGACTCTGTCTTTATTCCTCTGATTTCTCCTTCCTGGTGGCACCTAGACAACTGTCAGAACAGTTCTGAAGATGATAATGATAATCTGTTTTACAAATAAAATCCTTCTAAAATTTTGAAAGTTTTTTGTTTTTCCTGGGGTCAAACTGACCCCAAACATATCATGATACTATTGTTGATAATAGAAATTGTTTGTGTGACATGAACAAAAACAAAATTAATTATAATAATTTTCTGGAGGTTTAATTTGCTGGGATTTAATTGACCCCAATGATACATGTTCATAAATCTGAAGGTAGCAGCGTGATAAGGTATTTCAGACTTATAACACATGGTATGTCTATTAGGTTATCACTATGGAGTATATGTAAGTGGTTGCTAAGTTTAACTAAGAGTTTGCGAAATAGGCTCACTTTGGGACTCTGGACTATTATACAGTACATCTGCATACTACAAAATGCCATAGAATATGACCGGGTTTCCACTGTTCTGTAAAAAGTGGTATTCATTTATTTAACACAGACACAAACTGCTTTAGAGCAACAAAGCCATGCATATCAACTACATGCATATGAGACTGTTTGAAGTCAGCAGAGAGCATTCCAACTTTATTGCAAACAATTTTCCCTCTATCAGATAAGCTCTGTGCCTCTGCCCATAAAAAAAAAATAAAATCTTTCACAAATTCCTTCGCTAACAGCACCAAACATGCTGCAGAAAAAATGAGTCAACCAGAGACAACCAGACACAGTTTTGAGCTCTGTGCTCAGTGCAGAAACACAGTCATGTGCATTTGTTTATATGACTAAAATGAGTGTTTTCACATGTTGTAATCCTCCAATAAGGATAGCTGGATTAGCATCTGTTCATCCATTCATTTTCCATTGCTTATCTGGGTCCGTCTTGTAAAATAACCCAGACCTCCAGCTCTTCCAGCTCTTTCAGGGAGTTACTGAGTCATTCCAAGACCAGTCAAGACATCTCTCCAGCATGTTCTGGGTCTTCCTCACCATTGGACATGCCTAAAACAACTCACCAGGAAGGGGTCCAGGAGGCATCCGGATCACCTCAACAGGCTCCTCTCTGAGTCTCTCCCAGATGTCTGAACTCCTCACCCTATCTCTAAGGGAGAGTCTAGACACCCTGCAGAGGAAACTCATCTCAACAGCCTTTACCCACAAACTCATTCTTTCAGTCATTACTCATGACCATAGATGAGGGTTGGGACGTAGACTGAATGGCTGTTTGGAGCTTTACTTTTCTGTTCAGCTCTCTCTTCACAACAACGGACCAGTACAAAGTCTGTATTATTGCTGACGCTTCACAGATCTGCCTGTAAGTCTCCCACTTCACCTTTCCTCACACAGTAAATTCACCAGTGTTAAATCAACACTATTAGTGTTAACTTAACACTGAGAGTGTTAAATTATTACACTAACGGTGTTAATTTAACACTAATAGTGTTGATGTAACACTGGTGAATTTACTGTGCACTCATGAACAAGACCCCGAGATATTCCTTTACTTGAGGCAGGATCTCACTTCCAACCTGAGGAGAGCGCTCCACCCTAATTCTCATCCCTGACACTATACTCTCAGTTGCAAATTGGTGCAGCATGAGCAAGTGCTAATCCACTGAATTATCATGCTACACAGAAAATTCTCAAGTGTTAAATCAACACTATTAGTGTTAAGTTAACACTGAGAGTGTTAAATTATTACACTGTGTTGATTTAACACTAAAAGTGTTGATTTAAAACTGGTGAATTTGAATATGAATATGAATGGGTGGGCTTTGAAATATTAGTATCTGACTCTCAGAGAGAGACATGCTTCTTGTTACTTATCTTTATATAACTAGATAAACATAAATTTATTTTCAAGCTGATGGTTTCTGAGGGTTTATTTATTATGTTTCTAGGACAAAATGTCACTGAGTTGTGTGTTTCTGTACAAGTTCTAATTTATCCTGTCGGCAAGAGTGCAGACTCCAGAGGGTTAATGACTTGTCAACATTTGTCAAACCTAAACTGTTGGCAGCATTCTACTGCAGCTGACCTCTCACAAATCTCTTGTATAAGAGGTGTTAACTCTTTCTTTCTTTGGATACAAAAAGGAAGTGGGTAGATCATCCGTTTCTGTAGATAATACTGCAAAACCAGTACAGACGCTGAGTGTTAGAGTGACAGAACTGAGACAGAGTGAGTGTGAGGAGCTCTGAGATTTGTGTGAAGTGCAGGAGAGTTATTGTGGATCTCTGAGGTCTTAACTCAGAATGAAGATCCTCCTCATCTTCAGCCTCTACTTGATCTCAGGTAACAAAAACACTTCTAAATCTTCAGCTCTATCAGCAGTGTCACATCCAGCCTTTCTTCACATGGACATTTCTCCTCTTTTAGCAGCTGCTGGAGGATCCAGGACAGTGAGGGGATTTTCAGGAGGTGGTGTCCTCATCAAGTGCAGATATGACACACAATACACATCAAACAAAAAGTATTTCTGTAAGAGTTTAACGTTGACTTGTGCTGACCAAATCAAGACAGATGTTAAAAATGCCTGGGTGAATTCAGGAAGATTCTCACTGTTTGATAACACCAGTGCTGCATTTTTCTCTGTGATGATCACAAACCTCACTGTAGAAGATTATGGAACATATCAGTGTGCAGTGGATGTTACTCAGAGTCTGGACCTCTACACCCCAATGGAACTGAATGTAGAGGAAGGTCAGTGTCTCCACCAATGTCCTCTTTATGATTGGAATGTTCTCCTTCCACACTTATGTTTATCTTTAAATTATGCTATTCAAGGCAATACAGAGAATTTTCTTTTTTCACTAGGGTGGCATAACTAAAGCTAACGTTTTAGTGAGGTGATGACTAAGTTTTCTCAGTGAAGTCAGTTTAACTGTTTTCTCACACAGAGACTGCCGTGAGAGACGTCTGATTACAACAGCACCAGAGAGCATTGTGCAAAATGGTTTTGTAATTTTGCTTTTAACAATTATCTCAGAATCTGATCTGAGAATGTGATGAATCACTTTCGAGCAACTGATCTGAGTGCAATAGTTGTGGAGTTGTTTGACATTTTGGTCCTCTTTTGCTGCATTAAATGCTTTTACTTTTGGACACTGGAACACAGCCATTACTATTGTATTGCATGATATTTAGTGAGGTCATGTACAAATGGTGGATTAGTTTGTTTTGGATCTTAAAGTAGTTTATACCAATACTAGTCAAAGTATGACAAGCTGAAATTGTGTGAAAGTACTTTAACCATTTTCTGTTAATTATTGACAGTTCCGCAGTATGGAAAGAAGTAAGGATTAGTTGTGAAGATGGAGATGAAAACACCATCTGTAAAAGCTCACAATCCATTCAGCAATGCACCCAACTTTTTTTGAAGACTACTAATCAGTGTCTGTGATAATAGCATATCTGTTAAAAATGGTAATACATCAATAGAAAATGGAAAATATTATCTATGATGATGATGTAAAGCAGACCTTCACAGTACACATCAGTAATCTGAGACTTTGGTGAATTCTGCAAACTTTATTGTTTTCTGGTAAACTATAAAGTAAGAACTGTATTTAAATTTGAATTGACTGTGCTATCCAAATCCTTTTTATTTGACTGTTTTTTTTCCCCTCATGACTGTTAATGATTGCTAGTTTCAGATTATAATAGGATCATCAGTGTTACTGGCCATGCTGGAGGAAGTGTGAACATCAGCTGTAAATACCCAGAATTCTTCAGGGGTTACCCCAAGTTTCTCTGCAGGAGGGTGGACAGTGTTGGCTGTGTTTATAAAACACCAGTTAAAGAAAGTGGAAAATGGATAAATCAGGAAAAATACGCATTGCATGATGATGTAAAGAACACCCTCAGTGTGATCATCAGTGATGTGAGAGAGGGAGACTCTGGTGAATTGTGGTGTGGAGCTGAATTGGACTGGGAATCTGATAATGGATACAAGCTCTACATCACACACATCAACCTCACAGTGACCGGTGAGTAGAGAGCCATTTTTAACTAATTAGTTGACAGCAATATGTAAAATTTTCACTGGACTGAAACCAAAAAGACATAGCTTCAGACTAGGATGGCAGACCCTCTCCTAGGAAATCTTGAAATGTAGCTGGAGGTTCCTAAAGTGGGCACTGTCCCTGTGGTCAAAATGGATCCCAATGGGCCTCATTCATGAAATATTCTTAAAAAAAACACAAGCAAATTGCACATAATTTGCGAGTAAATGGACACTCCAGAAAATTCCCAGTTTATAAGGTCAACTTTTATTATTACTATTAGTATGTTTACCATACTATGTACCTAATAAATGTGAAATAATATTATTGTGTTGTTTTTTGTGTAGTGTAGTAAATTGCATCCAATATCCCCATAATTGTACATTGTTTTTAATGATTGGTCAGATTTCATTCTGCATAAAACTGTCATTTCTAATAAGTAGTCTTTACAACCAACAGATATACATTCAATGTTTACCATACCATCTACATATGAAATATGAAATGACATTATGTTTAGTTTTTAAGTAAATGCTATTAAAAAATTCCCATATTTGTCCGTTGTTTATAATTATTCGTCAGATTTCATTCTGCATAAAATGGTAATTTTTAATAAGTAGTCTATACAACCAACATATATCCATTCATTGTTTACCATGCTATTTTCATATGCAATATGAAGTGACATTACTGTTTAGTTTTTGAGTAAATGTCATTAAAAATCCCCATAATTGTACATTGATTTTAAAAATGAGTCAAGTTTGCTGCTTTATATAATGGTAAATTCTAATAAGTAGTGTAATGGTTGGTTATGGCGCTGAGCTGTCTGCAATCACGTGAGGGAGATGCCATTTCAACCTCGGAGCTAATCAGGCCCAACAACCCACTACTGGGCAGAGGGCTTTATAAGCTCAATAGACATGGAGCTCAGGGTTCTGTCTATGTCTCAACTTGAGCAGTGAGAGACAGCTGGTAATGGGAGAGTCCCTGCACTCCTTCCCAAATTTTCTTTTCAAAAAATAATTAAAAAAATTATTTATCAAGCATGAGGCTCCTGTCTCTCACACATTTCTCCCCTTTGCTTTACCTTTACCTACTCAAAGTTAGGAAATCCTTTTGCTTTCAATTTTGTTGTTTTTACCCACACTTCTCGTGGTTGTCGGTTTTGGACTGGCTATCTCAATCTGTCCTTTCCTGGGGCCCCTCATGTCGGACATCCTCCACCCCTGTATTAAGTACTGGGCATCACTGAAGTGGATCACTGTCAATGATTGCTACCCATTACCCCTCATGCCCTCTGCAATAGTCAACAGACCTCACTAAATTAGACTTACACTGGGCCTACAAATTTATCTGGGTTAGGGAAGGTGTACATTGAAAGACTGTGTTTATCAGCCCATCCTGTCATTACAAATACTTAGTTATGCCCTTTGGGCTTATGAATGCTCCATCTGTCTCCCAGCGGTGTATCAACAAAGTCCTGAGGGAGGCTCTCAATTGTTGTATTTGTCTATTTGGATGACATCTTAATGTATAGTAAGACTACAGATGAGCATGAAGTCCATTTCAGATTGGTTTGTCCATTTTTATTAGACAACCACTTATATGTGAAATTGGAAAATCCCAGTTTCATGTTCACTCAGTGTCTTTCCTTGGCTTTGTCATGTCCCATAATCAACTGGGCATGGACCAAATAGTTGTGTTAAACCAGAAAATCTAGTTTGAGTTCATAACTGGGACACTTCCCAAATTTTGTTTGTAAAATACATGTAATACCTTAGTTTGTAAACATATTTACAGACTTTTCAAACAATTCCACACCTTTCAAGCAGTGATTAGAGTGGTTTTAACGTAAACCAATCAGCAGTGACTCTAGTTGGACTATTGTAATAATAATTTTATTTTATTATTTTATAATTTTATTATTATAAACATTTTATTTGATAAGTGTCTTTTAAGACACCAGAGGACACTGTACAATAATGGGAAAACGTAAAAATAAAAATGACAGTAAATAAAAATAACAATAAAATGCACAGAATAGAAATAATCAACTGACCATGGACCATGCTGACTGGCCTCATCCCACGTCAGTTCGTTTGGGTCAGTGTTTTATGGGCTTTGCTAATTTATACTGACACTTCTTTAAGAACTTTAGCTCTGTGTCTGCACCACTGATTGCACTCACTAAAAAGGTTGCAGGGCGGTTTCGGTGGACATGCAGAAGCTCAGAAAGCATTTGACAAACTCAAGCAAATTACTGTCCACAGCTACCATTCTTCACTTCCAGATGCCAAGCTCCCATTTGTGGTTGAGGTCAATGTCTCTGACATGGGTGTAGGGGCAGTATTGTTCCAATGTTTGTACCCAATGCAAAGAACCCAGGATGTAACATGTGGGCCATCTGCATCCCTTATCCTTTTCTTCTACTTTTTCCTACGCATGGTCTCACATTTCCCTGTAAAAAAAATGTTACAGGCTAGCTCATTTCCCAGGGTAAAACTGTAATATTAGTCATTGTAGATGCTTCTCCGAAGCTTGCCAGTTCATTGCACTTCCAAAGGTACTGTCAGCCAAGGAGACTGCTGAACTACACCACCAATGAATAGTCTGAATCCATAGGCTACCTCTGGATGTGGTATCCAACAGAAGGCTTCAGTTCACCATTCATTTCTGGGATGCCTTTTTTCAGCTCCTAGGAGTTAAAGCCAGTCTCTGTCTTAAAGCTTTCACCTCAATCAAATGGCCCAATCAGTATTTAGAGTGTACCCTTCTTTGTCTGGCCTCCTCTAATCCTTCCTCTTAGGCCAAATATCTACTATGGGCAGAGTGTGGCAGTAACACTCTCTGGCACTCATTCTTACTTATGTCCCCTTTCAAATGTCAGTTCAGCTATGCTCTGCCCACGTTTCCATGCACGTTTCCAGGACAAGAGGAGGATGTCAGAATTCCATCAGCTGGACCACTTGTGTGGCCTTGCCGACAGGCCTGATAAAGTGCATGTAGAGCCTTCAGGGCAGCAGCTGCTGTCCAAAAAGTCTCCTGACAAAAGCCACAGACACACCCCTTCATTTTATTACTAATGACCTAACCTTGCGGGTAAGCTCCCGAAAGCTCACACCTTTATTTACGGTTTGTACTTTTAGTTAGGAAATCCTTTTGATTTAAAATATATTTTTTTTGTACCTGCACTTATCAGGGTGGCCTCTGGCAGCTTTTGTTCTTTGCCTCAGCCATTTTGTGCCTTGCTTTTCTATAATAAATGTTTTTTTCTATCCATTCTTGGATTCTACATTTTTTGTCTTTTATGCTATTTATCAATCAAAAATATTCACCCATTCTCTTTCACATTCCATCTTTTTGGTTTTGTGACTGCTCTGTAATCTAGTTGTTCTGCACCTGAATCCTACTCCCGACTTGCCTGTGAGCAGCCACACCACTAATCAACAGAGTTTAAATCTTTCTGTAATATTCTCCTGTTCTTAGAGTACATATAGTGATCAGCCCTCAAACCACTACTTTTGGAACTAATGTGAACATATTTATTGAAGTCATTTTTTGAAGTAGGTCTACACTTGACCTTCTCCCCTCAGCCATTTATGTATCCTTCAAACTCAAATCATTTTCACATTGGACAACCTGTCCAATTCTGTTTTGCTGCTCCCACAATGATCCTGGACTTGCTCTTCACTCTTTCCTGGACTTGCTCTTCACAAAGTTCACTCTCTCTGATTTTGTCTCAAGTCTGCTGAGCCTCTGCTTGGTGCTTTGATCCTTGTCATGATCCTGCTTCTCCTGTCACTCTGGCTGCTCCAAGCATTTCAGCATGCTCTGGTCTTTCCTGCATCTATGCTCTTCAAGTTCTCCTCCTCCCACCTGTGATTGGTGTGCAGATTAAACCTTTGGCTCTGCCAATAATGTGCGGCTTTGCACCTCTCATTTCCTCTGTCTCTGGGGTAACAGCTGGTGCCTCCAGCATGTCCCTTTTTTGCTAGTCCTGCTAATAAGAGAAACATTATTCTAATTTATTGCCTCCAACACTGGTGCATGGACACCCTATATTGCAATGATGTCACACTCTCCACTCTTGACTCTGCATCCCCTGTTCTCTCTCTCCTCACCTCTGCCTACTTTCTGTTTCCTTCTTCATCTCTACTCATCAAATACTTTAACAACTCATGCCCAAAAATCATATCTGAGCTCATTGCTTGATTTTAGCCTTCATGGGCATGGTCCACACTAGCAAAAATACTCCAAAAGAGTATGTATACCTAATAAGGAAGATTTGGTTTGTGTGTGTGTGTTTTCATATAGTGCCAACCTGTGATAAGGCCAACACCATATACACAAAGGTAAGTCACCAGTTCACACCTGTCTTTACTCACTCATAGAAAAGTCAACATATTCTAACACGTCACTCAGAATGCAGTCTCTCTCTCTCTCTCTCTCTCTCTCTCTCTCTCTCAGGCTGGAGAAGGTAAATTGCTGAGTCTGTTTGTGTCGAGTTGTGAGTCTCTGAGAAATCACACTGCTCCACAGATCTCAGGAGAATATTTACTGCAGGTAACATGCCTCATTTTTTTATTACAGATGAAGGTAATTTTTATAGAATTGATCTGAAAATGTTTACACGTGATGAAACTCACCATCCCATTACCTGCTCCTGTCCAGACTTATACATTTGTTTGTTCAAATTGACTCTGATTCCAGTCTTGACAGAAAACCAATCAGCAGTGTTAGTTAGGACTAAAATAATAATAATAATAATAATAATAATAATAATAACAACAACAACATTTTATTTGCTAAGCCTTTTTCAAGACACCCACGAATGCTGCACAATAAGGGGACAAAGGGATAAACTAAAAGTAAAAATAACAGTAAAAAAAAAAAAAATGCAAAACGCAGTTCAGTCATAAGCCAGCTGGAAAAGGTGAATTTTAAAACTAGCTTTAAACATGGCCATGAACAAACAAGCGTGTAAGTCGACACTGAGAATATTCCACAACTTTGGGCTTGCAACACTAAAGGCCCTATCATCAACAGAGGACATCTTGGAGAGAGGAAATTTAAGTGAATGTGAATCAGAGGAGTGAAGAGTTTGTACTGGAGATTATAACTGAAGGTGATCACCCAGGTAAGCGGGAGCAAGGCCATGCAAAGATTTGAACACCAGCACAATTAACCTGTACTGTACACGATACTGAACTGGGAGCCAATGAAAGCGTTTCAGGGTTGGACTAATGTGCTCCCAGGATCTGGTATGAGTTAGAACCCTTGCACAAAGCTTTGTCCCTGTGTGTGGTGTGTTTCAGGACCTGATGAAGATCAGTGATGAGGTTGTGTCCAGTGGAAATATCAATGACAGCTTCACACTGAGTGCATTCCTCGGAGCAATGGAGGATACACTCCATCTTATTGGACCCCAGCTCGACAGCTCTGTCACCAGAGTGGAAAACAACATCTCAGGTACACACACACGCTCGACAAACTGCACTTTGATCTGCAGTATATGATTTGGCAGAGTGGGGGTGTCTTTATATGCAAAGCTTGTCACACATTAGAACAAATTAATGGGAGGAACATGGGGCTGATTTCCATTATTGCCATGGCATTTCTCCCATACAGAGACGTATATTGCAGTGAAAAAGAATGTGACTCCACCCACTGGCCATGTGATTCTGAGCACCAATGCTGTCCATCTGAACATCAGCTGGAAAACTGTAGTTGGGAAATCGTATCCAGGTAAACACACCCAAACCCACAGACACACACACATATTTACGTCAATATAGGGCCACGGCATAGACTGAATTCATTTCAGAAGAAAAAGCAACCTTTGAACCTTGAAAACCTTTAGGAAATGTTAGAAATATTTAACTTAAATACATGTTCTTAAGTAACTTTTTTAAATACATGTTATTAAGTAATTATTATAACTAGGCACAACCCACCTCTACAGACCTACACACACAATTTGAAAACAGAACAGAAACAGAGTTAATCCCTTTGTCTGGACACTCTCCTCAGGTTTTGCCTACATGGGTATAATCAGTTATAAAACTCTTAACACCTCAGTCCTGGAGGAAACAAACACCGGGGGTAGAACCACTGACTACAACCTCAACTCTCCAATAGTGACGGTCTTTGTCAGCAACAAAAATACAGAACACCTGCCTGAGCCTGTTACCCTCACCTTCAAACACAATCAGGTAAACACACACACACACATACATGCACACATTTTAGCATGTTCTGTTTTCAATTTCAGGATCTGCTTCATTTCAAATGTATGCTGTTTTAAATATTCATATACCTAAAAGTATAAGAGAGAACAGGTCTGTTGAAGTAGACAAACGATAAATGTACCGAAACATTTGATAATAATAAGTGCATTTATGCTTTATGTATCTTATTCAAACACAGGTGATAAAATAATCAATTATTAACTGTAACTGTAGTTTCCATAGACTGATCTGTCCAGTGCCCCCATATACAATAAGCCTCTGAGTGGTTGATGTCATTGTACTCTGGAGTTCTTTTGGGTGCCTGGTTTACTGAACCCCACCCCAAGTTTCTCTCAGTTCTCCTCCCATCTCTCAAGATCAGCTTGGTCCCTGTGATTCACAAACACAGTTGAACACTGATTCCTCGACTTACAGCTGCTACAAGAATTGTAACACTGCATGGTATAAGAGTCTCAAACTCATGACGGTTCTCTTCTGTGTAGGAAGTTGTCTCTGAGAGTAAACCCTCCTGTGTGTCCTGGAGCAACACTAAATGGACTAAAGATGGCTGTAAACTTATCCATTCCAACATCAATCACAGTGTGTGCTCCTGTGATCACCTGTCCACCTTCGCTCTCATCATGCGGATAGGACAGTGTCCATATGATGAAGTAAGATATTTAAGATAAAGCAGGAGAAATAACATACTTTACAGAAAGATGAAGTGTGCCTCAACACACACCAAAAGTAAATCTCACCAGTGTTGACTTCTGAGCATTACATTATAAGAATATTAGAGTTACCCTGGATCACCAGCCTAAGCTCCAAAAACGTAGAGCAGGTGAAACCTTTTAACTTTTCTGTTAATGTTTTGAAATGTAAAGATGCACTCTACTGAACACTAGAGAAACACAGAGAGACAAAAAAGGAAGGCAGCAACTAAATTAAGCAAAAACTAATCTAGCTCCATAATAGAGACTGAGTAGGAATCAAATGCTGGATTAAAGCTGCTTTGTCAAAAGTGTATTTAATCTTTGAAAACATCATGCCATCCCCTTTCACTCTAATTGTAACACTTAGTCTTAAATATCCCTTGAAAATGTACCATGTATCAGAATTCTAGAGAGGGGCAGTGTAGTGGCTGTTGTAACAGTTTCCTGAGTGTTGTTTTTTCAGAACAATACTGTGATGATGGTGATTGGGATCCTAGCTTTATCAGTGGGGATCGTGTTCCTGACCTTATCCCTGGTCACATTTGTAAATTTTCAACGGAACCCAAGACTGACCAACACCGCTCTGATCAACCTGTGTTTAACCCTGCTGCTGGCTCACCTCCTCTTTCTGCTCACACAGATATTCCTGCATTACATAAAACCTCTGCAGGTGAGTGGAATTACCTTTTTAGGCACAGGGTCAGTTTCACAAAAATGTTTGGGCTGCTGGAGGGAAGGAATTGTACACAGTGCCATATAAAGTAAGCAGAGATGCATCACTGTATATTTTTGATAGATACTAAACACTGTAGACAAAGAACACCCCACAAGACCTGCCTTTTTGGAGATGCTCTGTGTACAGCAGCACAAAGAGAGCGTGAAGGCTAAGAACATACCTCACTGTTGCTTATCCCCAGCAAACAGCCATAAACATTTGGTTCAATTATTGTAACCTCTAAGACTTGCATATACAGCTTTTCATGATCTCCAAAGAAACACTCAGTTAAGGTCTTATCTGACATCCTCACACCAGGCAATTCAACATTGGGCAGCCGTGATCTGGTGGTTAGGGAAGTGGACGTGTAACCAGAAAGTTGCCAGTCCATTCCCCACAGACAGCAGGTCATGACTGAAGTGTTCTTGAGCAAGGCACCTAACACCCAACAGCTCCCCAGGCACCCACTGCTGCGGGAATGTGCTCACTGCCCCTTAGTGTTCACTAGTGTGTGTGTAAATGTGTTTCACTGCATGGATTGGGTTAAATGTGGAGAACAAATTCCTCTGTGTGCAAGCACAGTGGCCAATAATATTTTAATTCTAATTCTAATTTGTGGCCAGCACCTGTTTTCATTTCACAATGTCAGATAAGGGTGTACCACAGCCCTCTCTCTCTCTCTCTCTCTCTCTCTCTCTCTCTCTCTCTCTCAGGTGTTGTGTGCAGTGCTGGCAGTTGTTCTACATTTCTTCTTCCTCTCTGCTTTTGTGTGGATGTTCATTGAAGCTGTGATGCTCTTCATCCATGTGAAAAACCTCACTAAGTTAAGATCAAAGAAGGAGGGTCTTAAGTGGAAATACTTGGTTCTGACTGGATACATTATTCCTCTGATTGTGGTGGGTGTGTCTGCTGGACTGGTTCCTAAAGGATACGGCAGTGAACAGTGAGTGTGGAGTGAATGGGGTTTATTTAATCAGGGTGGAGTTTAGTTTTGAGAAAGACATAATCAAAATGCCTAAAATAATAAAAAATAACAGTGTGTGTGTGTGTGTCTCTTTGTAGATGTTGGCTTAAGAAAGATAAAGACTTTGTGTGGAGTTTTCTGGGGCCTGTTTGTTTCATTCTTGCTGTAAGTAAATCATATCTAAACATTTTAAGATTGTCTGTTGGTTTTTGAGAGCAGGGGTCTGTAATGCAGCAGCCATGTATAAAGGCACAAGTGTCAAATCAAAAGGGATTTTCTGAATATTTTTCACGAAAGAAGTAAGTACACAGATCACAATGGCAAGCACATAATAAAAATTCAAATACAAAAGAAGCAGTGGTGTAAAAAATCACGAACACAGACCAGGAACACCTGGAGACAGTTACTGTAGCTAAGGGAAGATGAGGGACATGGCAAAATGAAGGAGAATGTGAGAACACAAAAAGGCAGCACCTCAATTGATATCTGCTATTGGTATTTTGCCATATCAAAGAAGTGCTTCTGGACATTAAGGGCATTATGACATCAAACGTGTTCCACAGTCATATCACCCACTCCCACATCACTGCAATATAAGTTTGATATCAGCTGCTTATTCTGTGTATTTTTGTTTGAAACTTCCATCTCCACCTTCCTCCTCTGCAGTATCTACAGACACTAGAATGTAATTGCTTTGACATTTAATGTGGAACTGGGTATTCTAAGACTTAATATATTGAAACTACATTATACTAACCTAATACATTCATTCATTCATTATCTGTAACCGCTTATCCAATTCAGGGTCGCAGTGGGTCCAGAGCCTACCCTGAATCATTGGGCGCAAGGCGGGAATACACCCTGGAGGGGGCACCAGTCCTTCACAGGGCAACACAGACACATTCACTCACACCTACGGACACTTTTGAGTTGCCAATCCACCTACCAACGTGGAGCACCCGGAGGAAACCCACGCGGACACGGGGAGAATACACCAACTCCTCACAGACAGTCACCCGGATCGGGAATCGAACCCACAACCTCCAGGTCCCTGGAGCTGTGTGACTGCGACACTACCTACTGCACCACCGTGCCACCCTAACCTAATACACTAGTTGTTAAAGTTTATAATGAAAATACAGATATTTGTGGTTTCTACAGTCGCCTGCACCACCATCTGGCCACTGATTCACAAAGGTTTCATAACCCTCTGTTTGTAGTGTGCCCCTGTAATATATTTTTACATGGTATTTCACCCTTCCCTCTGCTCTAACCCTATTTCCTAACAAGAATTGAGTCATCCCTCCCCTAGGAAAAAACAGAGTGATAGGGCTATTTTACCACACAAACATCCAAACTAAGCCAAGCCACATTATCAACAACAACAAAAAAACTTAACAATGTACACAGAACACATTCAATAATGATACAAACAAGAGCTATAAGTTCTTGTAATTAATAATATATTCTATATTCTATATGCATATAGGAAGAAATAGAGCCAGCATGAATCTCACTGAACTAGCATTAACGAGGCCAAATAACTTAGCATTCACAATCCTTGTTTAACCATTAATATATAAAGGAAACTCAACATAAACTAATACATGTATCTGATACATTCAAAATTACCCCCTCACAGTCTCATGAACAGACAGAAGCATACAGTACATGAAATATAGATTTAGTTCCTCCCACTGAAAGAGGGTCAAATAGCAGATAGGAAAGTACTGGAATATTGTAGCTTCAGCAGCATTAATTAGACCTTTCCACAAGATATAATTGGACAGACAGTTAAGCCATCCTGCCCAGTGATTGGTTGGACTACTAATAAGAATATTAAGTGTCGGTTCTTACTGGCCCAGAAGGGGGCGCAACAAATAATTCTTTTCAAAAAAAGTTTTTTTATTTATTTTTGTATTTATTATTTTTTTTTTCCAGGCCAACACACTTCTCTTCCTGAGCATCTTGATCATTATGACCTCAACTTTGAAAAAAATGACGAAAGAAAATCTGAAAACCAGACACACTGAGCGTGACCAGCAACTCTTTAAAAGTGTAGTCCTGAAAACCATGATCCAGTTCTTCATCCTCGGCTGCTCCTGGGTCCCTGGGTTCTTCACAGGCTGCAGTAAGGTTTTGGAAATTATGTTCCTGCTCCTCAACTCCCAGCAGGGAACATTCATCTTCCTCATCCACTGTGTCTTCAACCAAGAGGTCAGTCTTTACCTGCTCCACCTTAGGGTCAATCCAACTGACCCACCATTTCCCAACAAACACCAACATTATCCTGTTACTAGCTGTGTGCTAGGATGATGAATAAGGAATCCATCCAACAATCACATAAATATAGCGAAGTTATACTGAAATGAATACATTTCAACATTTCCTACCAACACTGTGTATTATTACATTTATCAACATTATATTCCTATACTATTTACTTTATAGAACCTAGCAAAACAGCCTAAGGATTTCTGTGTCCCTAATACACCCGAAGTCACAAAAGATTTTTATTATTTTTCAGACATGGTCCATATTATATTATCTACTTTTTTCTCATTCACACTCTGACTCTTTATATTCTTCTACTTCCAGGTGAGGCTATTGTATGTGAAGTGGTGGCGAAATCTCCGTGCAAACCGTACTCCGAAAACTGAAGTACATACTGATACTACAACATCAAAGTTCTAGATTTAAGGATTATCAAGCATCTTCAAGTTTAATCATTTATTGCTTATTTCAGTGATAATGGATTATTGACAGTCTTACTTGTTTTATTTTAGAGTTAAATTTATTATTTTTTTTTTATCTATATGCTGCTATGCTGATGATACACAGAATAGTTGCCACATTAAACATAGAGAATCATTACATGCATCTTTTCTTTTGTCTTTTATTCTTGAGTTAACTAATTGGTTAAAATCTAATTCCTCAACATAAATGCTACAAAATCTGAGTTATTAATTGTTGGTACCAAATCAGCTATCTCTACCTTTCCGAATTACATCCTTCCAGTTTGTAACACATTAGTCTATCTCCTTCAGAGTGAAATCTTGGTGTTATATTTAACTCCTCCTACATCTCCTTTGCTAATCATATTAAACCTCTGATGAAATCTACTTGCCTCCATCTTTGTAATGTTGTCAGACTTTGCCCTGTACTCACCCTAAAGCTGCCGAGATCCTTATACATGCCTTCATCATATCTGGATGATCTAAATTAGATCATTGTAATATTTTATTCTATTGCTTACCAACCAAAACTCACTATCATCTTCAGTACATCCAATTTCTGCAGCAAGAGTCTTGGTAACCACTAAGATGTCTGCTAATATCACTCCCGTCCATCTTACACTGGCTACAAATCACACAATGCCTCCAACACAAAATCCTCCTGTTAACCTTTAAAGTCTTGCATAATCTCCTTCAATCTATTCTGATTATATCCACTTCTAAGGAATGTATTTATTTCCCTTAAGCTATAAACCATCCTTGAGTTCTTTGAATGGCACAGTGTATGTTTATCTTATCATTATTATAATCATCATCATTGACTAACTCATTAGTTTGACCATTTATTAATTTATCATGGACCATTATAATTCATAAAATGTTTTAACTCCTGAAGTTTTTTTAATAAACTGTTTAATAAACAGTTTTGACTTAGTAGACCACCTTATTACATGATTTATGTCCAAATTTGAAACACTTTCAATGATCTAAACAACAACACCAGACAATCAGATTCAGTCTACTAGACTCAACACCCCCAAACTTACCAATCGTTTCTACATCTTTACTACATCTTTTCTCTACATGCTGTAGTTCATTCATTTATTCATTCATTATCTGTAACCGCTTATCCAATTGTCGCGTTGGGTCCATTGGGCGCAAGGCGGGAATACACCCTGGAGGGGGCGCCAGTCCTTCACAGGGCAACACAGACACACACACACACATTCACTCACACACTCACACCTACGGACACTTTTGAGTCGCCAATCCACCTACCAACGTGTGTTTTTGGACTGTGGGAGGAAACCGGAGCACCCGGAGGAAACCCACGTGGACACGTGGAGAACACACCAACTCCTCACAGACAGTCACCCAGAGCGGGAATCTCCAGGTCCCTGGAGCTGTGTGACTGTGACACTACCTGCTGCACCACTGCGCCGCCCTGCTATAGTTCAACTAGACTAAAATAGATTATGAACATTTTCTGTACTGGCAGAGGTAAATGTTATAATACTGTTTTACCTTACATTCTATATTCCTAGGGTGCATGCCCAGTGTTAACCATATCACTACAGCAATGAATGATTTACTGTGGTTTCTGAAAAAATGACCTGAACCATGCTGTCTCACCTGAGTCCAGTCTGTATTTGGATATACAGAACATAATTCCCTAGAATCTCATCAAGAAGGACATTGGGAGGATTATCCTAACAGATAATCACATTGTGACATTATCAAACTTGTCAGCAGCAGGCAGTGGCAGCCTGTGTGCTGATTTTGGATTTCAAATTATATTTCTGAAAAATATTTTATAATTTTATGAATGCCTTACGCTGAATATTCTGAATACATATCATCCCTTCACAGGACAGCTATATTATTAGGCAAATCTTCATTTGAAATATCAATATAAATGATAAATGTAGTTTATATTTGGTTTGGGTGGCACTGCAGGTAGTGTTGCAGTCACACAGCTCCAGGGACCTCCAGGGTGTATTCCTGCTGTGCGCCCAGTGATTTCGGGTGGGCTCTGGACCCACTGCAAACATGAACTGGATGGCGGTTGCAGATAATGTATGTATGAATGAATATTTGCTTTCTGGCTTGTTGATAATAGAACATCCTGGATTTTTAAACTGTTGCAGTGGTTTTTTATGGAATTTTAAGTTGGTGCCACTTAACGATTGATAAGGTATCTCCGATAGCTTTTAAGGTTATTACTATGGTATATTTCAAGTGGTTCCAATGTAGTTTAATGATTAAAGGTGGCAAAACAGGGTCAGACTGGGACTCTCAACTAATATACTTTACATTTGCACACCACAAAGTGCCATAAGAGATGGCCAGGTTCTCACCTTTCCAGCTGCTCTATGGACGGGAGATTTTGAGATATTTAGAAATATTCAAAGAAACCACCGATGGACAAAACACAGTTTAGAGGTTTAGTGTCCTCTTGCACATCTTAAAGATGTCAGAGAAGATGATGAGCATGATAGAGATGTTTCAGAACCTGGAGCAATCAAAGACAAATCTACCAAATATCTGGTATGAAAAGAAAATAATGCTTAAAACAGGTGATAATCATTTTGCTGATGACAGAAACAAGCTTGCTGGTGAATTGGCACAGACCACACAAGGTCTTGTATCAACTAGACCATTCGTGAACTGTTGGACACTATAAGAACTGTTGAACCTTAGTCATTCCACATAAATATGCATTGACAATGAAGAGAGCAATAACAAAATCCAGCAATTGGAGAGGATGGTGAGTGTGTGGTCCACCTGAGATCAGAACAAAAAGGAGGAAATACAGAACATCATCCCCTAGAAACTCATCAGGAAGGACCCTGGCAGAATTATCCTAACAAATTATTGTTTTGTGACAATGACCTTTGGATTACATGGTGCAGAAACAACCTTGAGTGGCAAATGGCAATACCACTTACAACATGTGAGGAGGATCAGTGAGGTGTGTCTGACAGCATAACCAGCAAAGTGTCACTTGGCAAAAACTCTGTCTTCTGCATTGCATAGGTACTGGTCAGTGGTGTCATCAGACCTCAGATGAACAAAGTGACTGTGTGGACCCAGAATGTTGTCATGTTCTGCCAGTTTCAAGGCAGAGCAGTGATGGTGCAAGTGTACCAGTCTGACAGCAGGCATTTTCTTGGAGAGAAGAGCTAGAGTAGCGCAAGTGAGAGCAGTCATCTCTTAGAGCTTGCAGATGGTCTCTAATTTGCCAGCTGTTTATTTTTTTTTTCTTTCCACATTAAATGATGCTGCAGTTACATTCTGCATTTTAGCACTAAGCATTTAATAAAATGCTGTGTAAACTCCCTGAATGAAAAAAGAAAAATACATATGGTGCAATGGTACAAGTTACATTTATAGCATTATCTAAGATTGAACAGGGAGTCTGGCAAATAACTCGCTAACTACAACCTCATATCCAGTCTCCCATTTCACCAACACACTACATAACAGTGGGAGGCATTTACACAATGAGAAGAGCTAGGAAACTGCCAATGAATGTAGGATTTTCCCGATCTGCTCACCCTGTCCAAAAGCACTTCCCACATGAGCGGGTGCGGAGAAGAAAGTTCAGACCTGATGGAGGCTTCCCAACATATGGCCATCCCAACAGTGAACACAAGAGGCTGAGAGTAGTACAACACAGCGGGTTTGTTGCATCTTACTCTGCTCAAGACTCCTTTACCCCAATGCCTTTACCACTCAGGAACACTGTACTGAAAGAAGAAAGTGTAGCTACTCGATGATATGAAGAGCACAGGTTTCGGAGGTGGAGTTTAATGCATGTGTCAGACTCCAGCCCTGGCAGGTCACAGCTCTGTAGACTTTGGTTTTCATTCACATTCTATATGTCATTAAAGCCTTCATCAGCTGAGCTCAGCTCAGCAGATCATTCTTATTTACCCAGAGCTGTGGACTATATCTAGTCTAGTTTAACATGCCAGAATTTTTCAGTGTAATCCTGCCCTCTAGGGGTTAACATGAGAAAGGCAATTGTATTTGCAGAAACTTCCACCAACTTTTAAATAACCTGCATTAATAAACTGTTGGGTTGTAAACAAAGTGATGGAGGATGATTTAGGTCTAGAGAAACTTACTAAGTCAGGATTTCTCAAAGTTGTGTTGAATGGAACCAAACATCCTCCTCTTAAGGCTCCTCACATATCAAATGTTGTAAACATGACATTGTTTCACCAGGGTTTGAAAAGGTTTTGGCCACAAACATACAGCAATCAGCTACAAGATTAAAACCACTGAGAGGTCAAGTGAATGCAAGTATAACCATTTTCAATGGCATCTGACAGATCAGTGCATCCCAGCTTGCAGCATATGGGTTTAGTAGCTACAGACAGGGTTTAGTAGCTACAGAGTCAGAGTACCCACGCTGACCACTGACCTCTGCCAAGAACAGCAATATTCAAATAAATATCTGTTAAAATTATTGTAACCTTAAGATTACCTGCCCCTCTGTTTGCCTTTGTGTTGAAGTGTATGTGTTGATACTCCCCAGTGTTGTTTTCTTTCATTTTACACTGCTTTTATACAAACCGGATTCCAAAAAAGTTGGGACAAGTAGCAATAAGTGGCTGGAAAAAGGAAATTTAGCATATAACAAACAGCTGGAAGACCAATTAACACTAATTATGTCAATTGACAACATGATTGGGTATAAAAAGAGCTTCCCAGAGCATAAGTGTCTCTCTGAAGCCAAGATGGTAAGAGGATCACCAATTCCACCATTGTTGCACAGAAAGATACCAGAATGGTGTTACCCATCGTAAAGTAGCAAAGACTTTTAAGTTATCATCATCAATCGTGCATAACATCATCCAAAGGTTCAAAGTATCTGGAACAATTGCTGTGCGTAAGGGTCAAGGCTGTAAAACTCTACTGGATGCTCGTGATCTACAGAGAACATTTGGCGCATCATAAAGAGGAAGGTGCAACAAAGAAGGCCCAAGACGATTGAACAGTTAGAGGCCTGTATTAGACATGAATGGGAGAGCATTCCTATTTCTAAACTTGAGAAACTGCTCTCCTCTGTCCCCAGACGTCTGTTGAGTGTTGTAAGAAGGGGGATGCCACACAGTGGTAAAAAATGGCCTTGTCCCAACTTTTTAGGGATTTGTTGACGCCATGAAATTTTGAAACAACATATTTTTCCATTGATCTGTGATTTGTGTTCTATTCTGAATAAAATACTAGAAGTTGGCACCTCCACATTACATTCAGTTTTTATTCACAATTTGTTTAGTGTCCAAACTTTTTTGGAATCTGGTTTGTACTTATTGGTCAGAGCTAAAACATTCTTTAGTTTCCTAGTTGTTTAGGTCTAGTTCGCTCATTTCTTTGGTGTTTCTTCCCCATGTTTTCCACCTTAAGCTTTTCTCTTTGAGATATGACTTTGATCATTCGTGCCCATGATAAACTGGGTTCTAGAAGCAGGAGGATACACACATTGTATTATAGCAATAGTATTACTGGGGTTTAAATGCATTGGTAAATATAGTCTCATGGCAGTGGAGCTATGTCAAAATCATACAACACAGACATAATCTCTTACTATCTGTCTTTAACATACTGTGGTCACTGATGCTAAAGGAAAGATATGTGAGCATCATCTTTTACCATTTCCAGAGAAAGAGGAAGAAGCTAAAGCAGAGAGTGGGCACACAGGGACAACCAGTCAGAGGTACAATTGACCTCTGAGGAGAATAACACTCACACAATTGTAAAAACCAGTGGACAGGAGTTCAGTTAAGGATGTGTCAGGACTGCAGGGTGGACTGACAGAGGCGGATGTACTTGCTATAACAGTGACTTTATTTAAACAAAAGATAACAAAACAGAAAGAGACTTGCATACCAGACAGAATACGTAAAGAAAGAAATTCTGAGACAGACTTAGACAGGATGACCTGGACAGAGGGGCTTAGACAGAGAGAGGGAATTGACAGGAACTGGACAGACAAACCTAGACAGATAGAACTAAACAGAGATCTAAACAGAGAGAGCTTAAACAGACTAAACTTAGAAATAGAGATAGACAGACAAACCTAGACAGAGAGAACTAAACAGACAGAGAAAGCTAAACAGACTAACCTGAACAAGTACACAAAGCACAAGGAAGGAACAAACATACCAGATTGACAAACAAAGGGAAGAGAAGCAAATCAAGGAACCATCAAGACAGACAGACTAGAGAGAGTGAAACAAATGTCCAACAACCAGGAAATGACACAAAGGAACTTAAATATACAACACAGACAAGGGACACCTGGAACAGAAAATGAGGAGGCAGGATTACAAATAAGACACAACGAGAGGGTGGAGCTAAGGAGGGACAAGGGCGGTCACAACAACAACAACAAATAGCCATGTGCTATGTGAGCACATGGTGGAAACAGACAGGGCCAGGGTGTGACATGAAGACCCTCTACATCTTCACCTTCATTCTGATCTCTCCGTTTCTCCGTGAATGATTACACAGAAATATATGATTCAGATTTTACATCACAACAGTGGTCAGTACATTACTGTCTCAGAGCGACAGGTCCTCCATCTCTGAAATGAAAAGCTCTAAAGTTATCAGTTTGAAAATCAGTGATGTACGAGGAGAAGATGGATTTTAATAGTGTGGAGGGTGGATTTTAGGTCAAGGTCTAGATCAGTCTGTCTGTCTGGGTTACTGACTGACATATTCTGAGATTCTCTGTTGCCAGGGGTCTGTATTGAAGCATGGAGGAAGGAAACATTTAAGCTGTGTTTGCTAAGTCCACATAAACACCACACAAATCAAAACTGATTTGGGAAACTTTTTCACAAAATAAGCAAGTACACGAATCACGATGGCAAGCACATAGCACAAATTCTAATGAGCAGAGGTATATAAAATCATGAACACAGACCAGGAACACCTGGAGACAGTTGCTGGCTTTGGCCACAGGCTAGGGGAAGATGAGGGACATGACAAAATGGTGGAGGTTGTTACACGTCTAGCATAAAACACCAAATAAATAAGGCAGGGTAGGATGTTGTTGGGTTCTCAAACAGGAAACCGATTTGTTGTGAGAGTGGTTCTACAAAACATGTTCATGATGAAAACATAATTATTTTAACAGTATGAACCAGTAATTTTTCTGGACCTTTCAGCTATTCCTTATTAAAGACTTGGTTTTAAAGTAAACTCTTCTGTGTGGGGATGCTTTTATAAAGGGAAAAATTTTGTTTGTCTTTTTGATTGTGCTGCTTTGAGTTTATAGCTCACATCTGTTGGTTGCTGTTCTTTTTCTTTGTCCGTGTGAAAACAAAAACAAAAAAAAACTGCAATAACTATCTGTAAATAACTGTGAAAATGATCAGCTGCGAACAGTTATTAGGAGGGAAGCAGTGAGAAAAAATGAGTGTTCAGAGATTTGAGATCACTTTTCATCAGATATGATACAGCATTTCATAAGAATATATTACAAGGAAAAAATAGAACTTGAACTTGAACATCATATTTCTCACAAAATGATCAATTCCCACAGCAAACATACATTCACTGCCCTGTCCACAAGAACTCTCATTGCTTGAGCACCATATTCTGTCCATGTTCATTTTTAGTTCCTCCCACAGCAAGCCCATGTAATGATGCGGTAAATGTCAGCAGGTTATCAAAGCCCTACCTGGGAGTTTGCGGATCAATTTTAGAACTTTAGAACTGTACATAAAATAACAGAATTAATACCTGTCAGCAACAGTGTGATAGTTATGAATGTTATTACAACAGTGTAGTTTTTCTAATGTGCTTTATCAAGTATACTGACATTTTGAAGACATGCATGAAAAATTATTAAGTTTTATCAGTTCCCTTTATTGAAAAAAATGTAATGTTTTAGTGATCTGGAGCACATTTTAAAATCAGTAAAAAGACAAACAAACAAAAAAAATAGATACACAGATATTTATCATATACACAAAGCACTTTGTGGTTTTGACCACTAGATTGTACACGTTGCTTTCTCCATTTCAGAAAAAAAAAGTAGATGATCAAAAGTTTATATGTAAAAAAAAAAAATCATTTGGCTGTTTTCTCTTTTTATCTTTGAGAAACCAGAAGCTTTGTCTCTGAATAAACCAGTTTAGAAGGTGGCCATATTTAAAACTGTCAGAGCAAAGCAATCAGAAGTCTCTGAATCATCCAGGCAATTAGGAGTCCAGGGCCACTTCAAAACTTGCTAACAACTGATTTTGTAGATTTTTAAAAAGATATTACTCATTAACTAATGGTAAATATATATATATATATATATATATATATATATATATATATACTGATGATTTTGTTGCAGTAGTGAGGAGTCCTTACACTTTCTGAGAATGATGTATATGTTATTATATTGCTCTTTATCAAGTACTGGAATAAGGTAGCGGAGTCAGTGATCATTAATTATTATTTGATAAATAATTAATTATTTAATTCATATTGTTAAACTCCATGGTTGGGAGTCATTAAGTAATATGTAGTGTCTTTACCTGTCCAGTTTCAGCTTGGACAAGTAGGCTATAATGATGAGCGACATTACACATATAAAAGCAGAATTAGCTAGAATTAATTATTATTAATGAATTATCATGTTCATTGACCCACTGTAGGTTCTTGGCTCCAAAAGTATTTATTCCATACAAGAAAGGTGCACAGACAAACAAATAACCAAGGACTGGTTTTATCATACAACTGGTTTATTAAATGTAATATCAAATAACGAATGTTGATTATATATTCATATAATGAATTGGGCTACAGCACTACATGAGGGAGCAGGGAGATTAATAAATGAGGGAATTACCCTAAATTCTAAAAAGGCTATATTTATCCCATTAAAGCATTCAGCACCAATCTCCTGAGATATGAAATAATTTAACCAGTGATCTTACATGTCCCTTGAGAGGAGTGGAGATGTGATGTGTGGGGTCACAGATGTGCTGGGCTTTCTGGAGCTTCTTGCAGACTTTGTAGCATTGCACCTATTCTTCCATTTGGGCTTTTGGTCATAGACACAGCCTAGGACACGATGAACACTCTGTCGGAGCTGGTGGCATTCTGAGGGGCATGTGAGATTCTCCTTCGCTGCTGATCATCCTCCTTTTGAGAGATACGTCCATGCATTTCTCTCCTGGGCCTTTGCTCAGAGATACCACCTCAGAAGGTTATCATTCTGAGAGAGCATGTGACCTTCTCCTTTGTCACTGATCCTCAAGCTCTAGTTCCACCACTTTGTGGGTCAGAGGCCTGAGGTCTCTTTCACGTTCTGGGTGTGGGATTGAGCTTTGCTGGATTTAAACTATAGCTTTCTAATATTACTACAAGAAATAAAAAATTAATTTCTGTTGTAATTTCTGGGCTCTCCTAGCTGAGCTTCCTGACTGGAAGCAGATTCACCCTTATGTGAATCTAAATTCATCATTCATTCCACCCCTCCTCTTTCCTTCTGTATTCTCTCTGGAATACAACAGACTGTTAGAGACTGAGAAGCATCTAGAAGAGCCTAGAAGCCTTGAAGAACTTTGAAGAGAGATCTAAGGAGCGTTCTGATGAGCTGAATGAACTGAACTGGAGAGCTTTCCGTGCTACTGGTTTTTAAACTAGATTTTAGGAAGATTTCTCGAAGGCCAGATTGGTTGTCAGGGATTGAGGATTGGAGCGCTTCTTGCCTCTGATTGTATGTTCTGGAGTGGCTTGTGCTGTGGTTTATGACACTATCTGGGTGTTATCTCAGATTCCAATCTGAGTTGTTGGAATGGGAAATGTCTCTGAAGTTGACCATTATTTTTTTTTTTTTTATTTTATTAATGCATATTCTTCACACTACCCTACAGTATGATACTTACACAACAGTTATGCATTATGACAAAAGAAAGATATTGATGTCATTAGAGAGGACAGTGTAAAGCTCTAAACTCTGAACATCTGCTAATAAAAAGAGATCATGAATGTGTTGTTGTTTAAGAGAGGACACAGCATCTGAGTTTGCTGTCAAAATAAAACCTTTTAGCTCTTAAATGACTATTTTTTTTTTAGTTAAGTGCAAAGTCTATAGTTCTCCAGTCTCTTTCTGACAGAGTTACTACTTTCATGCTCTAGATGGCAGTATAGGACCTCCATCACAGACAAACAGAGAATCAATAAGATGATGTGTGTGGTGACTCCACTCAAGTAACAAATAGGAATCAATGTTGAAAAATGCAGTATAGGAAAGTGTCCAGTGAAATGTCCAAAAATGTCCAAAGAACATATTCCACACTGTACTGAACAAATGTTCCTCAAAGCAGTGTAATAAATATAAATTAATCATTAATTAATTATTTAAGTTAATTGAGAAATTCTCGTATAATTTGGACACAGTATTACTAAAAGTATTACAGAAGGATACTAAGTTGCAGTCTATTACACCATCTATTAGTATATAAATAGTGAATCAAAACTACACTGAGTAATAAACTAGTGCTTAATGATTTACTAATAAGTAATGGATAATAACCAGTTAACTAACATGTAAGTTATAAATGGCTTATTAATGACTTGCCAACCTTTGCAAGCCCAAAAGCATTGGCAGATTTCTACTGCAGCTGACCTCTGAGTCAAAAAGGGAGTGGGCAGATCATCTGTTTCTGCAGATGCAGCTGAAAACAGTATAGATGCAGAGTGAGAGAGTGAGTGAGACATAACTGAGACAGAGTGAGTGTGAGGAGCTCTGAAATCTGTGTGAAGTGCAGTAGAGCTGGTGTGGATCTGTGAGGTCTGAACTCAGAATGAAGACCCTCTTCATCTTCAGCCTCTACCTGATCTCAGGTAAGAAACACACTTCTAAATCATCAGCTCTATCAGTAGTGTCACATCCAGCCTTTCTTCACATGGACATTCCTCCTCTTTTAGCAGCTGCTGGAGGATCCATGAGAGTGAGGGGATTTTCAGGAGGAGGAGTCCTCATCAAGTGCAGATATGAGAAACAATACACATCAAACACAAAGTATTTCTGTAAGGGTCCATGGTCAACCTGTGCTGACCAAATCAAGACAGATGTTAAAAATAAGTGGGTGAATTCAGGAAGATTCTCACTGTTTGATAACACCAGTGCTGCAGTTTTCTGTGTGAATATCAGAGACCTCAGTTTTAAAGATTCTGAAAAATATTGGTGTGCATCTGAAATACACGGTGGTGGTGACAGCGGCACCCAAGTGGAACTGAAGGTAGAAGAAGGTGAGTGTCTTCCTCACTGTCCTCTTTATGATCTGAATCCTCCAGCATCATTAGCTTCAGTTACAATGAGAGAAAACACAGCTCTTATGTTTTTTTTTAAATGTGTTACTAAAGGCAATAAGCTGAATTTACTTTCTTCATTAGAAAGGTGGCATAACTAAAGCTAAGTAAACTTGTGATTTTTAAGTGAGGTGATGAATGAGTTTTCTCAGTGAACTCAGTTTAACAGTGTTCTCACACAGAGACTAAGCTGCTGCAGTGTCCTCCACTGTGGAGACGGAGAGATGTCTGATTATAGCAGCAGCAGAGAGGATTTTGCAACATGGTTGTGCAATTAAGTTTTTTTTAAAAATATCTCAGAATCAGATCTGAATCACTTTGGAACAGCTGCACATCATTAAAGTCCACTTGCTCACTGATCGGTGTGGAGTTGTTTGTGGAGAGTTTGTAACTGTAGCACACAGTTGCCTCTTTGTAGTACAGGAGAATATTACAGAAAGATTTTGCAGTACAGTGAATATTATAGGGAGACTTTGGGGCACATATGTTAGTTTCTAAACCAATGTTAGATTGTAAGCCAACTTTATACCCATATGTCACGGGTATAGAATGCTTTGAGAAAGTATTCACTTATACCTATTTTGTTACATAACAATCTGAATGTAGGTGTTTTTTTAATCTGAATTGTATGTGATGAATCTGCACAAAATAATCTAAGTTTGTGAAATGAAATGAAATGAAATGAAAGGAGAAAATAATATATATATATATAATTATTTATAAAAGATAATTTTGGAAATAAAAAACTGAAAATAGGCATGTGCATATGTATTCACCCCCTTTGATATGAAGCTACCTTCAGAAGTCACATGCGTATTGAAATTAAATCCACCAGTGTGCAGTCTGTGTCACATAGTTTGTCAGTATATACACACCTTTTTTGAATGGCCCCAGACGCTGCAACACCATTTAGCAAGAGGCAGCCCTGACCAAAGAACACAATAAAGACCAGGGAGATCACCAAACAAGTCAGGGACATTGTTGTTGTGAAGTAATAATCAGGGTTGGGTTATAAAAATATAGCCAAATCTCTGATGATCCCCGGTGCACCATCAAATCCATTATTATCAAATGGAAAGATCATGGTACCACAACAAACCTGCCAAGAGAGGGTTGCCTACTAAAACCTTCAGACCGGGCAAGGAGGGTATTAATCAGAGAGACAGCACAGAGCCCAAATTTAACCCTGAAGGAGCTGCAGACTTTGCAAGCAGAGACTGGAATATTTGTCCATAGGGCCACAATAAGCCATACACTCCATAGAGCTGGGCTTTATGAAAAAAAGTTTTCACTTACAGACAAAAATATGAAGGCTCAATTTGACTTTGCCAAAAAGCATGTGGGAGACTCCCCGAATGTATAGGGGACAGTGCTCTGGTCAGATGAGACCAAAATTGAACTTTTCAGCCACCAAGGAAAATGCTATGTATGGCACAAAACCAACACATCTCATCACCCCAAGAACACCATCCCAGCAGTGAAACATGCACTGCAAAATCTTCGGTGTTAAATTAACACTCATGGTGTTAAAATTATCCCAGTGTTTATATAATTCTCACCAGTTCTGAGTTAAAATTACACTTTGAGTTGTGTTGATTTTTTAACTCTGAATTATTTCTGACACTCAGTGTTGTTTTGTGACAATAAATTATTGTTATGAACTATGAGAACTGGGTTATTCAGTGCAGTTTTTTGACATGTGATGGTGATTACGTGTTGCACCCCCACCATGAATTTTTGCACTAAATCTGTAAAGTATTCTCGACACATGCATGACTACAAAAACATTAACAGAAAAAGTACACAATCACTTAAACTACCATTGAACTGAACTCTTTATTCAGAAAATTATCAAAGCACCATGTGGATTGGCTATAAAATGTGCAGTTACAAAGAAAATAAAGGTACAACATTTAGGCTCTCATCTCCACCATAAGTATTTTGTAAGTCAAATGGCTTATAAATTACAAGACTGTCTGCTTTGATAACATCTTTCTCATCACTTTCAAATACTTTGAAGGCATGAAAATGCTCACTGAAATGGTCAACCACCAGCTTGTCCACTAGGAAGTAGATAACACTGTTGACTAAAACAGTCTTCTGTATTCTGCAAAAGACAGGCATTTCATTTTCAATCTCTCTGCAAATGATCAGTCCTGTCTTGTACTCTGTCCCACTGATTTTAATCCAGTTAGTAGAAAAGATGTCTTGTGGAACAATGGCATGAAATGCTCAGGCCAAGAGTTCTCTGTTGTCTTCCCTGACCACATTAAATGATTTCAAGGGCCCATAACACCCTATGTGCATTTGATGCTTTATTGCAAGTGATTTGGTTATGTTCTTAAATTTTTTCAGAGTATTTTTAAAAAACCCTTGGTTTTGCTTCAAATCTCATGCTCTACATATGAATTAGGGGCCCAATTTTTCTTATACAAGCTGGGTAGTGTATCATAAAGTGGTGTTTTGGGATTGGATTTCTATCTGGATACAACTGCTTGAACAAGTCATGATGCTCCATTATTAAATGCTTTAAATGTACAGCAATGTCCAATTCAAATTTCCTTCTGGCACAATGTCACCAAAAATCAAAGGAAGGTTTCTTACAAGACATAGTGTCTGAATGGAATTGAGACCTATTTTATTGCCACTGGTGTCCAAGTTAAGGACCTTAACTTAAATCGACCTTAAATCGACCTTGTAGGATGATTTTTGCACTCCAAGTACCCATAGTCGAAAGCATAAATTCTAGAACACAGATCAAGTTTTGACAAAAAATTTTCAGACAGATACTCCAACAGTAATTTCATCTCATACTGTGCCACCCCTTCAAGAATGTCATGCATTATGTCCGAAGAGAAATTTTGGCAAACATGAAAAAACTGTAGGCTGTTAAGAGTGGAATTGTGCTTTTAACCAAGCACAGGTAACTTCTGCGGGTCTGACTGCAACTTATTATAATGCATTTCAAAAGCTCTTTTCCAGAAATAACGTCCATTAAAAGACCCTGTAAACCCTAGAATTGTGTGCATCCCTAAGTTATCCCCAGTTATCTGACATATAGTGCCATGGACTTTTTCATTAGAGAAGGGTAAATCAAGGCCATTGTTCTCTAGTGTTTTGATGTCATTAATCAGAGGACACAGAATAGGATCAAATCCATATTTCTTCAAAATCATATTTCTTCAGTATGAAACAGTGCAATCAAATGTATGTTCATCACAGCAGAGTTAAATTTTGGCGGCTGATTTCTGAGGACAAAATAGAGAGCACCCAATGTGGGAGACTCCCTACATGTATAGGGGACAGTGCTCTGGTCAGATGAGACCAAAATTGAATTTTTCAGCCACCAAGGGAAATGCTATGTCTGGCACAAAACCAACACATCTCATCACCCCAAGAACACCATCCCAGCAGTGAAACGTGGTGGCAGCATTATGATGTGGGGTTGTTTTTCAGCAACAGGGACTGGGAAACTGATTCGAGTCGAGGGGAAGAAGGATGGTGTTCAAAACAGGGATATTCTTGAGCAAAACCTGTTTTCGTCTGGCAGTGATTTGAGACTGGGGTGGAGGTTCATCTTCCAACAGGACAATGACCCAAAGCTAAAAAAACACTTGAGTGTTTTAAGGGGAAATGTGTAAATGTATTGCAACAGTCTAGTCAAAGCCCAGACATTAGTCCAATTGAGAATCTTTTGTCAGACTTGAAGATTGCTGTTCACCAGTAGATTGCTGTTCCTCACTTGAGGAATGGGCAAAAATCCCAGTGGCAAAATGTGTCAAGCTCATAGAGACTCATCCAAAGTGACTTGCAGATGCTGCAAAAGGTGGCTCTACAATGTACTGACTTTAGGGGGTGGATAGGTAAGCACACTGACGATCCCTGTTATTTTGTCCTATTTAATGTTTGCTTCACAATAAAAAGAAAATCAAGCGTTCAGAGTTGTAGGCATGTTCTGTAAATGAAATGTTGCAAACCCTCAAATCATCACTTAATTCAAAGTTGTGAGGCAGCAAAACACAAAAAATGCCAAGGGGCGTGAATACTTTCATAAGGCACTGTATATAATACATTTGATCTGGTGTTTGTGTGTGTGTGTGTTTTTGTGTGTGTGTGTGTATTTACACAGAATTGAATTGTGATAAAGTTAACACCACGCCCACACAGGTAAATCATCACCTGTTCACACTTCTGTCTTTATTTAAAAATGTTAAATAATATCAATATTCACACATTTAACTAAAAAATGCGATCTCTCTCTCTCTCTCTCTCTCTCTCTCTCTCTCTCTCTCTCTCTCTCTCTCTCTCTCTCTCTCTCAGGCTGGAGTGGGTAAACTGTTGAGTCTGTTTGTGTCGAGTTGTGAGTCTCTGAGAAATCATACTGCTCCACAGCTCTCAGGAGAGTCTTTACTGCAGGTAACGAGCCTCATAATTTATTACAGATGAAGGCCATTTCAATTACGGTGACCTAAATATAAAATCATATACAGAAGAGTCCAGCTCAGCAGTACAGTCCACTAGTGCAGTCGTTCAGTTCTGCACTATTATGTGTTCTCATTGCCGTAGTCACGTTCAAGCAGGAGATCACTGATATTTCCAGGACAAGGGGTTGGTTCATCTGGATCAACTGGAGGTTTAATCCATAAGTGCTCAGATATTTCACACTAGAAAAGCTTCCCATATTTTACATATTAGTACAGGATATCCAGAGCTTCCTAGGAGGATGGCAAACTCAAACCATTCCAGAATTTTAACAGAAAACCCAAATCAGTGGTGATTTCAGCCATTTTGAAAAGGGGTCTGTCTCTCTCTCTCTCTCTCTCTCTCTCTCTCTCTCTCTCTCTCTCTCTCTCTCACACACACACACACACACACACACAAACACACACACAGAGATCTAACTCAGCTTTGTCCCTGTGTGTGGTGTGATTCAGGACCTAATGAAGGTCAGTGATGAGGTTGTGTCCAGTGGAAATATCAATGACGGCTCCACGCTGAGTGTGTTTCTCGGAGCAATGGAGGACACACTCCATCTTATCGGACCCCAGCTCGACCAGTCTGTCACCAGAGTGGAAAACAACATCTCAGGTACACACACACACACACACACACACACACACACACACACACACACACACACACACACGTCAAACTGAGCTGTGTTCTGCTATTTCTCATTTGGTGGCTTGTCCAACCTAGCAACTGTTGCTATGAAAGAACACTTTAGTAGGTGGAGCATGGGGATGATTTTCATTGTTGTCATGGTGTGTTTTTTTTCCACACAGAGGTGTGGCTTAATGTGAAAAAGGATGAGACTCCACCCAAAGGCATTGTGACTCTGGGCACCAATACTGTGCATCTGAACACCAGTTGGGAAACTGTAGTAGGGGAAAAGTATCCAGGTAAATGCCCCCCCCCCCCCCCCACACACACACACAGGTTTATTCATTCATTCATTCATTATCTGTAACCGCTTATCCAGTTCAAGGTTGCAGTGGGTCCAGAGCCTACCTGGAATCATTGGGCGCAAGGCGGGAATACACCCTGAAGGGGGCGCCAGTCCTTCACAGGGCAACACAGACACACATACATTCACACCTACGGACACTTTTGAGTCGCCAATCCACCTACCAACGTGTGTTTTTGGACTGTGGGAGGAAACCGGAGCACCCGGAGGAAAACCATGTGGACATGGGGAGAACACACCAACTCCTCACAGACAGTCACCTGGAGCCAGAATCGAACCCACAACCTCCAGGTCTGACACATAAAAAGATATTTAGTAAACCCTATAAAAATGTAAATACGTGTAATAAAACAAATCTAAACTGACACTTCCCACCTCTGCCTACAAACAGACGCACACTGTATGAATACAGAACAGAAACAGAGCTAATCTCTTTGTCCGGACACTGTCCTCAGGTTTTGCCTACGTGGGTTTGATCAGTTATAACTCCCTGATCTCCACCCAGACTTCAGTCATGGAGGAAACAAACACTGGGGGCAGAACCGCTGAGTACTACCTCAACTCTCCAGTGGTGACATTCTGTGTCAGCAACAAAAAGACAGAACACCTGCCTGAGCCTGTTACATTTACCTTCACACACCAGCATGTAAACACACACACACACACACAAACACACACACACACACACACACACTTTTTGCTTTCATTTCAACTTTATTCAGTTTTAAATATTCTTGCAATTTAAAGTACAACCCCAATTCCAATGAATTTGGGACATTGTGTAAAACATAAATAAAAACACAATATAATGAATACACTACAAAGACAAGATATTCAATGTTCAAACAGACATTTTTTTTTGCCAATATTCACTCATTTTGAATTTGAGGCCTGCAACATGTTCCAAAAGACTTGCGACGGGGCAACAAAAGGGAAATTTGAGGAATGCTAAAATAAAACCCTGTTTGTAACAGTCCAGGTTAATTGCAATGAGGTGGGTGTCATTATTGGGTATAAAGGGAACCGAAAACCAACACTGAATGCCCATGATCTTTGATCTATCAGGTGGCACTTCATTAAAAACCAACATCATTCTGTAATGTATATTACCACATGGGCTCAGAAAAACTTCAGAAAACCACTGCCAGTGAACACATTTCATTGCTCCATCTACAAGTGCAAGTTAAAACTCTGCCATGCAAAGCGAAAGCCATATATCAACAACACCCAGAAACACTGCTGGCTTCTCTGAGCTTAAGCTCATCTGAGATGGACTGATGCAAAGTGGAAACGTGTCTTGTGGTCTGATGAGTCCACATTTCAAATAGATTTTGAAAATCCTCTGGACCAAAGAAGAAAAGGACTTTCCAAATTGTTATCAGTGCAAAGTTCAAAAGCCAGCATCTCTGATTCTATGGGGTGTGTTAGTGCCCATGTCATGGGTAACTTGCACATCTGTGAAGGCACAATTAATGCTGAAAGGTACATACAGGTTTTGGAGAAACATATGCTGCCATCCAAACAATGCCACATTCTACACGTGTTACAACAGCGTGGCTTTATAGTAAAAAGGTGCAGGTACTAGACTGGCCTGCCTGAAGTCCAGACCTGTATCCCATTGAAAATGTGACCCTGGGCTATTGAGCAACTGAAGTTGTACATCAAGCAAGAACAGGAAAGAACTCAACTTTCCCAGTCTTTTGTTGCCCCTGTCCCAACTCTTTTGGAATGTGTTGCAGGCCTCAAATTCAATATGATTGAATATTTGCCAAAAAAAAAAAAAAAGTTTATCCGTTTGAACATTAATATCTTATCTTTGTGGTGTATTCAATTAAATATAGGTTGAAATGGATTTGCAAATCATCATATTCTGTGTTTATTTATGTTTTACACAATAATTCCCACCCCAAGTTTCTTCCCATCTCTCAAGATCAGCTTGGTCCGTGTGATCCAAATACACAACTGAACACTGATTCCTCGACTTACAGCTGCTACAAGAATTCTGAAACATGTTTTGTAACACTGCATAGTATAAGAGTCTCAAACTCATGACTGTTCTCTTCTGTGTAGGAAGTTTCTGAGAGTAAACCCTTGTGTGTGTCCTGGAACAACACTAAATGGACTGAAGATGGCTGTGAACTTCTCCATTCCAACATCAATCACAGTGTGTGCTCATGTGATCACCTGTCCACATTCGCTCTCATCATGCAGACAAGACCATGTCCAGATGATGAAGTAAGAGCGATTATAGTTGTATGTACACCAGTATATTAAATGTCAAGCAGGGGAAATAAGATACTTTACAGAAAGATGAAGTGTGCCTCAACACACACTAAAGGTAAATGTCACCTGTATTGACTTCTGAGCATTAGATTATATGAACATTATAGATACCCTGCATCACCAGCCTAAACTCTCAAAAGAAGGGCAGGAAGAACAGGCCTAGTTCTAGACTGCTTTGGTTGGGGCTACTGTCCTATTTCCCAGACTCCTTTGTTTGTGGCCGACAAATGCATCCAGGATAGCTTCAATTTAAGCTGAATACCTCAACTTTAAAGGGGACATATTATACCTCTTTTTAAGCAAGTTAGAATCAATCTATGGGCTGCAAAACATGTTCATGAAATTCTTGAACAATGTCACCAGCTCTAATCAAATCAAATCAAATTTATTTGTATAGCGCCTTTTACAACTGACATTGTCACAAAGCAGCTTCACAGTTTCAGAACAGAACATTTAAATCAAAGCCCAATGCAAGCAAGCCGAAGGCAACAGTGGCAAGGAAAAACTCCCTCGAGGCTGGAGGAAGAAACCTTGAGAGGAACCAAGACTCACAAAGGGGACCCATCCTCCTCTGATCAAACTATAGATTGAATTTTAAATGATCACCAATAAAGTGTCATTACGCTACATAATAATAATAATAATAATAATAATAATAATAATAATAATAATAATAAGGTGAGCAGCTGGTCTGGTCTGGTCTGGGCCGCAGGAGAATCCAGCAAACAGTCTTCCATCAGTGGGCCACCATTTTCTCAGAAAACAGTAAAGAGAAGCAGTTAGTTTGGTTGAGTGCAGCAGAGAATAAGAGCATGTGAATATTTTCATTAGTGTAGTGACGGATCTGACTGTAACAGACTGGGAGGAGGGAAACCAGAAGGAGCTCAGGCAAAGACATCCTTCCGCTCCAAACAAGAGAAATTGTGAGCACATCATCCGGGTTTACCCTGATTCTCCATGTCCATGAGTTCCTGAAATGACAACCTTAAACTAGACAGAGGTTAGTTGCCAAAGGCTAAACTGAAGGCTGTGTTTTGAGCCTAGACTTAAACATAGTGACTGTATCTGCGTCCCGAACACTAGCTGGAAGATTGTTCCAGAGCTGAGGGGCTTTGTAGGAGAAGGCTTTCCCCCCCCCCTGAAGTCTTATGAATTCTGGGTACTAGTAAGAGGCCGGCGCCCTGAGATCTGAGTAATCTTGGTGGTTCATAGTGTGTCATGAGGTCTTGCAGTTATTCAGGGGCAAGACCGTGTAGGGATTTATACGTGAGTAAAAGAATTTTGTAATCAATACGGAATTTAACTGGAAGCCAGTGAAGGGCCGATAAGACCGAGCTGATATGATCAAATTTTCTAGTTTTAGTGAGGACCCTGGCTGCAGCATTTTGAATTAACTGGAGTTTACTCAAGTTTCTGCTGGAACATCCTGATAAAAGTGCATTGCAATAATCTAATCTTGATTAAATAAAATCGTGAACTAATTTTTCCACATCTGGGAGGGATAAGGAATTTCTTAACTTAGCGAGGTTTCGAATATGTAGGAAAGCTGTTTTTGTAATGTTACCTATGCTGATCAAATGATATATCTGAGTCAATTATAACACCCAGATTTTTAGCTGATGAGCTAGGGAGAACAGGGAAGTCAAAATTATGTATTAAGTCTGATACCTTATTTATAGCAGGTTTTGGACCTAGAAGGAGAACCTCGGTTTTGTCGCTGTTTAGCAGAAGGAAATTGTATGACATCCAATGCTTCACTTCTTTAACACAGTCCTCCATTTTCTTTAGTGTAGGTTTGTCGCCTGGTTTGGCTGATATGTATAACTGTGTTTCATCTGCGTAATTGTGGAAGGTAATGCCATGCCTGCTAATAACTCTGCCCAGTGGCAGCATGTATAATATGAATTGTAAAGGTCCTAAAATGGAGCCTTGGGGAACTCCAAATCTCATTTTTGTATGAATAGAAGAAACATTATTTACTTTTACAAACTGATAGCGATCTGTGAGGTAAGACTTAAACCATGATAGGGCTGTTCCTGTGATTCCAACCATGTTTTTTAAACTTTCTAGCAGAATAGTATGATCAATTGTATCGAAAGCTGCACTGAGGTCTAGTAGAACTAGCATGGATACGTAGCCTCGATCAGAGGCGAAAAGAAGGTCGTTTGTTATCTTAACTAAAGCCATGCTATGGTGTGGCCTAAAACCAGCTGGAAATTTTTCATATATGTTATTCTTATGCAAGTATGACCTAAGTTGTTGGGCCACAACTTTTTCTAAGATCTTAGATATGAAGGGAAGGTTAGAGATGGGTCTGTAATTGGATAGTACACTAGGATTCAGATTCGGTTTCTTGATCAGGGGTTTAATAACTGCTAGTTTAAATGCTTTGCGTATGTGACCCAGTCTAAGGGACGAATTTATGATTGTTAAAAGGGGATTGATTATGACTGGTAATACTTCTTTAAATAGTTTTGTTGTTATTGCGTCAAGTGTGCAGGTCGTACAATTTGACGAGTAGATGATTTTCTCCAGTTCTAGCTGTGGTAGTGGGTCAAAGTCCTCTAGTCTTTCTTCTATGTTTTGTTCTATATCATCCACACCAGATGACAGACAGGCTGGATTTAGTAATATGGTATTTATTGTTTGTCTAATATTTTCAATCTTATTGTTAAAAAAGTCCATAAAAGCATTGCTGGTGTGAATGGCTGGGATCTGTGGATCAGTAGCTGCCCGATTGTTTGTAATCTGTGGATCAGTAGCTGCCCGATTGTTTGTAAAGTCCCTTGCAGAATGAGCCATTTAACCTCATGTATTTTTCTTTGTTCCCTTTGTCTGGTTTTCTTTCTCCTGTCTCTCTCATGCTTTGAGATGTCCTGCTGCTCTCCAGGTGTTTCCCTGATCCAGCCCCTGTGTATCCTGTACAAGATCCTGGCCTTGTCTCATCTACACTATCATGCTTGGCCATGCTGTTTTATCTCAAATTAACTCTGCACATACTTTTAACTCACACAGAAATCACTGATCGCCCCCTCCTTCCTCAGACTCATATATCACTAATATTCTACATTCACATTGCTATAACCCATTCATCTGTCATCAGTTCACTTTTACTTCTGCTCTGGTCTCTGTTGTGTCTCCGGCGTTGACCCGAGGAGGATGGCTTCCCCGTATGTCTTGGTTCCTTCCAAGGTTTCTTCCTCGTGCACTGAGGGAGTTTTTCCTTGCCACTGTTGCCCCTGGCTTGCTCATAGGAGGCTTGGACCTGGATCTCTGTAAAGCTGCTTTGTGATGATTTTTGTTGTGAAAAGCGCTATATAAATAAAAATTGATTGATTGATTGATTAACCCCCTGGAGTCTGAGGCATTTCAGGTGATCTGACATGCCTTGATATTTTAACAAATTTCACCTACTTAAAAAAAGTTTATTCCCAAAAAGCTACACATGTTAATAATTAGCACAATTCAGATCATGCTATTATCATATGAATATTAATGGGTGGGCTATCAAGGGTCGTGGTCTGAGTCTCAGAGAGAGACATGCCTCTTGTTACTTATCTTTCTATAACAACCAGGTAAAAATACATTTCTTTTCAAATGCCATGTATTTGAAAAGTAGACCCTTTAAGGTTTCTGGGTGTATGCTTAGTATGTTTCTAGAACAAAAACACACTGAGTTGCATTAGTGTTTTGGCACAAGTTTTGATTCATCCTGCTGGCAGATGAAAATCCATTCAGACCTTGCAAAATGCAATATAAATATTTCCCATTTTCTTTTACTGTGGCCATGTTTTTTTCCCTTTTTTATTGTCTTTCTTGTGTATGTGTATCAGTAAATGTGTTCAAGTCTTCACTAAATAGACAGGCAAGCCTCAAGGCCTTTTCACACGAGTATGATTTTTTTTGCACAAGAAGACTCTAGAAGACAAAACACCACATGGGATCCACACCTATCTCCAGAACAACACAGTATTTCCAAAGCTCACTGGGGGAGTTTGAGGTTCTGCGTCTGTGTGTTGACCCCTGCATTTTAGTTCTCAGTACGGTGGATATGTTTTAAGCTTTTGTGTTCTGCTACAAACAATAAAAGCTGTTTAGCCAACGCCACCCTGCTCATTTGTTTGGTCTGTAACCATGACAATGGAACTCTGATTGGTCGGCTTGATTTTTAACACATATGTCAATGCAGAAAAGAGAGCAATAACTGCTATAGAACGTCCAAACTAACATGAAGAATACATGCCAAAATTGAAAGCAAAACAATTATTACATTGTTATTACGTTGCTTGACCTCTTTACTGATAAACAATACACAAGGATTGCATTTTAAAAAATTACATGCTGAATTAGTGCCAAAATTGAAAACAATCACCTCAAAATGTAACCAGTACACACGTGTATTGCTTTACATTGTGAGATACTTTAAAAAATAAATGTCTCATTGAAATTCAATACACGTGAGGTTAATTTTGAACACAGAGTTGCGGAAAATGTGCCATAATGAAAAATAAATATTCATTACCTTATTGCCTATTACCTATATTGCTCTGTCTCTTACCAGAACCAACAAAACATGTCAATTTCCATTTACAGAATAGAATACTGAATTTGTGTCAGAAATGAACACAAACCACAGAAAAATGCAATCAGCTCAATTGTACTTTATTCCACTAATTCAGCAAGTAATTTCTTTAAGTGCAAATCCTCGTGTTAGGTTTTTCAGTAAAGTGTTCTTCATGTTAAAAAAAACGTGTGTGGATTGCATTTCACATTGTCATATTGCAGTGATTGCTTTTAAAACTGGCACTAATTCCTCTTCATTGAAAATAGAACAGGTTTTAATTGAAATGTGACGCAGGGTCACAGTCCGTCTGTTTTGGACTCGGGGTTAGGACACCATTAATATACGTGTGTTTGTTTTCAAAACTTGATGTGCATTTTATTCGTGTGTAAAAGACTCTGTGAAAAGGCCTTTATTTGTGTATGTTCCAAGTGTGTCTCTTAGGGCCTTTTCAAACTCCCTCAGTGAGCTTTGGAAACACTGCTGAATGTTGTTCTGTAGATTGGGGCACATTTAGTGTGGCATTTAGTTGCAGTGTTTACAGTAAAATAACAATTTCATCATTGTTCCTTCTCAATAAATCCTTTTATTCTTGCTCTTTCAGCGTCTTTCTGTGACGCTATCTATTGACATTTAGTGACTTTTCAAGCAAGCTTTAGCTATTTTCCTCTGAAAAGAGTTGGCAGCACTGGACTGATTTCACCTGCACAGCTCAATGTGAGTTGTAGCTGTCGACTCAGCTTCTTGGATCCGGGGAGTCTGTTTAAAATCATTTTAAAAAAGAATGCATGATGCAGCATTTGTTTAGTAATTGGTAGCATTGTTAGCATTAGCATTGTTATTATTAGTAGTTGTAGATTAATAGTAGTAGTAATACTATTCACCTTTACAGATTTCTTCAGCTAATTTGTAAAGAACACACAATCTTTACCACCAGCAGTAAGCCACACTTGGAGATTCTGGGGCATTGTAACAGTTTCATGAGTGCTGTTTTTTCAGAATAATATTGTGATAAAGGTGATTGGGATCCTAGCTGTATCAGTGGGGCTGGTGTTCCTGAGCTTATCCCTGGTCACGTTTGCTAATTATCGACGGAGCCCAAGACTGACCAACACCGCTCTGATCAACCTGTGTTTAAACCTGCTCCTGGCTCACCTCCTCTTTCTGCTCACACAGATATTCCTGCGTTACATAAAACCTCTGCAGGTGAGTGAAATTACCTTTTTAGGGGCAGGGGCAGGGGCAGCTTCGCAAAAAGGAGGGAAGGAATGATACAGAGTTCCATATAAAGTAAGCAGTGATGCATCACTTTATATTTTTGATAGATACTAACCACTGTAGACAAAGAACACCCCACAAAACCTGCCTTTTTTGCCTCTGTGTACAGCAACACAAAGAGAGGATGCAGACTAAGAACATACCTCTGTGTTGCTGATCCCCACTTACCAGCAAACAGCCATGAACATTATGTTAATTTATTGTAAGCCCTAAGACAGTAATTCATAAGACAGTATATCAGGTTCATAGTAAATTAACATTGGCCCCAAATATCACTGTCCTTTTTTTTTAAATAATTAGTATCAGCCTTAAATGTGCATAGAGATCAACCTCTACATTTAAAGAAACACTAAAATGATAACTTCATAATGACTGCAATGCTCCATTGAGCTGCAACAGAGAGAATACTGTAGAGCCTCACATATTTCTACTCTGGGCTCAGCACTGCAGAAACTGCACTATTTTGAAGGAGGGTAAGGATACACTTACAGTGCTGTAAAAATAATCACACTAGGGGGACCCCAAGGAGCCAAGTAAATACATTGACAGCTTTTATCTCCAAAGAAAAACTCAGTCTTTTCTCCAGTTCTCACACTGGGCAATCCAACATTTATGACCAGCACCAATTTACATTTCAAATATTACCTTTGTCATTTTTGTATGATGATGTCAGATGAGCTCATATCACATAATTAAAATAAACTTGTTTTAAATGACCTGCAATGCTGCTCTGCATCTCTCTCTCTCGCTCTCTAGGTGTTGTGTGCAGTGCTGGCAGGTGTTCTACACTTCCTATTCCTCTCTGCTTTTGTGTGGATGTTCACTGAAGCTGTGCTGCTCTTCATTCATGTGAAGAACCTCACTAAGTTAAGATCAAAGAAGGAGGGACTTAACTGGAAATACCTGGTTGTGATTGGATACATTATATCCCTGATTGTGGTGGGTGTGTCTGCTGTATTGGTTCCTGATGGATACGGCAGTGAAAAGTGAGTGTGGAGTGGGTGGGGCATCTTTAATCAGGGGTGGAGTTAAGTTAAAGGGAGTTTAATTTTGAGAAAGACATAATCAAAATACCTGAAACCAGGTTTCAGATTCAGGAACTTGACTGTGTATGATATGTGTATATGGGTGTGTGTGCTTTATTGTAGATGTTGGCTTAAGACAGATAAAGACTTTGTGTGGAGTTTCCTGGGGCCTGTTTGTTTCATTCTCGCTGTAAGTAAATCATATCTAAACATTTTAAGATTCTCTTTTGGTTTTTGAGAACAGGGGTCTGTAATATAAACATGTCCACAGGAACAGCACACAAATCAAAACTGACTTTTTGAAACTTGACATTTTCATGAAAGAAGCAAGATCACAACAAACACATAACAAAAATTTAAAGACAAAAGGAGCAGAGGTGTATAAAATCATGAACACAGACCAGGAAAACATGGATACAGTTACTGGGAGTGGCTAGGGGAAGATGAGGGACATCAAGGAACAAAACAACAAAGAAAATCAGCATCACAGAAGAAGACGGAGGGCAAGGTTCCTAATCCTTTTAACAGTATGGACAACAGTGATTTTTCTGAAGCTATTTCAGCTACTTTTCTTTATGTGAATGTTTTTATAAATAATAAAAAAAACATGTTTTTAGGTTTAGTTTTTCAGATTCTTTTGTCTTTAGTGATTTTTTGGACACTCAGCATTCCATGTCCAGCATGTGGAAAGGAAAGTTCTAATAGATGGATACATATCCCAAATAATAAGTGCTGGTATGTGACTCTTAGGTTGAATCCCCTTTCTAAATTTTACCCCTACCCCTTGTTTACGAGTGCTATTTTGCCCCTTAGAACTGAGTTAAAACATGTAGTGGTTAGAATCATCCCCTTTAATGTAATTATCTTTATGGACTTTAATGTAATTATCTTTAAGGCATTATGCCTTCAAATGTGTTCCACAGTCATATCACCCACTCCCACATCACTGTGATATAAGTTTGATATCAGCTGCTTATTCTGTGTCTTCTGTCTTCTTGTTTGAATCTTCTAGGTCCATCTTAATTTTTGCAGTATCTACAGACACTGGAATGTAATTGCTTTGCCAGTTAATGTGGAATTGGGTATTCTAAGACTTAATATATTGAAACTACATTAATCTAACCTAATACACTGGTTGGTATAGTTTATAATGTAGAAATTACTAATATATTTGTTTGCTTTGGTCTCCTGTACCACCATCTGGCCACTTATTCACAAGGTTTTTTTTTTTTTTGTGGTATTTCTTCCCTATGCCCTACCCCTCTTTCTTAACAAGAACTGAGTTACCTCACTGGCTAAGTTTCCCTTAGTTAAGATAAGCGTTTTTGTAGATGTTTTAGTGACATGATGTATGCTTGGTTGTGTTTTAAATTGATAAAATGGGAAATAAGTGTTTCAAAATGAGTTTTGTTTATAAACTTGGCACTAGCTTTAACGGCGCAAAGCTGTTTAAGGTTTAAATGACTATTCAGGAAGAAGCTGGAGAACAAAGCAAATAAACTGACCCATTTAAGGTGGAACTACAAACCGGATTCCAAAAAAGTTGGGACACTAAACAAATTGTGAATAAAAACTGAATGTAATGATGTGGAGGTGCCAACATCTAATATTTTATTCAGAATAGAACACAAATCACAGATCAATAGTTTAAACTGAAAGAATGTATCATTTTAAGGGAAAAAATGTGTTGTTTCAAAATTTCATGGCATCAACAAATCCCAAAAAAGTTGGGACAAGGCCATTTTTTACCACTGTGTGGCATCCCCCCTTCTTCGTACAACACTCAACAGACGTCTTGGGACAGAGGAAACTTGGACCTTTTTTGTCGCACCTTCCTCTTTGTGATGCGCCAAATGTTCTCTATAGGTGAAAGATCTGGACTGCAGGCTGGCCATTTCAGTACCCGGATCCTTCTCCTACGTAGCCATGATGTTGTGATTGCTACAGAATGTGGTCTGGCATTATCTTGTTGAAAAATGCAGGGTCTTCCCTGAAAGAGATGACGTCTAGATGGGAGCATATGTTGTTCTAGAACCTGAACATAGTTCTCTGCATTAGTGGTGCCTTTCCAGAAATGCAAGCTGCCCATGCCACAAGCACTCATGCAACCCCATACCATCGGTGATGCAGGCTTCTGAATGGAGTGTTGATAACAACTTGGGTTATCCTTGTCCTCTCTGGTCCGGATGACATGGCGTCCCAGTGTTCCATAAAGAACTTCAAATCGTGACTCATCTGACCACAGAACAGTCTTCCATTTTGCCACACTCCATTTTAAAAGACCCCTGGCCCAGTGCAAACGTCTGAGCTTGTGGAGCTTGTTTAGAAATGGCTTCCTCTTTGCACTGTAGAGATTTAAGGTTTGCACAGTGACGTTTAAGGGCCTGGAGATCACGAGCATCCAGTAGAGTTTTACGGCCTTGACCCTTACGCACAGCAATTGTTCCAGATTCTCTGAATTTTTGATGATGTTATGTACGGTTAATGATGATAACTTAAAAGTCTTTGCTATTTTACGCTGGGTAACACCATTCTGGTATCACTATCTTTCTGTGCAACAATGGTGGAATTGGTGTTCTTCTTACATTCCTGGCTTCAGAGAGACACTGACACTCTGAGAAGCTCTTTGTATACCCAATCATCTTGTCAATTGTCCTAATTAGTGTTAATTGGTCTTCCAGCTGTTCGTTATATGCTCAATTTCCTTTTTCCAGCCACTTATTGCTACTTGTCCCAACTTTTTTGGGATTTGTTGACTGTGAAATTTTGAATCAACATATTTTTCCTTTAAAATGTTACATTTGCTCAAATTAAACATTTGATCTGTCATCTATGTTCTATTACGAATAAAATATTGATATTTGCCATCTCCACATCATTGCATTCAGTTTTTATTCACAATTTGTTTAGTGTCCCAAGTTTTTTGGAATCCGGTTTGTATATTCTTGAATACAAATAATTAATGTGATGTAAATATTGGTTGAATAATTAAATCGTACAACAATTTGTGTGATTTAAATGGATAAATTGGAATAACAGTTTTTTTTCAAAAAGTTTCAAAATAGCTCTGTATAGCTCTATAGCACTTTCTTCAACTCTTTATGTGGAACAGAGTATTCAAGAACCTGGTGAATAATGGCAATTCGTAAACAGACACATGTAATATGGAACAAAATGTTTGACTACAAACAATAAGGATAAGATCGCCCAAACGACATTTATAGTGGAAGGGAAAATCGATAACCAATACCAGTAAAACATTTGGACAGTAAAGGCTTGTAAATGCAGGGAAATGCCAAACCTTTCCCCAAGCTATAATTAGACAGACAGTTTAGGCATCCTGCCCACTGATTGGTTGGACTAGTAATAGGAATTTTAAGTCAGTTCTTACTAGCCCAGAAGGGTTTGAAACAAATGTTTCAAAACAGAATGATCTTTAGAACAATATATATATATATATTATATGATTAAATATTTCTTTTCCTTGTCAGGCCAACACACTTCTCTTCCTGAGCATCTTGATCATCATGACCTCAACTCTGAAAAAAGTGATGAACGAAAGTCTGAAAACCAAACGAACTGAGCGTGACCAGCAACTCTTTAAAAGTGTGGTCCTGAAAACCATGATCCAGTTCATCATCCTCGGCTGCTCCTGGGTCCCTGGGTTCTTCACAGGCTGCAGTAAGGTGTTGGAGATGGTCTTCCTGCTCCTCAACTCCCAGCAGGGAACATTCATCTTCCTCATCCACTGTGTCTTCAACCAAGAGGTCAGTCTTTACCTGCTCCACCTTAGGGTCAATCCAACTGACCCACCATTTCCCAACAAACACCAACTTTACCCTGTTACCAGCTGTATGTTAGATGATGAATAAGGAATTAATCCAACAATCACATATTTATAGTTGGAATGAAATTAATACATTTCCAAAAGCCTCCAACACTGTGTATTATTACATTTATCAACATTATATTCCTATACTATTCACTTTATAGAATCTAACAAAACAGCCTAAAGTTTTGTGTGTCCCTAATACACCTGAAGTCACAAAAGATTTGAATTATTTTTCATTCATTGTCCATTTTATATTATCATTTTTTCTCTTTCACACTCCTCTTTTTATTCTTCTACTTCCAGGTGAGGCTATTGTATGTGAAGTGGTGGCGAACTCTCTGTGCAACCCATACACCAAAAACTGAAGAAGATCCTGATACCACAACAACAAAGTTCTAGATTAAAAATTATCCAGCTTCTTCAGGTTTAATCACTTATTGTTTATTTCAGTGATAATGGTTTATTCAGAATCTTACTAGTTTTATTTCAGGGTTAAATTCCTGATGTGTTTGTATCTATATGCTGCCTCTTTGAATAATTATCTGCTCTCTTAGCCTTAATCTCCACTGCTATGCTGACGATACACAGAATCATAGCCACATTAAACCCAGAGAATCATTCCTTTCTTTTGTCTTATATTCATGAGTTAACTAATTGCTTAAAATCTACTTCTTCAGCATAAATGCCACAACAACTGTGGCATTTAAAAGTTATTTATTGTTGGTAACAAATCAGGTATCTCTGCCTTTCCAAATTACACCCTTCCAGTTGGTAACACTCATTCATATTAAACCTCTGCTGAAATCTGCTTTCCTCCATCTTCGCAATGTTGCCAGACTTTGCCTGTACTCACCCTAAAGCTGCTGAGATCCTTATACATGCCTTCATCAAATCTGGATGATCTAGATTACATCATTGTAATACTCTATCCTATGCCTTACCAACCAAAACACCGTCCTCTTGCAATACATCCAATTTCTGCAGCAAGAGTCTTGGTAACCACTAAGAGATCTGCTCATATCTCTGCCTTCCTTCACATCTTACACTGGCTTTGAATCGCACAATGCCTCCAACACAAAATCTTCCTGCTAACCTTTAAAGACTTGCATGATCCCCCTCAATCTATTCTGATTATATCCACTTTTTCTAAGGAATGTATTTATTTCCTGTAAAACATCCTTGGGTTCTTTGAATGGCACTAAGAGAATTTAAATTACCATTATTATATTCATCATCATAATTTTCTAGTTCATTATTTTTATCATTTATGATTTTGTTTCATTTTTAATCATTGTAAATCATAAAATGTTTGAACTGCTGAAATTTTTGAATAAAATGGTTAAACACAGTTATGACTTAGACCACCTTGTTCCATGATTAAATCCAACTTTGAAACACTTTCAAGCATCTAAACCACATCACCAACCAATCAAAGTCAGCAATATTTTCATATCTGGCAGCTGTTTAATATTTTTTTCCACCTTTAATAGGTGCTGCAGTTAGATTTTTAACTCTCAGCATTTAATAAAATGCTGTATAAACACACTGAATGAAAAAAAAAAAACATTGGTACAAGTTTAGTTTATAGCATCATTTAAGATGGAACAGAAAATGTGAATAAGATTCTGAATCAGAGTCACTTCAGCCTCATATCCACGCTCCAGTTTCACCCGCACACTACATAGCAGTGGGAGGAAGCAGGCATATACCTGACGAGAATAGCTAGAGAATTGTCATCGAAAGCAAGCTTTCCCAGTCTGTTCTCCCTGTCCAAAAGCACTTCACACATCAGCAGGTGTGAAGAAGAAACTTCAGGCCTATTGCAGGCTTTCAGCAGCACTTGATTTTCTCCATTTCAGAAAAGCCAATACAATGTAGATTTATGTCTTGTGTTGCAATTTGATAGAAGCCATTTTTTTTCCTAAAAAATGCTTTATATGTTTAATTTTATCTTTTTTTTTTTAAGTGAAAGAGTATCGAGACTGTCACTTTCTCTTGAAAATATGACACAACAATCCACAATGTTGCATACACAAATATTTGTGGGCAGTCACAGTAGCTGGATAGGGCAAAACAAACATGGGAATGGTTTCCACAGGGCGAGATTAAATTTCACATATGGCCATCCTGATAGTGAACACAAAGAGGCTGAATATAGTACAACACAGTGGGTTTGTGGCTCCTTACTCTGCTCAGGACGTCTTTACACCACTGTCTTTAACACTCAGGAACATTGTACCTTTAAGAACAAAAGAAGAGAGTGTCACTGCTCAGATGTTACAAAGAGCACCGGTTCAGGAGGTGGAGTTTATTCATGTGTCACTCCAGTGTAGGACTCCAGTCCTGGAAGATCAATGCTCTGTAGACTTTGGTTTTCATTCACGCTATATTTTTGATTATATCACAGTTAGTTCTGACTCTTCAATGTAATTGGCTGAGAGAAGTTCCAGGAGTGTCAATATTACACGATAATGGCACTTTGACTGAAGCTCTTCAGGTATCACTCCACAGAATAGCACCTCCTCCACCACAGCATTGTGCCTGGATTGTGTCTCATCTAATGGTAAAGGGGTACATTTTCGGTTCGTGCACCTTATTTTGAACAGAGTTATGGCACAATGGAATCTGCTTTTAGATTTGTAAACAAAACAGTAAATTGATACGTATATGTGGTTTCTGTGATTGTGTTTATCTCAAGCCAAGGCACGTATTTTTTCTGTCTTCTTTATCATAAAATCTGGTGGTATAATTGCAATAATACACTCAAGGTTCTTGCTATAACGTGATATATTGCAACTGGTGTACTGATCTATGACCACAGCACACAAGTGCCAGTATCTCACATTATAGCACAAACCTCGAGTGTATTATTTCATAATTAAAGCCTTCATCAGCTGAGTTCAGATCAGCAGATGAGGACCATTCTATTTTTCCCAGAGCTGTGGACTAGAGAGAGCTTAACATCCCAACTTTTCTCAGTGTACTCCTGCCATCTAGCAAGCACATTTTCTAAACAATGGCAATTCAAAGTGCTTTACAGAGCAGTACAGAAAAACTACAGTAGAAGAATTAAAAATGTAAACGACACTAAGAAACAAAAAAAGCTACTAAAGTAGAATTAAAACTGATTATATAATAAAAAACTAAAATAATTAAAAACCTATTCAAGTAGAATTAAAACAAATTAAAATATAAAATACAAATAAATTGGGCAATAAAAGACAGGGCATTTACTTAAAGTAATACTTTATGAATGTAATGATTCACAACAGACTCACACGGTCCAAGCTTGTTTTGAAAACAGGGACTGCTGACATTATCACTGTAGCAACACAGACTGATAAGTATCAATCTCTCTGATTACATGAGGTGGCCTCTTCTCTTTCGTTGGAGGAAGGAGGGTGGAGCTCCTGCTGACGATGAGATAGAGAGCGAAGTTGACTATCTGATGATCTGAAGAGCTTGTCTTTTTCTTTGAGATATCGTAAACTGCCGGGGAGTTTTGTTTAACAGTTCATCTATTTGGCTGAGCTTCATCAAGGCAGCTTTGACAACTAACTCCATGACTGGAGAGTGTAGTGGGGAAGAGAGGAATGCTGACTCCTTGGGGCTGTAGATGGTAGTGGAGGTGAATCTGGGCTGATTTTTCTCTGTACCTGAGGACTAGCTGACAGGGAAAGTGACAGCTTCATCCCTGCAGATACCAGCTTCTCTATTGTTGCTGGAAGGTGAGGGTGAGGTGAGGGTGAGGTGGAGATGGAGGATGGTATAGATTTCTCATGTGTCTCTGGCAGCTGATACTGTAGTGCATGGCTATCATCCAATAATTCTCCACTGTCAGTAAGGGCATGATGTGGTTCTGGAGTGAAAGAGTCCTTGGGTGTAAGTGCAGACAACTCTGCCTTCTCAGTAGAGGGAGACTGTTGTGTCTCTGAAGTGACGCCCTTAGCTGTTAACTCTGACACATATTTGCTACTGGGAACAGAGAGGTTGCACATGGAGAAGATAAAAGTCTCTATCACCAATCTGACACCTTTTTTTTGTGTGAAGTCCATCTTGCATAAAAATTCTCGCTTACTAAAAAACAGATTACAATTGTCAATAAAGTTCAGTCTATTTGTCCTGCAGCTTTTTTGTATCCACATGTTCAATACAAGTAGGCTTGAAAAAATATTAGTGCTCCTGGCAGGCAGAGGACCACTGATAAATGCCTGGATGTTTAGCTTGAGTAGAGTGTTAAAGAGAAAATTAAAGTTTTTTTTTATTACCTCAGACTCATCCTTCCTTCTGTCATTCTTACCAACATGGACAATGATCCGTTTCACTGATGTGTGTTCAGCCAGCAATGTAGGAAGCTTTTCATTCAGTTCAGAGACTGTGATGTTAGTCTTACGTTGAGCTATGAGTTTCTGATTTTTCACTAAAGAGAGTCATCTACAAAAACAAGGGTGTCAGTTCCCGGCCAGTAGGAAACTTACAGAGATCTTGCAGTGGTTCAACTATTTTCTGCAAGTGGAGTGACTGGAGTTGACTTCCTCCTCTGGCTTTGTGCTGTGATCTTAGTGCAGCAGCAATGGCTTTAGCTTTGGCTGGATGGGCTGTGCCTGCAGGGGTGGAGGATGAGACGATAGATCTGTATAGGGAGTCCATCCAGATGTTCTGCTGGTGCAGCTCTGTGCATCTTCACTGCCTGCTGCTTCAATACGACCTCTGCTCACTGTGCGCTGCCAGCACTCCCACTCTCTGACACTCGGAGAGAACAGCACAGGAATGCCAGTCCTTAAACTCTGATAAAAATGTCTGAAAGCTTGTTTCCAAAACAAATTTGGCAGCACATGTGCTCTGGAACCGAAAGAGGCATTCTATAGTTTTCTTTGTTAGTCAGAAGACTTTCCTGATTCATTCACTAAAAATCTAAAAAGATTTTTCAGGGTAAGAGCAAAATACAGTGTAGTAAATATAATTTAATTTTATATTAATGTAGTAAAAATTGCACTGTACAATTTCTGTCCTTGCCTGAGTAAAATAAAATAAAGATAAAAATAGAGCTAAGCAGGAGCGAAACAAGTTTATAGTCTGCACAATAGTGAAGCCGATGAGAGCCAGCAAAGCAGACGAAGCAGTTAACATGAGAAAGACAATTCCGTTTGCAGGAACTTCCACCAAATTTTAAATACTCTGCATTAATAAACTGTCGAGTTGTAAACTAAGTGATGGGGGTTGGAGTCAGGATTGCTCAAAGATAAATAGAACCAAATATCTTCCTCTCATAGCTCATCAAAAGAAGTGACCATATGAAATGTTGTGAACATGACATTGTTTCACCAGAGTTTTGAGAACATACAACTCAAACATAAAGCAATCAGCCACAAGATTAAAACCACTGACAGGTCAAGTAAATGCAAGTATAATCATTTTCAATTGCATTTGACAGATCAGTGCATCCCAGCAAGCAGCATATGGTTTTAGTAGCTACAGACAGAGTCAGAGTACCCAAGCTGACAACTGATCTCTGCCAAAAACAGCTATATTCAAATAAATATCTGTTAAAATCATTGTAACTTTAAGATTTCCTGCCCCTCTGTTTGCCTTTGTGTCGAAGTGTATGTGTTAATACTCCCCAGTGCTGTTTTCTTTCATTTTACACTGCTTTTGTACGTATTGGTCAGAGATAAAACATTCTTTAGTTTCCTAGTTGTTTAGGTCTAGTTTGCTCTTTTCTTTGGTGTTTCTTCCCCATGTTTTCCATCTTAATCTTTTCTCTTTGAGATATAACTTTGATCAATCATGCCCATGATAAGCTGGGTTCTAGAAGCAGGGGGATACATACACTGTACTGTAGCAAGAGTATCACTGGGGTTTAAATGCACTGGTAAATATAGTCCCATGGCAGTGGAGCTATGTCGAAATCATACAACACAGACATAATCTCTTACTATCTGTCTTTAACATACTGTGGTCACCGATGCTAAAGGAAAGATGGGTGAGTGTCATCTTTGAAGTGATAAAGAAAGAGGAAGCAGCTAAAGCAGAGAGAGGGTCACACAGGGACATTCCAAAGAGAATTGACCTCGGGAGAACAACACACATACACACACAATCATAAAGCTGGAGATCAGTTCAGGATTTTAAATTCTTTTAAACAGATGATTCAGAGTTTACATCACACCTGATGGAGATTTAGTGCTGCAGGGGTTTTGCTACAGATCTGATAGAATTTACTGGAGGTATAAAAGGTGATCTGCTATTTGCAATTTGATTGGCAGGTCCAGTGGGCTGCTTTGACGTGATTAGGTGGAACTCTTTGAATCTGTTTTGAACATGAACCATATGGAGGAAATAGAAAATATTTCTGTTAGAATGGAACAGATAAGTGTATAAATACACAAACACACTATATGTGGGTTCACAAAGAGAGACTTACTTTGCTTTCCTGGAGACTTTACAATGTTCTACAGGAACCTTCATTCAGATGACTCTGGATCGCATCAGTGTAGATGGAGAGGAGGATTGAGTCATGATGTGAAATCCTGTAAACTTTGTAATCTTTGTAAACTATATATATATATTAACTAATGAAGTGGTCATAATGTCAAGAAACTCCACCTTGAATTATTAGATGATGTCATTTATGATTTAAAGTTGTTCAGGTCCTAGTGCTGTGACTGGTTTTCTGGGAGAGATCCTCACAATCAACTGTTCATCCCCAGAAGAGCTGAGGACAGACACCAAAGCTTTCTACAAAGATGATGATCAGAATTTTGCTGAACTGATCACTACCAGAGTCTCAGAGAAACAGATCCTCCATCTCTGAAGACAGACGCTCTAAAGTTGTCAGTGTGAGAATCAGTGATGTGAGTGAAGAAGATGGAGGAGTTTATTACTGTGGAGTGTGGGTTATAGGGAAGTCAGTCCATTACCTCTCCTTCTTCTCAGAGATCCAGCTGCAGGTCACTGGTGAGAGACATGGTCTTTTCCTATTGGTCAGAGTCCTGAGTGTGTTTCTGATTGTAAGATGATTTAGAGCCTTTTTGTTTTAAATGTTTGTCAAAAATATCTAAAACTCCATAATGTTATTATTGGGGAAATGTGTTTAGTGTAAATCTATAATGAGCATCATTTGAACAACACACTGAGGGTGAGGGTGATCTTCAGGCTGCAGGTTGTGTCTCTGTCACACAGCTCCAGGGACCTGGAGGTTCTGGGTTCAAGTCCTGCTCTGGGTGATTATCCGTGAGAAGTTTGGTGTGTTCTCCGCTTGTCCACGTGTTTAGGTGCTCCAGTTTCATCCCACGGTCAAAAACATACAGGTTGGTAGTTAGAATGGCAACTCAAAAGTTTCCATAAGTCTGGGTCCTGTTTGTTTCATTCTGTAGGTAAGACACATTCTAAGATTCTCTATTTGCAGGGGTCTGTAATGAAGCATGGAGGAAGGAAACGTGTGTTTGCAAAGTCCACATAAACACCACACAAATCAAAACTGATTTGGGAAACATTTTCATGAAAGAAGCAATAACACAGTTTGCTTTTCAGCACATAACACAAATTCTTATGAGCAGAGGTTTATAAAATCATGAACACAGACCAAGAACACCAGGAGACAGTTACAGGATGTGGCCACAGGCTAGCGGAAGATGAGGGACATGACGAAATGGTGGAGGTTGTAAGACATTGAGGATAAAACACTAAATAATTGAGGATGAACATCAAGGCAGAGCAGGATGTTGTGGGGTTCTCCAACAAGAAAGCTGTGAGAGAGATAGAGCTAGGCTCCTAATCTTTTTAACAGACCACAGTCATTTTTTAACAGAGAGATTTCAGCTACTCCTTATTATTGAATTGGATTTAAAAGCAACCTATTCACTGTGGGGATGCATTTATAAAGGTAAATATTTTTCAATAAGTCACCAGTGCTTAAAGAAACGGCTTTCTGATTCTGTTCTTCTTCCTGATTGTGCTGCTTTGAGTTTATAGCGCTTTGTTCTGTTGTCTGCTGTTCTTTCTTTCTTGTCCATGTGAAAAAAAAAACTGTAATAAACAGATAATTATCAGTGGCAAGATCTTTCATCAGATATGATACAGTATTTCATAAGAATATATCACAAGAAAAGAAAGAACTTGAACTTCTATCATATTTCTCAGAAAACGATCACTTCCCACAGCAAACGCACTTTCACTGACCTCTCCACAAGAACTCTCAGTACTTTATCATCCCTGACCACTATATTCTGTCCATGTCAGTTCCTCGCACAGAAAGCCTATGAAATGATCATTTTTAGAAGTTTAGAACTGTACATAAAATAACAGAATTAATGCCTGTCAGTAACAGTGTGATAGTTATGAATGTTATTACAACAGTGTAGTTTTTCTAATGTGCTTAATCAAGTATAGTGAAATTTGGAAGACATGCACCACAAAAAGTTTTATCAGCTCCCTTTACTGAAACATATGTAATGATAATAGTTAACCGGAGAACATTTTAAAATCTGTCAAAAAGACATTTGTCCATCAGATACAGAAAGCACTCGATGGTTTTGGCCACCAGATGTCGCTACTGTGCACTGTGTCATGAAAGAGCAGTTGTAAAAGGGCAGAGAAGGGGAAGAAGAATTCTTACAATCACACAAACATGGTCTATTAAAGTTGGAATGAGATTAAATATCAGTGAGAGATTTGAGGATAATGTGCAGGTTTGTTTGCTGTGGATAAATTAAACAAAAAATCCTAAAAGCCTCCAACACTGTGTTATATTACATGTATCAGTATTAAAATTCCTATACTATACTAACACTTTTATGTGCCTCTGGTACACATTAAACCTAGAGAATAATTCCCTCCATCTTTTCTTCTGTCTTGAATTCATTAGTTAACTCACTGGTTAAAGTCTTACTAATTTACACTGAATGTTAGAAAAACTGATTGCATGAAATCTGCATTCCTCCATCTTCGAGTGTTGCTAGACTTCGCTCTATACTCAGTTTAAAAGATGCTGTTATCCTAATAAATTCCTTCATCACATGTAGATGACATAGGTTAAATCATTCTATGGCTTACCAACCAAATCTCTCCATCCTCTTCAATAAATATGAATTTCTGCAGCAAGACCCTAACCCTAACCCTTGTTATTCAACAATACAACCTAGTTATACTCGCTTCTCACACTAAGCTTCTGCTACAAAATCCTTCTGTTAACTTTTAAAGATGAAAAGCATGACAAATATGTTTTCAAACTTGAAGCAATCACAGAAAAATCCACCAAAAAATCTGGCATGACAAGAAAAGAATGCTTAAAGACGTTGATAGTTGTTTTGCCCATGACAGAAACAAGTTTGCTGGTAAAATGGCACAGACCATACAATGTGTTGTACCAAATCAACCAAACCACTTATTGAACTCTTGGACCCAGTAAGAAAATCTATCAGTCATTTCACACAAACATGCTTTGACAGTGGAGCGAGAGCAAGATCAAAGCCCAGAAATTGGAAGGGAGGGTGAGTGTGTTGAGTAGTGTCTGGAACACCTGAGATCGGGACAAAAGGAGGTGCTACAGAACATCATCCCCCAGAATCTCATCAATGGAGCAGAAGCAATATTTCAGCAGCATATGGAAGTTCCACTTGCAACATGTAAGGAACAGTGAGGTGGGTCTGACAGCAAATTCAGCATGTCCAAGTGTCACATGGTGTCATCAGATCTCAGATGGACAAAGTGATTGTGTGGACCCAGAATGTTGTCATTTTCTGCCCCAGTCTGTCAGCAGGCATTTTCCCGGAGAAGAGAGCTACAGTAGTGCCAGTTAAAGCAGACTCTCCTGGTCAGCTCTACGAGGCTGCAGTTTTTTGTACCCTTTCCATGTTAAATTGTGCTGCAGTTACATTCTGCTTTTAACACCAAGCATTTGATAAAATGCTGTGCAAACACCATGAATGAAAAAGGAGAAACACACAGAGCAATTTTGCAAGTTTAATTTATAGCCTCATTTAAGATGGAACAGGAAATCTGAAAATGAGTTTGGTAAATATAAAGCTAACTTCAGCATTGAAACCACTCTCCCCTTCCAACAGCATACTACACAGCAGCAGGAGGGAGCAGGCTTTTATCTGGTGAGGAGAGCTAGAGAACTGCCATTGAAAGCAGGCTTTTCCAGTCTGCTCTCCCAAAAGCACTTCACACATTAGTGCCTAAGGAGGCAGACAGCAGGGGAGCAGAGCTTTTAATGACTAATTCCTAATATATATATAGTTGCATTTACTTAATGTGTATATATAATTTGCTGATAAGTGTATAGTGTTCCAGTCTCTGTCTGACAGAGGTACTAATTTCATGCTCTAGATGGCAGTATAGGACCTCCATCACAGACCAGCAGTGAATCAATGACATGTGTGGTGACACCCCACTCAAGTAACAAATAGAAATCAATGTTGAAAACTGCAGTGTAGGAAAGTGTCCAGTAAAATGTCTAAAAAAACATTCCACGTGGTGCAGAACAAATGTTCCTCAAAAGTGTAGTAGCGATAAATTAATGATTAAAGCTAATTGATAAATTCTCATTAGTTTGGACAGAGTATTATTGAAGTATTACAGCAGGATACTAAGCTGTGGTTTAGTACATAGTCAGTAAATAAACTGTGAATCAAAACTACACTGAGTAATACATTAGTGCTTAATGGTTTACTAATAAGTAATGCATAATAACCAGATGAGTAACAAGTTATAAACAGCTTATTAATGACTTAAAGTGCCCTAAAATGTTGGCAGCTTTCAGCTGCAGCTATACTACAAATCTTATCTTACAAATCTCTTGTATCTTCTTGATAGATTGTGTTAACTCTTTCTTTCTTGTGATTCAAAAAGGGAAGTGGGCAGGTTGTTTCTGCAGATGCAGCTGAAAACAGTACAGACATAGAGTGAGACAGGGAGGGAACTCAGAATGAAGATCCTCCTCATCTTCAGCCTTTACCTGATCTCAGGTAAGAAACACACTTCTAAATCATCAGCTCTATCAGCAGTGTCACATCCAGCCTTTCTTCACACGGACATTCCTCCTCTTTTAGCAGCTGCTGGAGGATCCAGGAGAGTGAGGGGATTTTCAGGAGGAGGAGTCCTCATCAAGTGCAGATATGACACAAAATACAAATCAAACACAAAGTATTTCTGTAAGGGTTCAGGGTTGATCTGTGTTGACCAAATCAAGACAGATGTTAAAAATGCGTGGGTGAATTCAGGACGATTCTCACTGTTTGATGACACCAGTGCTGCAGTTTTCTGGGTGAAGATCAGAGACCTCACTGTAGAAGATTTTGGGACATATCAGTGTGCAGTGGATATAAAAAGGAGTCTGGATCACTACACCCCAGTGGAACTGAAGGTAGAGGAAGGTGAGTGTCTCCATCACTGTCCTCTTTATGATCTGAATCCTCCAGCATCATTATTTTCAGTTACAGGTCCTCTTTTGCTGCATTAACTGCTTTTACTTTTTGATACTGGAACATAGCCATTAGTATTTTATTGTGACATATTTAGTGAGGTCACCAATATTTTGTTTTGGATCACCAACCCCAAGCCAACTCATCCCAAAGGTATTTTGGTTGTACTCCATCTTGTTTAGCAAACTGCTGCTGGTTTATAAACCTGTGCCTAAGCTTTGCATTGGCCATGATGATGTAAGGCTCACATGTAAGTGTTTCAGTGTCACATTCTATCAGCAGTGATTCATTATGTAGGTTACATAAACTAAGTGTGCTCAACTGAACTTTGGTGTCTGCAGCCACAACCTTAAATTTGGGCTGTCTACAGATGTTTGGGCATAGAGTATACCTTCCTGCTCCTTGAGTTCAATCAATAAGATAATATAGCAGCACATATTGCATTGTTAAAATGATATATACAAATACTAGTCAAAATATGACCAGCTGGAACTGTGTTGAAGTATTTGTAACTGTTTTCTGTTCATTATTGACAGGACCACACTATGGAAATAAAATCATTGTGATTAGTTGTGAAGATGGAGATGTGGACACCATCTGTAAATACTCACAATCTATCAGTGACACACCCAATTTTTTTTTATCTGTGGCAGTGATAATATCATATCTGTTCACAATGGCAATGCGTTGATAGACAATTGAAAATATTATTGATATGATGATGGACAGCAGACCTTCACAGTGCACATCAGCGATATGAGTGAGGGAGACTTTAATGAATTCTGCAAATTTTACCATTTTTAAACTATACCACTGTTAAACTATAAAGAACCCACATCCTTTTCCTTTGATTGTGGTTTTTTATTATGGCTGTTTATGACTGACAGTTTCAGATTGTAATAGTAGCATCCACGTGACTGGCCGTGCTGGAGGAAGTGTGAACATCAGCTGCAAATACCCAGATGTCTTCAGGACTTACCCCAAGTTTCTCTGCAGGAGAGAAGACAGTGATGAATGTGTTTATGAAACACCAGTTAAAGAAAGTGGAAAATGGATAAACCAGGGAAAATACTCATTGCATGACAACAGAGTAAAGAACACCCTCAGTGTGATCATCAGTGAGGTGAGAGAGAGAGACTCTGGTGAATACTGGTGTGGAGCTGAATCAGACTGGGAATCTGATAATGAATACAAGATCTACATCACACACATCAACCTCACAGTGACCGGTGAGTAGAGATCCCATTTTGAAGTGGTTCATGGACAGCAATATGTATATTTTAATCTGACTGAAACGAAGAAGCCATTACACATGTCTAACAGACTTGGATAGGACACCTCCTAGGAAATCCTGGAATGCTGTTGGAGGTGGTGTTGATAGAGACAAAAGGGGGCATTGTCAGATCACATCAGACGTGACTTACAGGCCTCAGACTCCAGGGAGTTAAGTAAACCCACACTAACATTGTGACAACATACTAAATGCCTAGACAGTGCCTTAAGGTTGGGCTAGAAACCAAGACCCCAAGACCCTGAAGCTGTGTTGAACCAACAATAAATTTTGCGCTAGTGTTTCATTGGTGCAAGGCTTCCAAAATGCATAATGTAAAATTATTATTCCTAGTTCTAAAGGTTTTAATTCTTTGTAGCAGAGAAAGTAGCACCAGCAACAACATCATCATCAACATCATCAAGCTCAGAAACACAGCCTGAAGAACTAAACACAACTTCAACTTTAACATCAACTGGACCTTCCTTGTCAGATGCATCAAAAGGTACAGCACACACTGGCTGCACCCCACAACTCTGTCGCTAATATTTGTCACTTCCTTTAAATCATGTCATTGCCTACCTTCAGCTCACTGACCACAGAACCCACATCCTGTGTTGACTTCATCTCCTTTTACAAGGTCTTGCCAAAAAAGGCCCATTCCTGAAGTTAATTTGTTTGTTTTTGATTGTTGTTCTTTATTTCGATTATTATTATTGATATTAGTGTTATTAACATTATTTATTCTCCACGTCCACTCAAGCTTCCACCACCAACCCTGTTGTGTTTGTGTTTGTGGTGTTGCTAATGTCTGGATTCATATTCTTCATTGTTGCTCTATGGAAAAGACACACAACTCAAGGTAACACCACAAAAATTGACTCTTGTGCAGCATACAGAGTGAAAACATTGTGTCATGTCTGATTTTGTTTCAGAATGTATATATATTTTTACACTTTCAAAACTGATCAACAGAAGATTACACGGTATGTGAGATTGAGGTCACTATGGTTAGAGCAAACTGTCAGCTGGAATGGTACAAAGCTCCTCCGCATTAGAGCTCCAACAATAGGTTTTGTCATCCTGCAGCCATTAGCAATAGTGAATCATCGCGGTGTGGCTTCAGTATACCAGCCACCACATCAATGAGAACAACTGAATCATTTGCACGTAAATGTTGATATTTAAGTTATTTAGCAACAACAACTTGATTTTATTTTGTTTCTGTGGCTGCTATTGAAGCCACCCCACAATGATTCACTATTGCTTATGAGCATGTTTGTGAGTGACTCTTCTCTGGCCTTAATGTGGATGATTTATAGTCACTCAGACACTACCTACTGAGCAACAAATATTTCAAAGCCATTTTCACATGACCTGAGGCTCAGCAAAAGCAATGCCAGTACAGTGATACTGATCATCTTGATAATGAGATTTGAGATTAATTAACCACAGTGTAGTTACAGCTACATTATTTTTCTACAATTGGTTTCAGTACGCTAAAGATTTGCCTCATTGGCAGATGCTACCCTCTGCTGGACACAGCAGGGAAGCTAGAGGAAGAAAAGATTCTAAACAGAGTCCAAAAAAAGACCCTGCTGCCTGTTTGATTTTGTGGAAATTGGACATTGGATTCAATATTTCATTTAAGAGTGATTTTATTTTTATTTTTCTTGTCGTCAGCCCCAGCTTCAGCACCAACCCAGTCCCAGACGAACTCCTCAGAGAATCACAGGGTCAGTCTCCTCTGACTTTAAAGTCAATGCCAAAAACTGTGAACTATTACATTTGTAAATATCATGTAACAAATGGTTAACAACATGTAACCATGTTAGAAGTCATCATGGCTTATTAAACTCACACTGAGATTTTTCATAGCGTTAATACAGCTGTGTATTTTTATTATTAATAATAATAGTAGTAAAAACAGATGTTAGATTTCATTAAGGCAATTTATTTCAGGAATTTTTTTAAACAAGTTGTGTTCCCTGTGACAATGAAATGTAGTATCTCCAAAACAGTACCTTCCAATATTTCCAGTATGTGATGGTTTATCAATTCCTTCATTTCTGTAACTGCTTTATTATGCAAGGTTTTCTTCCAAGAGGGGATTTACATGTGCACCAATATTATACAAAACATTCCTCTTTCAGGATTCTGATGCTGAAGCTGACTATGAGGACATTCATGAACCCAGGCAACTTCCTGCCACAGACTCTGGACTTTTCACAGTTTACACTACAGCCAAATTCCCGACAGACACTGTGACTGTTTATAGCTATGTCCATTTACCCACCAAAACCTGCAACCCCACAAAGCCTATTAATTCCAATGCAGAGCTACCCATAGGTCTCTCTGATTCAGCAGAAAGTCCTATATATGCCACAGTGGATTTAAGCAAGAAAGCAGACGGCTTTGCAGTTTCCACAGCAACCATCAATAAACAAAGAAACTGAAGTTACATGAAGTTACTGTTAGAGAACATGGCTAGGCTAGCACTAGAGCCCTTCAATTGATCCTGAAATGGTTGTAACTGTGCATCCAGATTGTATTTATGTCTTATACAGTGGAGTGAGATGTAGGTGAGATTTACATTAAGTAAAGCTCTGTCACCCTTGAATTTAAACACTGCCCTTGTTTTGTGCCTTTTGTTTTGATTTGTTTATACTGGTAAATGTTCAGCATTGTAGATTTTCACTTTGATTTTTTCCCTTTTCAAATATGAAATGTAAGGTGTTGCAATTTCTGATGTTTAATGTTAAACTAAATTAAACATTCTGACTATTTTTTAATATTATGGCTAATTTCTACAAGTACTATTTTCCCCCCTACTTTAATTATAAGTATTATCAAGTAGTTAGTCCTTCCTGTACACATTTAAAGCACTCATTCAAATTACATCAACATTCTCAGTAAATAAATTCATATTTCAATTCAACAAGACCTCAAAAATTGAGTACACACATGATTGAAGCAGTACATATATTAGTAGCATTTCTGCCTCATGGTAGATTAGGATTAGTTACAATTTTTGCAATTATTGCAATGATATGTGGGAGAAAGGTTACCAGGAACAGTACACGATGCAATAGTTAGACAGATATGACCACAGGATTTATTTCATGAACAGGTTGGAAATATATTCATAGACTTCACAATTACAAAGCAACACAATTCAGCCATTAATAAAATCTAGTCTTAGTTTGTAGTTACTCAAGCATCTTTCTGTAAATAAAAACACCTCTAAGTGTAAGAGGAAAGTTCATGAACTCCAATTCAACTGAACCATCCCCCCACAACCATGTTCTCTAGAGGTTTATCTGACTCTTTTCAGCATTGTCATCTCATATGGAGATCACTGTTGGAGATTACTTGTTGATGTTTTATGCAAATTCCAGTATTATGCTTATTCCACACGTACACTGACTTTTTTAACATTTTTTTTTAAATGAAAATATCCATTCGTGTGAAAATGGTAAAACATGCTGTTCTCTTTCAAAGAGCTAGTGAAGCAACTCACTTGACCATAAATGTTATGTTCTCTAAGCGGAGTGTACAGGTGCTGGTTATAAAATTAGAATATCATGAAAATTTTTATTTATTTCAGTAATTCGATTCAAAAAGTGAAACTTGTATATTATACTCATTCATTACACACAGACTGATATATTTAAAGTGTTTATTTTAATTTGGTGATTATAACTGACAACTAATGAAAAACCAAAATTCAATATCTCACAAAATTAGAATATTACTTAAGACCAATACAAAAAAAGGATTTTTAGAAATGCTGGCCAACTGAAAAGTATGAACATGAAAAGTATGAGCATGTAAAGCACTCAGTACATAGTTGGGGCTCCTTTTGCCTGAATTACTACAGCAATGCGGCGTGGCATAGAGTCGATCAGTCTGAGGCACTGCTCAGGTGTAATGAGAGCCCAGGTTGCTCTGATAGTGGCCTTCAGCTCTTCTGCATTGTTGGGTCTGGTGTATTGCATCTTCCTCTTCACAATACCCCATAGATTTTCTATGGGGTTAAGGTCAGGTGAGTTTCCTGGCCAATTAAGAACAGGGATACCATGGTCCTTAAACCAGGTACTGGTAGCTTTGGCACTGTTTGCAGGTGTCAAGTCCTGTTGGAAAATGAAATCTGCATCTCCATGAAGTTAGTCAGCAGCAGGAAGCATGAAGTACTTTAAAACTATCTGGTAGATGGCTGCTTTGTCCTTGGACCTCAGAAAATACAGTGGACCAACATCAGCAGATGACAAAGTCTTTTAAATCTTTTCACAATATTCTAATTTTCTGAGATACTGAATTTGGGGTTTTCATCATTTGTCAGTTTTCATCATTTGTCAATAATCATCAAATTAGAATAAATAAACACTTTAAATATATCAGTCTGTGTGTAATGAATGGGTATAATATACAAGTTTCACTTTTTGAATGGAATTACTGAAATAAATCAACTTTTTCATGATATTCTAATTTTATGACCAGCACCTGTAAATCCTCTCACCATTCTGCAACAACCATTAAAACCAGTTTTTACTGGAAACTGGCAGCGCTGACTGTGTGCTGGAAGTGCTGGGTGTCGCAGTGTCTTCAGTAGCACATTCCCAGACACCACATCTACAGTTCTCCTATGGCCCATGTTTGGCCTTGAAATGCCATTGACTCAGTGAGAGCCCATTTGCCTCAACCCAGCCACAGCTACATCATGTAATGGACCAGATGTTAGTTGTGCTGTGGACAAATATAGGCCAAACCTTCATTTTAGGCACATCTGAACCCGACACACAACACAAATCAAGTCCAGCTCATGACCATTAGCCATGTCTAGTACACACAACTCATTTTGCCAGTGCAATAACTGACCAGTATATGCCTTAAGTACCACAGATTAGGCCCAAATGTATCTATTATCTTGGCCCTGTTGACATGTAAGTAGTCCTTTTCCAACATTACATCCAGCTCTATTCCACTGCACAAAATGGTCTGATGTAAACAAAGGACATATAAAAAATCTTCAAAATGACTTTTAATTGAAATCAATGTAAGTAGATTTTAGTCAAGACTATTTGGGAAGGTACAGTCAATCATTCACTGTAATCCATTTCAGGGTTGTGGTGGAACTCTGTATCATAATTATAGAAAATAATACATAGTGTTTAAACCTTACATAGTGTTTTAATCCTTTAAACAAAATCAACATAATAACATGACTGACAATCTAACCCATGCTGGACATTAAGCATTTATGTCTGCTCCAGTTTCTCATTAGATTTCATGCTTGTCTATAGACAGTTATAATATCAATGTGTGTATTACCTCACATCACCTAAAAGTGGCTGAACTCACTCATTACAAACACATGTAGGTAGAGTGAAAATAAATTTCACATACTGCTCTTTTTCTTAGTGTGAGAAAGGAAGTGGGAACGTCATTAAAAATTCTGATTAAGATCCAAGTCAGTGACAGAGAGGCAGACAGTGTCATAGTGACAGGTTAGAAGATAGTGACACAGAGTGGGAGACGGAGTGATTTTGATAACCTGAACTCTGAACTCAGAATGAAGATCCTCCTCATCTTCAGCCTCTACCTGATCTCAGGTAAGAAACACACTTCTAAATCTTCAGCTCTATCAGCAGTGTCACATCCAGCTGTTCTTCACACAGCCATTCCTCCTCTTTTAGCAGCTGCTGGACAAACCATCAGTGTGATGGGATTTTCAGGAGGAGGAGTCCTCATTAAGTGCAAATATGAGACACATTACACATCACATCCTAAGTTTTTCTGTAAGAATTTATGGATGAACTGTGAAATCCAGATCCAGACGACAGCTAAAAACAAGTGGGTGGAAGAAGGAAGATTCTCTCTGTTTGATGACACCAGTTCTGCACTGTTGTGGGTGATGATCACAAACCTCACCAAAGAAGATTCTGGAACATACCGGTGTGCAGCTGACTGTGTTCTCTTTTGGGAAAGCTACACAGAAGTGGAGCTGAATATTAAGGATGGTAAGTATCTATTGTTAGTGTCCTCCAAGGAGGGGTAAAGAGACAACAGCATCTCCTAGTGCATGATTCATTTCTATATAAGCCACAGAACTAAGCTTTTTTTTTTTTACTTGGAATCGAGAAACTTGTTGCATGTCTCTGTAGTATAGGTTTTTGTAATGTAAATTCTGATGTATTTAGTACAGTAAGATAGACAATATAAGCAATTAATACTGAAAATGGTATAAAAATATTCAATTGATCTTTTTATAACTGACAGATCTAGATTATGGAAAAAACAACTACGTAATCGGCATTGTTGGAGGAGATGTGAACATCAGCTGTAAATACCCAGAGTTCCTCAGCAACAACCCCAAGTTTATCTGCAGGTGGTTGGGCAATGGAAGCTGTGTTTTTAAAACACCTGTCAATGGAAGTGAAACGTGGATAAATCAGGGAGACTTTTCATGGCACGATGACAGAGTAGAGAATGTCTTAAATGTGAGGATCAACAATCTGACTGTGGGAGACACTGGTGAATACTGGTGTGGAGCTGAATCAGACTGGGAATCTGATGATGGATACATGCTTTACATCACACGCATCATCATTGTTGATTTTGGTAAGTAGAGATCTAAAATTCCCTTCTTTCTGTTTTTTAGTACTCTGATTTTAATACTGCTCAATTAAATGAAAAACAAGGAAGCAAGCACTAGCAGGTATGATTTATGTATTTATTTTTATTCTAAACTAAATTTAATAGGTTTTTATACAGCACATTACCACACAGCACGTTGGTGTATTTGCGTAATTGTTCAGGTCTTTGATCGGCTGTTTCTCAGCAATCCGTTGACCATTTGTGAATGATCCTTGTTTTTTATTATTATTTTTTTAAGTTACACACCATGTATGAAAACATGAAAAGCTCATCACCCACATTTTAAAACACTGAAAAACAGAAACTCCACTAATCTCGTGAGATTAATCAACACTAAAAACAATATTTACCTTTGTTAATTCCATTAATTCCACTGATATTGTTAGCCATTTATATCTCAACATTGGAATTCTGTTAATCCTTCCCCATTACACATAAATCCAACATCCTTTAACAGACAAATAAGATTTAAGTGTTCAAAATCCCAGTGTTATAAGATCTTTGGATGATGCCATTAAAAAACTGCTCAGGAAAAACAGAGCAGTCATATATTAACTTTATTAGAAAACTCACTTTTTTGTTCTAAGCAATTAACAGTCTGTTACGCACTAAGCTTCAAAAGAGAGAAGAAAGTAGAAAAAGTATGGTAAGCTACTGTAAATCCAGAGAGGCTCATTAATTCTGTTAAAAATATTCCAAACTTATGTCATTTTAGAATCCTTCTTGATCTGGATATCATTCACTGAGACAACTGCAATACCCCCATCACCAGGTGAGTCTAAACACTTACAGCGTGTCTTCAGAATAACTATAGTATCATTAGGAAGAGGCTTTAGACACAGACCTTTTTGTTCATTGCTGGTAGATTGTAACAAACGTGTTCATGGTAACAGACAGTAAACACATCATTGGGATGTTTTCTGCAGTTCAGAAACAGAGTCTTGAAGTCATGATCCTACCTGAAATAGACTATTTCTGAAGTGTGCAAGGATCTCAAAACAAGGGCCAACGATATTTAAAAGGAGGGTGGAGTGCAGAATAGAGCCAAGCCACTGAGAGTATAATAGCTGCATCATAACACGAAGAAGAATGACATAAACATGAATCTGAAAAAATAAGGATGACATCATCTGTAAAAGTCATAACATGATATCAATATTGGCCAGTACTCACTGTTTCCATATCAGTTTCAGCATCAGACAAAAAAAGTGGAATTGGGTGGACACTAGATCCAAGATATAAAGCAGGACAATCCTCCAAACGACCACCTCTCCTAATTCCATCAACAACATCTCCATCACAATCTGAAGAGAGGAACTTTCTAAGAGGTGTGTTGGCTTCTCCTTCACTAAACTGCACATTATTACACCAGTTTTATTAGGATGTATCAATCTAAATGGTTTAATGTGTGTTTGTGTGTGTTCCAGATCTGGTTGTGTACTCCTCTGTTGGTGTTGGTTTGTTTATGTTCACTGTTGCACTGATGACAGCAATATACTTCAAAAAAACCCATAAAAGTAAAACGCAGCTGTAATTTTATTGATTTTAATGTTTTCATTTGTCTTTATTAGCCAGAAATACTTTATATTTTATCCCCCTATTGTGTGTTTAGCAACAGCTTCTGAGAGGAGGACAAGATACTCCTCAGAGGTGGGTGCAAAGTAGTGATGATATTTGTCCATTTTTTGCAATGCATTAAACTTTCATTTAAAATTTTTATTTTTCTTTGATTCAGACTGAAGACAGTCATCGGAATGATCCAACTATGATCAGTCTTCAATCAAGAGGAAACTTTAAACAATCAGAATCAGTTTACCAGAGTCGAAATCCCCAAACCAACCAATCAGATTCAGTTTACCAGAGTCTAAATCTCCAAATCAACCAATCAGATTCAGTTTACCAGAGTCTAAATCTCCAAATCAACCAATCAGATTCAGTTTACCAGAGTCTAAATCCCAACACTGACCAATTAGATTTGGTTTAATTGATCAGTGATTTCGGTCATGAACACACCTTATGGTCTTTGTAAAGTTAGAATGTCCAATCTTATGTTACCCCTCTTGTCTACATGAAAATCCTCTCTCCATGACAATGACTTTTAAAGAGTTTTAAAAAGTGAATGAGATATTATTGCATTCCAAATACACTGTGTGTAATAATTTGATTACAGTGTTCTGATCTGTGGTGTGTTTCCCCCCGTGTCCGCGTGGGTTTCCTCCAGGTGCTCCGGTTTCCTCCAACAGTCCAAAAACACACGTTGGTAGGTGGATTGGCGACTCGAAAGTGTCAGTAGGTGTGAGTGTGTGAGTGAATGTGTGTGTGTGTGTGTGTGTTGCCCTGTGAAGGACTGGCGCCCCCTCCAGGGTGTATTCCTGCCTTGCGCCTAATGATTCCAGGTAGGCTGTGGACCCACCGTGACCCTGAATTGGATAAGCGGTTACAGATAATGAATGAATGAAGGAATGAATGTTCTGATCTGCTGTGGAGTTTTCACCTTATATTAAAATTATTTACTGCATAGGTTGTAATGAATGAGAGAATTGTTTAAACCACCAAATGCTAAATATATGAAATAAATAATAATACATATATTGTATTGTAATATTACCTTCATTATGTAGTCACTGATGTAATGCTGCTCTGAAGGTTCAGATAGTTGCACATATAACAGATGAAAGTGCAAATGGTGTTGATATTATTAGCTCCTACTTTTAGTCTTTAGGGTTTTTTTCCATTTTCAATTAAAAGCAAAAGTGAAGTTTTTGTTTGTTTGTTTGTTTAATCAATTGCTGTTTTAACAGTTAGAATAAATCCATCTCAGAAAAGCAGAACCTGTTATAGGAAATCTGAAATATCCAGATTTATACCTGTCATTTTTACTGCAATGTTCCTCACTGAACCACTTTTAATGCGATTAAAGGGATTGTTTGTTCATGTTGACTTGATTTCAGTTACTCATGTTGTGCTGTAGATGGCAGTAAACTTCCGAAAGAGACCAGTACATTCTCATTACCAAGGTAGTATATGTAAATATCTGACGGATTATAAATATGAATCTGCATTCCAAGTTGTCCACAGGTGCAAAACTGACTTGCAAAGTGTATATGAAGCTTTTGTTCTGTAATTTCTAATTTTAGGTACATGCTGCTTCCTGTTTTTTTTTTTTTTTTTTTTAACTCTCTTGCCTCTGCCCTGGGGTTTGGATTGCCTTTGCCATTTTGACCATTTTCACCTTTTAACCCTTGCTTTTTCATCCCCCTGTATATTGTTGTTTAATTAAATACCACATATGTGTCCAAACTGCACCCCTGAATCTCATGTTATACAGTGTTAAAGAAATGTATGTAAGACTCACTTGTGTATGCATTATTCCCTACTGGACACACACAAAACCCAAAGTATGACTTGCAAAGTACACTATCAGAGCCTATTTCATCATGGTGTACATATCAATAAGAGCAAAGCAGAAACATAAAATGGTATCAACAGCTTCTCAGCCATATAAAATTAAGTATTACATGTGTTTAATAAACAGGCGCCCCTTCCAGGGTGTATTCCCGCCTTGCGCCCAATGATTCCAGGTAGGCTCTGGACCCACCGCGACCCTGAACTGGATAAGCGGTTACAGATATTGAATGAATGTGTTTAATGAAATAAATGTTTAACAGAATTGAAATACATTTATTAACCACAAATCACATATATATTCCCAAATATTCATAATAAATAGTATTAGGAATACATGTTAACACCAGAGAATACAAAACAGTAACACATACACACACATTTTCTATGACAAATAAATCAGTAAAGAAAACCTAAATGGCATCCATTGTTTTATACACGTGGTATATTCACTGAAATGTAAACCAATGACAATAACATGACAGTGTGAGTACTTACCATTACATAAATCAATAACAGCGATAACACAATACACATCAAACACAAAGTATTTCTGTAAGGGTTCATGAAAATTAAAACTGAGTCTGTAAACTGAAGAAGATTCTCAGTGCTTGATGAAACCAGTGCTGCAGTTTTCTGGGTGATGATCAGAGACCTCACTCTGGCAAATTCTGGATTATATCAGTGTGCATCTGAAATAATCATGAGTCATGACCTCTACTCCCCAGTGAAACTGAAGTTAGAGGAAGATGAATGACTTCACCACTGTCCTCTTCATGATCTGAATGCTCCAGCATCATTAGCTTCAGTTACAGTGAGAGAAAACACATAGAAGCCCATGAAGAAGCATGATCACTTTATCAGTGTTTTTATCTTCATAGCTCTGTTTCTCATCCTGACACACGGTGCATATATGCCAGATGTATGGAGAGCCAATCAGCATCCTAATAGTGAGGCCAGGTTTATGCACTAAAAGTATCAAAGCTTGTTTGACCCAGCGCTGCACAAACCTATCACCATTAGTTTCTGTGAGGTGCATGCCAGTAGATTTTTTTTGTCTGACCTGTGTCTGTGCCCCTTATACATCACAATGACACACAGTGTTACAATCTCATGAGTGTGAGCCAGCTGCAGTTGCTCCCCAGGATCTGTGCAGGGCAAAAATCCGATGACGAGCTTAATCCTCATTGACTGGAAGCTCCGCTGAAACATATGATGTTTATTTTACTTGGATTCTCTCAGCAAACTCTTCTTGTAGTTAATATTTTGGGACATTTCATGCCCATTGTGCTTCTTATGTAAAATCCCCTGCATCTATTTTGATCCTTTGCAGTGGATCAGTAAATTAACACTGTGGCTAGGGGTGGGTTTTTATCAGGTTAGAAATAATGCAAAACTGAGGTCTTTAAGGACATGGAGAGAGTTAACCATGCTTTTGTTACTTCACAAATTCATATGTTTATGAATTTATTTTTGTTTCTAGATTAATAGTAAATAATATATATATATATATATATATATATATATATATATATATATATATATATATATCAATGTATCAATATATATATATATATATATATATATATATATTGATACATTGATATATATATCAATGTATTAATTAATTAACTTTATTGATTATTGGGACTGTTTTCATTCATTTTTCCTGCTTTAAACATGCAACATGCCCCATGCAGTGTGCAGACTAGAGGGGATTTGGCAAATTTTTCATGGGCACAACCCACATACTTAGCTCTACTGCTCCTCCCACAAATTCATGTTCCTTACAAATGTGGCACAGGCGTACAAACAGGCTTCCAATGGTGTAAGATTTGTTGCTGAGAAGCATCTTTACAACAAAAAATAATCTACCAAGCAAAAATTTGCTTACCTTTTGTGCTATGTTTAGTTTTAAAAATGGTCCTGCACTTGATGCCATCTGATCTTCCCCTTATTGTATCCTCTAAGCTTTGTGTACACAATTTTTATTGCAATTTTTTGGTTCCATTATTTCCACATGCTTTGTTAATGATTCTGGATTTTTTTTTATAGATGCCTCATTGGTACAAATCCCCAGGGGTGGTCAGCGTCAAGAGCAACCAAGAAGTCCTGAACCATGCATCTGTGTGTATGCTCACTTTTAAAGAAACTTGTTGGACTTTGAATATAATTTTATTTAAAGGGTAATGTTCAACGCAAAATGGACTCTGTGTGTCTTGGCTGATCAGTAAATATCGATAATATTTGAAATATGATTTAATATTTGAAATTAATTAAAATTTTCATGATGTATTATGGTCAATATTTGCGTGATCTGGTAAGTTCAAAAGTCATGCAATATAAAATAATGTTTTAAATTGTTTTTCTTACTTAAGGGTAACACTATAATCTTACAAAAATATTACATGCTGGTATTGTTCAGTATAAATAAAGAATTGAATGCAATTTAGATACTGTTTCTAATTACAGTGTTCATCTGTAAAAAGGTACTGTTTCTGAAAAAAAAAATGCATTAAAAGGCCTGGCAAATCTGCTGAAAGGATTTACTGTACATTTAAATATTTACAGTAAAACAATATAATGTGCAATTACAGTAGTATTCTGTAAATTAGAAATACAGTAGTGTTCCTGTAAAAAATGCAGTAAATGACTGGGAACTCTGCTGCCAGTATTTTACTGTAAAATTGACAAAAAAATATTTACGGTGCAGGAGTGAGGAGTCCTTACACTTTCTGAGAGTGATAATAATATATTATATTATTATATATATAATATTGCTCTTTATCAGGTACTGGAATAAGGTAGCGGAGTAAGTGACAATTCATTATTATTTTATATATAATTAATTATATAATTCATAATGTTAAACTCCATGGTTGGGAGTCATTAAATAATATGTAGTGTCTTTACCTGTCCAGTTTCAGCTTGGACAAGTAGGCTATAATGATGAGCGACATTACACATATAAAAGCAGAATTAGCTAGAATTAATTATTATTAATAAATTATCATATTCATTGACCAACGATAGGTTCTTGGCTCCAAAAGTATTTATTCCATACAAGAAAGGTGCACAGACAAACAAATAACCAAGGACTGTTTTTATCATACAACTGGTTTATTAAATGTAATATCAAATAATGACTGTTGATTATATATTCATATAATGAATTGGGCTACAGCACTACATGAGGGAGCAGGGAGATTAATATATGAGGGAATTACCCTAAATTCTAAAAAGGCTATATTGATCCCATCAAAGCATTCAGCACCAATCTCCTGAGATATGAAATAATTTAACCAGTGATCTTACATGTCCCTTGAGAGGAGTGGAGATGTGATGTGTGGGGTCACAGATGTGCTGGGCTTTCTGGAGCTTCTCACAGACTTTGTAGCATTGCACCTATTCTTCCATTTGGGCTTTTGGTCAAAGACAAAGCCTAGGACACGGTGAACACTCTGTCAGAGCTGGTGGCATTCTGAGGGGCATGTGAGATTCTCCTTCGCTGCTGATCATCCTCCTTTTGAGAGATACATCCATGCATTTCTGGGCCTTTGCTCAGAGATACCACCTCAGAAGGTTATCATTCTGAGAGAGCATGTGGCCTTCTCCTTTGTCACTGATCCTCAAGCTCTAGTTCCACCACTTTGAGGGTCAGAGGCCTGAGGTCTCTTTCATGCTCTGGGTGTGGGAAAGCCTGTTTTAAGAGAGTGCCATAAGAGAGTCTGTATTCTCTCTGGAATATATCAGTCTGTTAGAGACTGAGAAGCTTCTAGAAGAGCCTAGAAGCCTTGAAGAGCTTTGAAGAGAGATCTAAAGACCATTCTGATGAGCTGAATGAACTGAACTGGAGAGCTTTTCGTGCTACTGGTTTTTAAACTACAAACCGGATTCCAGAATAGTTGGGACACTAAACAAATTGTGAATAAAAACTGAATGCAATGATATGGAGAAGGCAAATGTCAATATTTTATTCGTAATAGAACATAGACGACAGATCAGTTTAATCTGAGTAAATGTAACATTTTAAAGGAAGAATATGTTGATTCAAAATTTCACAGTGTCAAAAAAGTTGTGACAAGTAGCAATAAGTGGCTGGAAAAAGGAAATTGAGCATATAACGAACAGCTGGAAGACCAATTAACACTAGTTAACACTAGTGGTCAATTGACAACATGATTGTGTATAAAAAGAGCTTCTCAGAGTGTCAGTGTCTCTCTGAAGCCAAGATGGTAAGAGGATCACCAATTCCAACATTGTTGCGCAGAAAGATAGTGCAGCAATACCAGAATGGTGTTACCCAGCGTAAAATAGCAAAGACTTTTAAGTTATCATCATCAACCGTGCATAACATCATCAAAAGAGTCAGAGAATCTGGAACAATTGCTGTGCGTAAGGGTCAAGGCCGCAAAACTCTACTGGATGCTGGTGATCTCCGGGCCCTTAAACGTCACTGCACCTCAAACAGGAATGCCACTGTCAAGGAAATAACAGAATGGGCTCAGGAATACTTCCAGAAAGCATTGTCAGTGAACACAATCCACCGTGCCATCCGCTGTTGCCAGCTGAAACTTTACAGTGCAAAGAGGAAGCCATTTCTAAGCAAGTTCCACAAGCTCAGACATTTGCACTAGGCCAGGGGTCTTTTAAAATTGAGTGTGGCAAAATGGAAGACTGTTCTGTGGTCAGATGAGTCACGATTTGAAGTTCTTTATGGAACACTGGGACGCCATGTCATCCGGACCACAGAGGACAAGGATAACCCAAGTTGTTATCAACGCTCCGTTCAGAAGCCTGCATCACTGATGGTATGGGGTTGCATGAGTGCTTGTGGCATGGGCAGCTTGCATGTCTGGAAAGGCACCATTAATGCAGAGAACTATGTTCAGGTTCTAGAACAACATATGCTCCCATCTAGACGTCATCTCTTTCAGGGAAGACCCTGCATTTTTCAACAAGATAATGCCAGACCACATTCTGCAGCAATCACAATATCATGGCTACGTAGGGGAAGGATCCGGGTACTGAAATGGCCAGCCTGCAGTCCAGATCTTTCACCTATAGAGAACATTTGGCACATCATAAAGAGGAAGGTGCGACAAAGAAGGCCCAAGACGATTGAACAGTTAGAGGCCTGTATTAGACATGAATGGGAGAGCATTCCTATTTCTAAACTTGAGAAACTGGTCTCCTCTGTCCCCAGACGTCTGTTGAGTGTTGTAAGAAGAAGGGGGGATGCCACACAGTGGTAAAAAAATGGCCTTGTCCCAACTTTTTTGGGATTTGTTGACGCCATGAAATTTTGAAACAACACATTTTTCCCTTAAAGTGATACATTCTCTCAGTTTAAACTATTGATCTGTGATTTGTGTTTTATTCTGAATAAAATATTAGATGTTGGCACCTCCACATCATTGCATTCAGTTTTTATTCACCATTTGTTTAGTGTCCCAACTTTTTTGGAATCCGGTTTGTGTATATAAATTAATGAAGTAGTCATAATGTCGTCAAGAAACTCCACCTTGAATTATTAGATGATGTCATTTATGATTTAAAGTTGTTCAGGTCCTAGTGCTGTGACTGGTTTTCTGGGAGAGATCCTCACAATCAACTGTTCATCCCCAGAAGAGCTGAGGACAGACACCAAAGCTTTCTACAAAGATGATGGTCAGAATGTTGCTGAACTGATCACTACCAGAGTCTCAGAGAAACAGATCCTCCATCTCTGAAGACAGACGCTCTAATGATGTCAGTGTGAGAATCAGTGATGTGAGTGAAGAAGATGGAGGAGTTTATTACTGTGGAGTGTGGGTTATAGGGAAGTCAGTCCATTACCTCTTCTTCTTCTCAGAGATCCAGCTGCAGGTCACTGGTGAGAGACATGGTCTTTTCCTATTGGTCAGAGAGTCCTGAGTGTTTCTCTGATTGTAAGATGATTTAGAGCCTTTTTGTTTTTAATGTTTGTCAAAAATATCTAAAACTCCATAATGTTATTATTGGGGAAATGTGTTTAGTGTAAATCTATAATGAGCATCATTTGAACAACACACTGAGGGTGAGGGTGATCTTCAGGCTGCAGGTAGTGTCTCTGTCACACAGCTCCAGGGACCTGGAGGTTCGGGTTCAAGTCCTGCTCTGGGTGATTATCCGTGAGAAGTTTGGTGTGTTCTCCGCTTGTCCATGTGTTTAGGTGCTCCAGTTTCATCCCACGGTCAAAAACACACAGGTTGGTAGTTAGAATGGCAACTCAAAAGTTTCCATAAGTCTGGGTCCTGTTTGTTTCATTCTGTAGGTAAGACACATTCTAAGATTCTCTATTTGCAGGGGTCTGTAATGAAGCATGGAGGAAGGAAACGTGTGTTTGCAAAGTCCACACAAACACCACACAAATCAAAACTGATTTGGGAAACATTTTCATGAAAGAAGCAATAACACAGTTTGCTTTTCAGCACATAACACAAATTCTTATGAGCAGAGGTTTATAAAATCATGAACACAGACCAAGAACACCAGGAGACAGTTACAGGATGTGGCCACAGGCTAGTGGAAGATGAGGGACATGACGAAATGGTGGAGGTTGTTAGACATTGAGGATAAAACACTAAATAAATGAGGATGAACACCACTCCTTATTATTGAATTGGATTTAAAAGCAATCTCTTCACTGTGGGGATGCATTTATAAAGGTAAAGATTTTTCAATAAGTCACCAGTGCTTAAAGAAACGATTTTCTGATTCTGTTCTTCTTCCTGATTGTGCTGCTTTGAGTTTATAGCGCTTTGTTCTGTTGTCTGCTGTTCTTTCTTTCTTGTCCATGTGAAAAAAAAAACTGTAATAAACAGATAATTATCAGTGGCAAACAGTGATTAAGAGGGAACCAGTGAGAACAAATATGGGCATTCTGAGGTTTGGGATCAGTGAATCTTTCATCAGATATGATACAGTATTTCATAAGAATATATCACAAGAAAAGAAAGAACTTGAACTTCTATCATATTTCTCAGAAAACGATAACTTCCCACAGCAAACGCACTTTCACTGACCTCTCCACAAGAGCTCAGTACTTTATCATCCCTGACCACTATATTCTGTCCATGTCAGTTCCTCCCACAGAAAGCCTACGAAATGATGCGGGAAATGTCAGCAGGTTATCAAAGCCGTGCCTGGGAGTTTTAGAAGAACGTTGGTTGAACTTTTAGAAGTTTAGAACTGTACGTAAAATAACAGAATTAATGCCTGTCAGTAACAGTGTGATAGTTATGAATGTTATTACAACAGTGTAGTTTTTCTAATGTGCTTAATCAAGTATAGTGAAATTTGGAAGACATGCACCACAAAAAGTTTTATCAGCTCCCTTTACTGAAACATATGTAATGATAATAGTTAACCGGAGAACATTTTAAAATCTGTCAAAAAGACATTTGTCCATCAGATACAGAAAGCACTCGATGGTTTTGGCCACCAGATGTCGCTACTGTGCACTGTGTCATGAAAGAGCGGTTGTAAAAGAGCAGAGAAAGGGAAAAAGAGAGTTTCTTAGAGACTTCTCCTGTGCCACACACACAGGGCTTAGACACTGTCACCACAGCAACTGCCACCAAATGGCAAGACTGTTTTGAATATGCTACTGTCAGACATTAGCAAAGATGTCTAGGTTAGCATGCTAGATGTTACCATCTACTTCAATCAAACATTGATGAACAAATGTTTAAAAAATATGCTTGTCAGAAAAGACCTTGAAAAAGGCTTTAAATGTATTATTTAAAAAAAATGTTTGGATTGATTTTTTTTCAGATTTTTTTTTTAACTCTGAATGTAACTGCCGCCACGTTTAAGGTGGAACGGAAAACTCGCTAAATACAAGAGTGATATAAATTTACTAACACTGCGACATCTTGTTTAACTACTCTAGCAGGCTCTAGTGACATTGAGTGAAAGAAAAAATAGAACTTGTCGCTAACGTTAGCGAGACTAAAACTACGGTTTGTTTTGGAACTGCTGGTCGAGCTGACACATTTAAGGTGGAAGAGAAAACCCGGGGGGATGCTATGGCTTGTTCGCTAAACGCGAGTGTAATATCAATGTACTAAGAAAAACAAATGTTGTTTAACTACTCTAGCAGGCTCTAGTAACATTGAGTGAGAGAAAACGTAGAATTAACTTACTATGAACTTACCGTGAATCTCTAGCTCCAACAGGCTTCCTTTTCAGGTGCTCATGCAGTGATGTTGTGCTGCTGTGCCATGCGAGATCAGCTGTGCACATTTTGCACCTAACGCCCTTGAAGGCGTTAATGTAAAGTGCTCCCATACGTTTGATGACTTGGGTCGTACATTTTTCTCTCTGCTTGTGCTAACATTACCCTTCTTCCAGAGTTTGTCACTTGAGCTGTGCAAGGCTCAATATATATACCCAGCTAGCAAAATTGTATCGGCCGAATCACGAATTTTCATCGTCTTCTTCTTCTGTGTTTTTACAGCGGTTCGCTTCTGCCACCTTCCGTTTTCTCATTCAGAGTTCATTCATTTTAAAGCTGCCATCTTCAAAAACTTAACAATTTCCTCCCTTCAGCACGGCACTGTCTCCTTATTAACCCTGTTTATCATAATCATTTCTGTCGTTCGTGTCCCAGTCATTACATCAATATTCTAAAATAGTACAATACAGAGCTTACCTTTAACTGTATGGCATTTAACAAGTTAAAATAATGATTCTATTTATTTAACATTTATTACATCGTTTTCCAGACAGTTACCAGTATTTTCTTTTATTTTTAAATGTGGGCCACATACGATTAATACGCAGTATTTATATATATTTATATATATATATATATATATATATATATATATATATATATATATATATATAAGTATTTATATATATTTATATATATATATATATATATATATATATATATATATATATATATATATATATATATATTTTATTCTGAATGAGCCTGTTTAGAAGGTGGCCATGTTTAAATTGGTCAGAGATGAGCAGTCAGACGTCTCTGAATAATCCAGGCCACTAGGAGTCAGTATCAGGGCTATTTAAAAACTTGGTAATGTCTGACTGATTTCTTCCTCTGTGTGTGTGTGTGTGTGTGTGTGTGTGTGTGTGTTGTGAGCATGCAGCATTGGTTTGCTTTTTACTCAAGAAATTTTTCTTCAATTTTACATTGTTCATTAAGGTCAACATTTTCTCATGTTCCTTAAAGAACAGTTTTTTTTATGTTGTAGTTTAATCATTTATTTTAGCACTTACTATTTTGTAGATTTATTATTATTATTACTCAGTAACTACTGTCAAACGAATACACTGATAATTCTGTTGCAGTAGTGAAAAGTCCTTACACTTTCTAAGAGTAATGTATATGTTATAAAATTGTACTTTATCCAGCACCATAATAAGATACTTACACAGAAGTTACACATTATGACAAAAGAAAGATATTGATGTCATTAGAAAGGAGAGTGTATTTTATGTTGCTTTAATTTGTACCAATATTTCGGGTAAAAAATATCAGTAGCTCTTTACCTAATTTGGACATGTGATCACCAATAGAAAAGCTCCTAAATGACTAATTGACATATTAATAACTATTGTGTGTAGTTATGTGCTAAGTTAGTCCAGTCTCTGTGTGACAGCGGTTTAAATTCCATGCTCTAGATGGCAGTATAGGAACTCCATCACAGACCAGCAGAGAATCAATGATATGATGTGTGTGGTGACCCCACTCCAGTAACGAATGTAAATTAATGTTGGAAACTGCAGTGTAGGAAATTGTCCCTTAGAATGTAAAAAAAAAAAAAAAAAAAAAAAAAAAACATGTTATACGTGGAATTATTCATTCATTCATTACCTGTAACTGCTTATCCAGTTCAGGGTCGCAGTGGGTCTAGAGCCTACCTGGAATCATTGGGCGCAAGGCGGGGATACACCCTGGAGGGGGCAGCATTCCCTCACAGGGCAACACACACACACACATTCACTCACACACTCACACCTACGGACACTTTTGAGTCACCAAACCACCTACCAATGTGTATTTTTGGACTGTGGAAGCAAACCGGAGCACCCGGAAGAAACCCACGGTAAGAATACACCAAACTCCCCACAAACAGTCACCCGGAGTGGGAATCAAACCCACAACCTCCAGGTCCCTGGAGCTGTGTGACTACGACACTACCTGCCGTGCCACCATGCCGCGCCATGGAATTAATGATTAAATAAAATTGTTAAATTCTTTGGAAACGGTATTACTAAAAGTATTACAGAAGAATACTAAACTGTGGTTTAGTGCACAGTCAGTAAATAAATAAATAATAAACTAGTGCTTAGTGTTTTACTAATAAATAATGCATAATAACCAGTTAACTAACAAGTTATAAATGGCTTATTAATAACTTGTCAATGTTTGCAATCCCTAAAGTGTTGGCAGTTTTCTACTGCAGCTGACCTCTCACAAATCTCTGGTATCTTCTTGTTAAGAGGTGTTAACTCTTTCTTCCTTGTGATTCAAAAGGGGAAGTGGGCAGATCATCTGTTTCTGCAGATGCAGCTGAAAACTGTACAGACACAGATTCAGAGAGTGAATGTGACAGAACTGACAATGTGTGTGTGTGAGAAGCTCTGAGATCTGTGTGAAGTGCAGTAGAGCTGGTGTGGATCTGTGAGGTCTGAACTCATAATGAAGATTCTCCTCATCTTCAGCCTCTACCTGATCTTAGGTAAGAAACACACTTCTAAATCATCAGCTCTATCAGCAGTGTCACATCCAGCCTTTCTTCACACTGACATTCCTCCTCTTTTAGCAGCTGCTGGAGGATCCACAGTGAGGGGGTTTTCAGGAGGAGGAGTCCTCATCAAGTGCAGATATGAGACACAATACACATCAAACACAAAGTATTTCTGTAAGGGTTCAGGGTTGACCTGTGTTGACCAAATCAGGACAGATGTTAAAAATGAGTGGGTGAATTCAGGAAGAGTTTCACTGTTTGATGACACCAGTGCTGCAGTTTTCTGGGTGATGATCAGAGACCTCACAGTAGAAGATTCTGGATTATATCAGTGTGCAGTGGATAAAACCTTGTTGTTGGACAGCTACACCCCAGTGGAACTGAAGGTAGAGGAAGGTGAGTGTCTCCATCACTGTCCTCTTTATGATCTGAATCCTCCAGCATCAGTAGTTTCAGTTACAGTGAGAGAAAACACATAGAAGTCCATGAAGAACTGAGATCAGGAACTGTGTTCTCACAGTATTTATCTTCACAGCTCAATTAAGAGACGTTTAGTGTTAGCGCATGTTCTCCTTCTGCACTGTTTATTTTTAAATTGTGTTACTAAAGGCAGTAAGCTGAAACTTTCTTCACTAGAAAGATGGCATAATTAAAGCTAAGTAAACTTGTGATTTTTAAGTGAGGTGATAAATGAGTTTTCACAGTGAACTCAGTTTAACAGTGTTCTCACACTGAGAACTGAGCTCCCCCACTGTGGAGACGGAGAGAAGCTTGACTACAGCAGCAGCAGAGAGGATGATGTTTCTGTAATTTTGGTTTTTAACAAATATCTCAGAATGTGATGAATCATGTTGGAGCAGCTGCACATCATTAATCCAAGTGCAATATTTGTGGAGTTGTTTGAGAGTTTGGTCCTCTTTTGATGCATTAACTACTTTTACTTTTGGACACCGGAACATAGCCATTATTATTTTATTGTGTAATATTTAGTGAGGTCATGTACAAATGTATAAATGGAGGGCTGCAGTCAGTAGTGTCACAGTGACACAGCTCCAGGGACCTGGAGGTTGTGGGTTCTAGTCCCGCTCCGGGTGACTGTCTGTGGTATGTTCTCTCCATGTCTGCGTAGATTTCCTCCCATAGTCCAAAAACACATGTTGGTGGGTGGATTGGCGACTCAAATAGTGTCTGTAGGTATGCTTGTGTGAGTGAATGTGTGTTGCCCTGTGAAGAACTGGGCACATCCAGTGTGTGTTCCTGCCTTGCACCCAGTGATTCTGAGTATGCTCGAGACTTACCACAACCCTGAACTGGATAAGGGTTACAGACAATGAATGAATGAATGTACAAATGGGGGATTAGTTAGTTTTGGATCACCAACCCCATGCCAACTCATCCCAAAGGTATTTAGGTGGTACTCCATCGTGTTTAGCAAACTGCTGCTAGTTTCTCATTCATGTCTCATTCTATGGGCAGTGATTCCTTAAGTAGGTTATTCAAGCTTACTGTGTACAATTGAACTTCTGTGTCTGCAGCCACAACCTTGAATTCAGAGTGTACCTTGCTGCTCCTCGAGTTCAAGCAATAAGATTATACAGCAGCACATAATTCCATTGATACAGTGATATATACAAATATTAGTCAAAACATGACCAGCTGGAACTGTGTTGAAGTATTTGTAACTGTATTCTGTTCATTATTGACAGGTCCACACTATGGAAATAAAATCATTGTGATTAGTTGTGAAGATGGAGATGTGGACACCATCTGTAAATACTCACAATCCATCGGTAACACAACTATTTTTTGTGGAGTACTTATGTGTGGGAGTGATAATAACATCCATCCATCCATCCATTATCTGTAACCGCTTATCCAATTTAGGGTCGCGGGGGGTCCAGAGCCTACCTGGAATCATCGGGCGCAAGGCGGGAATACACCCTGGAGGGGACGCCAGTCCTTCACAGGGCAGTGATAATAACATATCTGTTAAAAATGGTAATACCTTGATAGAAAATTGAAAATATTTTCTATATAATGATAGACAGCAGACCTTCACTGTGCACATCAGCAATCTGTGTGAGGGAGACTTTGGTGAATTCTGCAAACTTTTTTTGTTAAACTATAAGGAAATTTAAATTTATATTTGAAATTTAATTGACTGTGCCATCCACATACTTTTAATTGTATTCTTGTTTTTTATTATGGCTGTTTATGACTGACAGTTTCAGATTGTAATAGTAGCATCCATGTGACTGGCCGTGCTGGAGGAAGTGTGAACATCAGCTGCAAATATCCAGATCTCTTCAGGAATTACACCAGGTTTCTCTTCAGGAGAGAGGGCAATGATGAACGTGTTTATAAAACACCTGTTAATGAAAGTGGAAAATGGATAAACCAGGGAAAATACTCACTGCATGACGACAGAGTAAAGAACACCCTCAGTGTGATCATCAGTGATGTGAATGAGGGAGACTCTGGTGAATACTGGTGTGGAGCTGAATCAGACTGGGAATGTGATAATGGATACAAACTCTACATCACACACATCAACCTCACAGTGACCGGTGAGTAGAGATCCCATTTTGAAGTAGTTCATGAACAGCAATATGTATATTTTAATCTGACTGAAACTAAGAAGTCATTGCACATGTCCAACAGACTTGGATAGAACACCTCCTAAGAAATCCTAGAATGCTGTTGGAGGTGGTGTTAATAGAGCCGAAAGTGTGCACTGTCCCTGTGGTCAGTGTGGATCCCAATGCCTGGGTGCATTTAATGGGACACTGCACTGAATAAATGGGGTCATCTTTAAATGGTGGTGTTGCAGTCACACAACTCTAGGATCCTGCAGTTTTGTGTTCAAACCAAAGCGTGGGTCAGTGTCTCTAAAGAGTTGATGTGTTGTCCTCATATCTGCTTTGTTGTCCACTGGGTTCCTCCCACAGCTACTAAAACATGTTTGTAGGTCCACAGGTCTAAGTATGTGAAACTGCCCAGAATGTGTGCATCTGCTTGACATTACCTCACTAGAACCTTTTCAATACCATGAAACAATTCCTACACTTAACCTGTATTAATGTTATAAATCAAAGGCTCCCAAGTTGCACAACATCTTAACTGATGTCCATATCTTCAACAGATTACAGGTTTTATCCCTGGTGATGCCTTAGTTATCCAAGCCCATGCTCACACTTGCGGACACTTTTGAGTCGCCAATCCACCTACCAACATGTGTTTTTGGAGCGTGGGAGGATACCAGAGCACCTGGAGGAAACCCATGTGGACACAGGGAGAACACACCAAACTCCTCACAGACAGTCATCTGGAGAGGGACTCAAACCCACAACCTCCAAGTCCCTGGAGCTGTGTGACTGCGACACTACCTGCTGCTCCAGAATATCAGAAAGTTGTAAACACCAGTGTATAGATATCCATGTATACAGAGTTCACCAGGTTTATGCTAAATATTAGCATGTGTAGCTTTTTGGGAACAAACATTTTAGATAGGTGAAATTTGTTAAAATATCAAAGCATGTCAGATCACATCAGACGTGAAAGGCCTCAGACTCCAGGGAGTTTAATTAAACCCACACTAACATTGTGACTACATATTAAATGCCTAGACAGTGACTTAAGGTTGGGCTAGAAACCAAGACCCCAAGACCCTGAAGCTGTGTTGAACCAATAATAATTTTTTGCGCTACTGTTGCATTGGTGCAAAGCTTCCAATATGCATAATGTAAAATTATTATTCCTAGTTCTAAAGGTTTTAATTCTTTGTAGCAGAGAAAGTAGCACCAGCAACAACATCATCATCAACATCATCAAGCTCAGAAACACAGCCTGAAGAACTAAACACAACTTCAACTTTAACATCAACTGGACCTTCCTTGTCAGATGCATCAAAAGGTACAGCACACACTGGCTGCACCCCACAACTCTGTCGCTAATATTTGTCACTTCCTTTAAATCATGTCATTGCCTACCTTCAGCTCACTGACCACAGAACCCACATCCTGTGTTGACTTCATCTCCTTTTACAAGGTCTTGCCAACAAAGGCCCAGTCCTAAAGCTATCTGATTGTTGTTCTTTATTACTATTATTATTATTGATATTAGTGTTATTAACATTATTTATTCTCCACGTCCACTCAAGCTTCCACCACCAACCCTGTTGTGTTTGTGTTTGTGGTGTTGCTAATGTCTGGATTCATATTCTTCATTGTTGCTCTATGGAAAAGACACACAACTCAAGGTAACACCACAAAAATTGACTCTTGTGCAGCATACAGAGTGAAAACATTGTGTCATGTCTGATTTTGTTTCAGGATGTATATATATTTTTACACTTTCAAAACTGATCAACAGAAGATTCCAGGGTATATGAGATTGAGGTCACTATGGTTAGAGCAAACTGTCAGCTGGAATGGTACAAAGCTCCTCCGCATTAGAGCTCCAACAATAGGTTTTGTCAATCCTGCAGCCGTTAGCAATAGTGAATCATCACGGTGTGACTTCAGTATACCAGCCACCACATCAATGAGAACAACTGAATCATTTGCACGTAAATGTTGATATTTAAGTTATTTAGCAACAACAACTTGATTTTATTTTGTTTCTGTGGCTGCTATTGAAGCCACACCACAATGATTCACTATTGCTTATGAGCATGTTTGTGAGTGACTCTTCTCTGGCCTTAATGTGGATGATTTATAGTCACTCAGACACTACCTACTGAGCAACAAATATTTCAAAGCCATTTTCACATGACCTGAGGCTCAGCAAAAGCAATGCCAGTACAGTGATACTGATCATCTTGATAATGAGATTTGAGATTAATTAACCACAGTGTAGTTACAGCTACAGGATTTTTCTACAATTGGTTTCAGTACGCTAAAGATTTGCCTCATTGGCAGATGCTGCCCTCTGCTGGACACAGCAGGGAAGCTAGAGGAAGAAAAGAACAGAGTCCAAAAAAAGACCCTGCTGCCTGTTTGATTGGATTCAATATTTCATTTAAGAGTGATTTTATTTTTATTTTTCTTGTCGTCAGCCCCAGCTTCAGCACCAACCCAGTCCCAGACGAACTCCTCAGAGAATCACAGGGTCAGTCTCCTCTGACTTTAAAGTCAATGCCAAAAACTGTGAACTATTACATTTGTAAATATCATGTAACAAATGGTTAACAACATGTAACCATGTTAGAAGTCATCATGGCTTATTAAACTCACACTGAGATTTTTCATAGCATTAATAAACTGTGTATTTTTATTATTAATAATAATAGTAATAAAAACAGATGTTAGATTTCATTAAGGCAATTTAATTCATGAATTTTTAAAAATATTTTAAGTATGTGATGGTTCATCAATTCCTTCATTTCTGTAACTGCTTTATTATGCAAGGTTTTCTCCCAAGAGGGGATTTACATGTGCACCAATATTATACAAAACATTCCTCTTTCAGGATTCTGATGCTGAAGCTGACTATGAGGACATTCATGAACCCAGGCAACTTCCTGCCACAGACTGTGGACTTTTCACAGTTTACACTACAGCCAAATTCCCGACAGACCCTGTGACTGTTTATAGCTATGTCCATTTACCCACCAAAACCTGCAACCCCACAAAGCCTATTAATTCCAATGAAGAGCTACCCATAGGTCTCTCTGATTCAGCAGAAAGTCCTATATATGCCACAGTGGATTTAAGCAAGAAAGCAGACGGCTTTGCAGTTTCCACAGCAACCATCAATAAACAAAGAAACTGAAGGTACTATGAAGTTACTGTTAGAGAACATGGCTAGGCTAGCACTAGAGCCCTTCAATTGATCCTGAAATGGTTGTAACTGTGCATCCAGATTGTATTTATGTCTTATACAGTGGAGTGAGATGTAGGTGAGATTTACATTAAGTAAAGCTCTGTCACCTTGTTGTATTGTGCCTTTGTGTTTTGATATGTTTATATTGGTAAAATGTTCAGCACTGTATATTTTCACTTTGATTTTTTCCCTTTTCAAATATGAAATGTAAGGTGCTACATTTTCTGATGTTTAATGTTAAACTAAATAAAATATTCTGAATATTTTTTTAAATATTATGGCTAATTTCTAGAATTACTATTTTTTCCCCTACTTTAATTATAAGTATCATCGAGTACTTAGTCCTTCCTGTACACATTCAAAGCACTCATCTCAGTAAATAAATTCATATTTCAACAAGACCTCAAAAAATGAGTACACACATGATTGAAGCAGTACATATATTAGTAGCATTTCTGCCTCATGGTAGATTAGGTTTAGTTACACTTATTTAAAAAAAAACACGTTGCAGAGTGTCAGATTGCAATGATATGGGGGAGAAAGATTACCAGGAACAGTACATGATGCAATAGTTAGACAGATATGACCACAGGATTTATTTCATGAACAGGTTGGAAATATATTCATAGACTTCACAATTACAAAGCAACACAATTCAGCCATTAATAAAATCTAGTCTTAGTTATGCATCTTTCTGTAAATAAAAACACCTCTAAGTGTAAGAGGAAAGTTCATGAACTCCAATTCAACTGAACCATCCCCCCACAACCATGTTCTCTAGAGGTTTATCTGACTCTTTTCAGCATTGTCGTCTCATATGGAGATGACTGGAGATTACTTGTCCCTAATGTTTTATGCAAATTCTAGCATCGTGCTTATTCCACACGTGCTTATTATTTTTTAACAATTTTTTTTAAACAAAAATATGCATTTGTGTGAAAATGTTAAAAACATACTGTTCTCTTTCAAAGAGCCAGTGAAGCAACTCACTTGACCATAAATGTTGTGTTCTCTAAGCGGAGTGTACAGGTGTTGGTCATAAAATTAGAAAATCATGAAAATTTTGATTTATTTCAGTAATTCAATATTGTATATTATACTCATTCATTACACACAGACTGATATATTTAAAGTGTTTATTTATTTTAATTCCAGCAGCAGGAAGCATAAAGTACTCTAAAACTATCTGGTAGATGGCTGCTTTGACCTTGGACCTCAGAAAATACAGTGGACCAACATCAGCAGATGACAAAGTCTTTTAAACCTTTTCACAATATTTTAATTTTCTGAGATACTGAATTTGGGGTTTTCATCATTTGTCAGTTATAATCATCAAATTAAAAGAAATAAACACTTGAAATATATCAGTCTATGGGTAATGAATGAGTATAATATACAAGTTTCACTTTTGAATGGAATTACTGAAATAAATCAACTTTTTCATGATATTCTAATTTTATGACCAGCACCTGTAAATCCTCTCACCATTCTGCAACAACCACTAAAACCAGTTTTTACTGAAAACTGGCAGCGCTGACTGTGTGCTGGAAGTGCTGGGTGTAGCAGTGGCTTCAGTAGCACATTCCCAGACACCACATCTACAGATCTCCTATGGCCCATGTTTGGCCTTGAAATGCCATTGACTCAGTGAGAGTCCATTTGCCTCAACCCAGCCACAGCTACATCATGTAATGGACCAGATGTCAGTTGTGCTGTGGACAAATATAGGCCAAACCTTCATTTTAGGCACATCTGAACCCGACACACAACACAAATCAAGTCCAGCTCATGACCATTAGCCATGTCTAGTACACACAACTCATTTTGCCAGTGCAATAACTGACCAGAATATTCCTTAAGTACCACCGATTAGGCCCAAATGTATCTATTATCTTGGCCCTGTTGACATGTAAGTAGTCCTTTTCCAGCATTACATCCAGCTCTATTCCACTGCACAAAATGGTCTGATGTAAACAAAGGACATATAAAAAATCTTCAAAATGACTTTTAATTGAAATCAATGTAAGTAGATTTTAGTCAAGACTATTTGGGAAGGTACAGTCAATCATTCACTGTAATCCATTTCAGGGTTGTGGTGGAACCCTGTACCACAATTCACTTGGCGAAAGGCGGCAACACACTGCAGGGGTGCCAGTGTTCGCAGGGTGAACACACACACATTCACTCACACCTATGGATATTATCTGAGTAGCCAACCACCATGGTGGTTTTTGGAGAATGGGAGGAAACCGCCTCACCTGAAGGAAACCCATGCGGACACGGGAAGCACACACCAAACTCTTCACAGAAAGTCAACCAGAACAGGGCTCAAACCCACAACCATGGGAACACAGAAACACTGCCTGCAGCACCACCAAAAGGCACGGAGTAGTTGACCGCCTTGAATTATCACAATGATTTTAAAGAACCCCCAGCTTTATTACCATCAGCGTCGGGATGGCGACCTTTATCTTATCCAGATAAACAGATGGCCCAGAACTGCCAATGGTGACCTCCAACGCGAGTTCAAATCAGACAAACAGCACGGACCAACAGTGCCCCCAAGTGGACATTTGCGAAATCACTTTTCGCCCTATCTCCCTCTAAACACGTAACGGACGCATATGGGCCACTGTTTCTAAACATGTTTTAGGCAATGTGTATTAATGTTATCCTCTGTTATTCTCAGGTGAATGTCTACTAACTGAGTGATGTGAATTACTGTTTCAATCACGAGGAAAAATTCCTATATATATATATATATATATGTTTGATAAAAGTAGTCCAGTACACTCATTATGCTATATTCAAGTATGTATGAAGTATTTTGATTCAATTAAGGTTATGTATCCGTCCAGAAAAAAAAACATGAAAGTCACGTGAACCTCAGACCCAGGATCCAATCAGAGAACGAGACCTCCCAAATGGCCGGCTTCTAATGAAAAAATGGAGCCGCGAACTCTGTCTCTTATCTCTTACTAACTCTTAACTCTCTCTGGACAGCTTTTCCATTCTCCTTGATCTCCTCTCGTACAGCTCTCGTACGCTTCTTACGCTCTTTTGTCTTCTCTCCACGCCAGCAAGCCGACACTTCAAAGACTCTTAAAAAGACAAGACCTTCACGCAACTTCCAAGGGACGCCTTGTGTCAGTTAGCAGTGCAATACAGAAACTAAAAGAGTAAAAGGTCGATTAATTGTCAGTAACCTTTTCTTTGTTTTTACTTGTGTTCGTGTTTGTCGCCCAATCCAAGTTTAATTTTACGACTGATCAAAGCAGGCGAAACTTATTTTGGCCACAATAAGGGCCACCGTTGAAATCGTAAAATAAGCTAATTAATTCGTAAAACAGCTTCTGAAGATCGGAGGAAAACAGCAAACTTTTATTCTGACGCCCCCTTATGGAGGGAACCTCCCACTCAGGACAGCGAGCCAGAGGAAATCCGTCCACCGACGTCACCACACTCTGAGCGGCCTGCCTCGCAAGTGACAACGCCTACGCTGACCCAGCCTCAACTCTCCCACGAAAGAACCGCGGGAGCCAGGCTGGACCTCTCTCCAATCACCTCAACAGCGCTGCTGTACCCATCGAGTGGTTGAATCGTGAAAAAAGTAAGCATAATTTCTCATTTTCAGAGCTGATATCGAATTAAATCTCTTGGTAAAATTATATCCTAATTAAATCATTTAGCAACACCTCATTCACAAGTCATATAACCTAGCCAAGTATTACATTCGAACAGGTTTCACCTGCATTGATTCTGTGAGATTTTGATGATTGTGCTATGTTTATCAAACTATTATCTTTCCTTTTAATAAAGTGTTTCCATTATTTGAAATAATACAGTGTGTGGAGTTTGTTCATTAAGAGTCTGAAAATCCTGAGAACTCACCTAGCGTTGACAGTATTTCCCTCTCTAATTAACTGTTAATATTTTTGTCATTTAATTCAGTAATAATAATAATTATTATTATAAGTGATAATCACCATTAAACATAAACAACTCGAATACTGTTACTCCGCTACAAGTGATTACATATTTGAGTAGCCAAGGGACTTTAGAAAATAAAACAACATATTGTATATGGCTATGTCACATTTTAAATGCAACTGAAAGAGGCACTGTAAAATAGCTATATAGATAGGGTCCATCGGGCTAACAGATTCAAAACTTTTGACTCTGCTCCCAATAGTTAATTAGACCTTTTATTCCAAATAATTTCTTATCCATTTGATTAAGTTTTCTCTGATTTTTTGTGACTTGCTCTGGCTGTTTTATTAATAATTATTATATACATTACAAATTTCACGTAAGTAAAAAAAAAAAAAAAAAAAAAAAAAAGGATTGTATAGTGTAAATGTTAATGTGTTGTAATGAATAAGTTTATGTCTTATATAATAGGTTTCTACTGGTATGATTTTTTTTTTTACATATGAAGGGTGGCATGGTGGTGCAACAGGTAGTGTCTCTGTCACAGCTCCAGGGACCTGGAGGTTGTGGGTTTGAGTCCCACTCCGGGTGACTGTCTGTGAGCAGTTTGGTGTGTTCTCCCTGTGTCCGCATGGGATTCCTCCGGGTGCTCCGGTTTCCTCCGGGTGTTCCGGGTTACTCCCATGTACCAAAAACACACGTTGGTAGGTGGATTTGTGACTCAAAAGTGTCCACAGGTGTGAGCGTGTGTGTTTGTGTGTGTGTGTGTGTGTGTGTTCCCGTGTGAAGGACTGGCTCCCACTCCAGTGTCCAGCAGTTACAGACTGAATGAATGAATGTACATATGAACTCATGGTCATGTTTCTCTGGCCAAATATTGTGTTATGGTTTTAACATTATTTAATTTTGTAACTATTTTATTAATAAACAATATCTAAAAACGGAAATATTCGTTGCTATAGTGGGAACACACTCTGGACGGGGCGCCAGTCCTTCACAGGGTAACAAACACACACTTTTGAGTTGCCAATCCACCTACCAACTGAAACACCCTGAGGAAACCTACGTGGACACGGGGAGAACCGACCAAATTCCTCAGACAGTCTCCCACAATATATATAATTTTTTTTATATATTGATTTTTTTATTATAAAGTCTTTTTTTTGTTGCTCTAATTAAGGTAATTAAAGACATATGCTTCCTTCTTGACCTCAGTGCTGCCTTTGATACCATTGACTATAAGATTCTTATAGATAGACTCACTATAGACTGGGCTGGACTCTCAGGAACAGTCCTGAAGTGGTTCGTTTCATACCAGCAAGGCAGGAACTACTTTGTAGAAATAGAAAATAATATTTCAGAGAATATGCCAGTGACATGTGGTGTCCCCAAGGGTTCTATTCTTGGTCCATTTTTGTTTAATTTATATACCAGATTCCTCTTGGCCAGATTGTACAGGACTATGGGTTGTCCTATCACAGGTATGCAGATGATACTCAGATTTACATGGCCCTGGCCCCAAATAACTCTTGTCCAGTTGACTCATTAAGCAAGTGCCTTGAGCACATCATGTATTGGATGGAACACAATTTTCTGCAGCTGAATAACGATAAAACAGATATTATTGTATTTGGGAACAGCAATGAGAGACACAGATTATCTGGACTCGAATCTGGACTCGAAAGCCCTCAAATCTAAAGAACTTTCTTGCAACATTGGTGTATTAATGGACTTTGATCTCAGTTGTAGTAGTCATATTAAAGCGGTTACAAGATCAGCCTTTCACCGTCTTAAGAACATCAGTAAGATTAGACATTTTCTGACTAAACCAGACCTGGAGAAACTTATCCATGGCTTTATTTCTAGCAGGACTAGTTACTGTAATGTTCTCTTCACTGGACTTCCAAAAAAGACCATTAAACAGCTTCAGCAGATTCAAAATACAGCTTCCAGAGTCTCACTCAGAGCAAAAGAAGAGATCACATCACCCCCCATCCTCAAATCATTACACTGGATACCAGCGTATTTATCAGATCTGCTACAGAGATATGAGCCGAGCAGAGATCTCTGATCTTTAGGAACCCATATTATCTGTTAACAAACAGCCTCAGACTGAGGCATGCAGAAATGTGTCAGCGAAACGCGAACACAAAGCAAAGAAGGTAATGGACACAGTGCCCGCAGCAACATTTCCAATGTGAGCACAACCACATTGGGCCTTATTCATGAAATGCGAGCAGAATGAATGTGCATGTAAATTGTTCGTAAATCGTCAGATTCATAAAAATGTCCGTAGGTACTAACAAACTTTACACCTGCTCCTGAAAATGCAGAAAAGTGTGCGTGATTTGTCCGAAAGACACTGAAAGAATCATCTGATATGACTGAACTTTAAATAAAAGTTATTAAACATAATTATAATGCGCAAAGTTTATTTTCACTTTCACTCCCAGTAGCTAAAATGTAATTGTTTGCTATATCATTGTGTTACTTGTGTAGTCAGACAGATGTGGATCATTGCAATACAAAAGGGTTTAGAGCAGGGATGGGCAAAGTTTTCAGCTCAAGGACCACACTAGGATTTAAAAATTGGCAGGCGGGCCAAGAGGTGGGGGTTTAATTGATTGAATTTTTTTTTATTTTATTGCTGTGTTACCCACCTCCTGCTCTAGATGGCAGCAGAGCTCTTTTGACACAGACCAGTATAGCGTCAACACGGTGTGTGTGTGTGTGAATAATGTGGGAATTATGAATATAAATTTGATGCAGCAGTTATTAACTGAAATGCATCGTAATTATAGTTATCCTCTCAGTTTCCTACTGGACACACAGTGCACAGTATCTTGCCCAAAATGTATAACTCACTAAGTGCATAATAAAGGGAGTATAGGGAGTGCACACGTGATATAGATTTTTTATTTACCATTATAAAGTCTATGTTACACCTAACTTTAGGAGTTCCTCACTACTCCTCACCTTTAAAGAGTCTGAACCATGGCTCAGATCTGCTCCACTGCTGCTCTTGTCGGGCCAAAATTGTTGCTCTCAGACAAAATGGACCGGCATTTTGATGTTTATTACAAACGCAATGAATACATTTGAAAACAGTTGCTGTTTCCACCGTTAAAATGCTACGCCGTTTGAGATGTGTGGCCAGTGACCGTTGCAGCTGAGGTGAGCGGAGTCACAATGCTCCAGCTCTGCCCAGGCTGGATTTAATTGGTCTATAGCTACTGACTACTATAGAGAGGAATTAGTGCCAAATTAAAAATCAATCACTGCAATAGGATAATGTGAAATGCAATCCACACATATCATTGCTTTTCAAAGCAAACACATGCCAAAGTTAAAAGCAAAACCACTATTTTATAGTTTTTCCACATTGCTTGACCAATACGTGTCAATTTCCATTTAAAGAATAAAAAGCTGAATTTGTGTCAGAATTGAACACAAACCACCAAAACATGCAATCAGCTCAACTCTATGTGGTGCTGTGAATGTGCCAAAGTAAAATGCAAGGCAGGGATTGCATTTCAGCTGAGAGCTGTGCTTTATTCGTGCCACAACTGAAAAGCAATCACCTTCCAATCACTGAAAATCTACTGAATTTGGGTGTGGTCCTTCAAGGGTTTTTAAATAAACACTGTGGTTCATGGATGCCATTTTAAATCATTTTTAAAATGCAAATCCTCATGTATTATGTTTTTAGTAAAGAGGTCAAGCCATGTGAAAACAATGTAATAGCAGTTTTGCTTTTAATTTTGGCACATATTCTTCACATTAGTTTGGAAAAGCAATGACTTGTGTGGATTACATTTCACATTGTTCTATTGCAGTGACTGCATGCATTTCCGTTTGGCACTAATTCCTCTCCATCACATTTTCTCCAATTCCTCACTCTTTCGAATTTTAACCTTTTTTTTTTTTCAGCAACCAAAGAGTCAAGCAACTTCATTATATGTCTCACAGTAGAAATATGCAGTGGGCTCCTGGAGGGCCAGTAACAGTTCAGTGTGGGTTTGCCTGAGCCCATATTCCCCACAGTAATCCAGGACACATATGCTGGCTGGATTATAAAAATGTAAATACAGTGAAATTCAGATGACAATAGTTTGAACCCAATTACCAAACTCTGCCAGTGAATCCAAGGAAAGCGTGGTTTTTTCACCTTATTTTCGCCACTCTTAAAGAAAGAGAATTCTGTGAAAGAGTCTGGTTCGCAATTCCCTGTTATTTTAACTTATTGTGGCAGCAGCATGTGTGTTTTACTTTTCACAATTAATTTGCAGTTACATCCCAGTTCATTCATTCATTCATTCATTCATTATCTGTAACCACTTATCCAATTCAGGGTCGCGGTGAGTCCAGAGCCTACCTGGAATCATTGGGCGCAAGGCGGGATTACACACTGGAGGGGGCGCCAGTCCTTCACAGGGCAACACAGACACACACACACATTCACTCACACCTACGGACACTTTTGAGTCACCAATCCACCTACCAACGTGTGTTTTTGGACTGTGGGAGGAACATCCCAGTTCAGGTGTGATTAAATATCCTGGAGTTTTATTTCCATCCAGATCAGCAACTTCAGTGTCTTTTTCACACTTTCTCTGAGAAAAATCACGGGCTGAACTATCTACTGTTTTTGATTACACTCAGTGCCCATCTGATTATATATCCCAGACTAAAATCACAAATTAATATCTCCAAAATTGTCCTTATATATTTATTTATGTATTTATTTATTTAAATGCATTCCAAATAATAACTGGATAATCACTGGCACAAACAAGGCTTAACAAGGTTAAAAGCACTGGTTAAAAAAAAATGAAAAAAAACACTGACGTGACCAATCCACCTGGGCCCGGGGAAGTCATCTCCCGCTCTCTCCAGAAGACAACATTCAAGAGTTAAACAGCTCTGCTTGTGTTATGTCTGTCCACTTTTACATGTCCTCCTCCCACTGGGTGATAACTCTCAGGATGTGGTTGAGACTCAGTGTTTCTCTCGGTGGGGTTTATCCAGGACACATATGCTGGCTGGATTATAAAAATGTAAATACAGTGAAATTCAGATGACAATAGTTTGAACCCAATTACCAAACTCTGCCAGTGAATCCAAGGAAAGCGTGGTTTTTTCACCTTATTTTCGCCACTCTTAAAGAAAGAGAATTCTGTGAAAGAGTCTGGTTCGCAATTCCCTGTTATTTTAACTTATTGTGGCAGCAGCATGTGTGTTTTACTTTTCACAATTAATTTGCAGTTACATCCCAGTTCATTCATTCATTCATTCATTCATTATCTGTAACCACTTATCCAATTCAGGGTCGCGGTGAGTCCAGAGCCTACCTGGAATCATTGGGCGCAAGGCGGGATTACACACTGGAGGGGGCGCCAGTCCTTCACAGGGCAACACAGACACACACACACATTCACTCACACCTACGGACACTTTTGAGTCACCAATCCACCTACCAACGTGTGTTTTTGGACTGTGGGAGGAACATCCCAGTTCAGGTGTGATTAAATATCCTGGAGTTTTATTTCCATCCAGATCAGCAACTTCAGTGTCTTTTTCACACTTTCTCTGAGAAAAATCACGGGCTGAACTATCTACTGTTTTTGATTACACTCAGTGCCCATCTGATTATATATCCCAGACTAAAATCACAAATTAATATCTCCAAAATTGTCCTTATATATTTATTTATGTATTTATTTATTTAAATGCATTCCAAATAATAACTGGATAATCACTGGCACAAACAAGGCTTAACAAGGTTAAAAGCACTGGTTAAAAAAAAATGAAAAAAAACACTGACGTGACCAATCCACCTGGGCCCGGGGAAGTCATCTCCCGCTCTCTCCAGAAGACAACATTCAAGAGTTAAACAGCTCTGCTTGTGTTATGTCTGTCCACTTTTACATGTCCTCCTCCCACTGGGTGATAACTCTCAGGATGTGGTTGAGACTCAGTGTTTCTCTCGGTGGGGTTTACTGAGAACTGTCTCACTGCTTTTAACTCTGGCCAACGACTAACACAGTGAACAGGAAGTGTCTCACAGAAAAACAAATATAAGCCATTACTTACCTCTGTCTTTCAAAATAAGTTGGATGTGGGCTGTGTTAAGTAAATGAGCTGAGGAGAAAATCTATATTTAGATAAATATTCAGTATTTTACTTTACAAATGTATGCCATGTTCATGTAGAGAAAAACAGGTGAATGCTAGAAATAATATCATTTTCAGCATCTGGTTGTGAGCAGTCGCCAAAAGGCTTCACACTAGTCATTAGAACATTACGGATAATGAGTAGTTCTGGAACACACACAACACTATACTCTTCCCAGATGTTCTGTATGGAGCGCCATCAGTCCAGAGAACTCAGTTCTACTGCACCAGATGTCAGAGCTGGTGGGCTTTATACAACTCTTGCAGATGATTTCCACGGAACCTGGTGACCTTAGGCCAGGGAGCATTTAGAAACTTTAGTTCAAACTCACTGTGATTTATTGTTAGGAAACATGACAACCCTGACACAAATAAAGAGGAAACACACAGTGGCGCAATGTAAAAACCCACACACATAATGCTCTCTCTCTTTTTCACACACACAAAGAGAAAGAGAGAGAAGGTGGGGGAGAGGTGGTGGCAGCCTACACCTTTGTGAACTTTTATACTTGTGCACTGGTGTCTATGCTGCTCTGCAATTACAAGGACTGAATCTCAAACATCATCTTCTACACTATGTAGTACACAGTGTAGTGGTGTAGTAGTATCAGTTTAGAAATCTGTGAAGTGCACTATTTAGTGAGAGTAACAGAGTAAGAGTGAGGAACAGAAAGGAACGAAACCCCTTTTACACATGCAGTGTAATCCCATGTTCCAACCATGTGTCCTGGACTTTATCCCATTAGCCCATAGTACAAACTCCAGGTAAAGTCTGAGTGAGTGTGTGTGTGTGAACTCAGCCGCTAATGTTCAGAAGACTTTCCTTCACGCACTGCACCAGTGCCGCCCCATGTCTAAAGCAAGCAGAATATCTGCCACTGTGAGTACACGTCTGACACATCTCCAGAGTGCACACACTGAAATGTCCTGGAGTGGTCCTTTCACACATGCAGTGCATAGGAGATCTCAATCTCTTGTGAAATGTGCCTCTGTTCACCCTGACTCAGACTTTACCTGAAGTTTGTACTGGTGATAGAAGGATAAAGTCCACCTTCATCAGGTGGTGTTTGTAATGAAGTGGCTGGTCAGGAGGAAGGTCTGAGATAAACACATGATAGGACTGAACTTTTAGTCCTGTTTTAATGCATGGACACATTTCTCATGATTAAACCTAGGACTGTGGTAAGTTCATTATTCAAGGCACTGCAGGAACTGAGCAACACGTCAAGAGATCTTTCTCTTTAATTGGACAGTGGTCCAGGGGGAGGAGCTTTTGCTGCTGAGTTTCTAAACACGTAATTTTCCTATATTCAATACAATGTGCTTGGATATTCAGGAGGGAATGTCAATATACTCCCTGATCTCCAGTGGGATACAAAAAGACTGAGGTCTGTGTGCAGAGTGGAGAAGGGTGGCTGTGTTTATCTAATGAAGAATCAGACAAGAAGCAGCAGTGTCTGTGAAGGCAGACTAAATATGTATTCAAACGCAGATGGGAGGTTTGTGTTTTTGATCAGAAATCTCACCACACAGGACTCTGGGGTTTACAGATTTGCAGTTGGAGAGAAAAACAGTGCAGACATTCAGCTGTCAGTTCGGAGAGGTCAGAAGGTTTAATCTGTTATAATTATTACATACACTATATTTTCAATGTTTGTAGACATCATCTTGTTTCACACTTCCACACTTATTTTGTGTGCATGTTTCCACTGCCACAGAGGTGTTAAATGCATTGCCACAGTTTTGCTGCATGTTGTGCACTATCAATAAAAAACATGTTGATGTATATGATCACGTTATGTTAAACAGTGGCATCGGTCTCATGCTGAAACACTAATGAATGAACTGTGTGTGTTCCTTTGTTCATTTTTTTGACAGATGCTTGTTGTGGTGGGAGACAAATAAAGACAGTTTTTCTGGGAGACAATGTCACTATGAGCTGTAACTATCCACCAGAGTTTACACACCACAGCAAGAGATTAATCAGCATCAACGATCAGAATATTATTAAGCGGATCATTTACACTAAAAAAGATTCACAGAAAGAACATAAAGGCAGATTCTCCATCTTTGACGACAGAAGATCTAAAGTTGTCAGAGTGGAGCTCAGTGATGTTAGAAAAGAAGACGGAGTGATTTACAGCTGTGGAGCGTGGAGAACAGACAAATCTGTTGGTTATTTTTCCTACTTCAAAAACATTCATCTACAGGTCACTGGTGAGATCCATTATTATTTACACTCAGAAATCTCATTATTGACAAACGTGAGGAATGAATCATTGTTTCATTCATTCAATCATTGTCTGTAAGCACTTATCCAGCTCAGGGAAGCGATGGGTCCTGAACCTACCCAGAATTACTGGGCGCAAAATGGATACACACCCTGGACGGGGCACCAGTCCTTTGCAGGGTGACACGCATTCACTCACTCACTCACATCTATGGACATATTTGAGTAGCTTATTCACCTACCAAACCCACAACCCCAGGACCCTGGAGTTGTCCTTACAGAGTTTATAATCTCTAAACACACGTTAAACAATGCAGGAACCTAAACAAAACCCAAAAGCTAACACTAAATATAAACATGACTCTATCCCGAAACCTAACCTGTACCCTAACCCTGCACCATATATTATTTTAGTAGCAGTGTTTGCACAGAACATGACACTGTCACACTGGTAAGTGTTGGCAGAGGGGTATTACTCACATGAACTTGAATGTGGCAGTCCCATACAAGAAGGAAATGGAAAATTGCATATGAACTGCAAATGAATCCCTGCTGCACAAAACATGCGGACATTGTGTGGACATATTTTCATATTTCTCACTGTATTTTTTTTAACGTGCAAAAAGAAAAACCTACTGTTCTCCCAGAATCTCCAAGTACCTCTACATCAGCGACCTACAGGAACACGTCAATTACACCAGCATCAACCCCCTCTGATGAACAGCATCACAGTAAGATCGAAGGCATAATTCATAACTCTCCATTTACCCTGTTCTCATATTACATGTAAAAACACAGTCTTAAATAGGATTAATCACTCTGATTATTATTATTATTATTATTATTATTACAAGGATTTTTGGGGTGCTTGTACTCCTGAGGGTTTTAGTTTCAGTCTCTGTGCATATGATTAAATATAAATGCATTTTATATTTAATCATCATCAGAAAATCATTCAAATCTGAACCAAAAACAGCTATCTTTAGGAACACCTCTGCAGCATCTATATCACCTAGAGCATCTGCAGGAGTCACATCTGAAAAAACGTCTTTACATGAAATTTAACCCTTATCCATTTTTACACTATGGTGCAGTCAAGCTGTGTTCTCTGGACTCATGGAACCAGAGCTAATGATCTAGCATCACTGTGTGTGTGTGTGTTTTCCAGGTCTGCCGGTGTACTCATCTCTTGGTACTGTTTTATTCCTGTTCACTCTTGCTCTGTTTACAGCAGTCTACTGCAAAATGAACCACAAAGGTAAAACAGTTGTATTTAATTGTATTATCAATTTGTATACGCTATGTCATTTATTACAAATATAACCAGTATTCATTGGTTCCTGTGTTTATCAACAGCTCCTGAGATAACTGCAAGATATTACAGAGAGGTAAGTGGAAAGTAACATCTCCCAAACACCTGCTCATTTGATTCATCCCATTTGTTTATTTGTGAAATATATTACATTTTCAGTTGAAACCTAAATTTTGTCCTCATTTCAGACTAAAGACAGTAATTCCAGTTATCCAACTCGGATCCCCCTTCAATCAAGAGAAAAAAGCAAGCAATCGGATTTAGTCTGCCAGAGTCTAGCTCCCAAAACCCTCCAAGCAGATTCAGTCTACCAAAGTCTAAACCACAAAATCTACCAATCAGATTCGGTCTACCAGTGTCTAAACCACAAAACCTGCCATTCACATCCTATCTGCCAGGGACTAGATCCCAAAACTGACATATCACATTTATTCTACCAAAGTCAAAACCCCAACTCCAATCAATCAGACCAAATCTATCACCTAAATCCTATACCAACTAATCAGATGCAGTCTAACAGACTCTAACAGACTGCTCCCAAGAGTTAATTTGACATTTTATATTGTATATAGGGCGGCACGGTGGCGCAGCAGGTAGTGTTGCAGTCACACATCTCCAGTGGCCTAGAGGTTGTGGGTTCGATTCCCTTTGCCCATTCCCATTCCGGGTGACTGTCTGTGAGGAGTTGGTGTGTTCTCCCTGTGTCTGCGTGGGTTTCCTCCGGGTGCTCCGGTTTCCTCCCACAGTCCAAAAACAAATGTTGCAGGTGGATTGGAGACTCAAAAGTGTCCGTAGGTGTGAGTGAATGTGTCTGTGTTGCCTTGTGAAGGACTGGCGCTCCCTACAGGGTGTATTCCCGCCTTGCGCCCAATGATTCCAGGTAGGCTCTAGACCCAGCGACCCTGAACTGGATAAGTGGTTACAGATAATGAATGAATGAATGAATGAATGAATATTGTATATAGATTTGACTGCAGTTTTCCTTGATTTGTTGGGACTGTTATTATATATATATATATATATATATATATATATATATATATATATATATATATATATATATATATATATATATATATATATATATTAGTTTGTGTTATGATGTTAACATTTTTTTGTCTTTATTTTATTAATAAACACTATCAAAAACTGAAGAATTCATTGCTAATTATTTTATTAACCTGTTATAAATCTGTCTCCAAATAATACATTTCCAGATGAATACCCTTCATTTCAGTAAGTGTCCAGAAAGTAAGTGTAATATAATGAACTCCACTGAGCAGATTTTGATGTGAGTAAAGGGACTGTTTGGTTATAGTTTCATTTTATTGCTGTGTTACTCGCCTCCTGCTGTAGATGGCAGTACAGTTATTTTAATAAAGACTGGTACAGAGTCAACACCATTAAAGCGGGTGTAAATTGGGTAATAGATACATTCAGTAATGAAAAGATGGACAATGAAACAATGGACCGTGTTCTTTAAAATAATGTCACACTTACGTTTTACACAGGTCACACTAACAGATACAACACAGGTCGTACATTAACAGATACAAATAACTCCTTCAGTTTAACTTAATGCTGCTCTGACACTAGTCATGACCACTTCTGGTGAAGTTTACAGCCTGTCCTCTCTCAAGACCAACACAGGAAGTGTTCAAATGGCACTCTATTCTCTAGGTATGAGTAGACAAAAACCACAAGATATGTATTTAAATAGCACAGTTTGGGACTCAGCCGTGTGTTCACCATTTCCTACTGGACACCCTGCTTTCTATTTGGTGTAAAAGCCAAAATATTACAACTCACTAACTGCAATATAAACTATAAAGTAAGGGACATTCTTAGAAGCAGTCGGAGCTGAAGACAGAGCAGATGATTAGCTCATGATAATAACATTATAGACAAAGTTATAATTGTACTGCTGTTCACAGCTGACTCTCCCTTATAAAAGGTATGTATTCCCCCAGCATGGGCTGTGTATCAGTGGAACTGTGTTCTCAGTATGTATTTGCTTGGAGCTGAGTTTCAGCACAGGAACTCACTAATGTTTATGAGACTGAATGAGTAAATAAACTTGAGTTAGGCTGCTATCCAGACACTGGAGTTAGTTCAGACTGTGGCTGGTGATATGTTTATAGCTCAGACACCTGTATATCTTTCTGCAAAAACCCTAAAGTCTCTTGGGGAACTGAATCCAACCCTATGCCAAAATTTATGATCAAGTCATGACAGTGAGGTTTTTACTCATAACATGAAAAAGAATTTAATATTTTGTGCATTGTTGATTTTAATCGGCCCCCATGAAGCAACTTGTTTTCAGTGAAGGAGAAAGCAGACTGGCGAGAAATAGAAGACAATACAATGGATAGCAGAGTTAACTGTAGCAACAATTTAGTGTCTGCAGACACTACAATTTAGCCTTGGGGAGATGTCCTAGCACTTCACCTATTAATAAGCATTTTTTAAACACTCATAGGACCCTGCTCAAATGGAGTGTTTACATAAACTTTAAGAACAACAGGTAATATGCCAATATAAAATAAAAAATAAAACTCGTCTAAATGATTCAAAGCCACTGTTTACTTTTGAGTGAAGGTCATTGTGACCAGTTTTACTGCAGCTTTGCACCAACATATTTCACCCCTCTTACTTATAAACCTGTGGTGTTAAAAAAGGAAGTGCGTAATAGGTAGAGTCAGTAACTGGTGTGGTCACATTTCATTTAAATACACGGCTAAAGACAGGGGCAGGGACTGAGACATGCATTAACACAGAGCCATAGAGAGTGAGAAAAATGTGAGTGTAGTAAAAACAGTGTGCATATATGAAACAGGGTCGGGGAGTAAGTGTGAGGAGCTCTGAGATCTGGGTGAAGTACAATAGAGCTGGCGTGGATCTGTGAAATCTGAAATCAGAATGAAGACCCTCCTCATCTTCAGCCTCTACCTGATCTACATTCCTCATTTTTTAGCAGCTGTTGGACAAAACTGGACAGTGAATGGATTTTCAGGAGGAGGAGTCCTCATCAAGTGCAGATATGACAAACGATACACATCTTACATTAAGATTTTCTGTAAAGGTACAGGGTTCAGCCCCTGTGTTGGTGGAATCTCGACAGAAGATAGGGATGTGTGGGTGAATTCGGGTAGATTCTCACTCTTTGATGACACCATTGCAGAAGTTATCCAGGTGATCATCAGAAATATCTCTAAAGAGGATTCTGGAAGTTATCGATGTCTGGCGGATTTAAAACCAGGTCACCGGATTTTAGCTCAGGTGTCACTGCTTGTAGAAGAAGGTAGGTATCTTCTGGTATCTGAAACAGCTTAAAGGTCTAGTCAGTGCTTGTGGATAAGGAGAACACAGATTACTTGGAGAAATGCAATGTACAGATGCCATTGGGATTGTTGATGATGTAGCATGTAAAGTTCACATGGAACTGGTGGCACCGAGCATGCATTAACAGTGCCAGTGGGGCTAGGTACAGCCTTAGTCACCAGGGAGCCAGTTGTTTACAGTTGATACTTAGCCCTCCTGTTATGTTGCGGGTCAAATTGAACCGTTTTAAAGTTTGAAGATCTAGGAAAAGTATTTTTCCAGTATGAAACTTCTTCTGCTTGCCTTAATTAGTGTAATCAACATATAATATAAAAATGGTTCATCTCACATATTTGCAACCACCCCCTGCATGTTTATATCACATCGATACTATTCAGGTCAATTTGACCCAGCAGTCAAAGGTAAAGAGGTAAAAGGGTGTCACAGTATTTCTTTGTTTGCAACTGTGAGACATTCTTTAGCCAAATCACACACACACACACACACACACACACACACGCACTCACGTACACACACACACACAGATACACAGGTGCAGATGTTATGACTTTTGACATGAACTATTCATGTTCTTGCGTGAAAACTCCACACACATTCAGTGGACACTCAACAGGAGAGGGGCAAAACATAAAAGATTCTCTGCATGGGAGTCCTACCAACATTACACTGTGTCAGACAGACCTTTACAAAATGAGCAGCCGAAGAAAAAGGCTGACAGTCCAGGAGGCTCTGGAAGTCATCACTGATGTGAAATAGAGGAGGATGTATCTGAAGACGAAGACTATCTTGAGCTAAATTCTGATTCTGATATTGGGGTGGCACAGTGGTGCAGCAGGTAGTGTCTCAGTCACACAGCTCCAGGAACTCCCTGGAGGTTGTGGGTTCGAGGCCTGCTCCGTGTGACTGTCTGTGAAGAGTGTGGTGTGTTCTCCCTGTGTCTGCATGGGTTTCCTCCGTGTGACTGTCTGCGAGGAGTGTGGTGCGTTCTCCCTGTGTCTGCGTGGATTTCCTCCATGTGACTGTCTGCGAGGAGTGTGGTGGGTTTCCTCCCATGGTCCAAAAACACATGTTGGTAGGTGGATTGGTGACTCAAGTGTCCATAGGTGTGAATATGTGAGTGTGTGTGTGTCGCCCTGTGAAGTAATGGCGCTTCCTCCAGGGTGTGTTGCCACCTTGCGCCCAATGATTCAGAGTAGGCAACGCTTACGCTGAATTGGATAAAGGTTACAGACAATGAATGAATGACAAATGCTCCAGGGTCTCTGGTTTTCTCCCACAGTCCAAAAACATGGAGGTTAAGTGAATTGGCTTATCTCATAACTGTTCTGGTGTGTGAGAAAAAGTGTGTATATGAAAGAATGTCTGTATGTGTGAGCCAGTGTGTATGTGCCCAGATATGGATCAGCGCTCTGTCCTGGGTGAAACCCTAGTGCCCGATGCAGTCCTCCAGGTGGACGGTTGTTCCTGGTTGAGAGTACGTTGCACGTTTAGCTGCCGCTTCTCGCCAGTGTGTGTGTGGATTGAATGTTGAGTGTTGATTGTAAAGCGTCTTTGGGTTTCTAGAAAAACATTATTTAAGTGTAATGTTAAATAAAACACATTTAGATGCATATTTGGGGCTCCTCATCCTGGCTGGGGTCTATAAGTCAAAGGAAGAATCGACAGCCAGTCTTTAAAAAGTAATAAAATGGTGAAAAACTAAAAAAGTTGTATTTTTTATGTAAAACGAGTGAATTATCCTAATTGAACCATTTAGTAATTAAATATTCACACTGCTTGTTAGGATTTTTTTGGTTTCAGACATCTTTTGGATAATTAAACATGCACCGGGTCAAATTGACCTGCGAACATCATTGCTGTTCCTGAAAAACGAACATAACAGGAGGATTAAGGGTAAGGTAGGACTGTAAAACTGGCTTGGATGGGGGGTGGGTCTGGGAGGCCAGACTACACAGTTGAGTCTTCTGGAAGTGTCATGGGCTTAATTCAGAGAAACACTGATGAGGGGAGGTTCCTATCTGATGACCCCTGTGAAGAGCTAGTGATGCAGTGGGTGATTTGGTTTCTCATGTCATAGGCTCAATGATTGGATCATAAGCGGCCACAGAAATCTTAGGGTGATGCTGTAGGATTGGAACAAAATTTATTTTGTGGCTGCAAGAAGGAAGAGGGTGGGGTGGGTCCTATGTGAAACTCTAATGTATTGGCATAGGATATTTTACATCTTATCCTGTGTATGATTATAATGTGCTCTAATAGTAAACAATTATTAGTTTTTGTTCTTAACACATAGAATATCAATAATAATAATAAAAAAACAATAATAAATCTTTCTGAACAAAAACAGACTTTATTATATTCCCTTGATTGTTCATGAACAACAGATCCAGATTATGGACAGAGCATCGATGTTATTGGCCATGAGGGAGGAGGTGTGAACATCAGCTGTAAATATCCTGAACCCATCAGTCATTTAACAAAGATTCTCTTCAGGACAGTAGTCAGTGGTTTTGATGTTTATAAAACATCTGTAAATGAAAATGACAAAAGGATAAATGAGGGAAAATACTCATTGCATGATGACAGAGTAAGGCAGACCTTCACTGTGAGGATCTACAATGTGACTGAGGAAGACTCTGGGGAATACTGGTGTGGAGCTGAATCAGACTGGAGCTTCAAACACATCAACCTCACAGTGACTGGTGAGTAGAGAGCTGCAGTTCTCCTGTTCCGTCTTGTGTGTGTTAAAGGAATGGAATACTCTGGAAGAAATAGATTTTTTTTCGATTCCTGAGCTGAGTGTAATTCACCTTTATAGTACTATTGTCAAATTAAGTCTCACACACAGCTCTCTCCCTCTCTCTCTCTCTCACACATACAGACAGCTTCTGAGCTGAGGGTTGTTCACATCTGTCACAACTGGCTCTGCAGGGCCTCTACTGATTCTCTCTCATATAATATTAAAATATAATACTACATTAATTTGTAGTCCTTTACTTTTATTTTTGTTCCAAACAGATGTTCCTTTACAATCAGAACCTAGAAGCTGGACAACTGTCCCTGAGACAACTCTATTAACACCATCACCAGGTGAGTCTAAACATTAACTGAACATCCACAGAAAGTTCTCCGACTTTGACACACAATCCAGGAGAAAAAACCCTCTCTGTGTAACCATGGCGATGGCAGCCTCCTTCTGCCAAATATCAAAGAGGGCTTCCCAAAATTTGTCCCTAAACTGGATGCACCCTTCACAGCAGTGACTTCACAGTGTCACTCTGCAGTGGATTGTTATTCAGGAGGGAACAGTTTGTGAAGGGTCACAAGGTTTAAGGCTTTCAGCAGAGTGGGGTGGGGTCAAGACCAAACGTGTCTGAGAGAGTGAGAGAGAGAGAGAGAGAGAGAGAGAGAGAGAGAGAGAGAGAGAGAGAGAGAAGACGAGAGTCATATACCCATTTCACACATGCACGATAAGCCAGAAATGTTGTGTGTGAAAATCATGAAATCAGACACCAGCACATGTGAGAACAGAGCAGGAAGGAGGAGTTTCTCCTACACATGGTGCACAGCAGCCGCAGCTTGCCTAAAGCATGTGTTCTGTTTCCTGCAGTGAGTTTCTCTAGAATTTCACTGGAATTCATTTATTAAAGAGGCAATAGAGTGGACAAAACCTCAGGAAAGGGAAGGGACTGTATGACAGGAGTAGAGCCAAGATCAGGCCGAACCAAATGGACAGAGGTTTGGATGAGTAAGAACATTGAAGCCGAAAACAAGCCACCTGTTGAGACCAAGAGACAGCTGCAGTTCTAGACCACAGATTCCGACTAGGACCTCAAGAGCATGCAGTAGTGTTCAATCTGTGGTTTAACTTGTGTGTTTGTGTTTGAAGGTCATACAGCTCTGGTTGTGTACTCCTCTCTTGGTGCTAGTTTATTCCTGTTCGCTGTTGCCCTGATTATAGCAGTCTACTTCAAAATAAAACCCAAAGGTAAAACAGCTAAATGTAAATGTATTATCAGTTTGTATTTTACAATTTAATGCATTGTTCATTGTATCTGTGTTAATCACCGCTCCAGACACAAAGACAAACTTCTCCAGAGTGGTGAGTGTACAATAACATCACCTAAATTCCTGCTCATTTGATTAATTCCTACTGTTTCATCTGGTCATTTGTGAATAAGACCAACTTTCTTTTAAAATCTAATATTTCTCCTTGTTTCAGACTAATGAGAATAATCCAAATTATACAACTATGACCTCTCTTCAATCAAGAGAAACCACCACCCAATCAGATTCAGTCTACCAGGACTTAAACCCCAAAACCAATCAATCAGATTCCATCTACCAGATTCTAAACCCCAAAACCAACCAGTGAGATTCAGTCTACCAGATTCTTAAATCCAATCCTACAGCCACCATAACTCATCTTTGTACATCTACGCTTACTCAGTCTCACTTGCTCCCCACCACTACACCGACCGTGCTTTAAAACCCAGACCACTTTTATTCCACTCATTGGACGAATGGTTGATGTCACAGGAAGTGCAGCTCACCAGTGGAGGTTCCACCATTCATCGCTCTGTTGCCATCTTCTGTTTCACCACCCTGCCTCTACATTTCCACCACCTCATAGGACCAGACCATTATTTTAGAAACATTACAGTGAACTACAACTCATCTATATATCTTAACATTTTAATGTAATGTAAATATTTCTATCATTCATTATCTGTAACTGCTTATCCAGTTCAGGGTTGCAGTGCTTCTGGAGTCTACATGGAATCACTGTGAGGATCACACCCTGGAGGGGGCCAGGGCATGAGTCACATATTCACACATTTACATCTATGGACACTTTTGAGGTGTATCAATACACCTGCCTACCAATGTGTGTTTTTGGACTGTGGGAGGAAACTGGAACACCTGGAGGAAACCAACATGGACACAGGGAGAACACACCAAACTCCTCACAGACAATCACCTTGAGCGAGACTTGAACCCACAACTTTCAGGTCCCTGTGGCTGTGTGACTGTGACACTACCTGTTGCATCACTGTGCCACCCCTAATTATTTTATGCATTCTGATATTTCCAGATGATATTATAGAAAATTATTATTTTTTAAATAGCCTACTGAATATGATTTTATTTTACGTGTATTTTATATTGATATGATGCCAGTGTTCTCAGATGTGTCATGCCCTATTGTAGCATTTTTGTATTAATTCAGATTAAATACATTATATAACTCATTGACTGCATAATTACGACTGTGTTTTAATGAACACAATTATAGCTTTAAGGCATGTTTATGAATTTTTAAGGTATGAAGTTATCCTCATGTATGTGTTGTGATTATAACTTTATTCATTTTTGTATATTACTAAATAATATGTCAAATGAAACATGTATTGTTATGTTATTAATTGCTATGTTCACATTTAATGTAAATCCGTCTCAGAAGACTAAATATGCTACAGCAGCAAATAGAGACAAACTCCAGGTAAATACTCTTCATTTCAGTAGTGTCCAGAAACTTGTGTTTATTCTGTATGAATTATTGATGGTAATAAACTCCACTGAGCAGTTTTTGATGTAAGTGAAGGAAGTGTTTGGTTATTGGGTTGGCTAAATGGATTTTTTGGTCATACATTGATTTTTATTACTTTGTTACTCAGGTCCTGCTGTAGATGGCAGTAGAGTTCTTCTGAAACAGACCAGTACAGCGTCAACACCATGAGAGTGTGTGTAAATAATTGTGCAATTATGAATCTGCATCCAATTATTAACAGAGATATAAATGCAGTAATGAAAAGATAATGAAACAGTTGAACAGTGTTCTGTAAAGTAGAGTCTAACACTAATGTTTTACATACTGTAACCAGCCATGGGCAGCTCATTAACGGATAATAACTGGGCTGGACACTGCTCTGACACTCGTCACCACCACTGTTTTTATCTTAATCTACTTCTGAGAAATGTCGAAAGAGAAGTTTACAGCTTGCAAGGAGGAAGAGAGCATGACCTCTGATATATATTAAGGCAGCATCCTCATATATATATTACAGCTCCCCACCCTGTACATAGGGCACTAAATATGCCTTAAAAACACAGTACAGAACACATGTCTAAACCTGTGCTGTTTGGGACTCAGCTGTGTGTGCACTATTTGGTGTTAAAGCCAAAATATTACTACTTACTAAGTGCACTATAAATCAGGGGTTGTTTGATAAACAGACACAGCCGATGACAGTGCAAATGATTTTATCTGTTTATTAAAAAAAAAAAAAAAACTGTTATAGACAGTAGTCATTGTCCTGTTCACAGTCAACACTTCCTTATACACAACTAATTTCTAAATTACAGACTTAACATACATTAAAGTGTATTTAGGCCTGGAGAGGTATATAGTCCCCCAGCATGGAACTCTGGAGCGGTGGAACTGTGTTCTCTGCATGAGTTGGAGGGGTGTTTGTTATTAACAACTAATCATCCAGTATGAGGACTGGAGCTCACTTATATTTATGTGACTGAATGCCATCGTATCCTCACAGAGATGTCCCAACACCTGTGTCACTCTGAAATGATAAACACTGGTGTACTTTACTTTCGTTGATGGGTAAGTAAAACCTAAATAATATAAATTGAAGTAAATGCATTTTTACAAAATAAGAACTACCTCTATTCTATACCCTTGGAAAAATTAATTCTCTGCATTTAACCCATCTTTGGTAGTGAACACACAAACAAACAGTTTAGGGCACTTTATTCATTCATTCATTATCTGTAACCGCTTATCCAGTTCAGGGTCGCGGTGGGTCCAGAGCCTACCTGGAATCATTGGGCGCAAGGCGGGGAAATACACCCTGGAGGGGGCGCCAGTCCTTCACAGGGCAACACAGACACACACACACACACACACACGGACACACACACACACACACACACGGACACTTTTGAGTCGCCAATCCACCTACCAACATGTGTTCTGGGACTGTGGGGGGAAACCGGAGCACCCGGAGGAAACCCACGCGGACACGGGGAGAACACACAAACTCCTCACAGACAGTCACCCGGAGTGGGAATCGAACCCACAACCTCCAGGTCCCTGAAGCTGTGTTACTGCGACACTACCTGCTGCGCCCTAGGGCACTTTAGCTGTGGATAAATTATTTTCCTGCCGGTCCTGGGAACTGAATCTGCAACACTCCAGTCTCAAGCCCACTTCCCTAAACTTAAGGCCAATGCTTCCCCCAGACTTGCGATGCTGTACAGGTGCTAGTGGTTTGTTTAGCAGAAACTGGATGATATTCATAAACTTATGTTTATCTATCACATGGCTGTTCCTTTTCTCCAGGACCCTGAGTTCAGTAAAGGAGAAATTTTCTCTCTCTTACTCGTACTGAAGTGGCTCTCAGCATTTCACTGCAAGGGAAACATTGAGTAGAGGAGAGACATTTGAAAAAAAAAAAGGAAAAAGTGACCACGGAAAGGACCCAGGCTTCAGGTGCAGACTGAAGAGTAACAGATGAGCCGATGGAGAACATGGTTAGCTTCAGCCATTAGCCCTGGTGACAGCTTGTTGCTGAGGATGGGATTCACTTCCTTCTCTGCCTGCAGCTGGGTCTGGTGTTTATTGGTCTGTGGGAGTGTCTGCATCTGGCACCAAAGGAAGAAGAGTAAGACACACTGCCAATGCTGCACTTCTGACAGTTTTTTTTTTTTTTTCAGACAAAATGAACTCTGGCTCCATTCAAGATCCTTAGAAACTTGGTTCTCTTCAGTGAAGTGTCCCCAGCTCATTTGCTCCTTTCATGTTTGATCAGCAAAAGGCTTAAAGAGCCAAACTGTGGATCCCTATGTCATTTAAGTCCAACCCACATAAGTGTTCTGTGGCCCTGAGTCTGATTAGCTAACCATTTGTGAACACAGGCTCAGAAATCTGTGCCAAACCATGTTCATGTGGAAAAGCCACTGAAACAGTTATCCTCTGTGCTGAAAACAATTCAACCCTGCAGTGGAAGAGAGGCCATGGGTTTATCAATGGTTTATACTGGGGTCACATGACCACTCCTCGAGTAGAACTGACTATTATCTCAGAAAACACACACAGCATTTTCCTGATTTGGCTAACTGATGATTTTTTTTTTCAAATTAGGAAGTGGATAATGGGTCACTGACATATGACACAGTCTAGCTCCAATGTGATCCGTTAGTCTATGTGCTCTTTCTGGGAATCCTTTAATTTGACAAGCCCACAGATGTTGTCTCAGTTCATGGTAAAGAACTTAATATTCTTTGGTTCCAGCTGGGAACTTGTTTTGATGGAAATGGGCAGCACTGTTCAAAATGAGTGTGTAAACTGGAAAAAAGAATCCATTCCATGTTGGTGAATAGAGCTCCCACAGTGGTTCCCTGGGCCTAGGGGAGCTTCACTTATGTGTCCATGTTTAATACTAATAAACAAGACTGGCATTAGATATGGGCTGGGGTGAGCTCAGCCCACCAAAGCGTGCATATTGCCCACCCAAACAAAAGTTAAGAATGTTTCAGTCAAAGGCAAAATAGCACAGGACATATCAGTATCATTTCTAATAACTTTTGATTGGGTGGGCCTCCAAAGTTGCTCACTGCCCACTGGAAAGATTGGGGGCCATTTTACAACAGGCTTTAAGTCCTGCCCAGATGACCAGCTTCAATGGCAGAGAATGGTGTGCCAGTGTGATTGCACAGGAATATAAATACATTCCAGGATCCTGGAGTTGTGGTTTCAAGCCCCATTACAGGTGACTCTCTGTGAGGAGTTTGGTGTATTCTTCCCATGTCTGTGTGGGTTTCCCCCTGGGTGAAAAACATATATCGGTTGGTGGAGTGGCGACCCAAAAGTGTCCATAGATGTAAATGAATATGTGAGTGTGTTTCGCCCTGTGAAGGACTGGCACTCCCTCCAGGGTGTGTTTCCGCTTGCGCCCAGTGATTCTGGATAGGCTCCCAGAATCCGGACCCACCGCGACCCTGAACTGGATAAGCGGTTACAGACAATGAATGAATGGATTAATGAATGACTGTTTATTGGACAATGCATTCTGTTAAGCATGACTTATATTTATGATGATGATGATGACTGGCAGAAGACTTAATATGGAGGAGTGGGACAGCGTAACCAACTGTCAGTCACAGAAATACAATGACCATGCCTGATGATATAAGGTATGATCAGATTTGCCTGAATGCACCCTTACAGACTCTGATGTGCACCAAAACATCAGACTGAGATCACTGGAGCAGGAGGGTCTCTGTCCATTTCTTAAGAAATTCTGGTACTGCTCTCTTCGAGTGTGTATGTAACACAAACTAAAGGCAAACAAAGCAAACACAAGATCCAATGTCCCAGGATTTCAAAATTATTGAACCACGAGGGCATGAAATCAGTGCATTTAAAACAAGCAATGTGCAGAGGAGAAATTCCTAATGTCTTGTCTCTGTAGTGGAGCTGCTCTGATTCGTCCAGTAGAGGAAATTCTGGTGCTGTTTTCAGTTATTTTTTAATCTATTTTACTCTCTCTCACTGTATTTCCAGTTTGTAAAGCTACCTCCAGGTAAACATGCACAACCAGCTGATAACTGGTTTGCAAAATAAAAGTTATATGTGCCTTACATGTCACTTTTTTACTTACTTTGTTTCAATTGCAAAATGTCAGTGTGAACTCAAACCAAACCAGGACTAAAATGTAAACATGCATAATTTTCATCTTTGGTCCTGACCAACAAGTCTGAACAATCATAACCTAAATCAAAGGTTATGAAGCAAATAAATGTAATTTTAGAATGCTTGATACAGTAAAATTGATGAGCTATGTTTAATATTAGTGGAGCTTATGCGATACAAGCTGTGAATTAGCTACTACTGTAGAAATTATGATTTTTTTTTTTTCATCTCAAGTACAATTTACAAATAAAACAATAATTTTGAAAGAAAACAATGCATATGTAAAAAAGTCCCTAATGAATTGCTGTTGCAGGAGGAGGGGAATCCATGTTCAACATTACTAAAAAAAATTCAACCCTACTCGTTCACTTATTTTTAAAGTTTCTCATTTAAACTCACACAACACTGGCATCCTAAAAGTGCATCAAAAGAGCTTTAATCATGTCCCTTGGGCTATTTGTGTCTGGAGCCCTGCCCTGTGTGTGCCACTCATTGGAGTCACAGCACTCATTATAATGCACAGATCTGATTGAATGAGTAGCCTCATGTGTGATATGCAGAAATGCATGTGATTAGTCTGAGTTTCCTGGAAGTGATAAACCTGAACCTTAATGACCAGAAGAGTCACACCACTTCAAACAAACACACACTTTAATTCAAAATTAAACAGCTCCTAATAGTTTATCAGTTACAGCTCCAGGTCCGGATAGGACAGCATCTGGCTCCAGACTCGGACCGTGGGCCGCCTGTTCTTGACGCCGGCTTTAGGACAATGGTCATTTGAGAACATTGTTACTGCAGCTTTTCACAAAAAAACATTTCACAAGTCTTTTAGAAAGAGACTTTCTCAGAGTTTTTAAAAAAGGAAGTGGGTACTGGGCATGACAACAGTTTTTATTGAAAGCACATTTAAGATGCAGATAAAGACAGGCAGACAGTGTGACATGAATTGACAAAGAACCAGAGAGAATGAGTTAGTCAAGGAGTGAGACAAAGGGTGAGAAATTTAAACTGTTACACAGAGCCTAAGTCAAACAGCATATGAGACAGAGGGAGAAAGAGGGAGTGAGTGTGAGGAGTTCTGAGATCTGTGTGAAGTGCAGTAGAGCCGGTGTGGATCTGTGAGGTCTGAACTCAGAATGAAGATCCTCCTCATCTTCAGCCTCTACCTGATCTCAGGTAAGAAACACACTTCTAAATCTTCAGCTCTATCAGCAGTGTCACATCCAGCCTTTTTCACATGGACATTCCTCCTCTTTTAGCAGCTGCTGGACAAACCATCAATGTGACAGGATTTTCAGGAGGAGGAGTCCTCATCAAGTGCAGATATGAGACAAAATTTAGATCAAACCCAAAGTCTATCTGTAAACGTTCTGGGGATAATTTAAATGGTGAAGAAGGTAAATGCACTTGCCTCAATTCAGGAAGATTCTCACTGTTTGAAGACACCAATGCTGCAGTTTTCTGGGCGATCATCAGAAACCTCACTGAAGAAGATTCTGGAGTATATCGGTGTGTAGATGATTTAACAGAGTGTCGTAGCTTTAGTGAACCCATGAAATTAAAAGTTTGGGAAGGTGAGTGTCTCCCTTCATTATCCATTTTATTATTGGAAGCATCCATTAGAGTGAAATACACATGAATCTCATAAACAAGAAGTGAGCAGGAGTTAAAAGAGTTACATGTAAAGTCCCTCGCTCAGAGTTAACAGTAAATATCACTGCCATAGACTTTATAATAATTCTGATGTAATAATTAGTTAAATATGAATAATAAAAATATTTTACTTTAAATGATTGACAGATGCAGAATATGGACAGAGCGTTAATGTGTTTGGCCATGAAGGAGGAGCAGTAAACATCACCTGCAAATACCCAGAATTCTTTAGTATTTTTTCCTCCAAGTTTCTCTATAGAGTGAGCCGTGGTGGTAAGGTTTATAAAATACATGTTGATGATAATGAAACTTGGATAAATGAGGGAAAATACTCACAGCATGGTGACCACGTAAACAATACCTTCACTGTGAGGATCTACAATCTGACTGAGGATGACTCTGGGGAATACTGGTGTAGGGCTGAATTAGACAGGATCTACGTATTAGATGAGCATTATCTCACACACATCAACCTCACAGTGACTGGTGAGTAGAGATCTACACTGTAGTTCTTCAGTTCTGTCTGGTTTCATGTTTGGTTTGTTAGTCTGATTTTAAACGTGACCTGTTTTTTAAACCCAAAGCAATTTAGAGCAGGTCATAAATTCTATTAAAGTTTGTTCAAACTGATGTTTTTTTACAATCAGGACCCAAAAACTGGACAATACTTCCTCTGACAACTGCCTTAACTCATTCAGCAGGTGAGTCTAAACACTTACAGAACATCAGCCCCATATGTTCTATTACTTTGGTATTGTTGGTACAGCCTATTAACTCCACCACTTTTCTTCTCGCTCCTTCGGGTTGGGGGGGAATGGCTGCTGTCTGTCATGACATAATCATGGCAGGCCATTTTACAGGAACCAATACCTAAACACCATAGCATTAACTAGCACAGATAGTGTTCCTTTAAAATGACAGAAACTGAGTGTAGTGTAGTTTAAGTGATTTTATGAACCAGGAACATTCAGAAATCACCCATTCACACACATGTCTGAGTGCTAAAGTGAAAATGCTAAAGTGAATGGACACTGAAAGACCATCACAAAGTAGTTTATTGTACTATAAGTAATTTAACATATGGCAACCCTTACGACAAAAATTCAAAGGAATTATACTTATGTCATGCTCTTTAATATATTTACAAAATAATTCACAGTTTTTTATCTCTGGCCACACAAGTATTTATTAAACAAAAATTGTTTTTGTGTGTGAGTGTGTGTGTGTGTGTGTGTGTGTGTGAGAGAGAGAGAGAGAGAGAGAGAGAGAAAGATTGAGTGAGAAACAGAAACTGTGTTCTCTCATGTGTTTTTGTGTCTCTGCTGCTGCCCCAAGTATAGTGTTGTCATGTCACATCACATGACTAACTGCTAAATGGAGGCAAATGCTGCTTTTCCACTACATGGAACCTGCATGACTCTACTTGACTTGGCTCGGCTCTTTTGCTTTTCCATTGCCCAAATCTGGAACAAGGTACTTTTTCTTTCCCTGCTCGTGCCGGGTTCCAACCGAGTCAAGTAGGTACTAAATGGTGACATGTAAACTCTGCAGAGCCCTGATTGGCCAAAGAGACCTGTCAATCACCATGAAATGCAGAGCTCCAGCACAAATTTGCCGCTTGTAAAATCTCAGTTACAGAAGCTTTCACATGTGTTTTTATCCAACTCACAATGGCAGCTCATATCTTTACCTCAAGGGGTTTTGAAGAGATTTAAATGCCCCTTGGGCTGATGGCAGATGAAAATTTCCAGTGAAAGCCGAACCTGCAGTAAAACTGATCTATGAGAACTGGGGCGTGGAGCAATGTTCAGTCCAAAAAAAAAAAAAACAAATGACACGCATATACATGATGAATAAACAGCGCCTAACATTATCAGCACAGTTGATATGGTTTTCAAAGCCCACGATTCCCGTTAGTAACTGGATTTTTTTGTGAAATCACTGGTTCCATTTCACAGAGGAGCGCAACCAGTAGAAAAGCAACAAAATTTAAGCGAGCTGAACCAAGTCAAGCTGAGCTGTGTAGAGTTGGACCCAGGCAGTGGAAAAGCACCAAAACAGAGTTTACTTGTTTGAGAGACATTTCTCACATCAACAGTCAAACAACCAAAAGAATACAAGTTTAACTTCCAGGTTTTTTTTTTTTTTTTTAAACATCTTTTAAAAACCTCACTGGTGTTGCTCTTTAACATTGGTGCCTTATTAATGTCTGGCATCTACCCCCATCGCCTTCGTTCCTTCTCTCTCTCTCCCTTGTTCCAAATTCTCATATTTCACTCTCTATTCCTCATTCTCTCTCGCTCTCTCCCTTTGCTGCCGTAATTATCTTGCTATCTCCCCGTTCTTCATTCTCTCTCCCATTCCTCTCTCTCTCTCTCTCTCTCTCTCTCTTCATTCCTCATAACCTCTGATCTGTGTCTCTCACACACACACACTTAACATGGGCACTCAAGTTAGCGACTTGAGTTCACACTTAAGTCGCACACAAAGAGATGTCAGACTTGACTTGTAACTCATCCATAATGACCCCCGGCTTGATTTGGACTTGAAAAATAACACGTGAACAATAATCAATGCCCTACATCATCAACCGGGCACTTGAAAGGGCTCTCTCTCTTCTTTATGTAGTTGTTTTGGGACACAGCCCTTTTCTTTGGCAGGTCAACATCCTTGAGTGTGATATCCATTATCTCCATCCATTATCTGTAACCGCTTATCCAATTTAGGGTCGCGGGGGGTCCAGAGCCCACCTGGAATCATCGGGCGCAAGGCGGGAATACACCCTGGAGGGGACAGTCCTTCACAGGGCAACACAGACACACACACATTCACTCACACACTCACACCTACGGACACTTTCAAGCCGCCAATCCACCTGCAGTTTTTGGACTGTGGGAGGAAACCGGAGCACCCGGAGGAAACCCACGCGGACACGGGGAGAACACACCAACTCCTCACAGACAGTCACCCGGAGTGGGAATCGAACCCACAACCTCCAGGACCCTGGAGCTGTGTGACTGAGATGATACCTGCTGCGCCACCGTGCCGCCAGAGTGTGATATCATTTTGAGCAAAGTATAAACATATATAGCGAGAGGATATTAAAGAAGACTGGCAATGTGAAACTATGCTGGGAAACAAATTAAAGACATTGACAGCATCAAATTTTAAAAAGGTGTCTAGGATGTAGTTAATCTTAAAGAAGTAAATTTTATTAAAACAAAACTATACAAGTAAAAGCTTATCTACACCACTGTGTGTCAGTCACAGCTAATAGCAACAAATTCTGTGCATCCAAGTGTAGCATATGTTGGGTTTTTAATCATACGCCGAGAAATATAAATATATTTCTATATCTATATTTATAGTTTGTGTTTATAGCGTTGACCTTATTCAAACTCCTATAATCTCTGATATTTGACTTAATGATATTAATTAAAGTTTATAATTCGCTTAAGCAATTAAAACGTTAATAATTAGTTTGAGAATGAATAATAATCATGCTAAGTGAGTTCTTCAGGATTTTCAGAAATTCTAATGAACAAACTGCACACACTGTGATTTCAAATAATGAAAGTTTTATTAACAAAGAGAAGGATATTTACTTAACATAGCGTGATCTTGAAATCTCATGGCATCAAAGCAGGGGAAGCCGATTCGACTGTAGCGATACGCTAGGCACTCTGGCTTGTGACTAAAGTGTTGCTAACTGAGGTTTAAATAATACAAAATTTATCAAGAAACTTGATTCAATTTTCAGCTCTGGATATGCATAAGTTTAGCTTACTTTTCGTCGATTATTTCCACTCATTGAGTACAAAGGCTCTCTGAGGTCCTGGGAGTGATGGCGTCTTGTTTGGTTTCGCTCCCGCGGAAGTTTCCAGGCTGAGTCAGCGTGGAGGTCTTTCTTCGTAGGTTGAGTCGCCTCGGCGTACTTGGAGCGTGATGACGCCGGCGGCAGGATCCTCTGGCTCAGGGTCTTGAGTAGGAGGGTCCAACCATATGGACGTTTGAACGAAAGTTTCGCTGGTTACTGCAGATCCAGAACTGAAAATCGATTCAATAAACTTACTTATTCTACGACTTTCTTATATCTCGGCGGTGTTTTCTTACTCTGGCCACGAATAAGTCCACCGGCTTTGATCAGTCATGAGATTAAACTTAGATTGGGCTATAAAACATAAACACGATTAAAAGAAAAGAAAATATTCAAATCACTTGATGCATTATTAAGGCTTTATACTCTTAGCTAATTTAAGACGTCTCTTGTGAGCTTTTGATAAAGTTAAGTTAAGATAAGTTTCTTCTTTGTTCGTTTGTCGGCGTGGAGAAGAAAGCGTCTCGCTTTGGAGAGGTTTTGGAGTTTGGAGCGATGTTCTCTGCTGATCTCTTTGTTGTTTCGAAGCTTCTCGGATTTCCTTGAACTGTTGTTGTCCTCCGTTCTTTTCCAACTCGCTTCTCTTCATTTTTCGCTCTCCGTCTTCCTCTTGAACTTCTCGAATTGTTTGAACTCCTTCTCCTTTTTCTGTTTGATTTGAACTGAACTGTGTGCCGAGCTGAACTGTTTTTCAAAGCCAGCGCGGTCACGCCCTCATGGGAGGCGTCCTTTTCCGATTGGATGCGAGCTCGGGCTCACGTGACTCTCGCGAGTGAGAGAGATAGAGGAGGGGGAGTTTGAATCAGCGGTTCACTGAAACGGAATATAAATTTCGCGTATTGAAATTCCTTATACATTTTAGTAACATATAACAATGAGTATACTGGATTATTAATATGAAACATTTACATAAGATTTCATCTTGGGTACGTTGTGTTTACGTCCCATTTACAATAATATGTTAGAAGTATTATTCTGGTGTTTAATTCACTTTTCTAATCAGAAACAGAACTTCTTTTCATGGTTGACAACAGCAATATACATCATTTCATTAGAAGGTGGGCATTCATCTGAGGACATAGAAGGTGACATTGATACATTTGTTTATACACATTTAATCAGAATTTGATTTCATTTCCGTAATTTGTTCAGGCGACCCCGAGCGAGGCGTAGTTTCGCCAGTGTCCATTTGGGGTCGCTGTTGGTCCATGCCGTTGGTCCGGTGCGGATGGTTAACGAGAGGTCACGTCGAGTTCAATCAGTTTGGCCATCTGGGATGTCTGTTTAGTGGGCTAGAGATTAGGACTGAGACACTTAGGAGCCATTGTCATATACGACTTATGGCCCCCCACTCTTGTTTGATGTCCTCTTGGTCTAAGAGCATCATAAAGTGGATTTGTTATCTTTATGTTTCTGAAGAGAGAAGGGGTGTTGGGGGCCATGTGTCATTTGAAAGTGTCCTTGATGTTAGATTAGGTGTGTGCATGTGTGTGGGGGCTGCAGGGTCTTTGCACCCTGCGGTTTGTGCCTTGGTCGCAGATGAAAGGTCTTCTTCAGAATGGAAAGTTTTAATTCAAAACTTTTCATTTCTTCATTTCTTCATTTTGATTTTTTTTTATCCTTTATCTATATTCGGTCCATACTCCACTACACAAGCCTGGAGTAAAATGAATGATATTGGACGGATAAAATCAGCCACTGGTGGATCTGTATCAACACAGAACCTGGGTGGTATTTGTGTGAGTAAATGACCGATAGCTGCTTGATTTAATATGTTGCATGTTAGTTTTTTGTCCAAATTGTTCAATTTCATGTTATAAACATAATTTCAGATAATGAAACCCACAGGAACTGCCAGAGCAGTTGCAGGTGGACACTGTACGATGTGACGGCCATAACTCTGCAACTGGCTACTCTGGTTGATAACCAGGGCGATGTGCAGGTCAGGGCTACTTAAAGCGAGACATGAGAAGACAGGTCCACTGGATGAGGAACAGGACTGACAGAAAAACAGAAACGTTAAGGGACAAATTGACAGGAGCAGGGACAACGCAGGTGAAACCAGATGGACAGAGGTCTGAATGAGGTGGAGACTGGGATACAGAAATGAACAACAAAATGAGTGTTCAATCTTTGATTCTTTGACACTTGTGTGTTTGTGTTTGAAGGTGCTTCGGCTCTGGTCATGTACTCCTCTCTTGGTGTTGGTTTATTCCTGTTCACTGTTGCTCTGATTACAACAGTGTACTTCAAAATAAAACGCAAAGGTAAAACAGCTGAATGTAAATGTATTATCAGTTTGTCTTTTACAAATGAATCCATCATTAATTGTTTCCTTGTGTTCATAAATAGCTCCGGAAATAATAAAACATTCCAAAGAGGTGAGTGCAAATTAACATCACCTATCACCTGCTCATGGGCTACATTCCATCTCTTCATTTGTGAGATATATCAAACTTTCAGTTCAAATCTAACATTCATCTTTATTTCAGACTAAAGACAATAATCCAAATGTTCCAACTTCGATCGGCCTTCAATCAAGAAAAAAAACTAAGCAATCAAATTCAGTCTACCAGAGTCTAGATCCTAACACCAACCAATCAGATTCAATCTACCAGAGTCTAGATCCCAACACCAACCAATCAGATTCTATCTATCACTGTCTAGGTCCCAACACCAACCAATCAGATTCCATCTATGGGAACATATAGGCTGTGTCTGAAACAGAAAGCAGCAATTTCAATGCCTTCCTGTCTCACAGGTCAGTGTTTAGGAGGCAGTATTGTGACATTAAAGTGTTTGTGACGGAGTTGCATTAGACAGGATTTCAACACATTGCCAGGGCACCTACAATCAGATTCCGTCTACCTGAGTCTAAGCGATACCAGAAATAAGGATTTTAAAAGTATGCAGAACAACAGTTTGTAATGGTAGAACTACAAATGGCTCCAGACACATATGGTGATCCTTTTCGAAAATTATTTTTCAGAGTGTGATATAGATATGCTTTTATGCTAAAATTATGCTAGTTAGTTAATTATGCTATTAATTTGATTGCTTTGTCGTCCTATGTTGTGATCTATTAAGGAGTTTTAGTAGTTCATATATGTGGGTTAATACACAATATAATTCTATTTAGAAAATGTTAATGTTTTTTAATAAATGAGATTGTATCTTTATATATTTTTTTCAGCTAGGAATATGATCAACTCAACCTGTTTTGATTTTAACATTTTGTTTTGATTTCATTTTATTAATAAACAATATGTAAAAACTGAAGCATTTATCACTATGTTATCATCTGTTGTAAATTCATATCAGAAGAGTAGAGCACATTACTACAGCAAATAGAGACAAACTCTAGGTTAATGAATTGAATGAATGAATGAATGAATGAATGAATTGCATTTATTGTCACATACAAAGTTATACAAGTACAACATTGCAGTGAAATTACATTCCGTCTGTTCATTCACCCAAACAGGGGCTGGGTGTGTGCAACAGACGCGACGGCAGCAGGTGCCCGCGCCATCTTACAGTTAGAAAAAAAAAAAAAAAAAACAGCTGGATTACAACAGGGAAGTGGTGGTAAAAAAAAAAAAAAAAGGTCACAGACTGTGCCTTAAGGAAGCACTTGAAAAAAAAAAAAAACCACCTATAGCAATATACACACACACAAATCTTTTAATTTTCCAATAAACCAGGGCACCGCCTAATCCAATCAGTAGAAAGCCCACGATCATATATCCGAAAAGGTATACATCTTCAATGTCCTTAATGGAAAGAGGCGCCAGAAATACCACGCGGAGAAGGAGAAAATGCGACCGCCTCCCACGAGAGCAAGAGAGAATAGAAATTATACCATCTTTTCAGAAGTTTTTGACCATTTGACCAGTGTATATTCTGTATGAATTATTTAATGTAATGAACTCCACTGAGCAGTTTTTGATGAGGTTAAATCAGGTGTCGCCAACCTTATCCTCAAAGGTCCGGTGTGGCTACAGGCTTTAATTCTAACCAAACAGGAGCACACCCTGTGTAACTGGTTGATCAGACAAGTAGAATCAGGTGTGCTATTGTTTAATTGGAATTAAAACCTGCAGCCACAGTGGCCCTTTGTGGATAAGATTGGTGACCCATGGGCTAGGATTGTTTGGTCATATATTTAATTTATTGCTGTGTTACTCACCTCCTGCTATAGATGGCAGTAGAGGTCTTCTAATACAGACCAGTACAGAGTCAAACACCATGAGATATCATGGAAATATTTGCAGAATTATGAATACAAATGGGCATTCAGTCATTAACACCTTTTCAACAACTACATTTTCAACCTATTTCTTAGCAGTTCTACCCATTATTTTATATCCTACAGTTGTTGGTAATATTTGTTTGTGTTAATTTCCATGGGTTAAACATGGATTGGACCATGGTCCAAAAATAACATTGGTAGATGGATTGGCGACTGAAAAGTGTCCATAGGAGTGTGTGTTACCTTGTGAAGGACTGGTGCCCCCTCCAGGGTTTGTTTCTGCCTTGTGCCTAGTGATTCCGGGTAGGCTCCAGACCCACCGCTACCCTGAGCAGGATAAGGGTTACAGACAATGAATGAATGACTATTAGAAGTGTTTTTCTGTGGATAAATAATTGGTTTGTGTGCCATCAATGTGTTCCCCTCAACATTTATTAAATACTGTTTCATTACAGTAAAATATTTTATATTATTTTATCTACACATTTGATCATGAAATCCCAGTAATTTATCATATTAATTTTATATTAAAAATGTTTGACCTGAATGTAATAGCAGGCCACACTCAGTGAACTGTGGGCCATAGTCAAGACATCTGCTCTGAGCTCAGAGAGTAACAGCTCACACAGAAATGGAGGAAATGTGGTGAAAGTGGGTAGCAAACCGAGACAGCCACTGAGCACAGGAGCCACCCCAGAGCCACATGCTGACAAGTGTGAAAAGGGCGACACTGAGGCTGGTGACAAGGAAAGGCAAAAGGCAGGAAACTAATGACCTATTCTAACAGGAAGTTATTTTCTCTAATTCTTTACTCTAACTATGTTTTCTGTTAATTTTCCTCTAACTTCTATTTTCTTTTTTGTCTTGTCAGAAAGCCTCCAGTTCCAGTTTCATCCTGTCATTAATTTTTACCAAGTTCCCTCTCATAACTCCAAATAACTTTGTTCCAAAAATTAAGGCTTGTCTCTGTGGTTTTTGGCATATTGTAAGCAGGCTTCTTTGTGGCACTGCTGCTGAGGCTGTGCCTTGCTGCCCTCTGCTGCTAGATCTGGCCTGTAGTAGTCTCAGCATTTGAAGGCAGAGGAAGAAGAGCAAAACACATTTTTGCATTTATGTTCAAGATTCTCATAACCTGTTGAAGATGTCTGCATTTGCACCAGAGCTCTGTGTGATTTAACCAGGACAGCACCAGAGCTAGAGATAAAGGGATAGAGTGAGGGCAGAATCAGGGTCAGATCAGAGTAATCATGTCTTGAGTTACACTCACCACAGCTTCAGAAAAGAGAACTGCACAAATGCCCTGCATCATTGTGGCTGCCACACCAGCACAAGCTTGAACACCACTCACTACTTATTGGACCCTGCTTTAATGGGCTATTTACAAATACTTTAAGCATAGCAACAGACCTAAGGCAGATTAAAAAAAAACACACACAGAAGCTGCTTCACCTCAACTCCCAGGCGTTGTCTTTTTACTTTGGTGTGATTTTCATGTAACACCAATTAACGGAAATGAACTTTGCACATTTCACACATCTTACTGAGTCATCAGCGGCTTTCTTCAGCATTTAAAAAGGATGTGAGAAATATGTATAAAGTCATTTTCTACTCAAAGCACATTTTAATTTAATACGCAGAAAGACTGAGGCAGAGAGAGAGACCAACAGTAACAATTTAAACCGAGACAGAGCGTGAGACGAAGATAATGTGAGATAGTAAGTGAGTGTGAGGAGCTCTGAGATCTGTGTGAAGGGCAGTAGAGATGGTGTATATCTGTAAGGTCTGAACTCAGAATGAAGATCCTCCTCATCTTCAACCTCTACCTGATCTCAGGTAAGAAACACACTTCTAAATCATCAGCTCTATCAGCAGTGTCACATCCAGCCTTTCTTCACATGGACATTCGTCCTCTTTTAGCAGCTGCTGGGCAAATCATCACGTTGTATGGATTTTCAGGAGGAGAAGTCCTCATTAAGTGCAGATATAACACACGACATGCATCACACCTAAAGTCTTTCTGTAAGAATTCATGGAATATTTACTCAGATGTATGGACCGAAGATAATGACACATGCTTAAATTCAGGAAGATTCTCACTGTTTGGAGACACCAATGCCGCAGTTTTCTGGGTGATCATAAGAAACCTCACGTTACAAGATCCTAGGACATTCCACTGTACAGCCGATGTAAAACATTGGCGCTTTACACGAGTGCAACTGAAAATTAATGAAGGTGAGAATCTCCCATCATTGTCTCCTTTATGTGAATATCCATTACAGTGAAATACAGAAACCTAGAAACAAATATATGAATAAATGAGTTCAACTGAATAAAGCCCAGTACTCTCAGTTAACTGTAAAATCTGGGCTCTGAGTAAACAGCAAAATCCAGTACTCTGATTTATCTGTAACAAATTACAAATTAAGTTGAGGTATTTACAAATATATAAATATATTTGTAGTGTAATAAATACTGTAAATATGACTAATAATTATGTATTTGGTACTGACTAATGTATTTCACTGATCTTTTATGAATGACAGATCCAGATTATGGACAGAGCATCAACATGATTGGCCATGAGGGCAGAGCTGTAAACATTAGTTGTAAATACCCAGAATACCTCAGACCGTACCGAAAGTTTGTGTACAGGAGAGTGGCTGTTGTTGTTGAGGTTTATAAAACATCTGCAAATGAAAATGCATCATGGATAAATGAGGGAAAATCCTCACTGCATGACGACAGAGTAAACTACACCTTCACTCTAAGGATCTACAATCTGACTGAGGAAGACTCTGGGGAATACTGGTGTGGGGCTGAGTATGGCAGGAAATATTATTTAAAAACGTATTTTATCACACATGTCAACCTCACTGTGACTGGTGAGTAGAGATCTACACTGCAGGTGTTTTTGTTCATCTAATTTTAAGCATGATGCTTTGTTTTTAAACTGAAGGCGATCCAGAGCATGTCATTAATCCTGTTAACGTTTATTCTAAACTGATATTGATATAGAATCAAATCCCAAAAGTTGGACTTCACTCACTCTTAAAACAACTTTATTACCTTCATCTCTAGGTGATTCTAAATACTTACAGAACATCCACAGAGTATTCCCTGACTTTGGTCATATTTACTCTTTACTACTGAGAACAGGAAGCCTGTAAATTTGAGGCTGTTATCAAATGTTAGCTGTTTATTTTTTTGAGGAAAAATAGATCAATGTGCTGTCATATAATCTTTTTTTTTTTTTTTTTCAAAAGTGCACACAATATCAAAGTGCTGTGTCTAACTATGGATTTGTGTTGGCAGGAGACATCTGTGCAATAGCTTAAATAGGTGTTATGAAACACTTGGGGTAAAAGCAGGCAGGTGTCACAAAGTGAGCAGGCAGATAAACTTTAGGAAATCCATTCTGCAAATGGCAAGAGGCTACAACCAGAAATGCTATAGAAGAAGATTGACCAGGCTATGATTCAATACAGAAACATGACAAGTTCATACAGAAGCTGAACACTATACAGACTGATCGTGGCCTGGTTAAGTACATTGCCCACTGGTTAGCCTTTTTGTCCAAGTTGTCCGATTTCATGTCTTAATCATAATTTCATACCATGAAACCCAACAAGATCTGTCAGAGCTGACGTGGGCTGGCAGGCTGTGAATATGTGATGTGGCGGATTTGACCCTGCAATTGGCTAATCTCACTGACCAAGAGGGTGAGGTGCAGTTCATCTCCAAAAAACCTACTTAGCCCATGATCAACTGCAAGTGTGTGTGTTTATGAGTGGATGTAGTCAGGGATGAACCGTTTCCTAGTGCAACCTCCACTGAGAGGAAACACTCAGAAAAACTCATTTCTAACACTTGGCTACCAAAGCACAAAACATGAGGGGGCCTAGCCAGGGAGACCAAGATTGAAGACTTCCAACAAAGTAGAGTGCGGACAAGTCCAGGGGCTGTTGAGGGCAAGACAGGGGAAGTTTTACTGGGTTTTACTAAATTACTGGGCCAGCAATATGATTAACAGCAAAACAGTAAGGGACAGAAGGGCAGAAGTAGAGACAAGAGCAGGTTAAACTTGAAAGTTTAACAAAGACCGAGACACACCAGCAGATTCCAACAAGGACCTCCAGGGCATGCAGTAATGTTCAATCTGTGGTTTAACTTGTGTGTTTGTGTTTGAAGGTGCTTCGGCTCTGGTCGTGTACTCCTCTCTTGGTGCTGGTTTATTCCTGTTCACTGTTGCTCTGATTACAGCTGTATACTTCAAAAAACAACACAAAGGTAAATCAGCTGAATGTAAATGTGTTATGAGTTTGTCTTTTACAAATGAATCCATCATTAATTGTTTCCTTGCGTTTATAAATAGCTCCAGAAATAATGACACATTCCAAAGAGGTGAGTGCAAATTAACATCACCTATCACCTTCTCATGGGATACACTTCATCTCTTAATTTGTGAGATATATCAAACTTTCAGTTCAAATTTACATTTGTCTTTATTTCAGACTAAAGACAATAATCCAAATGATTTAACTCTGATCCCTCTTCAATCAAGAGAAAACACCAACCAATCAGATTCAGTCTACCAGAGTCTAGATCCCAAAACCAACAAATCAGATTCAATCTACCAGAGTCTAGTACCCAACACAGACTAATCAGATTCAGTCTGTGAGAACATATACACAACACCAACCAATCAGATTCAGTCTACCAGAGCCTAACCTCTGTTGCCTCTGTTCCCACTGCCACCTTGAGTCCCCATGCACATCTACTCATACTCAGTCTCACTTGCTGCCCCTACAACACTCACTGTGCTTTAAAACCCAGATCAACTTTTTAGTACAGTACTAATATATTATACACCTGCTCTGGAGGTCCTGGGCATTGAAGAGTGCAGTGAATTTGGGATAAGAAAGAATGCATAAAATCAGATGGACTACAGTTTATAACAGGAGAACTACAAAGGGAAATTAATTTTCTGTTTCAGAAATTACATTTTTAAGCATGTAATAAATATGATTTCATCCTAAATACATTGTGTATTGATTTGATTGCATATAAATTAATGCACAATAAGATTCTATTTAGGAAATATTCATGTGCTTTTTATTAGTGTTTTACAGCTAGGAATATGATTAATTATCCTATAATGTTTGTCAAGCACATGCTTGTGATTTGATTGTAACATAATTTTTTCCCTTTTATATATAAATAACATCTAAACACTAACATATTGCTAAATTATTGCATTAATTGCTATGTAAACATTTGTTATTATTAATAATAATAATAATAATAATAATAATAATAATAAATTTTATGTATATGCACCTTTCAGGACTCTCAAGGTCAACTTATATAAAGATTAAATCAAAAACATGTACAAACAACCTAGTAATAATATAAACAGAGAAGCAAGTTAAAGAATAACATAAAATCAAGGGAGCAGGCTAAAGACTGTAAGGTTCCTAAACAGATGGCTTTTGAGTCATGACTTGAAAATGTCCAGGGAGTCAGTATTACTGATGTCCAGTGGGTGGGAGTTCTGTTTATGTGAAGGAGCTCAGTGAGGTATTGAGGGGCAAGTTGATGGATGGCCTTGAAGGTGAGCTGTATAAATTTAAAGTCAATGCAAACAGGGAGCCAGTGGAGCTGCTGAAGAATGGGGGGTGATGTGATGTATGGATAGGGTTCTAGAGATGATACGGGCAGTTGTAGTTTTTGCAGGGACCTGAGGGGGAGACCAGACAGAATAGAATTGCAATAGTCAAGGCAGGATGTGACCAGGGAGTGGACCAGGATGGCAGTGTTGTCAGGAGTGAGGGAAGGAGGGAGGCAGTTGATAAGACAAAGATAGAAGTATGTGGACAGAGTGGTGTTTTTGTATGTGGACAGAGTGCTATCAAGGATGACACCCAGACTCTACCTATGGGGACGGGAAAACAAATGTTGTCAAAGGAAATGGAGAAAATGTTTACTTTTTCAAGAGTGGATTTAGAACCAATGAGATAAACCTGTTTTATCACTGTTGAGTGTGAAAAAATTCGAGGAGAACCAAGACTTGACTTCCAGTAATCAATCGCAGAGGAAGTGGGTTTCCTAGAAAGGTAGAGCTGTTCACAAAACAATTAAACTGGATGTTGTATTTACAGAATATATTGCCTAATGGAAGAAGATAGATAATAAAGAGAATAGGACAGAGGACTGAGCCTTGAGGAACACCGGAAGTGAGAGGAGATGGTTGGGATGTGAATGTCTTTAACTGAATAAACTGAGTGCGGTCAAAAATATAAACACTTAACTAGTCCAGAGGTGTGTTGCAAAAATCAATGGCTGATAGTCTATGGAGGAGGATAGAATGGGAGATGGTGTCAAATGCTGCACCTAAGTCGAGGAGTATGAGTATGGTTAATGGATAATCCATCCTCACATCAATCAATGTAAATCAGACTTAGAAGATTAAGTCTGTTACTGCAGCAAATAGAGACAAACTCTAGATTAATACCATTCATTACATAAACTGCAGTGTATATTCAATATTAAACTCCACTGAGCAGCTTTTGATGTGATTAAAGGAAGTATTTGTCATACATTTATTTTATTGCTGTGTTTCTCACCTCCTGCTGTAGAGTTCTTCTGAAACAGACCAGTACAGAGTCAACACTATGAGAGTGTGTGTAAATAATTGTGGAATTATGAATCTGCACCCAGTCATTAACAGAGCTATAAATGCAGTAATGAAAAGATAATGAAACAGTGCACCATCCCCCAGTGCTCTATTTGAGTGTATAGGCCAAAATATTACAACCGCCCAAGTGCACTATAAAGGCAGCAGGGGGCCGTTTGAGAAGCAGCCACAGCTGAAGACCGAGCAAATGATTATCATTTGATGAAAATACAGTTTTTCCTCATATATCTATAAAAACACTCTATTTTCAGATTGGTATATTTACAGATTGTGTGGCCTAAATTAAATCTAAAACAGAGCGCTCGATCCTCATTGATGCCAGAGCAGTTACTAAGCTGCGACCATCCCTGACGTCAAGAAGTGTATCCACTCAGGACAAAGTGGGAGGTCCACTGGCATTTTGCTCAGTATTTTCTGAGCAGACCACCAGTCGTTAAAGGACATTTTAGACAAATGCCACTTTTTACCACTTTTCCACTCAGTCCAATTAACAGGTTTTTCATTTCTTACTTCTCTTGTTAATTTAATCTAATTAGATTTGTAACTAATTTTAATCCAGCACATTTCAACAACTACATTTTCAACCTTATTATTTTATACCAGGTCTGCCCATTACTTTATATCCTACAGATGTTGGTAATATTTGTATTAGATAAATTCTGTCTAATTAAAATCAGAAAATAGATAAATAAAATTAAATAAATAGGTACTTATTTTACTAGAAGTGGGGCTGCATGATGGTGCAACAGGTTTACTGTCTGTGAGGAGTTTGGTGTGTTCTCCCCTTGTCCTCCAGGTGCTCCAGTTTCCTCCCACGGTCCAAAAACACACTGGCAGATGGGTTGGTGACTCAAAAGTGTCCGTAGGTGTCAGTGTGTGTGCATGTTAATTGGGGGGGCCCAGTGATTCCGGGTAGGCTCCGGACCCACCACCGCCCTGAAATTGGTAAGGGTTACAGACAATGAATGAATGAATGAATGAATGAACGAACGAATGAATGTTGGAAGTGTTTTTCTGCGGATAAATAATTTGTTTGTGTGCAAATGTAAAATATGTTATGACATTTTATGTACACCTTTGATCATGAAATCCCAGTAATTTATCATATTAATTTTATATTAATTGAATATATGTTTGACCTATAGTTGTGTTTGTTTAAACACTGAATGTCAGTGGGTATATAAACAATGTCTGGTTATTTCTAAAATTATTATATTAGAACCATGACCATTGAAAAGGGAAACTAACAGGCTGTTCAACGGTATAAAATGTATTGCCAAGAAGCATTGTTACAAAAAAATAAATAATCTACAAACACAAATATCTATATAAATATTTATAATAATTTTAGAAATAACCAGACATTATGAATATACACACACTGACATTCAGGGTTTAAACAAACACAAATTTATGAATTAAACTCTGCACTTTGGGATATTATATTTGTACTACACCTTCTGTAAAATCAATTTCAGATTCTTGCTAATCTGACAATTAGAAAATAAAAATGCCGTAGGGACATTTACTCCACAGTTTGTTTCCACATATTCTATCATATCACATGCTCTGTTCACAGGGCCATTACAAAACATTTCCACAGTAACATTTCTTCATCTTCAGGATATCAATACTCTGTTATATTGTGTCTTCAGTGAGCCTCTCAGATTTGTGAGACACTTTGAAAATAAAGATAATATCCGCGGAAGGAAGATAAACGTGTAGTGTGGAAGTTGTGTTCGTATTTCGCCACCTAGCGGCGACAGAATGCAACTAGTGCAGCATTTAAGGTGAAAGAGAAAATCCAGATGACTCAAATGCTCATCCTTTATATCCCGAATGTGTATCTGAATTATGTGTAACTCGTATTTTGGTATCTGAATGTTATCTACCGAATTTGAGCAACTTCGAAATATATTGTTTGAATTTATTAACCTTGAATAATAACAGTGAAAACGTGTTCTTAAAAAAATCACGAGTTCAATTAAAAAGCAATTATATTCAGATGCTTAATTTCAGTGCAAAAAAAATTCAGTGCTACAAATAAAAGGTGGTAATTTTTCAAAGTCTGATGAGACAGATTTGCTTCCATACACATACTGACAAGTCTGAAAAGGGCAGCACCGAGGTTGATGACAAGGAAAGGCAAAAGGCAGGAAACAGCAAATAAGAAGCCAAAGTCATACTCAAACTAATGACCTATTCTGACAGGGAGTTCTTTTATCTAATTCTTTACTCTATCTATATGTTCTTTTTTTTTGCTCTAGCTTCTATTTTAATTTTTCTGGTTGTAGACTAATTTTCTGTTCTCTTTTCTCTGGTTTAATTTTCTTTTGGTTTTCTTCTGTGTTTACAGATTGGTCTCTTGCAAAGCTATAGTTTTCTGATTGTTTTATTGGGTTTTAAATAACCATCTGTGTAGCTGAACATAATTTTTCCAGTCACCCTGCACCATTCTGGAGTTCTGCAGCTCTTGGTAGAAGTTGTTCTAGAGATGTGACACCACAGCACCTTGCTGGTAGCAGACAGTGCAGAGGGACCCTTTACCCACAGTTCCTTTACTGGAGAAACCTGCAGTGTTCAGTAAGGCCATCATTTTCTTTCTCAGTTACAGACTCAGTGCTGTAGGTGGCAGTAGAGGCTTTCTGATATAGACTTTAGAGAGTCCTTTGAGTTTGTATTTAATGATAAACACCACTCTATTTAATACATTACTAAACTCAACAACAGGACAAAGGCTGATATAAAAAACATGAAGCACCACAAGATCTACATTAACACAGCTCATACGCTGCTGCTGCGACTTTTCTTAAACATATTTCACACGTTTTACTGACAACTCTGCCTCTGCTGAAAAGGGAAGTGAGTAATGGATGAGTCGTCTATTTTTTTAGTTTTAGTTTTTTTAGTTTGAAGTGCATTTAGGTTGAAGCTAAAAACAGAGACAGACTCTGAGCGGCTCTGGGTCTGAGAGGTAATGAGACAGAAAAAAAGTGTGAGTGTGAGGAGCTCAGATCTGTGTGAAGTGCAGTAGCTGGTGTGGCTCTGTGAGGTCTGAACTCAGAATGAAGATCCTCCTCGTCTTCAGCCTCTACCTGATCTCAGGTAAGAAACACACTTCTAAATCATCAGCTCTATCAGCAGTGTCACATCCAGCCTTTCTTCACACGGACATTCCTCCTCTTTTAGCAGCTGCTGGAGGATCCAGGAGAGTGACAGGATTTTCAGGAGGAGGAGTCCTCATCAAGTGCAGATATGAGAAACAATACACATCAAACACAAAGTCTTTCTGCAGGAGTTCAGTGCCAAACTGTGCTGTCCACATCAAGACAGAAGGTAAAACTGAGTGGGTGAATTCAGGAAGATTCTCATTAGTTGATAACACCAGTGCTGCATTTTTTTCTGTGATGATCACAAACCTCACAGTAGAAGATTCTGGAGAGTACCAGTGTGTAGTTCATATCAGCCGGAGTGTACTCAATGCCAAAGCTGTGGAACTGAATGTAGAGGAAGGTGAGTATCTCCATCACTACAGCAGTTTATTAACTTGCTCTCATTTGGGCGTGATCTTGGTCTGGTCTCTCTCTCTCAATCTTTTGACATGAACAATTCTGTTATTTATAATTTAATTCATTAGACGTCCCTGGCCTATTTTAAGATTCAACTTTACAGGCAGGATTATTTTGAGGCTGTTATTGACAAAGATTAAGGTCTATCTTATACATTATTACAGTGTCACATTATCACTATATTTAGTTCCAAGTGTAAACAGCTCCATCACAGTTTTCCTGCCGTTTTAGGCTACAATCACACAGCAGGTAAAAGTGGCCTAAATCAGATTTTGTTTTGTTCTGCTGTTCACAGTCTGTGTAATGTGACCTATATATCACATCAGTCTGAACAGATCATGCTCTTAAACTGATCATACAAAGGCTGATTCATACAAAGCACTGTTGTTTTTCAAATGAATGAATGGCACTGGACTGTGCAGCGCTCAGATCACAAAACCTCCCTTTTCTTTGTTCCATTTGAGCTCTATGTTAAAAACTGAGTATTAATTAAAAACTGTGAAGAATATAAAATGTGAATGGATGTTTAATTCACTCTAGGCACACATTTCCCGGGTCTCTCATGAACACGTCGTCTCCAAAGAGAACTTGCGCTGACAGGATTTTAATATTTCCATGATCCATATTTACACAGCTTCAAACCGATACCGATATAACAACCTGATATAGAACGACTAAAAATATGATTTTCTCTTGTCTGTTTTATAAGAATCCCTTTATACAAATGTACACTAGTTTTATCTCTCTCATAAATGAGAGACAGGTACCTGCATTAAGGACTTTCAAGCGTTTTTCGTTTCCTGCTTTGACCAGTCTGTTTCCACGTCCCAAACACCTCAAATTAAGATGAAAGTGCTTCGGACCGTAGACCAGAGATCATTCTCAATGGCCAAGGTCACATGTACTCTAATGTGGCCGCCCAGACAGAGTCATTGCCACAGATCCAATACAGATCTGATCTAAATACAACACATGAAGGTGGTCCAAATCTGACTTCATAAGGTCAGATTCGATGCAAAAACAAAACATCTGTGTTACATATGACAAAACAGATCTGGGCCACTTTTACCTGCTGTGTGAACGTAGCCTTAGTCGTTGTAGTGTACAGTCATTGATTTGTGTGGGTTGTTTGTCATTGACAGATCAAGATGGTGGAACGAGAACCAGTGAGTGTTACCATGTTGGAGGAGGGCTAAACATCAGCTGCAAATACCCAAAGCCCATCAGTGGTTACCCAAAATTTTTCTGTAGAGTGTTCAGTGGAGGTTGTGTTTATAAAACACTTGTTACAGAAAGTAGAAAATGGATAAATCAGGGAAATCACTCACTGTATGTCGACATATCAAAGAATATCTTCACTGTGAGGATAGACAGTCTAACACAGGCAGATTCTGGTGAATACTGGTGTGGAGCTGAATCAGACTGGAAATCAGATAATGGATATAAGCTCTACATCACACACATCAGACTCACAGTGACCGGTGAGTAGAGAGCAAGTGTCATTCATCTGAATTCATACAGTTTTTAACCATTGATACATAGTGTTTTTATTTAAGACCCCGTCTACTGCTGTCTGATTCTGGTTCATAATCATATTTTGGAGATTAATAAAGCTGTGTAGGTCAGATTACCAGAACTGATGTAGTTGTTTACATTGTTTATTTTCATTTACATTTATTTATTTTAACTCTGTATTTTAACTCTGTTCTTTGAGACTGAGAGTTAGTTACACTATGAACACCTGCTCATCCAACAAGTCCTCTTATATTATGGGTATTAATAGTTAGAAGAGGTAAAATGAGGAAGTGAGAGGAGCCTGAATTAGACAAAGAGCTTTATGAGCCTCTGTCTGATGTGCCTCCCTTAAACACATTGATTTTTTTTTATATCACACATCAGTGAGCATTACTGCTAAATATTAAAGCATTACTATGCAATATTTTTACCATGAGCTTACAGCTTCAATACCATTTTGAAGCTCCACTGAGCTGTAATAGGGAGAACAGAGACTCTGTTGTTGCTACTCCAGGTTCAGCACTAAAGAAACTGCACTATGTAAATTGTGGCAGCACTCAGGACATTGCTCCAACTGCTCTGTGTTTTCTGAACGAACCAGTTTATGCTTAAGAGCACTTGTCCCTCACAAGGAGGTGGCCATGTTCAAAAATGTTCTTCATTTTTCTTCAGCTCTTCAGTGATCAGTATCCCCAAAGAGCAGGTATGATTTGGTTAGTAGATGCTTTTGGTTGGTGGGCTATTCTCAGTCCAGCAATGACACTGAGGGGTTTAGAAAAATCCTGCAGCACTGCTGTTTGATCCACTCGTACCAGCACACCACCACGTCAAAAATGACCCACCACCCAAATAATATCTTCTATGTTTTGATCCTGACCATTATAGAAACGGGGGGAGGGGGGTGGAAGGAGGATAACACATATGCAGAGCAACAGATGAACTACAGTTTGTAATTACAGAACTACAAAGTGCTCTAGTTTTGTCAGAGGACATGAGAAAATGGACAGTGAGGGTAGAAACAGGGTGGTAGGAACGTAACTGCTGACTGGTATGTCATAAACACTGAGAAAAGTTGCTTAAACGCTGTGCTGTTTTATTTTATATGGTACTTAATCTGATACATCAAACAAAAACATTATTATTGCATTAAATCATAAAGATTATACCTCTTAATTTGCCAGAAAGCGAGAATTACAAAATGCCCTGATTCTACTGAATATCTAGTCTTTCTCTGCCAGACTTAACATGGCCAGGAGCCTATTACTACAATTACTACAACACTGCTATTTTGACATGATGTGTAGGAGGTGGTGATTCACGTTAAGACCAATACCAGAGCCAGTACAACATATGCATGGAAGTGTGTATATGCAGATGTCCAGAGAGCCAATCAGAATGCAACTGACAGAATCCTGACAGTGAGGCCAGGTTTGTGCATTGAAAATATCAGACTCTCCGGCAATTTGTGGGCAGAGTGTCTGTGGCTGAGACTACTGAAAATCAAACAAACTCTTATGTTTCTCTTTGGCCAGAGTCAGGTGTCAGTTCAGTGACCAGTACAACTGCCATGGAATCATCAGCATCTAAAACAACACCAGCTTCCTCTTCAGCTACCTGTCAAAGAGACATTTCACACATCACCAACTCCCAGCACAGTGAGACCACAACCATCTGTAAGTGGCAAAGACAGTGTGACCCCTCCCCTTCCTCTCTGAGTGTGTATGATGCCTATTTTTTATTTTGAGCACAAGTCTAGCCAACACTGGTATCTGTTAGCAAACATAATGGGGCTAGGAGGAATGTGTAGTGGTAGAATTAGGCAAACATAAAAAAAAAACAAATAGATTGAATTGTTTGTTATTTTTCTCTGATCTAAATTTAATTGTTTCCCCAGTTCCAGCAACTCCATCTTCAACTGTCATCTCCATTGTGTCTGTGATTCTGGTTCTGCTCCTGACTGCAATCTTACTCTTCATAATCGCCATTCGAAAGAGAAAGACGACACAAGGTATTGATTAACACACCCACACACACACACCCACACAAAAGAGTGTGGAGAGCATCCTTCACCGATACAAGCTTAAAGTGCAAATTTTGGACAATAAGGTGAATTAAGGATGTTTAAATAAAACAGACACACTGGCATTAATTCAGAAAACTCAGTGGCATTGTATAAAACATGAGTGAGTGACAAACAAATGAGTATACCATGTGTTGTCTTCTTTGACTATCTTTCCCTACGGTTTCCCCCACCACAGTAACACAGACTGCACTGTATAAACTGTGCATATGTGCATTGGTCTTGATGATAGAGCTTAGTGGTTCAAACTTTTTCACCATTTATTCAAAATTATTTCAGTCTGCTATTATGTTCTCCTACATAACCTCCAATAAAAAAAAGAAAAGAAATGAATGGTCAGAAAACTTTGAGTGACTACATTTGAAATAATGTGTTTATTATTTCATATTCACAGTGCAGTGATGATTCAGTTTAATATTGCTTTTATTTCCATTTTTAATCCCAGCTTCCTCCACAATCCAGTCTGACAAAAGCTCCACAAACCATCAGATGGTGAGAATTATTACACTTCAAATTAGATCAGTAGTTTTTCTTTTTTTTTTCTTTTAATGGAACTTAAATAACTTCATGTGATGAGATATACAACAATCTTAAATTCCAGATGTAGACATCTCCAGCACAAAAATCATTATCTCTCCATTAGATTTCACTTACTCCATTTCTCTCTCTTAGGTTCCTCTTGCTGAAGTTGAATATGAGGAGATTAAAGACCCCACACTCCTTCCTCACAATGATTCAGACACTGTTTATTTCACTGCTGAGTTACCCTCAAGTCTCCCTGATTCTGGAGAAGGTTTGACTTACTCCACAATGAATTTCAGCTCTACTGACTCTACTACAATCACCACAGCATCTGTCGGCAAGAAACAAGACTCATGTGACTATGCTACAGTTAGAGATGTCACCTGATGTGGTTAGAGCCACGTTACACATTCATTCTGGTCACTTTCTGTTATCATCTCTAAATGTTCCTGTTCCTCTTGGTCCTGGCTTCATTAACCACACATCTGCTATTTGAAATTTGTCTTTGAAAACAGAAGTGAGAAAACAAGAAGCGATCTAATGTCCTTTCTGCAATTTTGTGCTAATTCTTAAAAAATGCTGTTCTTTTATTTGTTTATTTAATATTATATTGTCTGTATGTTTTTGAGAAAGTGTATATTTGTTTTAAATAAACACAGATTTTGGAGAATACGTTCACTGAATATGTATTCTGTAGGTGGCAGTAGACAGCAGATTCTCTCAACACAGGCTCGTAGAGATCTTATGAGTCACCATAGGCCAAAAATACTTGACATTCATGACACAGTTGTGCAACAATGAAAGCTGCACATAAATGCACTGCAAACAATACAGTTATTAGGTCACCATGCCCAATGCCAAGGGTGAGCTAGAGCAGTGGTTCTCAATCCTGGAGTACCACGGCCCTACATGATTTAGAGAATCCCTTACTTCAAACAGAGCTGAGGCAACTCATGTACTAAATACCAACCCCCTCCTGAGTACCTGTCTTAGAGCAGTAGAGCAGGAAGAGCATTAGAAAATTCAGAGGTACTATGGAACATCCTTTAGGGGGCACTCTTCCTCTGACAAATGTGGTGTGTGGTGATGATGGGAGGAGCTGTGTGGTTGGGCAACTCTTTCATATTCTACAGAAAGAGGAAACAAGTATATAATCATGCCAATGTAAAGCAGGGGTGTAGAAAACATGATAAAAAGATAAGAGTCAAGCTTGATCAAACACAGCTGAGAAAGAAAGTGGGCTTACAGACGTGTGAAGGATTGGTGAAGAGATTGCTGGAGCATCTGTGAATCTCAAGATGAAGTTCTTACTTACTTTCATCATTAATCTGGTCTCAGGTTAGATGTTCTTCTTAGAAGAAAGCTGGAGCAAAATCGGTGATAACCACACTGACCACATTTTACTGCAAAGGCTGGTCTTTTTAAATTCTCACCTCCTGCTATGCCGCTGTGTGTTTACAAATGTGTGATGAAACTAGAAAATTCTATTTTGTTAATGGCTATCCACAGGGCTCATGGATGCTGCTGAAGTGGTTGGATGTTTAGAAGGAAGTGTCATCATCGACTGCCTTTACCCACCATTGTTCAAAGCTCAGCCAAAAGCAGTCTGCAGGATAGAGCAGATCTGCCAGACCAGGATAAGAATGAACACCACAAACCGGTGGGTTAATGCTGATAAATTTCATGTTTACTATGATGACGCTGCATCGGTGCTCAGGGTAATCATACTAAACCTGAGTCTGCAGGACGCTGGAGTTTACAGGTGTGCAGCTGTGCAAAACTCTGTGTACAACCCTGTGGTAGACTGGGAGTTGAAAGTGGACAAGGGTGAGTGAATTTTCTTGATTCCTTTCAATTCCAGATGAAACTGAACTCACTGTCATTACTTACTTTAGCGATTGTGTGCTCACACTGTGTGCCAAACCACACATTCTTAAGTTGCAGCCATTTTTCCATTAATCAACCCAGGATGGCTGAATGGTTTAGGGGGTGGACTTAAAATTCAATGAGTGCATACCCATTGCTGTGAAGATTTGGTGTAATTCGAGAGAATTAGCCAAGTCAATGCTGATGTTGTATATTTAGTTTTGGCATTGGTCATGTTGTCCTTGGGCTTATGTATGGTTACTCCAGAGTGTCCTATTTCATTTCATGCAAGCTGTGTGTGAGAACAGTTGGATAACACCATGTTTGTTTTTGTTGGTAAAAAACACTTGACAAGTTGCACTTTGAATATCTGTCTTTTCGTCACTAACAGATTCCAGCTGTAATGAACCAAATACTATCACTGCTCAACTTGGACAGAATTTCTCCTTCAGCCGTGACTACTCAGAAAATGCCAAATTCAACTCCAAATATGTTTTCAAAATTCATGATCACTTTGTCAAACAAATGGCATCTACCTCTGGAACCCCACTGGGTTTAGAAGAGCAGATGTGCAGGTTCTCCATTTCTGATAATGAACACAACAACACATTTATAGTTAGCATCAAAAATGTGAGGCTGGATGATGCAGGGCTTTATTTTTGTGGAGTGATGACCAGTGAACTCCCAGTCAATTACATCCGTATAATCAAGAATGTCCGCCTGCTTATTACAGGTGAGTAGCCTGAGTCAAAATGATAGACTCTTGGTTTATAGAATTCTATAACTATTTAGCCAGGAATCTCCCAAACACCTAATGCTGGATACCAATGACCATGTATAGAAAATACACAAAATAGCCACAAAGTTGTGGATATCCCCAATACAAAATTCCTTCTTAAATAAGAATATTAATAGGGAGTTTCTACCCCTTTTGTTACAGTAGCAATTTCTACTCATCTATAAATGGCACAATATGTTAGAATTGAGATCAGGCACTGATGTCAGACAATTAGTTCTTGATCACAACCCAGCCAACACACCTATGTAGGGTCCATGTGGGCAGCAGGTAGTCTTGATCACAGCTTAAATATTGGCCCCTTATATGGTGGGTAACTTGGCTGTCCATATATTGAGGGTGTATTATTAGTATGTGTACTTTTTTGTGTTTTTTTTTAGTAATATTTGTTACTTTTGTTGTATATGTCAATTCAAACAAAAGTTAGTTTCTTCTCCCTGATTTCAGCCGAGTCAATGACTAGTTCTGAAGGTGACACTGTAGAGGTCAGATGTCCTTACGAGACAAAATACAGACAGAGTGCAAAGCATATCTGTAAAGATGAGGAAGAGGAGGATGAGTGTCTCAATGAACGAAGAAAACTTCATCCTCAACCTCTAAGAAAATTGGAGAGAGTCTCCGTGCACGATAACATCACGGCTGGGATTTTTAACATAATTATCACTGGAGTGACTGCTGAGGATGCTGGGAAATACTGGTGTGGAGTGAAGACTGGAGAAATGCTAATGTATTATCTCTCCACTCGGCTGCAGGTCATCACCAAAGAAGGTGGGGGAAGTTGTAGGATTCTTTAAGGTGTTTATTTTTAAGTGAGAAATCTGTGCAAATGTTAAAATACTTAAAAATTGGTGTTAACCTTGGTTTTAATTGTGTTGAAAATACCTGATGAATCAGCCAAAAGAGAAGCTTCAAAATAGTTTCAGAAAAGCAGTGCTACATTGTTTGCAATACACTGGAGTGTTTTGTTAAATGTGAGGGTCAGTGTGTGTTACAGAGTGTGTGTGAAAGTGTAAGTGAATTAATGTGTGTTAGTGAGTGAATTAAAGTAAGAATATATTAGTGAGTGTGTGAATTATTGAGTGAAACTGTGAATCTGTAAGTTAAAGTTCGAGTTCTATGCAGTCATTTGTGTCTAAGTATTCTTACTGATTTTATTTTTACTGTTAGGTGGACATTTGGTTCTCCTGTGAAATTACCATTTTAGAGATACAAGGTTTGGTTTCCGGTAGTGATGATAGGATTTCACATTTGTTTTCCAGTGCTTCATGTGATTGGACATGAATCACACAGTGTTTCCATTGAGTGCAGATACAGAAGAGCGTTTACAAAGATGAAGGGGAACTTCTTTTGTAAGGGACAAACGATCTTCAGCTGTTTCAAATATGGAGTGAAAATTTCAGCAGAAAAAAGCAGAAACGGCAGATTCTCTCTGAGTGACGGTGTTTCTGATGGACTCTTCACTGTCACCATCACTGATCTCAGAGCAGAGGATTCTGGGACATACTGGTGTGTGGAGGAAAGCATTGGTTCCCTTGTTTACACTAAAGTTAATCTGCAAGTTATGAAAGGTAAGAACTTTAAAAAAAACATGACGCACTGTGGCCCTTGCTGAAAGTTGATGGTTGACAGATTGACTGGCCCTCATTTGTGAAAAGGGGTGTGTTTCACAGTGTTTTTTTTTTTGTTTTTTTTTGCTCAAGGATGCTGTTCTGTTTTTAAACCACATACATAAGCCTGTTTTTTCTGTGATGAGTTTGAAATGAATAAAAAGTATATATATGCTATATTATATAAAGGGATTTTACAAGCAAGACGGGAACACACCCGGGAGTGGGTGCCAGTCCAGTGATTCTGGGTAGGCTCTGGACCCACCGTGACCCTGAACTGGATAAGCGCTTACAGACATGGATGAATGAATGAATGAATGAATGATTTATTTTTGAAGCTTCTGATTTTTGTATTGTATTATTAGTGTTTACATATACAACACTTTTACATTTATGTAGTTGTGAATTGTTTTTGTAACTTACACATATTGCCCTGAGGAAAGTATCATTGTCCTGGGTTGAGAGGAGTTAATCTGATTGGAAAAAGCCTGACCACACCTGCTGATCATGTATTCACTCTGAACCGGCCTCTATTAGACATGGCACGGCTTTTTTTAAACGTGTTCCCTGTTATCAGAGTATCAGTATACTATTCAGTGCTTGCACTGTGTCTGTGAATATAGAGCTCGTTTAGTGGTGAATGAGAGGTTAAGGAATTTTGGAAAATGTGATCATTCAATGCATTCCCATGTGAAAGCAAAGAAAATGACAGATGAAGGGTTTTCACTGTTGGTTAAAAAAAACATTTCTTGTCTTCAGTCATGTTTATAAGTGCATTCAGCTGCTGATAAGACTAGTTAGTTAAATGTTGAGAGCAACACTTTCAGCAGCTGCTCAACACCACAGGGCCCAGAGTCAACCACGGAGTGAGATTAAATCAAGTACTGCTTTAACATGAAGCATGCACCATCATGATAACACTCTGGTTAGATTCCATCGTGAAGGAAACAAAAATGTAATCAACAGATACAGTATTTCTCATTGTGGGTCTGTTACTCTAATAACAGTATGAATATTCACTTTCTAATGGGTTTTGATGCGATTTTATCCAGTTAAAGTGTCTCATTTTGGCAGATCCGTTCACAGGGTCCAACAAATGAAGCTTAAAACAAGTAAAAATATAACATTTCTTTCTTCATTATATTACTTTTTATAAGTTATTTAATCTAGAAATAGTTAAATAATATTTTATTTATTTCTACAGCACTCTAAGACTATTCAATCAAATTTAATTTTATATTCTGATGTTATATTAATGATCATTTTTTGCAGTGCAGTTTTTCAGTTTATATTATGCACGAAAATGTGCCTAATTATTTTCAAAATGTCATTTATCTGTACAATGTGGATTTCTGCTGTTGTGTATGTGAATGTTTAGGGGCTAAAATCAGTTTAAACACTCATTACATATGGATAGGGTAACTAAGCCCCACATTGTGCCTGTAAGCTTGTGCGTGTTGGTGGGCGTGGTTTACAGAAGCCACATTGATGAACGACAGTGCTTCATCTGCTGGTGGAAAAAGTTATATATTCAAACTTAATTGCAGTGTGAATTTCCACAGATTTTCTGGTCATTTTCTGTGTCTCAGCAGGTTCCTCAGTGGTGGGTGTTACCCTGTATATTTGTGTGATTCTGCTGCTGACTGGAGGATTAATACTGATCGTCTGCAAATTGAAATGCAACAAAACACAAGGTACAATTCAAACTAGGGTCTTTACGATAGACCATTATATTGATTCTAAATATTATAATACTCAATACTCAATAAAATTGTACCAAATATTTACATTTAAACAAAGCATTGCCTATTCTCCCAGATGTTATCCCCAAATTTATTTATCAATACCATTTTACTACCTGAAAGGAAAGACGTCTAAACTTTAAAAATCTTAAACTCATTTATTATTAACAATTGGCTGAAAATGACTTATTTCTTCTAGAAATGTGTCTTCTAAAGAAAATCCAAAGTGTTTAGGCACCTTAAGCAATCCGTCATTGACAAATGACATCACACAGTCAAGAATTTTGTTGCCGCCAACATTTTGGCACTGAACTGTGGCCAAGGCCATATTAGAACGATTTCAAAATGGAGTGAAAAGGACAATACAAAACCACTAGGAAGGATATATATATATATATATATATATATATATATATATATATATATATATATATATATATATATATATATATATATCTCACTGTTGTCAATGTGACTATATTGCTTGTGATGCCGCATGTGAAAAATCACGTCAATGACATAAAACAATTCCCAGGTGGTCACTTGGGTGGTGCTCTGGTATTAAATGTAGGATACAATATGCCTGGTCTTCCAAGTGGTTGCTAATGTTTGCAGTTGTATTTCAAATTACAGAAGTTACGGCACCCAGTCATTTTTCATCTATGACACAATTAAAAGACAATACAAGCGTAAGTGTTTGTAAATAACTGTGAAACTTAAGAATTTATTGGTTTTGAAGAAAACTGTGGAATACAAACACCTGTGTGTTCAACATTTCAACATTGTAATTTTTGGTTACACAGGTCCTCAGTGTGACTCGTAACTACAAGGGGAGTGATCCTCCTGCTGTGGAGACACAGACGACCGTAATTAACCCCACTTATACATCTGTGAGTTTTCGGAGAAATAAAATCACTGATGATGAAATAGACTTTATCAAAGAGAGCTCAGATACAGAATATGCCATTGTTAGATGCTATAAACCACAGTTAAACAGCAATCAATAATCTCACAAATGTAAGGACATAGATAATAATTTCTTTTGTGTCCATGTCTGAAATAAATTAAATGAAGTACAATCAGGTGTGTGTTCCTCTTTCCTGCAGTGACAGTCTCTACACCTTTGGTACTAAACATAGCACAAAAAGTAAGGAAATGCATGTTCCTTACAAATGTGGTGCCATTGAAAATGGAAATTAACAGGCTTTCCAACAGTATAAGGTTTATTGCATAGGGGCATTGTTACAACTAAGAAAAAATCTACCAAACACAAATGTCCTTCACTCATTTGAACATATATTCCAAGAGGGATTAAGAGGCTGCATGCCCCCGCCTTCTAATGAGTATTATCTCTTATTCCTTATGCAACAGATAAAGCAGCCCACACACCCCTCTACTGTGTACATGTATAATCATGGGTATAGATGCTATGATTTGTCCTCTAACCACCACAGAAACTCACAGATTTAAATTAACACTTAGTCATGTTACATGCTGTAACACTAATGTCTTACACGCTGTAATCAGACAAAGGCAGTTCATTAACACATAACAAATCAGTCCTTCATTTTAACTGAGCCGAACATTGCTCTGACACTAGTCATAACCACTGTTTGTGTTTACCTTGATCTACATCTGAGAAATGTGGAAAGGAAGAAAGAGCTCCATTTGTGTTAAACTAGTTCATGTTTCATAGGTCTTCTTCGTGCTCTCACTCAAGGCCAACAGAGAAAGTGAGCATGGGATTTGGTTAATATTCAATTATTCAATTAATATTAATATTCAATAACTGACTCTGCTTTCCCTACCTAGGGCACACTGTAGATCTTAATGACACAGTATAAGACACAACACACTTCAAAAACGTGCAGTTTGTGACTCTTCGGTGTGTGCTCCAGGCTCTACTGCACACACACTGCACTATTTGTGGTAAAATTTAAAAAACCTAAAAAAAGAAAAAAAAAATGGTACTTTAAGGGGTGTATGGGGCATTTGAGAAAAAGCCAGAGCTAAAGACAGAGCAGACTATTATTTTTAAAATACCAGTTTGTAAGTCAGACAAAGTTAGTACATTCTATAAAAAATGCCCTTTTACAAATTTGTATTTGCCGTTGTAAAGACTAAGTACATCTGAAACAGAACCGTGCTGGAGCCTCACTGACGCCCGAGTATACAACTGCAGGTATAGCCTAGCTATTTTTAAATTTCTCTCTCCCTGTGAGATACAGCTGGCTGTGTTCATAAACTACTCCCCACTACTCCTCACCTTTACACCCTGAACCGCGCCTCGGTTTCTGCTCCACTGCTGCTGCTCTGTGTCCGTGTAAAGTCCTGTTTTGAAGCTGAAACTGTTGCCTTCAGGCAAATAAGACCGTTAACAAATAAAAACGGTTGAGTTCCGAGGACATCTTGAGGAGAGTTTAGCACTAACTCGATGAACGGTTGGGAACCGTCGAGGTTAAAGCTGCTGATCTGTCTGACATCTGCAAATGTCACATACCTGCGGTGGGCGGAGTCACGCAGCTCCAGCTCCGCCCAGGCATGGATTTCATTGGCCTGAAGATGCTGCTTGTCACATTTTCACCTTTAAAAACACAATTTTTGCATTAAAAAAAAAATAATAATAATAATAACGTGGTTTTCTGTGAATTAATATTGTGTGAGAGCATAAAACCCTTAAATTGCCTGGTTGTTATTTTTCTCTTTTTAATTTAAAACATATTTTGTATATTTGTATTTATTTTTGAAACGTGTCCCTCTATGTGTACAGCATTTTACCCTATACGTTTTAGTCAAACATGTTTTACCTGTTTTATTAGAGTTGATCAAGTCAGGTCACAGTCAGCCTGTGAATGAGTAATGAATGAATGTTCAATTATTTGTCATTGTACAACGTACAATGAAATGAGTCTTCCGCATTTAACCCGTTCGTGAGTGCACAAACGCACACACTAGTGCACTAGGAGCTGTGCACTCACCCAGAGCAGCAGGCAGCCATCCCCGACACTGGGGATCAAACAGGCAACTAAGCCAAGTCTATAACCATTAGGCCAAGGCTGTCCCCAAGTACAAAGAGTGATGGAGCAGAAGAGATTATTGTGTGAGTAAGGGATATCAAGAGAGAAGTGTGGGGAAGAGGAAGAAAAGAAGGAAGATAATCATTTTCAGTGAGAGGTGGTGAGTGAGAGTGAGGCGTGTTGAGGGTAAAGATGTGACCCTCACTGTCTCTGATCACACAGCTCTGAACAACACACTCCTTTTCTTCACCTGAAATCTTTAACACTGTGCTGCTCTCAGCAGGTCACATGACACATTTCTCATGACTAACACTAGAACTACCAGGATTTTCATATACCCCCTTTTTCTACCAGAGGCTGCCAAATGGCAGTGCTGGGGTAATTTGCAAACCATTAGGCCACCTTTTGTTATGTACATTAAGCCACTACTAGGTGCTAAAACGGGGGGATGGGTGATAGTGTGAACTGTGTTGACTGACAAAGCTCTGAGAGTCACAGCAGGCACAGACTTTCAGGAGTTTAGTTCAGGGCAACAGTCTCAACAAATAAAAAATATTTTGGTACTTTGGCAGTTTTCTCAGCTGCTGATAATTATTATTATAACCTTTCAAAAATATGATGAAATAATACTTGTTTATTTAGAATACACACAATAAAGAATTATTTAAGCTTTTTAGTTTATATTTGTTGATCTAATGCAGTATTATTTGATGTGAAACTTGCAAAAACCTTGAGAAATATAAATAAAAAAATCAGTTAAGTAAAAATTGCTCAAAAATAGTATTTAAATTTAATTTGAGTCATATTTACTTGTCAATAAAAACACTTTGCCAATGGGGTGAGATATTTTGACTTAAAACAAGAAAAAATGTCCTGATAATATTCTTTTACTTTGGGTTTTAAAAGGTTTAAGTAAAAATGTCTTTTTTACAACTAGCTGAGGGTTGTTTTTTTGTATAAATTTATGTACAAATATCTTTACCTATTGGCAGTTTTTCAAAAGACAAAAACTACTTAAAATAAGGTTACAACATATCAGAGCTATTTTGACTAATCAATATGCCACTTTTTGCACTGTGAAAACAATCCTACATTAGCACAAATGAGGCAGTTTTTCAAAAGGCAAATTTACTTAAAATCTGAACTTTAGCTATTTTGACAAATCATCAGTGAGAAAACAATCCAAAATTAGTACAAAGGATGCAGACTTGAGGTGTTTTGGAATTATAGTTCACATAATGTCTTTGTGTGAGTTTTAGAATAAAGAGAAAGATGACTGCAGACACTGGAAAACTTGTTAATAAAGTGCATAAACTTTATATAATAAACTGTACCAAAGTAAATAGCCTATCTGGCTACACGCTGAGAGAAATAAAATAGAATAAACCTTTCTCACTATAGTACAATATTACAAATATACACGATGGAGGGAACTGAGATGGGTTCTATATTTATTTTAAAAATGTTGTTGTTGCAGCCATTAGATCAAAATATGCCAGTACCAGGTAACAGTGAACAGGGATGGGTGTGGTGGGTGATAGCGTGAACAATGATAATAACGATTATGTATGTATCCACCTCCATGTGGATAAAAAGCCACGTCACCACACACATTTCACTTACTCTGTTGACCAAGAAGCAAAGATGGCAAAGGTTTACAGCACACAGCAGGCTTTGGACATGACCCTCAACCATGTCAACCCCTGTGATTCCGATGGAGAAGAAATTACTATTGATCAGAGCGGTGACACTGAAATCTCTTCTGGTAAGATTTCCTAAATTTTTTATGTTTGTTTGCCGGTTATAGCTGTTGTGATTTTGGAAGAGACACACTGCAAAAAGTACAATTTTGTTAAAATTAAAATAAAAGTTAAAATTGCTCAAGAATATTATTCTATTTTAATTTGAGTAATTTTGACTTGTATTCTGACTTAAAACAAGAAAAATGTCCTGATAAGATTCTTTTACTTTGGGTTTTAAAAAGTTTAAGTAAAAATGTCCTTTTTACAAGTAGCTGAGGGTTGTTTTTTGTACAAATTTATGTAAAAATATCTTTACCTATTGGCAGTTTTTCAAAAGACAAAAACTACTTAAAATAAGGTTACAACATATCAGAGCTATTTTGACTAATCAATATGCCACTTTTTGCACTGTGAAAACAATCCTACATTAGCACAAAGGAGGCATACTTCAGATGTTTTGGAATTATAATTCAAATACCATGTTTGTGTCAATTTCACATTATTTGAACCTTTCACTAATCAATTCTCAAACATATGGTCCTGTAGATGAGGAGACTTCACCACCTCCAGGAAAGAGAGGTCGCATGGAGACACACGAGTGGCTGACAGAGACGGCAAAAGATGGCACAGTGTGGCATGAAGCACATAGTTTATATTTCTGTAAAGTTTACATTTCTATTTATGAATACTTTTGTAAACATAGTGTTGCATGCTTATTTTATTGTTTATTACTTCCTTTATTACTATTTCATTGTACAGGGAAACCAAGCAAAATATTTATTTCCTGTTCATATACCAATAAAACTACCTTGAATCTAAATGTCTGGTAATGTTGACTTTTTTGGTGGGTGGGGGTTCACCAACTTGCTGCAGAGAAGAGTGTGGAGTGCAGTAGAGTGTCTCCTTTCAAATGTAAAGGCCTCATTTACATAACACTGGAGGTGAGAAGAGCTGTTCACACCTGCCAAATGGCAGTTCTTTGGGATTTAAGGGTATAATTGCCAAATGGCAGCGGTTTGGTAGTTCTAGTGCTAAACCCAGGACTGTGGTCAGTTCATTATTCGGGGCACTGCAGGAATTGAGCGACACGTCAAGAGCTCGTTCTCTTTACTTTAACCCCCTGGAGTCTGAGGGGTTTTCTGACACTCTGGTGTAGTCTGACATGCCTTGATTTTTTTACAAATTGTACGCATCTGAAATGATTTTTTCTCAAAGTGTTACACATGCATTTTTCAGAACTATCTCTGCAACAACAATGTGTCATACATCTATATGATTAAATTTACTCTAAACTTAGACTTTCCAAAAACCTATTTTCAGAAGTGCTGATATACTGTGAAAAAACACATTCTAAACATTTCTCACCGGGACCTTTGAGGTCAAAACTTTGTGAACACGGGTCTTGGCAACACACTGCTGATTCTACTTTTCATAAATTGTATGTAATTTTATACTTAGGGCATAACAAATGTGAGGTGACACTCTGTTTTTCTCAGTCACTGGCTCCTACATTGCATATGCATGAAGATAGGTGCGAAAACCGAGGTGCGAGGTCCCCACCCCACTGCCTAATGAACGGCCCATTAGCTGTCACCGCCACAGCTGTCAAAAGAGAAGAGACCAGAGGCAGATGATCACAGTTTATTGCAGTTTATTGCAAAAAAAGAGAACTAAACAAGCAATAAAAACAAAAAATAAATAACTGGCATGAATTAAAATAAATGAAAAATGTGTTCACATGTAAAGATAGTGATAATATACTAAAGATAGTCATACTGTATATCCTTGTGTGTGTATATATGTTTGAGTCAGTTCAACAAAAGATGCCAGTCTCTAAAACAGTTTCTGTCTGGTTGCACGCAAAGGTAGACATCACACTGTTCACACTTCCATGGGGTTTTTGCACACCAAATGCAAAATGCTAAACTTACAGAGCAGATGTGGAAGGACCATGTGTTTACACGTTGGTGGTTGCAGGTGTTGTCTTTTGCTTGGAGGTGGAGTATTTTCCACATTTCTGAAAGAAAAATAATAAGAAATGTGAGCAACTGTCTTCTGAGCAGTTACAAAGATTAGCTATACATGCCAACAGTCACTACTAATTACTTGTATTTCAAATACAGTACTTACATATGACCTATGTATAGCAGTACATAGCATAACAAGCTACATAGGATGACACTATTACATTCACACAGGCCATTTACACATGACATTACCACACTAGGCTAAACATATACAGCCATAAGCCACACTTATGGTACTGGAGCCTCGCATGCTAATGTTAGCACTCTCAGCATGCACACTCAGATTAGCAACAGGCTACACTTGAATGTCCCGTTTACACAACAGCAGCATTCAGTGTAATACTTATTTAATTTATTCTTTATTTATTCTTTATTTTAATTTACCCGGAATTCGCGGAGTGTACACAGTAAGCGCGAAGCGTGGGTTTGTTTCATTTGAAAGGAAATATTTCACTTACCCTTCACAAAAATCCTCCTTCGGATCAATCCGCTTCTCAAAATAAATCTTTCTTCGTCACTGTCCTCCCCGCTTTCGTCAGATTAGCTGAAATCCTCTTCATTTTCCAGAACAAAGCTCTCCTCCGCAGTGCCTCCGCAGTTTCCGTGAGTGCGACATGACGAAGCTCCACGAAAATAATTCCGCGACATGTGCTCTGTGTTTGTAAGAAGCGAATGGGCGTTTTCATGCAAATTATCAGCCAATGATCCTCCACTAGCAGCTGCCGAATTACCATAGTGTTAACATATGAATGGCAGAACGCGTCTATGGGCGGAACAAAAAGCTTGTGCCTCAAAAATGTGCCGGTTGTTGTTTACGCTTCTCTCACAAGAATATAAATATATATATATCGTTTCATCCTATATATAGTTGGAAAGTAGACCCTTCAAGGTTTCCGAGGTATGTTGTATTTTTTTTAGGATAAAATCTCGCAGAGTTATCAACAACACTGTCTGTTTAGACGATTATATCATGCTGTCAGAACTTAAACAAGTGTTCCCTCAATTTTGCAGAAGCATTCACAGAATTCACAAAAAGAACAGAATGGCTGGTCAGGAGGAAGGTCTGAGATGAACACATGAGAGGACTGAACTTTTAGTCCTGTTTTAATGCATGGACACATTTCTCATGATTAAACCTAGGACTGTGGTCAGTTCATTATTTGGGGCACTGCAGGATCTGAGCGACACGTCAAGAGCTCTTTCTCTTTACTTTAATTGGACAGTGGTCCTGGGGGAGGAGCTTTGTGATAAGTTTGACTTTCCACTAAATTATATTCACTTGTGAAGGGAAGTGAACTCAGATATCAGTGTCTCAACAGTGTGGGCGCAGAAACAGAAATAACCACAGGAAGAAAACTGTCAAAGTAGATATAGCCACATAAGAGCAGAGAAGGAAAAAAAACCGATTCTTCAGTTCAGGATGAAGCGCTTCTTCATCATTCTTGTCCTCCACATGATCTCAGGTCAGATATTTTATTTCTAATCACTGTTATTATGAGAGTTTGTATATTGTACATAATTTAATATTAAACATGTAATCCCTGTTATTTTCAAGTTGTGTGCAAGCACAGTTCTTGCATGAGCTTGTATCTCCCACCTGCAAGCTAACAGTGGGCATGTGCTCCTAACCGTTTCCATATGCTCCAGTTAAAGTGTGAAGAAAGACCCTAATTTGATTTTTGATCATACGGTAAGAAAGTGTTGTGGACTACAGCAATACCCTTCTTCCTAGCATGCAGCCAATGACGTATTTGTTTGTTTTACTTTAAAAAAAAACATATTATTTCAGATGCTATGCACGCTGTTGTTTTATGCTGTTGTTAACTTTGCTGTGGTATGAAGACAGGTGATGGAAAGGAATCTTTCAAATTTATAGTCTCCTACCCTCACTGACAGCTTATCCTAAACATTTTTCTCTGTGGAGCACAGACACAGAGAATATGTCTGAACATATAAAACAGTGAACATTCCTTAATACTGTGCTTAAGGCCTTATGATTAAATATACCTCAATGCTAACATTGTATTTGTAACAAGGAAACTACTAGTGTCTGCCTGTGCTTTGAGTGAATTATGCTGGTTCTGCGTGTGTTCATCGTTGTTTACAGTACTGTTTCTGTTGTGATGTTCAGGCCCAGGGTGTGACTGTGATGTGATCGGATATTCAGGAGGAAGTATTCTCATACTGTCTGATCTCCAGTGGGATACAAACAGAACGAGGTCTGTGTGCAGAGTGGAAAAGGGTGGCTGTGTTAATCTAATGACGGATCAGACGAGAAGCAGCAGTGTCAGTGAAGGAAGACTAAGGATGTATTCAAATGCAGATGGGAGGTTTCTGTTTTTAATCAGACATCTGACCCCACAGGACTCTGGGTTTTACAGATTTACAGTTGGAGAGGAAAAGAGTGCAGACATTCAACTGTCAGTTATAACAGGTGAGAAGGTTTCATTAAGCTGTTAAAAGTATTACACACAAAATATAGTCTCAAGTGGTTGTAGACACCATCTTGTCCAACAGTTTTTTTACTACGAGGAAACACTCTGTTGTGGCATATATTCTACACTCGTGGTGTGTGTGTGTGTGTGTGTTTCCACTGCACCACAGGTGTATTGCATGTTCTGCACTGACAATAAATGTATGTTTAAGTTTATGATTACAAACACCACATTAAATAATGTTCCCCTGAACACCTCCTCCCTATCTGTAGTAGAAAGTGTAGAAAGAGAGGTGTCTACAAACGTTTGGAGCTGTCTTCATGTGTAAACTATGAAGAGGCGTCGCTCTCAGGCTGAAACACTAATGATGCAACTGTGTGTGTCTCTTCATTTATTTGACAGATGCTTCTTTTGGGAGGAAAGAAAGAAAGACCGTTTTTCTGGGAGACACATTCACTATGAGCTGTAACTATCCACCAGAGTTTACAGTCAGCAGGAAGAGATTAATCAGCTTCAAAGATCTGATTAATTTTACACCACTCATTTACACTGAAAAAGATTCACAGAAAGAACAGTATGGCAGATTCTCCATCTTTGACGACAGAAGATCTAAAGTTTTCAGAGTGGAGCTCAGTGATGTGAGAAAAGAAGACGGAGTGGTTTACAGCTGTGGAGCAAAGAAGAAAATCAAGTTTGTTACTTACTATTCCTACTTCAGAGAATTTCAGCTACAGGTCACTGGTGAGATCTTTTATTATTTACACTAAGAAATCTCATTCTTATCAAACCTGAGGTCTGAGCCATGAAGGAAGGAAAATAAGGCATATATTCAACCAGAAATCAAAGGAGATTCAAAGGAGTCAGCAATACAGGGTCTTTAAACTCTAAAAACAAACCCTCTACTCTTTTGCTTTTAAAGGGTAAGCAAACCCTAAATAATTCAAGTTGTGTTATAAGTATATTCATTATTTATACTTCAGCCTGGTAGTGTATTTTTTTAACAAAAATTGTACAACATTTAGAAACTCTTTTATCATTTAAATGGCAAATTCTTGTCTCAGAGACCCTTAAATCTGGCCACAGCAAAACCCATGACATTGCCCTAAGGTTTTTTCCTAGTGTCTTGTCCAAAGTGGTCAGTGCAGTGCTTTGTGGATTCTTCCTGGCTCTGTGGCGGCCCGGAGAAGCAAGGTGAATCCAATTGGTCAGTGTTGTCATACATGTATTACACACTTCACCAATGATATTCAATCATTTTATAATTAATCTAAGGTTTTTTGATGTGTCTGTAATCCTGAGTTTGTCTTGTCTTTCTCTAAGCTCAAGGTGTTTCTGTCATTGTTCCTGTGTGTGACTCTGTTGCTAATTGGAGGAATATCCCTAACTCTTAAATTGAGAAACACAAAGACAAATGTGTGTGTGCTTTTAAAGGTGTTTCAGGTCTGGTTGTGTACTCCTCTGTTGGTGCTGTTTTTTTCCTGTTCGCTGTTGCTCTGATTACAGCCATCTACTGCAAAATAAAGTGCAAAGGTAAACAGTGCTGCATGGAAATGCAGTGTCAGTTTGTATTTTATATTGTATTCTTAAAAAATATATTCAATATTCATTGTTTACTTTGTGTTTATCAACAGCTTCAGAGACAATGATAAGAACTTCCAGAGAGGTGAGTGCAAAGTAACAAAGTAACAAAGTGGCCAGCTGCTTAAAACACCTCATGTGAAAAATTTACCTTAAGATTTCCCTTAAGCCTACCTTAAAATGAAGTGTGTTACAGAAAAAAATTCGTTTTTAAGGTGGAATTTTTATGTGGTGGTCTAAATATATTGGCAGTCTTTTTAAAATGGGTAGGATTAATTATTAATAGGATTAAGTATTTTACCAATTTAATCTCATCACTATTAAGCAGTTTATAAGTTAATGTTGCACTAATGTCAGCAATATGTGACAAGCCAAATTCATGAACTCTCTCCTTTTAGTTGTTATTATATAACAACAATAATAATAATAATAATAATAATAATAATAATAATAACAACAATAAATGAAATCTGTACTCTCTAAATAAATTTTCATCACTCAGACAGTCTAGTGGAATTATCTCTAAATGCACGATCATCTTCAAAAAAACTTTAAAAAAAAGTTCTCCGTCTTCTGTGTGTTAAGGTGAGGTTTTGCGTCCCTTAAATAATACTAAGCGAATTATCATTTAAGGAATTTCATGCAACAGTTTTGTATGGATTATGTGAGGGAACATTTAAGGGGTTATGACAATTTCCCTTAAGAAATCCACTTTAAAAACTGCTGTTTTATGTAGATTTCCACATTAAATAAATTATCACTTCAATTAATCCTTAAAACCATTATATTTTGAAAGCTACATGAAAAAATTCCACCTCAAAAAATCCTTAATTTCTTGCAACATTTTTTCTTTTCCCTGCAGATACTGTTTGATTGAATTTGCTCTTCAAAATTTCCTTTCATTTACTGTACTCTTCCAAGAGAATACACTTTTCCTCCTCAATCCAGTTTTATTTTCATGTCTGGTTTTCTCCATTATTTTCCATTTTGGTTATTTAAAACATCTGCAAAGGAAACTCTTATACAACTGTGTTCAATGAATTTGTGTGTAGTTGTTGATAAGTCATTGTCATGGAAACAGCGGAACTTTACTGCAACAAAACCTCAATCACTGCAGTAAATCCCTTACCGTTCTCTCGTAGTTAAGTGAAACGTCTGAGGAGTTTTATGAAACACACTTAAATAATTCCCTTGGCTATGGGAAAAAAATACCTAAGGTATATACTGGTCATTTCTGATATTTACTATATTTTATTGTTAAAATCTAACTTGTCTTTGTTTCAGACTAAAGATAAAAAAGCAAATGATTCAGCTTCGATCCCTCTTCAATCAAGAGAAAACACCAACCAATCAGATTCAGTCTACGAGAGTCTAACCCCCAGCACCAACCAATCAGATTCAGTCTATGAGAGTCTAATGCCCAACACCAACCAATCAGATTCAGTCTACTGAAGTCTAACCCCCCCCAACACCAACCAATGAGATCCCATCTACCAGACTCTAAACCCCAACACCAACCAATCAAATTCAGTCTACCAGAGTCTAAACCTCAACGTCATCCAATCAGTTTCAGTCTACGAGTGTCTAAACTCCAACTCCAACCAATAATATTCAATCTGTCAAAGTGTAAACTCCAAAACCAGCCAATAAGATCCCATTTAACAGAGTCTAAACCCCGACACCAACCAATCAGGTTTAGTCTACCAGAGTCTAAAGCAAAACAACAACCAATCAGATTCAGTGCACCACAGTCTAAACTCTGTTGCCTCTGATCCTACTGCTACCTTGAGCTCCAAATCCAGTGGAGGATTTGATGTTGGTGTTTTGTGTACAGTCACACCATTCATTGATCTTCTCTTTCACCTCTTTCAGCTTCACGTGCCATTTCATTTAGAGCTCAACCACCTCATAGGACCAGACCTTTATTTTAGAGCAGCTGACAACAGGGGCAATGACTACAATGGCAGTGGAGGTAATAATTAGAGCCTCTAAGTGGGTCATAGGCAGGGAGAGGTTCAATGAAGCTCCCCCCCAATTACATGGATGACATGACGATGCTAATAACTATTGTGCCTTGCATACTGGAGATGCTAAATGATAATCTAAGTTTGGCTAGGCTGAGAGTTAAACCAAGCAATCCAGAAGTCTGTCAATTGTCAAAGGAAAGCTTGTGCAGGGAAATTTTTTTTGATGGAAGTAGAAATTATTCATACAGTACTGGAGAGATCAGTGAACAGTTTAGGTAGATGGCATAATGCAGCGCTAAATGATACAAGGCAAGTTGTATGTTGTAAATGATACAAGGCACGTTTTATGTTGTAAATAATACAAGAAAAGTTGACTAAAAGCTGAACTGGTGGAGGCTGTTAATAGTATTGATAGATAATGTTTGCAAGGTAAGTTGAAATTGTGGTGTCTGCAGTTTGGCTTACTGCTTGTATTAGGTGGCCATTGACAGTTTATGATGTTTAAAATCACTGTAGTAGAGGTTTATGAACAAGGCCATAAGGAAGTGGGTGAATATGGGTGCCGCAGTGTTTAAGCAGCATGGCATGGCACGAGAGAGGGGTGCTGGAGTTACCACTCACAAGATTAGTTAAGGAATTGAAATGTGCAATGGTGAGTCCTGAGATGATTTTGTCAGGATAGAAAGATTCAGTGGAAAAGCAGCAGTGCCAGTCACAAAAGCAGGAAAGAAGTGGAATACGAATGTGGCCTTGCAGGTAGCCAGGATCTCATTAGAGCTAAGGAATGTGATTGGCCAAGAACAACATGGAAGAGCAGGCCATGGGTCAAGTGATTAACTGGTGTCAGGTGTGTTAACTACACTGAGGCCAGACATGGTGCTCTACTCTGAAAGTAAACGGATAGTTAGAGTTATTAGTTCCATTTGAGGATTCAGTAGATTCAGTAGTGAAGCATTCAAAGGAAGACGCTGAAGTATGCAGATTTGGTGAAGGAATGCTGTTGGCAGGTACATGTAAGACCTGTGGAGATAGGTGTCAGGGGATTTGTAGCCAAATTGGCCAGATCCCTGCAGGTGCAGTTCAGCATCAGGAGCCAGAAACTGAGGGCAGCTGTGAAGGAGTTATCAGAAACAGCTGAAAGGTCTAGTCAGTGGTTGTGGATAAGGAAAGCACAGATTACTTGGGGATCGATCCTGTTGTGATTCTTGTTGATGTAAAGTTCACATGGAACTGGTGGCACTGAGCATGCATTAATGGTGCCTGTGGGGCTAGGTACAGCCTTAGTCACCAGGGAGGCCAATGTGGATTTACAGTTGTGAATGGTTAAGAGCAAGATAGGACTGTAAAGCTGGCTTGGAGGGGGGTGGGTCTGGGATGCCAGACTTCAGAGTGAGCCTTCTGGAGGTGTTTTGGGCTTAGTTCAACGAAACACTAATGAGAGGAGGTCCCTACCTGATGACCCTGTGAAGAGCTAGTGATAGAGCAGGTGATTATGGTGCTCATGGGCTGGGCTCATCGAGTTACTGTAGCTAGGATAGCTGGTTCCTGATCGGATCATAAACAGCCACTGCAAATTTTAGTGTTGGTTATCTTGTGTATGATTATAATTAATCAGAAATGGTACAGTGAACTTCGCCATCTGCAAAGCGATCTATAAATCTGATCTATATGTCTGATCTATAAATCTAAATCTAATATTGTCATTGTATTATTATAATTCATCTATATATCTCATTGTATTAATAGAATCTGAACATCATCTGATATTTACTTACAATTTTAACATCATTTATTTTTTTAAAGTGAAAAATTGTTTCATTTCAAAAACATTTTTTATTTATATGATTACAGAGGTTTTGTGTTGTGAACTGCTGGTGTCCTGTGTTGTGACAAGATTGTAGCTTTCAATGATTTCAATTATTTTTTTATTGTTGGGAATGTACATTTTTTATCATATAAATAGGAACTTGTGCTTATGTTTATCAGGTAAATGTTTTGTCATTGTTTTAACATAATTTCACTTTTCTGGATTATTATTAAACAACATGTTAAAACTGAATTATTTATTGTTATATTATTATTTTACTAATTGTTATGTTATCATCTGTTGTAAATCAGTCATTGAAGAGTGAATTTTATTACTTTGAAAAATAGACAAACTCCAGATAAATACCTATCATTTCAGAAACATTTGGCCATACAGTGTATGCTCTATGTAAATTATTTAATGTAATGAAATTCACTGAGCAGCTTTTGATGGAATTAAAGACTAGTACAGAGTAAACACCATGAGAGGTTTTGTAAATAATAGAGGAATTCATTCATTCATTGTTTGTAACCGTTTATCCAATTCAGGGTCGTGGTGGACACAGACTCTCCACAGAAGGCAGGAATACACCCTTTAGCCAGTCCAACACAGGGTACCAAACACCCTCCCTTCCTAGGCCAATTAGTAGGTCTTAATTACACAGTACAAAACAACACACATCTAAAACATTGCAGAGTGAGATTGGGTTCACCATTTCCTACTGGACAAACTGCAAAAATATTACAACCACCTATGTGCCCTATAAAGGGAATAGCCCAGACAGCAAGAAGACAGAAGACAATGGTTGTTCAACTGAGGGAAAAGAGGTTAAACAAAATGCAAGTTTAACCTTTTTGGCACTAGTTATCTTTCTGACTTTCCGAAAAATAGCTAATTGCCAAGTTTACATGATTATTACTTTCTAAATACTTGGAATACATTAAAATAGGTTTTTTAAGGACACTTTAAAGTAGAAAAATGTGTTTTTTGATCCTAATGTAATTTACATATGCTTCCAATTAACTCCTAAATGCCAAAAAATGTAGACGCTCAGTTTTTTTTTTCAACATAGATGACACTTGAGACATCAACAGAGATCCACATATGTTGATTTATTTATAGAACTTTACCAGAAAAGGTTGTGAGTGTTTATATTATATTTATTCTGATATTTATTCAAGTCTAAATAGAGGATCACATGTGGTATTTCATAGTATTTTTATTTTGGAATCGAAATTTGTTTTTTCATATTTTTTTTTTCATGAATTACTTCAAATATACATTGCATGGTTTATGTTTGTGCTATAAAAAGCCATTTTGGGCAAAATGGACTTATTAGGAATGTATATATTAGTCCTTTTTGGAAAAGTGTGGTAATAAATATCCAAAGGGTCAAAAATGGTTTCAGTGCTCAATCACCGTGAATAAGGCATTACATTAATGGCTAATGGTCTTCTGGCCGTTACATGGTATTGCATGATAAATGTGCATTTTCTATTATAAAACAATACGTTCATTCATTATCTGTAACCACTTATCCAGTTCAGGGTCGCGGTGTGTCCAGAGCCTAGCTGGAATCATTGGGCGCAAGGCAGGAATACACCCTGGAGAGGGTGCCAGTCCTTCACAGGGCAACACAGACACGGACACTTTTTGAGTCACCAATCCACCTACCAACGTGTGTTTTTGGACTGTGGGAGGAAACCGGAGCACCTGGAGGAAACCCACGCAGACATGAGGAAAACACACCAACTCCTCACAGACATTCACCCAGAGTGGGAATCGAATCCACAACCTCCAGGCCCCTGGAGTTGTGTGACTGCGACACTACCTGCTGAGCCACCGTGCCACCCTAAAGCAATAAGTCATAAAATAAAATATTAAAATATTTTTTTAAATATTGTATGAAGATACTGTGAGCTGCAGATACATGTTGGAAATGTTCATAAAGCTTAGGTCAGACTAACAGGAGGAGTATCTCACTACTCCTCACCTTTAAACCCAGAACTGCAGTTTCCAGAGTCTCTGCTCCTCTCCACAACAACTTATTTGGGGGCAGTCTTGACCTAATGTTTATTCCAGGCTTGTACCAGAAGGTTGCCTGTTCGATCCCCAGGACGAGTAGGAACATCCATGGCTGAAGTGCCCTTGAGAAATGTGTTCATAGCCTCTAGTGCACTAGTGTGTGTGTGTGTGTGTGTGTGTAACTGAACTATTGAGTTCTTCTCTAAATGATATGATGGGAACTACGTTTTCTTCCACAGTGGCAGTCAGTCACTCAGTCTGTAGACAGACACAATGGCAGAGTGTAAACAGAGTCTTGTGTGGAGCTGTTTCAGCTCTGTCTCTCTTCAGTCTCTGTTGGGGTCCTTCGGTGCTGCAGACCGGCGCTATCCAGATACATAGGGAGAACATGTGGAGTTTTAAGCGGAGCTAAGCACTGTTTATTTTGGAGTTGTTCAAATTAATAAATATGGCCATGAAATAAGTTACAAAATAAATATGTGCTTCAACAAATAGCTGCATGAGCTCAGCATGGAGTAATGTGTATCACTGCGATTATCTCACACAGGCAAAAGAGCCTAGATCTTTTCAGGTAAGTTTTCCTAAAAAATTATAATTTAAAGTGAATTACATATGAAGCTATGATTTGAAATACACTCTTTTTTTAGATTTCCCAAAAATATTAGGTGTATTTGCATAAAGTATCAGTATCAGATAATAATAATTATATAATTAATATTAATATTATATAATAATTACAGTTAAACATATTGCATGTGAATGTGACCCTGTGCATAAAGTTTTTTATCATATTAATTTATATGTTTAACCTGAGGTGGCACGGTGGTGTGTGTGTGTGTGTGAGAGAGAGAGAGAGAGAGTGTGTGCATGTATGTATGTGTGTGTGTTTAAACTATTAACCAGTGAGAAAAGCAGAACTGTAAAAACCACAACAGTAGCTCTCAGTTACACGTTCAGTGCTGTAGGTAGCGGTAGAGTCTTTCTGATGTAGACTTCAAACCAGAATCAGTGACATCATCAGGATTATTGAGGAATTACAGGTACATGAATATTCCTGGCAGAGTGAAGGCTGCTTCCTGCAAATATCATTTGACACAGAGCTGGTGTTTGACACTGGATCATGAGATATTTAAACGACAAACACTGGTGTAATTAATAGATTGTTAAACGCATACAAAGAACATTAAACTCCACAGAAGCTGCTTCACCACAACTCACAGCCGCCGTCTGTTTACTTTTAGCTGAAATCACTTGGAGGCATTGCAATTGCAGCTTAGCAAAAACTTATTTCACACATCTAACTCACAGCTCCGTCATTCTCTGAGCTGATAAAGGAAGTGGGTAATGGTCAGATAATAATCTTTGGTTTGAAGCACATTTAGGACACAGCTAAAGACATACTATGAGTAGCACTGGGTCTGAGAGGTAATGAGACAGAGACAAAGTGAGTGTGAGGAGCTCTGAGATCTGTGTGAAGTGCAGTAGAGCCAGTGTAGATCTGTGAGGTCTGAACTCAGAATGAAGATCCTCCTCGTCTTCAGCCTCTACCTGATCTCAGGTAAGAAACACACTTCTAAATCATCAGCTCTATCAGCAGTGTCACATCCAGCCTTTCTTCACACGGACATTCCTCCTCTTTTAGCAGCTGCTGGAGGATCCAGGAGAGTGACAGGATTTTCAGGAGGAGGAGTCCTCATCAAGTGCAGATATGAGACACAATACACATCAAACACAAAGTATTTCTGCAGGAGTCCAGTGCCAAACTGTGCTGTCCACATCAAGACAGAAGGTAAAACTGAGTGGGTGAATTCAGGAAGATTCTCACTATTTGATGACACCAGGGCTGCAGTTTTTTTTGTGATGATCACAAACCTCACAGTAGAAGATTCTGGAGAGTACCAGTGTGTAGTTCATGACAGTGTACTCAACATCACAGCAGTGGAACTGAATGTAGAGAAAGGTGAGTATCTCCATCACTGCAGCAGTTTATTAACTTGCTCTCATTTGGGCTTGATCTTGGTCTGGTCCCTCTCTCTCTTTTGGGCTCATTTTTGATTTTCAATTCTATTATGTAAGTATATATAATATATCTGTGGCCAATTTAAAGATAAAACTTTGCAATATTATTGTGATTGACAAAGATTAAACTTCATCTAATACACAATAACGGTATTTATTTCCACATTTGTTGCACAGCAACTGGACTAAAAGCCCTGTGTATCCTGTGAGCACAGGTTGACTCCACCACACTGTTTTCACCTGCAGTTGTGGTTTGAAATGTCAGAATATAGTATTGATTTTGTAAGTAAACCAGTAATGTCATTGTTCTGATAGTGCTGTCTATAACTGACAGATCCAGATGGTGGAAGGAGAATTAGTGAATCTTACCAAGATGGAGGAGAACTAAACATCAGTTGTAAATATCCACAGTCACTCAGAAATAACCCCAAGTTTCTCTGCAGGACTCTAGGCCGTGGTGATTGTCGTTATAAAACATCGGTTAACAAAAGTGATATCTGGATAAATATAGGAATATTCACACTGCATTACAACAGAGAATATCTGATCCTCTCTGTGAGGAACTACAATATGACAACGACAAACTCTGGTGAATACTGGTGTGAAGCTGAATCAGACTGGGAATCTGATCATGGATACAAGCTCTACATCACACACATCAGACTCACAGTGAGCGGTGAGTAGAGACCAGGCGTCATTACTGTATTTCGTTTAGGATTTTATTAAACTTATTGTTCTGTGGATGTGTTCTGGTGCCTGTTTTTGGTTCATAGGTGTGTGGTCGAGAGACCAATGACACAGGGAGGTGAAGGGGGTCTTCAGTATTAGCCATCATACATATTAGCCTTATGCTAAACATGGACATCTGAGTGAGTCATGCCTACACTAGATCAGCCTCTTTGACAAAGTCCAGTGCAGTGTCTGTACCATGAAATCTTCTACATCCCTCAGATCCAGATCAAAAACAATCATCTTTCAAGACAACATCATTAATCGGACAATATTGACAGCATTTCAGTGACTAAATACGATTCTGTTTCCCCAGTACCAGTATCTCCAGCTTCCACTCTGACCTCTGTGATTCTGGTTCTGCTCATGATTGGACCATTATTCTTCATAATCGTCATTCGAAGGAGAATGAAAACTAAAGGTATTCAGTCACACACACACACACACACACACACACACACACACACACATGTTTTGAACTGCACAAAGTCAAGCTGAGACTGCAGTTATATACAATGACGTATAGTCATGACATACTAAAAACACTTAAATAAACAAAGGTGCACAATGTGTTATGATCATTTTTGAAGACTTAGAACCTTCTAGGTTAAAAAAACCAAAGCCAAAATTACAGTAGTCCGGTTGAACCAAGAGAGATTATATAGACACTGCCCTGTGCTGGCTAGAGATGATGAGGCTACAAACAAAGGCAGTGTTCAAATGATTTCCAGTGACTGCTTACATTTTAAACCATCAATAACAGGGTCATTTAATTCAGATTGACATTGCAGGTATTATATATGAATTATGATTGTTTTATATATTTTTTAGGCCCAGATTCCTACACAAGTCAGTCTGACAGAGGCTCCTCACTCCATCAGACGGTGAGTATGATTAAACATCAAAGAAGATCTGTAGTTTTTTATTTAACTGAGGTTAATGAATGTGATTGAATGTAAACTGTAATCTGTGCACTATAAGCAATCTCACCAAGAGAAAACCATGAGTCTACGTGAGTCACACATCATTATTGTCATTATTCAAATACAGAAACCATAGAGATGTATCAGAGTAAGGGTAAACATGGTTTGAGAAGCCTGATTTTAGCTGAAATGTCTCTCTGTTGGATTTCCCTCAAAATGAAGTTTCTTAAACACCACTGGCTGACTCTAATTCTCTCTCTCAGGCTCCTCTGGCTGTTGCTGAATATGAAGACTTGGAATATGACCCCCAAAACTGTCCTGTTGACCTTTCAGACCCCGTTCATTCCACAGCTCAGTTACACACAAGTCTCTCTGATTCTGGAGAAGGTCTGATGTACTCCACACTGAATTTCTGCTCTAATGACTCTACCACTGTCACCACAGCATCTCTCAGCAAGGAACAAGTCTCATGTGACTATGCTACAGTCAGACATGTCACCTGATGTATTTAGAACCATATTACCCCTTTATTCAGGTCACTTTCTGTAATCATCTGTAAATATGTTCTCAACATCTGTGTCTTCACTTCATTAACCATTTGATAACTGTGGTTTGTCTTGATTTATATTCTCACATTTGACAATAAAATTCTAAGCTCTTTCTTATTGTATTTATTATTTTATTTTATTAGTTAAACAAGTGGTGGCACTTTGGTGCAGCAGGTACTGTCTCTGTCACAGCTCCAGGGTCCTGGAGGTTGTAGGTTTGAGTCCCACTCCAAGTGACTGTCTGTGAGGAGTTTGGTGTGTTCTCCCCGTGTCCTCGTGGGTTTCCTCCCACGGTCCAAAAACACACGTTGGTAGGTGGATTGTTGACTCGAAAGTATCCACAGGTGTGTGTGTGTGTGTGTGTGTGTGTAGCCAGCCACTGGTATGCATCGTGTTGCAGTGCTTGTCCCAAAGCCTGGATAATTAGGGATTGTTTTGTCGGGAAGGGCATCCATTCCAATCTCTAACTTTCTTTAAAATAAATAAATATTGAAACATTTTGGAGAATGACAGTTACAATCCACTCATCTAAAGTCAAAACAAATAATTGAATCTAAAGTTGTACCTACTGTACTCATTGTGTCTCACCTGTAACAGTGAATTACCTCCATTAGTTACACTGTAGTTACACAGAGGGTGTTCTTGTCTAATAACAGGTTTATCTGAGACACTAAAGTACAAAATGGGACCTGAATCTAAAGTCATGCTGTCAACTTCCTCAGTTACACACCCTGTGCTGTAGGGGACAGCAGAGTGTTTCTGACACAGGCTGGTAGAGGTTGATGAAGAAAGGTGTTATCCACCATGATAATGTCTAAAGGACACTGTGATCAGCCCTTCAGTGTGGGGCTGAGAGTCCACTCTGGGTCAGTGTCCACATGGTGCTGGTCAGTGAAGTGTGGGGACAACATCAACAGTCCAGTGCAGTATGAATTCATGTCATCACTGCAGTCTTCTGTAGGAGTGCAGTCATAAGCTGATAAGATCAGTCACCCACCAAGAACAGGAAACTCAGCACACTTTTCAAACCACAGGGAACTGAGATAAACACATCTTCTTGACATTAGAACTGCAGGACTACGGCAGGCACTAATACGATCTCAGTCAGTTTAGGTTCCACTGTCAAACTTGAAAGAAATGAACAAAATCATTGTAAAAAATAAACTCTTATTGGGTGGAAATGATCAGAAACATATTTTGGGAGTTCTATCATATGTATGTATATGTATATGTTGTTTGTCTTTTTTTTTTATTTTATGTGAATTCATCAGTAAAAATATGTCACTCCATTGACATGTGTTCATATTAATTATGCCTAAAATCAGTAAAAAGACACAATGGTGGATTACAAAACTTTCCCTTTAGACACAATCACTAAAATAGGTCACAGAAACTAGTACATAATCATAACTTTACTACAACAGTCTCAGAACGAGGGACATTAGAGTCATTGATAGAAATACAATGTGTGTGTGTGTGTGTGTGTGTGTGTTGTGTTGCTTTAGAATGACAGATTCCACTGGTTTTTCTTTTGTGGACATTACAGTAATATTTGTTTTTACTGTAGGTTTTTCCCCAATCAAGGTTCAGATTGGGTACAATGTCTCCCCAGTAATTTCTGCTAACAACATCCTTGTGATTGTCTTCAACTGTCTGATGTGTTGTCTCCTGTCTGTTAGATTTTGCCAAAATTTTTATTTTTATATCATGTTATTTTAAAACAATTATGGGTGAATACTGTGGAGGGAGGGAGGCACAGTTGCTGGTTCTCCACCAGTTTCTGCTGTGTGTCCTTATCTCTTAACATTGATAGCACTTCTGTTTTGATAAAAATTACTGATTACATCTTAAAAGTTGAGTTAATACCAGCTTCATGCACTGTCTGTTTAGACGATTATATCATGCTGTCAGAACTTAAAAAAGTGTTCCCTCAATTTTGCAAAATTTCTCTAAACAAACACCATGATCACGTCTAAAGATACACCACTAAGCATCTCAGAACATTGAGAGAGAGAGAAAGAGAGAGAGAGAGAGAGAGAGAGAGAGAGAAGGGTCGGGTAGAGGAAAAAAGGAAGGTGGTGTTTGTAATGAAGTGGCTGGTCAGGAGGAAGGTCTGAGATGAACACGAGTCAAGGTTCAGATTGGGTACAATGTTTTTAGGGCCTAAAAAAGTCCTCTAATAACACCGCAGACAAATAAAACTGAGAATGCTGAGTAGAGTTTAGTACAAACTTGATGAACTGTTTTACCGTCTTTGCTTTATTGACATATTGAAATATTGATACCTCTGATACCAGACCTTTTATGCTTAAAATCAGTTCTCAAATCAAAATATTGATCATTTTGATACTTCTGTCATTTGAGGGAATGAATACCATTAACAGGAACACAGTAGAAAGTAACTGAACTATTGAGTTCTTCTCTAAATTAGATGATAACTACTTTTTCTTCCACAGTGGCCGTCAGTCACTCAGTCTGTAGATAGACACAATGGAATTGCGTAAACAGAGTCTTGTGTGGAGCTGTTTCAGCTCTGTTTCTCTTCAGTCTCTGGTGCAATCCTTTGGTGCTGCAGACCGGCACTATCCAGATACATAGGGAGAACATGTGGAGCTTTAAGCGGAGCTAAGCACTGTTACTGTTGCAGTTGCTCAAATTAATAAATAGCTGCATGAGCTCAGCATGGAGTAATGTGTATCACTGCGATTATCTCACACAGGCACAAGAGCCTAGATTTTTTCAGGTAAGGTTTCCTAAATAATGTATCATTTAAAGTGAATTACATATGAAGCTATGATTTGAAATGGACTCTTTTTTACGTTTACCAGAAATATTAGATTTATTTGCATAAAGTATCAGTATCGGATCTGTGTTGCTGATACCAGCCTGAATTTCTCAGTATCAGATCAGAAAGGTAATCACTTAGCAAAGGTAATCTACTTTGCTCTGTGACAATCACCGGCTTAGAGACAAAACACCGGTGGGCGGAGTCACATCGCTCCAGCTCCGGCCAGGCTGGATTTCATTGGTCTGAATCTTCTGCTACTCATTATTTTACATTTTAAAAGTAACACTTTTACCATTTAAACATTTGATTTTCTTTGGATGCATATTGTGTGACACAAACATCACAAATCATATTAATTTATATTAAGCATGTTTAACCTGAGCGGCACAGTGGCGCAGCAGGTAGTGGCGGAGTCACAAAGCTCCAGGAACCTGGAGGTTGTGGGATCAAGTCCCACTCCAGGTGACTGACTGAGTGTGGTGTGTTCTTCCTGTGTCCCACGGGTTTCCTCCAGGTGTTCCGGTTTCTTTCCATTGTTCAAAAACACAAATTGGTAGGTGGATTGGTGACTCAAAAGTGTCAGTAGGTGTGAGTGTGTGGTGAATGTGTGAGTGTGTGTTACCCTGTGATGGACTGGTTTGTCCCCACGTTGCATCAAATCACTCCGGGTAGGCTCCGGACCCACTGTGACCCTGAACTGGATGAGGTTGTTACAGACAATGAATGATGAATGTTTAACCTGAATTCAGTAGCGTTGATTCACTTTGGCTGCAGTCTGGAGTCCTGCAGTGGGCTCAGAGAGGGCAAGACTCACAGTGCAGTGGGTGTTCAGTGTGGGTTTGTCCAGGTCCCCACTGCCCCCAATAACCCTTCACTGGTCAGTTAGGGCATATTTTCAGCTTTGCAATAAAGATATTTCACATGTCTAACTGACAGCTCCATCTTTCTCAGAGCTGATAAAGGAAGTGGGTAATGGTTGAATTGTTATCTTTGGTTTGAGTATCTGCTTTGTTTTATATTCTTTCCCCAAAAATTGAGTCATGGAAAAGTATGTTAATAATTGCATGTGTATTACTTTGTATTTTTTGTCTGGTTTATGTTTTGTGTAAGAGACTTTTTCCAGTAATAATAGGTCAATTCTACTTATTATAAATTACTTTATATTTCTATCATTCAGTTTCATTAGTATTCAAAAAAATAAAAAATATAAATGGAGCAACAGAGGGTACACAAATATGCATACTGAACGCAAAGGTGCATCCAGACTGGGCTCATGTGCACGGTGTCAGTGAGAAGATGCAGTGCGGGGTTTAGGGATTAAACATTTAGAAAGTGATAAAAGTGAGCAGTAATCATAAAGTGTGTGAGTGATATATGGATGAATGTGTGTGCCTGTGTGTGTGTGTGCATGTGTGTGTGTGTGTGTGTGTGTGCTTGTGTGTGTGTGTGTGTGTGTGTGTGTGTGCGTGTGTGTGTGTTTAAACTCTTAACCAGTGAGAAATGCAGAACTGTAATATAACAGTAGTTACAGTTCAGTTACACGTTCAGTGCTGTAGGTGGCGGTCGACTCTTTCTGATGTAGACTTCAAACCAGAATCAGTGACATCATCAGGATTATTGAGGAATTACAGGAACATGAATATTCCTGGCAGAGTGAAGGCTGGTTCCTGCAAATATCATTTGACACAGAGCTGGTGTTTGACACTGGATCATGAAATATATAAATGATAAACACTGGTGTAATTAATAGATTGTTAAACGCATACAAAGAACATTAAACTCCACAGAAGCTGCTTCACCACAACTCACGGCCACCGTCTGTTTACTTTTAGCTGAAAGTCATTTGGAGGCATTTTCTATTGCAGTTTTGCACAAACTTATTTCACACGTCTAACTCACAGTCCTGTCTTTCTCAGAGCTGATAAAGGAAGTGGGTAACAGCTGAGTCATTATCTTTGGTTTAAAGCACATTTATGACATAGCTACAGACAGAGACCCTTGAGAGGCTCAAGGTCTGAGAGGCAATGAAGCAGATGGAGTGAACGTGAGGAGCCCTGAGATCTGTGTGAAGTTCAGTAGAGCTGCTGTGAATATGTGAGGCCTTTTTAAAACTTTGCTGTGTCTGATCCACTTTTACCAGCACAACACACACTAACACACCACCACCATGCCAGTGTCTCTGCAGCACTGAGAATGATCCACCACCTCATCACACCTGCTCTGTGGGAGATGGGCACCGAAGAACAGGGTGAAAGTGGGTAATAAAATACGTAGAGCAACAGAAGGACTACAGACTGTAATTGTACAACTACAGAGAGTTCATATATGGTTATTTATTAAATTATTTTTCATTATTCTAATTGTTAAAATGTAAAATGTAAAGGATGTAAAAGCAGCCGTCAGCCTGTTTCTCATGTGATAAATCTACACCTTAAGAAACAACCACTAACACCTAGTGGCTGTACCTGGATTTATTCGACTGTCTGTACTAAACACACCTGTCTGATTAGAGGCTTGTTTTCATGTAGTCAGAATTGCTTTTTTTATGATTTTACATTTAGTTTTCATACTTATTCAGTTATTTTGTTTCAAATGTTCTCTAAATAAACACTAAGATAAACCACTGAGCTATTTTCAGAGATGCTCATTGGTTTAGAGTGTGGTGGACTGAGAGAGAGAGGGATGGGTGGGGTAGAGGAAGCAAAGAAGGAAGATGATCATTTTCAATGAGAATGACCCTCACTGTCTCTGATCACACAGCTCTGAAAACAACACACTCCTTCTCTACACCTGAAACCTTTAACATCGTGCCGTGCTGCTCTCAGCAGGTCACATGACATAACCCCTTCATCAGGTGGTGTTTCTAATGAAGTGGCTGGTCAGGAGGAAGGTCTGAGATGAACACATGAGAGGACTGAACTTTTAGTCCTGTTTTAATGCATGGACACATTTCTCATGATTAAAGCTAGGACTGTGGTCAGATCATTATTCAGGACACTGCAGGAACAGAGCGACACGTCAAGAGCTCTTTCTCTTTACTTTAATTGGACAGTGGTCCTGGGGGGAGGAGCTTTTACTGCTGAGTTTTCCCCAAGTTTGACTTTTAACTTAATTATATTTACAAGGAAGCGATCTCACAGAGCTCTGTGCATCAGCACATAAAGCAGAAACAACCACAGCTGTGAGAGAAGAGAAGAGAAGAGAAGAGAAGAGAAGAGAAGAGAAGATAAGAAAAGAGAAGAGGAGAAGAGAAACAATTCCAGATGAAGATCTTTTTCATCATTCATATCCTCCACATTTTCTCAGGTCAGATATTTTATTTTAGTCAGTACTATGTATTATGAGTGCATATGTTGCAATGGTTTTGTAGTCATTCTTTAGTGATTCCATAGCAGTTCTGTGTTTTCATGTCTGGTTTACTCTGCTGTTTCTGTTGTGGTGTTCAGGGTCAGGGTGTGACTCTGAGGTGCTCAGTTATTCAGGAGGAAGTGTCACTATGCTCCCTGGTCTCAAGTGGTATACAAACAGGACAAGGTCTGTGTGCAGAGTCGAAAAGAGTGGCTGTGTTTTTCTAATGAAGGATCAGACGACAAGCAAAAGTGTCATTAAAGGCAGACTGAAGATGTTTTCAAATATGAATGATGATTTTGTGTTTCTGATCATAGATCTGACCACACAGGACGCTGGATTGTACAGATTTGGAGTTGGAGAGGAAAAGAGTGCAGACATTATGTTGTCAGTTCGGACAGGTGAGAAGGCATGGGTAAGCTGTTAATAAGACAACATAAAATATATGTTCAAATGGTTGTAGAAATATATATATATATATATATATATATATATATATATATATATATATATATATATATATATATATATATATATATATATATATATATATATATATATATATATATATATATATATATATATATGTGTGTGTGTGTGTGTGTGTTTATTATTTTTTTTCTGGAATGAGGAATCCTCACACAGCATTAATGGCTGAAGTGCACTTAAGCAAGGCAGTGTCAGGTTGTGTGTGCCCACTTTCCTTAGTCCACTATAGTGTGTGTGTGTGTGTGTGTGTGTTTGTGTGTGTGGGTGTGGGTGTGTGGGGGGGTGGGTGGGTGGGGGGATGTATATATGTGTGTGTATGGTCACTGCCAGAGATAAGTTACATACAGAGGCACAGTTTTGTTTTACTGTTGTGAAATGGTCACAATCAGAACGTTCTCTGGCTCTGCAATAGATGTTGGAACACTGCTGTGATGATTTGATGGCATTCAGTCACATACCACGTAAACACTGCTGACGTCAGGTGTTGGTGATTAGTTCTGAATCACAAACCCCACCTCAAACTAATCCCAGAGGAACTGGATGGAGCTCCATCACTCCACTCCATAGCCTCTGTCAGCACCACTACAAAAGCTTGGACAGGGGTGTTTTTGTTGTACTGTGACACAAACAGACTTTAGAGGGTCACAGAGATCCACTCATAATTCCATCATAGGAGCACATCTGTGCATCTAGTAAAAAGCCTTTTAAACACTAAATGTTTTAAATGGGTTTGAAAAGAACAAGTTAAGGCTAAAGGGATTTCAATTCATTCTATTCATTTGGTTATGTACATTTTTCTTGTACAAATATAAACAGAAACAATATAAATCTCCTCAGTTTTTGCCAGAACTTCTACATTCATTCCCCTGACATATAAACACTCTTACAAATAAAGGCGCTACATAATTTTTTTGAGCAATGTCATAGAGGAACCTCTTTTGGTTCCATAAAGGAAGTTGAAGCATTACAGGATGTATTGCCTGTGGTGAATTTGTGCAGTATGTCCCCTCACAGTACAGTAACCCTGTGCTACATCCAAAACTGCACCCTATTCACTATATAGTGCATCATTTTAGGGTTCTGTCAAACATACTGGACAATTTTTAGTGCATTCAAACCACCCCACAATGCACTCGATAAAACAGTGTGAAACCCATGCACACTAGTCGATAGAAGGTACTCAGCTGCATCGTTTGGTAAAAACACTCTATGATTTTAGTGGGGCATGGCCATATGTCCCAGTAAATGGGTTCTAATGACACCTCTGCAATCATTTGTAAGGCTGAAGGCACTAGTGAATGAACTGTATGTGTGTCCTTGTTTATATGTTTTGCAGACTGTTGTGGGAAAATGCAAATAAAGACAGTTTATCTGGGAGAGACCGTCACAATGAGCTGTAACTATCCACAAGAGTTTACAGACTGCTACAAAAAATTAATAAACTTCAAAGACCAGACTACTATTATAGATTTCATTTATACCGAAAAAGAAGTTCAAACTTTTAAAGTCAGCCTGATTTCAAGAAAAATTATTTGTTTATGATTGATTTTGCCACACAGAATCTATAACCTCTTAAAATGTATGTTATCAGCTATTCTCTTTAGCTTAACACTCTTTTTTAAGTCTCCTGATTGGTATCCTGTGTTGAGATGAGGATTGGACTTACCTGTAACATTAACACTAACACTAGGCATGACTTTAACCCAGAACCTAGCCCTAACCTCAAAACTAATGATAGGCATGACCCTAACTCAAAACCCAACTTATTTCTAACACTATAATTTTAGGAGCAGTGTCTGCATTTCGAGCTTTAGTGGCACAAAATCCTGACACTCTCATTTTCAGATATACACAGGTCAGACCTGTGTATTACACAATGTACCAGGGATACCAGCATGGATGGTTTATCTTCAGACCAAAAGGAAGTGAAATGTTGAACATAGGAACGTCACACTGAGTTTATGGTCTGTTTGTGTGTTTGGATTTAGTTTTGGTTGCTTACCTCTTGTAAAAATTGAACCATGAAGGAAGGAAAATAAGGCTCATATTCAACCAGAAATCAAAGGAGATCATAGAGTCAGCAATACAGGGTCTATAAACTCTAAAAACAAACCCTCTACTCTTTTGCTTTTAAAGGATAAGCAAACCCTCAATAATTCAAGTTGTGTTGTAAGTATATTCATTATTTATACTTCTGCCTGGTAGCACATCTGTTATTCTTCTTTTCAACAAAAATTGTACGTTTAGGAACTCACCTTTTATCACTTAAATAATAATAATAATAATAATAATAATAATAATAATAATAATAATAATAATAATGGTTGCCCTGTGAAGGACTGGGTGTATACAGGGTGTATTCCCGCCTTGCGCCCAATGATTACAGGTAGGCTCTGGACCCACCGCGACCCTGAATTGGATAAGCGGTTACAGATAATGAATGAATGAATGAATAATAATAATGAGTGGCACGTTGGTGCAGCAGGTAGTGTCGCAGTCACACAGGTCCAGGGGCCTGGACGTTGTGGATTCTATTCCCGCTCCAGGTGACTGTCTGTGAGGAGTTGTGTCTGCGTGGGTTTCCTTCGGGTGCTCCGGTTTCCTCCCACAGTCCAAAAACACACGTTGGTAGGTGGATTGGTGACTCAAAAGTGTCCGTAGGTGTGAGTGAATGTGTGTGTGTGTGTGTGTGTGTCTGTGTTGCCCTGTGAAAGACTGGCGCCCCCTCCAGGGTGTATTCCTGCCTTGCGCCCAATGATTCCAGGTCGGCTCTGGACCCACCGCGACCCTGAATTGGATAAGCGGTTACAGATAATGAATGAATGAATAATAATAATAATGAGAAGAAGAAGAAGAATTAGTTGAATTTATATTGCGCCTTTCACAAACCCAGGGACGTTTTACATGGCAGCTTCTTCTCTCAAAGACCTTTAAATCTTTACTGAGGTTTACCTACTGTCTTTTTCAAAGTGGACAGTGCAGTGCTTCATGGACTGTAGAAGCACACTTGGAGCTCTGTAGTGGCTCGGAGGAGCAAAGTGAATCAAAGAGTCCCACTGAAAACTGGAAGCCAGTTCTGGCTACAGACAAAGGTGGAAACCTGAGAACCTGAGAATGTGGTTAACCACAGAGGAGAGCATAGAGTTTGGTGCTAGATGCTGGGGCTCTTGATCTACTATACACAGTTTGCAGCCAGAGCTGTGATTTCCTGCACCACAGGGCTCTTCAAGTCTGGCTTTGGAGAACAAGATGTGGTTTTAGTAGCATTATCTGCATTTCGAGCTTCAGTGGCACAAACCTGACACTGTCACATTAGTCAGTGCTGGTTGACGTGTGTATTACACACTTCACTAATGATACTAAGTTGAATCTGGCAATCTCAGACTAAAAGAAAGTGAAATGTTGGAGTGAGGAAGACTATGCTGAGTTAGTTTTCAGCAAATGGAATGCAACTGACATTGTGTATTTTGTACATGATCCGAATATATTGATTTTCCATTTTTTTACATTTGATAGAAACAACAACTGAATCTCCAAGTACAACAACACTCAACCCAGCAGCAACCTACATGATCACTTCAACCCCAACAGAAACCTCTGATGAAGAATACGGTAATAACTCCCTCTTTCACACATTTCCCATGTCAAATGTGATCAGCTGGTGTTTTAAAAAATAAGTCACAGATCTGAGGAGAAATCAGAGAGGAGGATGTATGACTGTGATCATTTATGATTAATTCAGGGAATTTTTGAGGTGCCTAAGTCTCACACTGAGAAACACCAAAAGCAGTGTGTGTGTGTGTGTGTGTTTCAAGGTTTTTCAAGTGTGGTTGTGTACCCCTCCCTTGGTGCCAGTGTACTCCTGCTTGCTCTTGCCATGATTACAGCAGTCTACTGCAAAATAAAGAGCAAAGGTAAAATAATAATGTATGTATATACATTAGGAATTCACATTTTTATATTATATTTATTACAAATATATTCAGTATTCAATGTTTACGTTATGTGTATCAACAGCTCCAGAGACTATGACAAGATCTTCAATAGATGTGAGTGCAAAGCGACATCTTCTAAACACCTGTTTCTCCTCATTGTTTTCATCTAGTTATTTCTGATATTTATTACATTTTCACTTAAAATCAAAATTTGTCTTTGTTTTAGATTAAAGAAAATAACACAATTGATTTAACTCCGATCCCTCTTCAATCAAACACCAACCAATCAGATTCAGTCTACCGGAGTCTAAACCCCAAAACCAACCAATCAGATTCAGTCTACCAGAATCTAAACCCCAACACCAACCAATCAGATTCAGTTTACCAGAGTCTAAACCCCAACACCAACCAATCAGATTCAGTCTACCAGAGTCTAAACCCCAACACCAACCAATCAGATTCAGTCTACCAGAGTCTAAACCCCAACACCAACCAATCCGATGCAGTCTACCAGAGTCTAAACCCCAACACCAACCAATCAGATTCAGTCTACCAGAATTTAAACCCCAACACCAACCAATCAGATTCAGTCTACCAGAGTCTGAACCCCAACACCAACCAATCAGATTCAGTCTACCAGAGTCTAAACCCCAAAACCAACCAATCAGATTCAGTCTACTAGCGTATAAACCCCAAAACTATCCAATCAGATTCAGTCTACCAGAGTCTAAACCCCAAAACCAAGCAATCAGATTCAGTCTACCAGAGTCTAAACCCCAACACCAACCAATCAGATTCAGTCTACCACAGCCTAAACCCCAATACCAACCAATCAGATTCAGTCTACCACAGTCTAAACTATGCCCCCATTACCACCTTGTCTCCTCTTTGTACATGTACACTTACTCAGTCTCACTTCCTGCCCCCCACTACTCCCACTGTGCTTTAACACTCAGACCACCTTTGTTCCACTCACTGGACAAATGGTTGGTGTCACAGGAAGTGCAGCTCCAAATCTAGTGGAGGATTTGATGTTGGTGTTTTGTGTACAGTCACATCATTCATCGCTCTGTCGCCATCTTCTGTTTCACCTCCTTCAGCTTCAGAACATTACCAGGGCCACAGATAAATTGATGCAGGGTCAGATCATAGTGAACACACCTTGAGAACTGACAAAGCCCCTGAAAAAAACAACACACATGAAGCATTTTCTTGTCATTATTTTCTTGCAAAATTCCTTCTGTTTTAGAATTGTAAATATTTATAAAGCTTTTTTAACTCTTTGGTCTCCAGAGACCTCACCACAGACCACCTCACCCCCCACACTCACTTGTAAGCCACAGTACAACCACAGAACAAGGACAGAACTAACTGTGGAATAATGTGTTGTAATTAATGAGATTAAAGCTTTTGGTTATAGCTTTTTTTAAGTGAAATAATATGATGTAAATAAGAACTTATGCTTATGAGTTTCTAGTAAATATTTTGTTATTGTTTTAACATTATTTTGTTTCTGGATTATTATTAAACGATATCTAAAACAGAATCACTTATTGCTATATTATGTTATTAATTACTATGTTATCATCTGTTGTAAATCCGTCTCAGAAGAATGAATCTGTTACTGTTGCAAATAGAGACAAACTCCTGATTAATACTGTCCTTTCATAAAGAGTCCAGAAATATCTGGCCATTGAGTGCACATTAAACATGAATACTTTTATGTAATGAACCCACTGAGCAGCTTTTGATGAGGTTAAAGGGAGTGTTTGTCATACATTGATTTTATTGCTGTGTTACTCTCTTCCTGCTGTAGATGGCAGTAGAGCACTCTTCTGAAACAGAGCAGTACAGAGTCAACACCATGAGAGTGTGTGTAAATAACTGGGGGATTCATTCATTCATTGTCTCTAAGAGTTTATCCAGTTCAGAGTCATGATATGTCCAGAGCCTACATGGAAACACTGGATATAAGGCAGAAACACATCCTGTAGGGGGTGGCAGTACATCACAGGGCACCACACACTCACACTCCCTACTCCCTGCATAGAACAATTAATTAATCTCTTAATTAATTACACAGTACAAGACACATATCTAAAAAGTTGTAGACTGGGCCTCAGTTGGGATCATCATTTCCTACTGGATAAAATATTACAACCTCCCAAGTGCACTATAAAGAGAGTAGCCCAGACAGCAAGAAAACGGCAGACAATGGTTAGTCCACTGAGGGAAAAGAGGTTAAACCAAATGCTACTTTTTTAGCAATGTTACTATCACAGTCCAATTTAATAACTTTTTATTTTGCTTTTATTTTCCATAATAAAAGTCTCTGTGTATTTAATATCTGTTTAGATTAAAAAACTAGGTAGATGTTGTACAGGACAGTAATCTGATATATTCTCACTGTCTGAAAATTATTGAAAATACCTTCACAGACAGATTACTCTAGTGTTTAAAGTAAACTCACCTGATTCCATATATTTGTACAAACAGTTGTTGATCTAAAGTAAAATCTAAAACAGAGCACACTGCAATATCACTGCCACAGCCACAACAACCAGAGCATCTCAACCAATGAGAGCTTTAAATGTGGCCTGGATATCTCTAGGCGGCACGGTGTGTTCCTGCATTGTGTTCAGTGATTCCGGGTAGGCTCCTGACACACCGCGACCCTGAACTGCATAATGGTTACAGACAATGAATGAATGAATATGTCAAACTTCCCCTCTCCCTGTGAGCTCCTTTCAAGGGTCTGAAAATGTCCTTTGGCAATAACACCGCAGACAAATAAAACTGAGAGTGCTGAGGAGAGTTTCGTACAAACTTGATGAACTGTTTTACCGTCTTAGCTCTAGTGTGGATCGATATTGAAATATTGATACCTCTGATACCAGACCTTTATGCTCTAAAATCGATTCTCAAATCAAAATATTGATCATTTTGATACTTCAGGAACTCAGTGGAATGTAACTGATCTATTGAGATCTTTTCTAAATGATATGATGGGAACTACTTTTGCTTCCACAGTGGCAGTCAGTCACTCAGTCTGTAGATAGACACAATGGCAGAGTGTAAACAGAGTCGTGGGTGGAGCTATTTCAGCTCTGTCTCTCTTCAGTCTCTGGTAGGGTCCTTCAGTGCTGCAAACCGGCACTATCCAAGTACATAGGGAGAACATGTGGAGTTTTAAGCGGAGCTAAGCACTGTTTATTTTGGATTAGTTCAAATTTATTAATACTGTTGTGAAATAAATACATGCTTCAAAAAATACCTGCATGAGCTCAGTATGGAGTAATGTGTTATTCAGGTAAGTTTCCCTAAAGAATGTATCATTTAAAGTAAATTACATATGAAGCTATGAGTTGAAATACACTCCTTTTTTTAGATTTACCAGACACATTAGGTGTATTTGCGCAAAGTATCGGTATCGGATCTGTGTTGCCGATACCAGCCTGAATTTTACTTAGTATCAGATTGAAAAGGTAATCGCTGATATCAAATATTTCTACTTTGCTCTGTGACGGTCACCTCTCGCAGCTCAGAAACAGAACTCTGGTGGGAGTCACATCTCTCCAGATCCGCCCCGGCAGCATTTCACTGGTCTACACCTTCTACAAGTCATTATTTCACCTTTTTAAAGGGAACAATTTTGAGGTTTAAAATTGTGGTTTTCTGTGGATCTGAGGTTGTGAGACACAAACATCACAAAGTGACTCATTTGTTTCTCAGTATTTTCTGAAATAGAATATTTTTAATAATTACAGTTAAACGTGTGAATGTAAAATGTGAAAGTATGTGAATGTGACCCTGTGCATAAAGTGTTTTATCATATTAATTTATATGTTTAACCTGAGGTGGCATGGTGGTGTGTGTGTGTGTGTGTGCGTGTGTGTGTGTGTGTGTGTGTGATATGAGAAACAATACACATCAAACACAAAGTCTTTCTGTAAGAGTTCAGTGCCAGAACTGAAGACAGAAGGTAAAACTGAGTGGGTGAATTCAGGAAGATTCTCACTATTTGATAACACCAGGGCTGCATTTTTTTCTGTGATGATCACAAACCTCACAGTAGAAGATTCTGGAGTGTGTAGGTCATATCAGCTGCAGTGTACTCAATGCCACAGCTGTGGAACTGAATTTAGAGAAAAGTGAGTATCTCCATCACTACAGCAGTTTATTAACTTGCTCTTATTTGGGCTTGATCTTGGTCTCTCTCTCTCTCTCTCTCTCTCTCTCTCTCTCTCTCGGACTCATTTTTGACATTTTCAGTTCAATTTTTTATAGCTACATTTGTTACATGTTTGAGGCCAATTTAAAGACTGAATTTTGCAATATTATTGTGATCGACAAAGATTAAGCTTCATCTTATACACATTAACTATATTTATTTCCACATTTGTTGCACAACAACTGGAACAAAAACACTTTGTATCCTGTGAGCACAGGTAAACTCTCCTGCAGTTGTGGTTTGAAAAATATCAGAATATAGCATTGATTTTGTAAGTAAACCAGTAATGTCATTGTTCTGATCGTGGTATTTATAACTGACAGATCCAGATGGTGGAAGGAGAACCTCAGTTGTAAATATCCACAGTCACTCAGAATTCACTCCACATTTCTCTGCAGGACTCTAGGCAGTGGTGATTGTCGTCATAAAACAAAACTTACAGTAGGCCGGTTGAACCAAGAGAGATTATATAGACACTGCCCTGTGCTGGCTAGAGATGATGAGGCTAGAAGCTAAAGCAGTGTTCAAATGATTTCCAGTGACTGCTTACATCTTAAACAATCAATAACATTATTTAATGTTTATATATTTGTCATTTTATATGTGTAATTTAATTCATATTAATTAATATTGACATTGCAGGTATTATATATTAATTATTATTTTTTGGTGTATTTTTTAGGCCCAGATTCCTACATGAATAAGTCTGACAGAGGCTCCACACTCCATCAGACAGTGAGTATAATTAAACATCAAAGCAGATCTGTAGTTTTTTTTATAAAACTGACGTTAATGAATTTGACTGGATGTAAACTGTAATCTGTGGAACATAAGCAATCTCAGCACGAGAAAACCATGAGTCTACGTGAGTCACACATCATTATTGTCATTATTCAGTTTAGTTTATGAACATGCTCAGATACAGAAACCAAAGAGATGTATCAGAGCAATAGTAAACATGGAAGCCTGATTGCAGCCAAAAAAGTGTTTCCCTCAAAATGAAGCTCCTTACACACCACTCACTGACTCTAATTCTCTCTTTCAGGCTCCACTGGCTGATGCTGAATATGAAGAGATTAAAGACCCCAAAACTGCCCTGGTGACCTTTCAGACCCCGTTTATTCCACAGCTCATTTACCCATAAGTCTCTCTGATTCTGCAGTCTGATGTACTCCACACTGAATTTCAGCTCTACCGACTCTACCACTGACACCACAGCATCTCTCACCAAGGAACAAGTCTCATGTGACTATGCTACAGTCAGACATGTCACCTGATGTAGTTAGAGTCATATTACCCCTTTATTCAGGTCACTTTCTGTAATCATCTGTAAATATGTTCTCAACATCTGTGTCTTCACTTCATTAATCATTTGATACCTGTGGTTTGTCTTGATTTATTTTCTCACATTTGACAATGTAATTCTAAGCTCTTTCTTATGAATGATGTCTTTTTTTATTTATTGTTTTATTTTATTAGATAAAATAGTGATGGCACTGTGGTGCAGCAGGTGCTGCCTCTGTCACAGCTCCAGGGACCTGGAGGTTGTAGGTTTGAGTCCCGCTCCAGGTGACTGTCTGTGTGGTGTTTGGTGTGTTCTCCCCGTGTCCTCGTGGGTTTCCTCCGGGTGCTCCGGTTTCCTCCCACAGTCCAAAAACACATGTTGGTAGGTGGACTGACGACTCAAAAGTATCCACAGGTGTAAGTGTGTGTGTGTGTGTGTGTGTGTGTGTAGCTAGCCACTGGTATGCATCGTGTTGCAGTGCTGGTCCCAAAGCCTGGATAATTAGGGATGGTTTTGTCGGGAAGGGCATCCGTTCCAATCTCTAACTTCCTTTAAAATAAATAAATATTGAAACATTTTGGAGAATGACAGTTACAATCCACTCATCTAAAGTCAAAACAAATAATTGAATCTAAAGTTGTACCTACTGTACTCATTGTGTCTCACCTGTAACTGTGAATAATCACCATTAGTTACACTGTAGTTACACAGAGGGTGTTCTTGTCTAATAACAGGTTTATCTGAGACACTAAAGTACAAAATGGGACCTGAATCTAAAGTCATGCTCTAAGCTTCCTCAGTTACACACCCTGTGCTGTAGGGGACAGCAGAGTGTTTCTGACACAAGCTGGTAGAGGTTGATGAAGAAAGGTGTTATCCACCATCATATTGTCTAATGGACACTGTGTTCACCCCCTCAGTGTGGGGCTGAGAGTCCACTCTGGGTCAGTGCCCACATGGTGCTGGTCAGTGAAGTGTGGGGACAACATCAACAGTCCAGTGCAGTATGAATTCTTGTCATCACTGCAGTCTTCTGTAGGAGTGCAGTCATAAGCTGATAAGGTCAGTCACCCACCAAGAGCAGGAAATTCAGCACACTTTTCAAACCACAGGGAACTGAGATAAACACATCCTATTGACATTAGAACTGCAGGACTACGGCAGGCACTAATACGATCTCAGTCAGTTTAGGTTCCACTGTCAAACTTGAAAGAAATGAACAAAATCATTGTAAAAAACAAACAATGGGTGGAAATGATTTAGGAATTTGGGAATATGTATCAGTTATTTGTCTTTTTTTTATTTTATGTGAATTCATCAGTAAAAATGTCACTCCATTGACACGTGTTCATATTAATTATGCCTAAAATCAGTAAAAAGACACAATGGTGGATTACAACACTTTCTCTTTAGACACAATCACTAAAATAGGTCACAGAAACTAGTACATAATCATAACTTTACTACAACAGTCTCAGAACAAGTGATATTAGAGTCATTGACAGAAATAAGATGTGTGAATGTGTGTGTGTGTGTGTGTGTGTGTGTTGTGTTGCTTTAGAATGACAGATTCCACTGGTTTTTCTTTTGTGGACATTACAGTAATATTTGTTTTTACTGTAGGTTTTTCCCCAATCAAGGTTCAGATTGGGTACAATGTCTCCCCAGTAATTTCTGCTAACAACATCCTTGTGATTGTCTTCAACTGTCTGATGTGTTGTCTCCTGTCTGTTAGATGTTGCCAAAATTATTATTCTGTATCATGTTATTTTAAAACAATTATGGGTGAATACTGTGGAGGGAGGGAGGCACAGTTGCTGGTTCTCCACCAGTTTCTGCTGTGTGTCCTTATCTCTTAACATTGATAGCACTTCTGTTTTGATAAAAAATTACTGATTACATCTTTAAAGTGGAGTTAATACCAGCTTCATGCACTGTCTGTTTAGACGATTATATCATGCTGTCAGAACTTAAAAAAGTGTTCCCTCAATTTTGCAAAATTTCTCTAAACAAACACCATGATCACGTCTAAAGATACACCACTAAGCATCTCAGAACATTGAGAGAGAGAGAAAGAGAGAGAGAGAGAGAGAAGGGTCGGGTAGAGGAAAAAAGGAAGGTGGTGTTTGTAATGAAGTGGCTGGTCAGGAGGAAGGTCTGAGATGAACACATGAGAGACTGAACTTTTAGTCCTGTTTTAATGCATGGACACATTTCTCATGATTAAACCTAGGACTGTGGTCAGTTCATTATTCGGGGCACTGCAGGATCTGAGCGACACGTCAAGAGCGCTTTCTCTTTACTTTAATTGGGCAGTGGTCCTGGGGGAGGAGCTTTGTGACAATTTTGACTTTCCACTAAATTATATTCACTTGTGAAGGGAAGTGAACTCAGATATCAGTGTCTCAACAGTGTGGGCGCAGAAACAGAAATAGCCACAGGAAGAAAACTGTCAAAGTAGATATAGCCACATAAGAGCAGAGAAGAGAAGAAAAGAGACAGATTCTTCAGTTCAGGATGAAGCTCTTCTTCATCATTCTTGTCCTCCACATGATCTCAGGTCAGATATTTTATTTCTAATCACTGTTATTATGAGAGTTTGGATATTGTACGTAATTTAATATTAAAAATGTAATCCCTATTATTTTCAAGTTGTGTGCAAGCACAGTTCTTGGGTGAGCTTGTATCTCCCACCTGCAAGCTAACAGTGGGCATGTGCTCCTAACCGTTTCCATATGCTCCAGTTAAAGTGTGAAGAAAGACCCTAATTTGATTTTTGATCATACGGTAAGAAAGTGTTGTGGACTACAGCAATACCCTTCTTCCTAGCATGCAGCCAATGACGTATTTGTTTGTTTTACTTTGGTAAACATATTATTTCAGATGCTATGCATGCTGTTGTTTTATGCTGACATTGTATTTGTAACAAGGAAACTACTAGTGTCTGCCTGTGCTTTGAGTGAATTATGCTGGTTCTGTGTGTGTTCATCGTTGTTTACAGTACTGTTTCTGTTGTGATGTTCAGGCCCTGGGTGTGACTGTGATGTGATCGGATATTCAGGAGGAAGTGTTCTTATATACCCTGCTCTCCAGTGGGATACAAACAGAACGAGGTCTGTGTGCAGAGTGGAAAAGGGTGGCTGTGTTAATCTAATGACGGATCAGACGAGAAGCAGCAGTGTCAGTGAAGGAAGACTAAGGATGTATTCAAATGCAGAGGGGAGGTTTGTGTTTTTAATCAGAGATCTGACCCCACAGGACTCTGGGTTTTACAGATTTACAGTTGGAAAGAAAAAGAGTGAAAAAGATATTCGGCTGTCAGTTATAACAGGTGAGAATGTTTCATTAAGCTGTTAAAATTATTACACACATGATATAGACTCAAGTGTTTGTAGACACCATCTTGTCCAACATTTCTTTTACTATGAGGAAACACTCTGTGGCATATTTTCTACACTCGTGGTGTGTGTGTGTGTGTGTGTGTTTCCACTGCACCACAGGTGTATTGCTTGTTCTGCACTGACAATAAATGTATGTTTAATTTATGATTACAAACACCACATTAAATAATGTTCCCCTGAACACCTCCTCCCTATCTGTAGTAGAAAGTGTAGAAAGAGATGTGTCTACAAACGTTTGGAGCTGTCTTCATGTGTAAACTATGAGGAGGCGTCGCTCTCAGGCTGAAACACTAATGAAGCAACTGTGTGTGTCTCTTCATTTATTTGACAGATGCTTCTTTTGGGAGGAAAGAAAGAAAGACAGTTTTTCTGGGAGACACATTCACTATGAGCTGTAACTATCCACCAGAGTTTACAGACAGCAGGAAGAGATTAATCAGCTTCAAAAATCTGACTGATTTTAGATCACTCATTTACACTGAAAAAGATTCAGAGAAAGAACAGCATGGCAGGTTCTCCATCTTTGACGACAGAAAATCTAAAGTTTTCAGAGTGGAGCTCAGTGATGTGAGAAAACAAGACGGAGTGGTTTACAGCTGTGGAGCAAAGAAGACAATCAAGTTTGTTACTTACTATTCCTACTTCAGAGAATTTCAGCTACAGGTCACTGGTGAGATCTTTTATTATTTACACTAAGAAATCTCATTCTTATCAAACCTGAGGTCTGAACCATGAAGGAAGGAAAATAAGGCACATATTCAACCAGAAATCAAAGAAGATCATATAGTCAGCAATACAGGGTCTATAAACTCTAAAAACAAACCATCTACTCTTTTGCTTTTAAAGGGTAAGCAAACCCTCAATAATTCAAGTTGTGTTATAACTATATTCATTATTTATATTTCGGCCTGGTAGCACATCTGTTATTCTTATTTTCAACATAAATTGTACGTTTAGGAACTCACCTTTTATCACATAAATAATAATAATAATAATAACAATAATAATAATAATAATAATAATAATAATAATAATAATAATAATAATGAGAAGAAGAAGAAGAATTAGTTCAATTTATATTGCGCCTTTCACAAACCCAGGGACGCTTTACATGGCAGCTTCTTCTCTCGAAGACCTTTAAATATTCACAGATCTGAATCTGTGGCCAGCCCCTGACAATGCACTGAGGCTTACCTACTGTCTTGTTCAAAGTGGACAGTGCAGTGCTTCATGGACTGTAGAAGAACACTTGGAGCTCTGTAGTGGCTCGGAGGAGCAAAGTGAATCAAAGGGTCCCACTGAAACTGGAAGCCAGTTCTGGCTACAGACAATGGTGGAAACCTGAGAACCTGAGAATGTGGTTAACCACAGAGGAGAGCATAGAGTTTGGTGCTAGATGCTGGGGCTCTTGATCTACTATACACAGTTTGCAGCCAGAGCTGTGATTTCCTGCACCACAGGGCTCTTCATGTCTGGCTTTGGAGAACAAGATGTGGTTTTAGTAGCATTATCTGCATTTCGAGCTTCAGTGGCACAAACCTGACACTGTCACATTAGTCAGTGCTGGTTGACGTGTGTATTACACACTTCACTAATGATACTAAGTTGAATCTGGCATTCTCAGACTAAAAGGAAGTGAAAAGTTGGAGTGAGGAAGACCATGCTGAGTTAGGTTTCAGCAAATGGAATGAAACTGACATTGTGCATTTTGTACATGATCCGAATATATTGATTTTCCATTTTTTACATTTGATAGAAACAACAACTGAATCTCCAAGTACAACAACACACATCACAGCAGCAACATACATGATCACTTCAACCCCGACAGAAACAACCTCTGATGAAGAATACGGTAATAACTCCCTCTTTCACACATTTCCCATGTCAAATGTGATCAGCTGGTGTCATAAAAAATAAGACACAGATCTGAGGAGAAATCAGAGAGGAGGATGTATGACTGTGATCATTTATGATTAATTCAGGGAATTGTTGAAGTGCCTAAGTCTCACACTGAGAAACACCAAAAGCAGTGTGTGTGTGTGTGTGTGTGTGTGTGTGTGTGTGTGTGTGTGTGTTTCAAGGTTTTTCAAGTGTGGTTGTGTACCCCTCCCTTGGTGCCAGTGTATTCCTGCTTGCTCTTGCCATGATTACAGCAGTCTACTGCAAAATAAAGAGCAAAGGTAAAATAATAATGTATGTATATACATTAGGAATCAAATTTTTATATTGTATTTATTACAAATATTTTCATTATTCAATGTTTACGTTGTGTGTATCAACAGCTCCAGAGACTATGACAAGATCTTCAATAGATGTGAGTGCAAAGTGACATCTTCTAAACACCTGTTTGTCTAATTTTCTCATCTAGTTATTTCTGATATTTATTACATTTTCACTTAAAATCAAAACTTGTCTTTGTTTCAGATTAAAGAATATAAAACAATTGATTTAACTCCGACCCCTCTTCAATCAAACACCAACCAATCAGATTCAGTCTACCAGAGTCTAAACTCCAACACCAATCAATCAGATTCAGTTTACCAGAGTCTAAACCCCAAAACAAACCAATCAGATTCAGTCTATCAGAGTCTAAACCCCAACACCAACCAATCAGATTCAGTCTACCACAGTCTAAACTCTGCTCCCATTACCACCTTGTCTCCTCTTTGTACATGTACACTTACTCAGTCTCACTTCCTGCCCCTCACTACTCCCACTGTGCTTTAACACTCAGACCACCTTTGTTCCACTCACTGGAATGGTGTCACAGGAAGTGCAGCTCCAAATCTAGTGGAGGATTTGATGTTGGTGTTTTGTGTACAGTCATATCATTCATCGCTCTGTCGCCATCTTCTCTTTCACCTCCTTCAGCTTCAGAACATTACCAGGGCCTCTGATAAACTGATGCAGGGTCAGATCATAGTGAACACACCTTGAGAACTGACAAAGCCCCTGAAAAAAACAACACACATGAAGCATTTTCTTGTCATTATTTTCTTGCAAAATTCCTTCTGTTTTAGAATTATAAATATTTATAAAGCTTTTGTAACTCTTTGGTCTCCAGAGACCTCACCCCCCACACTCACTTGTAAGCCACAGTACAACCACAGAACAAGGACAGAACTAACTGTGGAATAATGTGTTGTAATTAATGAGATTAAAGCTTTTGGTTATAGCTTTTATGTGAAATACTATGATGTAAATAAGAACTTATGCTTATGAGTTTCTAGTAAATATTTTGTAATTGTTTTAACATTATTTTGTTTCTGGATTATTATTAAACGATATCTAAAACAGAAGCATTTATTGCTATATTATTTTATTACTATGTTATCATCTGTTGTAAATCCGTCTCAGAAGAGTGAATCTGTTACTGTTGCAAATAGAGACAAACTCCTGATTAATACTGTCCTTTCAGAAAGATTCCAGAAATATCTGGCCATTGAGTGCACATTAAACATGAATACTTTTATGTAATGAACCCACTGAGCAGCTTTTGATGAGGTTAAAGGGAGTGTTTGTCATACATTGATTTTATTGCTGTGTTACTCTCCTCCTGCTGTAGATGGCAGTAGAGCACTCTTCTGAAACAGAGCAGTACAGAGTCAACACCATGAGAGTGTGTGTAAATAACTGGGGGATTCATTCATTCATTGTCTCCAAGAGTTTATCCAGTTCAGGGTCATGATATGTCCAGAGCCTACATGGAAACACTGGATATAAGGCAGAAACACACCCTGTAGGGAATGCCAGTACATCACAGGGCACCACACACTCACACTCCCTACTCCCTGCATAGGACAATTAATTAATCTCTTAATTAATTACACAGTACAAGACACACATCTAAAAAGTTGTAGACTGGGCCTCAGTTGGGATCAACATTTCCTACTGGACAAAATATTACAACCTCCCAAGTGCACTATAAAGAGAGTAGCCCAGACAGCAAGAAAACGGCAGACAATGGTTAGTCCACTGAGGGAAAAGAGGTTAAACCAAATGCCACTTTTTAGTAATGTTACTATCACAGTCCAATTTAATAACTTTTTATTTTGCTTTTATTTTCCATAATAAAAGTCTCTGTGTATTTAATATCTGTTTAGATTAAAAAACTAGTTAGATGTTGTACAGGACAGTAATCTGATATATTCTCACTGTCTGAAAATGATTGAAAATACCTTCACAGACAGATTACTCTAGTGTTTAAAGTAAACTCACCTGATTCCATATATTTGTACAAACAGTTGTTGATCTAAAGTAAAATCTAAAACAGAGCACACTGCAATATCACTGCCACAGCCACAACAACCAGAGCATCTCAACCAATGAGAGATTTAAATGTGGCCTGGATATTTCTAGGCGGCACGGTGTGTTCCTGCATTGTGCTCAGTGATTCCGGGTAGGCTCCTGACACACCGCGACCCTGAACTGCATAATGGTTACAGACAATGAATGAATGAATATTTCAAACTTCCCCTCTCCCTGTGAGCTCCCTTCAAGGGTCTGAAAATGTCCTTTGGCAATAACACCGCAGACAAATAAAACTGAGAGTGCTGAGGAGAGTTTCGTACAAACTTGATGAACTGTTTTACCGTCTTAGCTCTAGTGTGGATCGATATTGAAATATTGATACCTCTGATACCAGACCTTTATGCTCTAAAATCGATTCTCAAATCAAAATATTGATCATTTTGATACTTCAGGAACTCAGTGGAATGTAACTGATCTATTGAGATCTTTTCTAAATGATATAATGGGAACTACTTTTGCTTCCACAGTGGCAGTCAGTCACTCAGTCTGTAGATAGACACAATGGCAGAGTGTAAACAGAGTCATGTGTGGAGCTATTTCAGCTCTGTCTCTCTTCAGTCTCTGGTGGGGTCCTTCAGTGCTGCAAACCGGCACTATCCAAGTACATAGGGAGAACATGTGGAGTTTTAAGTGGAGCTAAGCACTGTTTATTTTGGATTAGTTCAAATTTATTAATACTGTTGTGAAATAAATACATGCTTCAAAAAATACCTGCATGAGCTCAGTATGGAGTAATGTGTTATTCAGGTACGTTTCCCTAAAGAATGTATCATTTAAAGTAAATTACATATGAAGCTATGAGTTGAAATACACTCCTTTTTTTAGATTTACCAGACACATTAGGTGTATTTGCACAAAGTATCGGTATCGGATCTGTGTTGCCGATACCAGCCTGAATTTTACTTAGTATCAGATTGAAAAGGGAATCGCTGATATCAAATATTTCTACTTTGCTCTGTGACGGTCACCTCTCGCAGCTCAGAAACAGAACTCTGGTGGGAGTCACATCTCTCCAGATCCGCCCCGGCAGCATTTCACTGGTCTACACCTTCTACAAGTCATTATTTCACTTTTTTAAAGGGAACAATTTCGAGATTTAAAATTGTGGTTTTCTGCGGATTTGAGGTTGTGAGACACAAACATCACAAAGTGACTCATTTGTTTCTCAGTATTTTCTGAAATAGAATATTTTTAATAATTACAGTTAAACGTGTGAATGTAAAATGTGAAAGTATGTGAATGTGACCCTGTGCATAAAGTGTTTTATCATATTAATTTATATGTTTAACCTGAGGTGGCATGGTGGTGTGTGTGTGTGTGTGTGTGTGTTTAAACTCTTAACCAGTGAGAAAAGCAGAACTGTAAAACCATAACAGTAGCTCTCAGTTACACGTTCAGTGCTGTAGGTAGCGGTAGAGTCTTTCTGATGTAGACTTCAAACCAGAATCAGTGACATCATCAGGATTATTGAGGAATTACAGGAACATGAATATTCCTGGCAGAGTGAAGGCTGGTTCCTGCAAGTATCATTTGACACAGAGCAGGTGTTTGACACTGGATCATGAGATATTCAAACGATAAACACTGGTGTAATTAATAGACTATTAAATGCATTCAAAGAACATTAATCTCAACAAACGCTGTTTCACCACAACTCACAGCCACCGTCTATTTATTTTGAGCTGAAATCACTTGGAGGCATTGCTATTGCGGCTTTGCACAAACTTATTCTGAGCTGATAAAGGAAGTGGCTAATGATCAGATCATCATTTTTGGTTTGAAGCACATTTAGGACACAGCTAAAGACAGACTCTGTGTAGCACTGGGTCTGAGAGGTAATGAGACAGAGACAAAGTGATTGTGAGGAGCTCTGAGATCTGTGTGAAGTGCAGTTGAGCTGGTGTGGATCTGTGAGGTCTGAACTCAGAAAGAAGAGCCTCTGCCTGATCTCAGGTAAGAAACACACTGACACATGGACATTCCCCCTCTTTTAGCAGCTGCTGGAGGATCCAGGAGAGTGAAAGGATTTTCAGGAGGAGGAGTCCTCATCAAGTGCAGATATGAGAAACAATACACATCAAACACAAAGTCTTTCTGTAAGAGTTCAGTGCCAAACTGTGCTGTCCACATCAAGACAGAAGGTAAAACTGAGTGGGTGAATTCAGGAAGATTCTCACTATTTGATGACACCAGGGCTGCATTTTTTTCTGTGATGATCACAAACCTCACAGTAGAAGATTCTGGAGAGTACCAGTGTGTAGTTCATATCAGCTGCAGTGTACTCAATGCCACAGCTGTGGAACTGAATGTAGAGAAAAGTGAGTATCTCCATCACTACAGCAGTTTATTAACTTGCTCTCATTTGGGCTTGATCTTGGTCTCTCTCTCTCTCTTTCTCTCTCTCTCTCTCTCTCTCTCTCTCTCTCTCTCTCTCTCTCTCTTGGACTCATCCTTGACATTTTCAGTTCAATTTTTTATAGCTACATTTGTTACATGTTTGAGGCCAATTTAAAGACTGAATTTTGCAATATTATTGTGATCGACAAAGATTAAGCTTCATCTTATACACATTAACTATATTTATTTCCACATTTGTTGCACAACAACTGGAACAAAAACACTTTGCATCCTGTGAGCACAGGTAAACTCTCCTGCAGTTGTGGTTTGAAAAATATCAGAATATAGCATTGATTTTGTAAGTAAACCAGTAATGTCATTGTTCTGATCGTGGTTTTTATAACTGACAGATCCAGATGGTGGAAGGAGAACCTCATCATGATGGAGAAGAAGAAAACATCAGTTGTAAATATCCACAGTCACTCAGAATTCACTCCACATTTCTCTGAAGGACTCTAGGCAGTGGTGATTGTCGTCATAAAACAAAAATTACAGTAGGCCGGTTGAACCAAGAGAGATTATATAGACACTGCCCTGTGCTGGCTAGAGATGATGAGGCTAGAAGCAAAAGCAGTGTTCAAATTATTTCCAGTGACTGCTTACATCTTAAACAATCAATAACATTATTTAATGTTTATATATTTGTCATTTTATATGTGTCATTTAATTCATATTAATTCATATTGGCATTGCAGGTATTATATATTAATTATGATTTTTTCTGTGTATTTTTTAGGCCCAGATTCCTACATGAATAACTCTGACAGAGGCTCCACACTCCATCAGACAGTGAGTATAATTAAACTCAACTCAACTCAACTCAACTCAACTTTATTTATAGAGCACTTTAAAAAACACCAACAGTTAAAACAAAGTGCTGTACAAAAGATGTTTATAAAACAAACTAAAACAAAATAAAATAACCAATAATGAAAAATAAATAACTTAAATAAAAACAACACTAATAAAATTAATAAAAGAAAACAAACGTCTCATGCTGAGTTGAAAGCCAAGGAATAAAAATGGGTTTTAAGATAAGATTTAAAAACCGAAAGTGAAGAAGCCTGCCTAATCTGTAATGGTAGGCTATTCCACAGTTTCAGTGCAGCAATTGAAAAAGCTCTATCTCCTCTGAGCTTACGTTTTGACCTCGGCACCTCCAGGAGCAGCTGATCAGCTGACCTGAGGCACCGAGCAGAGACGTGGGGGTGTAGCAGCTCAGTGAGGTAAGGTGGGGCGAGTCCATTTAAAGATTTGAAAACAAATAAAAGAATCTTAAAATGTACTCTAAAATGCACAGGCAACCAGTGGAGAGAGGCCAGAATGGGAGTGATATGTTCCCTCTTACGTGATCCCGTTAAGAGTCGGGCAGCAGCATTTTGCACCAATTGGAGACGTCTGAGGGAGGACTGGCTGACTCCAAAATACAGTGCATTGCAGTAATCCAATCGGGATGTGATGAAGGCATGGATTACTGTTTGAAAGTGCTCGTAAGAGAGAATTGGCTTCACCTTTGCCAGCTGCCTCAGGTGGAAAAAGCTGGACCTAACTACTGTGCCTATTTGGTGGTCCAATTTAAAATCACTGTCCATCTTAAAACCCAAATTTAAGATAGTTGGCTTCACATACAAAGTCAAGGGGCCCAAATCAACTGGAGGGGCTTCACAGGGACCACTGGGACCAAACACCATCACTTCTGTTTTGTTTTCGTTAAAATGTAAAAAATTTAAAGCCATCCAGTCTTTAATGTCATTGAGACATAACAACAGTGGTTTAATTGAGAAAGCATCTTTCTTCTTCAAAGGGACATATATCTGGCTGTCGTCAGCGTAACAGTGAAATGCAATGCCATGTTTTCTCAAGATAGAGCCCAATGGGAGCAGATAAAGTGAGAAAAGGAGGGGTCCTAAGATTGAGCCCTGTGGAACTCCATATGATAGGGGAGCTGAGGAGGATTCTGAGCCAGCAAAACTCACACACAAAGTTCTGTCCGTCAGATAGGACCTAAACCAGTCCAAAGCACTACCACAAATGCCGACTAGATGCTGCAAGCGGGAAACTAAAATGTTGTGATCCACTGTGTCAAAAGCAGCAGTTAGATCCAGCAGGACAAGAATTGCATGGTCCCCAGAATCATTGGCCAGGAGAATGTCATTAAAAACCCTGAGCAACGCTGACTCTGTACTATGCAAGGTTTTAAAACCAGACTGAAAAACCTCCAGAATATTATGCTCATCCAAAAATAATTTCAGTTGAGCATAAACAACTTTCTCCAAGATCTTTGAAATAAAAGGCAGCTTGGAAATAGGCCTATAATTAGCCAATACTGTATGGTCGAGGCCAGGTTTCTTGAGCAGGGGTTGTACTACAGCATGTTTAAAACTCACAGGAAGAACACCAGAAGACAGACTGCTGTTAATAATGGCCAGAACCTGCTGCCCTAGAGTATGAAAAATCTCTTTAAGAAAGTGAGGAGGCAAAACATCACAAGGAGAACCTGAGGGCTTTAAATGGCCCTCCACATCCTCCAAGTGCGACAGAGTCACCGGCTCAAACCTATCAAACACAGCCAAGCGAGGGGCAGAGTCAAAGGGGTCAACAGCAGGAGCTGTGATAAGAGCTCTTGCAGTAACAATCTTATCAATAAAAAAGTGCAGAAAGTCATTACACATGTCAGGAGATGCTTCCAAACAGACAGGCTGAGGGGCCTTAAGAACAGAGTCAATGGTTTTAAATAACACACGTGGCTTATGACAATTTGCCATAATAATATTTGACAAGTGTTCTCTCTTAGCCTCTTTGATAGTGCTCTGGTAAGAACGCCAGCAGTCTTTTAACATTTGAAATGAAACCTGCAGCATATTCTTTTTCCATCGGCGTTCAGCTCTGCGACACTTCTGCTTTGCTGCACGCGCTCGGTCATTGAACCAGGGCTCAGGTTTAACTTTGGGCTGTTTAGTTCTTAATGGAGCCACTGAGTCCAGTATGATTCGGCAGGAGGAGTGAAACCAGGAGCTGAGCTCCTCCGTATTAACAGTGGCTGAGTCAGGAAGAGGACAAAGCTGGTCGAAAGCGCAGGTGAACTGACCGGCAGTGAAAGAGTTAAAACTCCGACCAAGCCGAGCAGGAGCGCAAGGTTTAAAAGCAGCATCAAATACAACAGGCATGTGATCAGAAAACCCACCATCATGGATCTCTAAATTGAACACAGACAACCCATAAGACAGAACAAGGTCTAAGGTGTGTCCATGTTCATGTGTGGGCCCGGACACATACTGCACTAAATTAAAAGAGTCAATGATGTTAACAAAGTCCTTCACCAGCGGTTTATCTGGACAGCAGACGTGAATGTTAAAGGCCCCGACGATAAGGATGCGGTCATATTTCGGCATATGTCCCGCCAGAAAATCAGAAAACTAATTTATGAAATCCTTATTGTATTTAGGGGGTCGATAGATGACAGCACACAGCACCGGGTCAGAGCGGCCCACCTCAAATAAAGTGACTTCAAAACTGGAAAATGAGGGTGATACAGCGCGTTGTTTACATTTAAAATTATTTTTAAAAACAGTCGCCGTTCCTCCTCCCCGACCTGACGTCCGCGGGGTATTAAAATAACCACAGCGAGCCGGCAGAGGTTCAACGAGAGCACTGTACTCACCAGCACCAATCCAAGTCTCTGTCACAAAAAGAAAATCCAGGCTTTGAGAAGAGAAGAAGTCCCTCAGGATAAAAGTTTTATTTGCCAGTGATCTGGCGTTCACAAGGCCGATCCTGGCAGGAGCTGAGGCCTGTGCTTTAGACAGATTAGGAGCACGAAGCGGCGTCCTCAGGTTGCGGGGATTCACCCCACGCTCGCGGAGCCGGGAAAAGCAGGGGCGGCGGGGACGGGATCCCTCATCCAGGCCGATGACAGGTACCAGGGAGATGCTGATGGGCTCCAGGAAACGCCAGGACACCACGAATTGAGGGGATAATCCACGTCGTGGCCGGGAACTGGATGACGATTGTGAGAGGTAGACCTTTAGTTTCACTAGCCGACCGCCACGTTTACCGCGGCGACGCTTTCGCTGAATTGTTTGGGCCGAGGCCCGGCGCAGGTGATTCGGAATACCCGATAGGTGCGGGGGCAGAGGATTCTGTCCACTATGATTAAAAACACCTACATCACAGGTATTATATCTAAGATCCAGGAGAAACTGGCGATCATACACCAGTAGAGACTTCACATGTGAAGTGCCAAAGCTTAGCAACACTAACAACACAAGGCAAAGTGAGAGCAGCAGATGGCCAGCCACACACACCGGCGCCATCTTGATCCTACTACTGCTTTAAACATCAAAGCAGATCTGTAGTTTTTTATAGAACTGACGTTAATGAATTTGACTGGATGTAAACTGTAATCTGTGGACCGTAAGCAATCTCAGCACGAGAAAACCATGAGTCTACGTGAGTCACACATCATTATTGTCATTATTCAGTTTAGTTTATGAACGTGCTCAGATACAGAAACCAAAGAGATGTATCAGAGCAATAGTAAACATGGAAGCCTGATTGCAGCCAAAAAAGTGTTTCCCTCAAAATGAAGCTCCTTACACACCACTCACTGACTCTAATTCACTCTCTCAGGCTCGTCTGGCTGATGCTGAATATGAAGAGATTAAAGACCCCCAAAACTGCCTTGGTGACCTTTCAGACCCCGTTTATTCCACAGCTCATTTACCCATAAGTCTCTCTGATTCTGCAGTCTGATGTACTCCACACTGAATTTCAGCTCTATTGACTCTACCACTGACACCACAGCATCTCTCACCAAGGAACAAGTCTCATGTGACTATGCTACAGTCAGACATGTCACCTGATGTAGTTAGAGTCATATTACCCCTTTATTCAGGTCACTTTCTGTAATCATCTGTAAATATGTTCTCAACATCTGTGTCTTCACTTCATTAATCATTTGATACCTGTGGTTTGTCTTGATTTATTTTCTCACATTTGACAATAAAATTCTAAGCTCTTTCTTATGAATGATGTCTTTTTTTATTTATTGTTTTATTTTATTAGATAAAATAGTGATGGCACTGTGGTGCAGCAGGTGCTGCCTCTGTCACAGCTCCAGGGACCTGGAGGTTGTAGGTTTGAGTCCCGCTCCAGGTGACTGTCTGTGTGGTGTTTGGTGTGTTCTCCCCGTGTCCGCGTGGGTTTCCTCCGGGTGCTCCGGTTTCCTCCCACAGTCCAAAAACACATGTTGGTAGGTGGACTGACAACTCAAAAGTATCCACAGGTGTAAGTGTGTGTGTGTGTGTGTGTGTGTGTGTGTGTAGCTAGCCACTGGTATGCATCGTGTTGCAGTGCTGGTCCCAAAGCCTGGATAATTAGGGATGGTTTTGTTGGGAAGGGCATCCGTTCCAATCTCTAACTTTCTTTAAAATAAATAAATATTGAAACATTTTGGAGAATGACGGTTACAATCCACTCATCTAAAGTCAAAACAAATAATTGAATCTAAAGTTGTACCTACTGTACTCATTGTGTCTCACCTGTAACTGTGAATAATCACCATTAGTTACACTGTAGTTACACAGAGGGTGTTCTTGTCTAATAACAGGTTTATCTGAGACACTAAAGTACAAAATGGGACCTGAATCTAAAGTCATGCTCTAAGCTTCCTCAGTTACACACCCTGTGCTGTAGGGGACAGCAGAGTGTTTCTGACACAGGCTGGTAGAGGTTGATGAAGAAAGGTGTTATCCACCATCATATTGTCTAATGGACACTGTGTTCTCCCCCTCAGTGTGGGGCTGAGAGTCCACTCTGGGTCAGTGTCCACATGGTGCTGGTCAGTGAAGTGTGGGGACAACATCAACAATCCAGTGCAGTATGGATTCATGTCACCACTGCAGTCTTCTGTAGGAGTGCAGTCATAAGCTGATAAGGTCAGTCACCCACCAAGAGCAGGAAATTCAGCACACTTTTCAAACCACAGGGGACTGAGATAAACACATCCTATTGACATTAGAACTGCAGGTCTACAGCAGGCACTAATACGATCTCAGTCAGTTTAGGTTCCACTGTCAAACTTGAAAGAAATGAACAAAATCATTGTAAAAAATAAACAATGGGTGGAAATGATTTAGGAATTTGGGAATATGTATCAGTTATTTGTCTTTTTTTTATTTTATGTGAATTCATCAGTAAAAATGTCACTCCATTGACACGTGTTCATATTAATTATGCCTAAAATCAGTAAAAAGACACAATGGTGGATTACAACACTTTCTCTTTAGACACAATCACTAAAATAGGTCACAGAAACTAGTACATAATCATAACTTTACTACAACAGTCTCAGAACTAGTGATATTAGAGTCATTGACAGAAATAAGATGTGTGAATGTGTGTGTGTGTGTGTGTGTGTGTGTTGTGTTGCTTTAGAATGACAGATTCCACTGGTTTTTCTTTTGTGGACATTACAGTAATATTTGTTTTTACTGTAGGTTTTTCCCCAATCAAGGTTCAGATTGGGTACAATGTCTCCCCAGTAATTTCTGCTAACAACATCCTTGTGATTGTCTTCAACTGTCTGATGTGTTGTCTCCTGTCTGTTAGATGTTGCCAAAATTATTATTCTGTATCATGTTATTTTAAAACAATTATGGGTGAATACTGTGGAGGGAGGGAGGCACAGTTGCTGGTTCTCCACCAGTTTCTGCTGTGTGTCCTTATCTCTTAACATTGATAGCACTTCTGTTTTGATAGAAATTACTGATTACATCTTTAAAGTGGAGTTAATACCAGCTTCATGCACTGTCTGTTTAGACGATTATATCATGCTGTCAGAACTTAAAAAAGTGTTCCCTCAATTTTGCAAAATTTCTCTAAACAAACACCATGATCACGTCTAAAGATACACCACTAAGCATCTCAGAACATTGAGAGAGAGAGAAAGAGAGAGAGAGAGAGAGAAGGGTCGGGTAGAGGAAAAAAGGAAGGTGGTGTTTGTAATGAAGTGGCTGGTCAGGAGGAAGGTCTGAGATGAACACATGAGAGACTGAACTTTTAGTCCTGTTTTAATGCATGGACACATTTCTCATGATTAAACCTAGGACTGTGGTCAGTTCATTATTTGGGGCACTGCAGGATCTGAGCGACACGTCAAGAGCTCTTTCTCTTTACTTTAATTGGGCAGTGGTCCTGGGGGAGGAGCTTTGTGACAATTTTGACTTTCCACTAAATTATATTCACTTGTGAAGGGAAGTGAACTCAGATATCAGTGTCTCAACAGTGTGGGCGCAGAAACAGAAATAGCCACAGGAAGAAAACTGTCAAAGTAGATATAGCCACATAAGAGCAGAGAAGAGAAGAAAAGAGACAGATTCTTCAGTTCAGGATGAAGCTCTTCTTCATCATTCTTGTCCTCCACATGATCTCAGGTCAGATATTTTATTTCTAATCACTGTTATTATGAGAGTTTGGATATTGTACGTAATTTAATATTAAAAATGTAATCCCTATTATTTTCAAGTTGTGTGCAAGCACAGTTCTTGGGTGAGCTTGTATCTCCCACCTGCAAGCTAACAGTGGGCATGTGCTCCTAACCGTTTCCATATGCTCCAGTTAAAGTGTGAAGAAAGACCCTAATTTGATTTTTGATCATACGGTAAGAAAGTGTTGTGGACTACAGCAATACCCTTCTTCCTAGCATGCAGCCAATGACGTATTTGTTTGTTTTACTTCAGTAAACATATTATTTCAGATGCTATGCATGCTGTTGTTTTATGCTGACATTGTATTTGTAACAAGGAAACTACTAGTGTCTGCCTGTGCTTTGAGTGAATTATGCTGGTTCTGCGTGTGTTCATCGTTGTTTACAGTACTGTTTCTGTTGTGATGTTCAGGCCCAGGGTGTGACTGTGATGTGATCGGATATTCAGGAGGAAGTGTTCTTATATACCCTGCTCTCCAGTGGGATACAAACAGAACAAGGTCTGTGTGCAGAGTGGAAAAGGTTGGCTGTATTTATCTAATGACGGATCAGACGAGAAGCAGCAGTGTCAGTGAAGGAAGACTAAGGATGTATTCAAATGCAGAGGGGAGGTTTGTGTTTTTAATCAGAGATCTGACCCCACAGGACTCTGGGTTTTACAGATTTACAGTTGGAAAGAAAAAGAGTGAAAAAGATATTCAGCTGTCAGTTATAACAGGTGAGAAGGTCTCATTAAGCTATTAAAATTATTACACACATAATAGAGACTCAAGTGTTTGTAGACACCATCTTGTCCAACATTTCTTTTACTATGAGGAAACACTCTGTGGCATATTTTCTACACTCGTGGTGTGTGTGTGTGTGTGTGTGTGTGTGTGTGTGTTTCCACTGCATCACAGGTGTATTGCTTGTTCTGCACTGACAATAAATGTATGTTTAATTTATGATTACAAACACCACATTAAATAATGTTCCCCTGAACACCTCCTCCCTATCTGTAGTAGAAAGTGTAGAAAGAGAGGTGTCTACAAACGTTTGGAGCTGTCTTCATGTGTAAACTATGAGGAGGCGTCGCTCTCAGGCTGAAACACTAATGAAGCAACTGTGTGTGTTTCTTTGTTCATTTATTTGACAGATGCTTCTTTTGGGAGGAAAGAAAGAAAGACCGTTTTTCTGGGAGACACATTCACTATGAGCTGTAAATATCCACCAGAGTTTACAGTCAGCAGGAAGAGATTAATCAGCTTCAAAAATCTGACTGATTTTAGATCAATCATTTACACTGAAAAAGATTCAGAGAAAGAACAGCATGGCAGGTTCTCCATCTTTGACGACAGAAAATCTAAAGTTTTCAGAGTGGAGCTCAGTGATGTGAGAAAAGAAGACGGAGTGGTTTACAGCTGTGGAGCAAAGAGGAAAAAGTTTGTTACTTACTACTCCTACTTCAGAGAATTTCAGCTACAGGTCACTGGTGAGATCTTTTATAGTTTATACTAAGAAATCTCAATCTTATCAAACCTGAGGTCTGAACCATGAAGGAAGGAAAATAAGGCACATATTCAACCAGAAATCAAAGGAGATCATATAGTCAGCAATACAGGGTCTATAAACTCTAAAAACAAACCCTCTACTCTTTTGCTTTTAAAGGGTAAGCAAACCCTCAATAATTCAAGTTGTGTTATAACTATATTCATTATTTATACTTCGGCCTGGTGGCACATCTGTTATTCTTCTTTTCAACATAAATTGTACGCTTAGAAACTCACTTTTTATCACATAAATAATAATAATAATAATAATAATAATAATGAGAAGAAGAAGAAGAAGAAGAATTAGTTTAATTTAAATAGCGCCTTTCACAAACCCAGGGACGCTTTACACTTCTTCTCTTGAAGACCTTTAAATATTCACAGATCTGAATCTGTGGCCAGCCCCTGACAATGCACTGAGGCTTACCTACTGTCTTGTCCAAAGTGGACAAGCAGTGCTTCATGGACTGTAGAAGCACACTTGGAGCTCTGTAGTGGCTCGGAGGAGCAAAGTGAATCAGAGGGTCCCACTGAAAACTGGAAGCCAGTTCTGGCTACAGACAAAGGTGGAAACCTGAGAACCTGAGAATGTGGTTAACCACAGAGGAGAGCATAGAGTTTGGTGCTAGATGCTGGGACTCTTGTTCTACTATACACAGTTTGCAGCCAGAGCTGTGATTTCCTGCACCACAGGGCTCTTCAAGTCTGGCTTTGGAGAACAAGATTTGGGTTTAGTAGCATTATCTGCATTTCGAGCTGCAGTGGCACAAACCTGACACTGTCACATTACTCAGTGCTGGTTGACGTGTGTATTACACACTTCACTAATGATACTAAGTTGAATCTGGCATTCTCAGACTAAAAGTAAGTGAAAAGTTGGAGTGAGGAAGACCATGCTGAGTTAGTTTTCAGCAAATGGAATGAAACTGACATTGTGTATTTTGTACATGATCTGAATATGTTGATTTCCTATTTTTTAACATTTGATAGAAACAACAACTGAATCTCCAAGTACAACAACACACATCACAGCAGCAACATACATGATCACTTCAACCCCGACAGAAACAACCTCTGATGAAGAATACGGTAATAACTCCCTCTTTCACACATTTCCCATGTCAAATGTGATCAGCTGGTGTCATAAAAAATAAGTCACAGATCTGAGGAGAAATCAGAGAGGAGGATGTATGACTGTGATCATTTATGATTAATTCAGGGAACTGTTGAAGTGCCTAAGTCTCACACTGAGAAACACCAAAAGCAGTGTGTGTGTGTGTGTGTGTGTGTGTGTGTGTGTGTGTGTGTGTGTGTGTGTGTGTGTGTGTTTCAAGGTTTTTCAAGTGTGGTTGTGTACCCCTTCCTTGGTGCCAGTGTATTCCTGCTTGCTCTTGTCGTGATTACAGCAGTCTACTGCAAAATAAAGAGCAAAGGTAAAATAATAATGTATGTATATACATTAGGAATCAAATTTTTATATTGTATTTATTACAAATATATTCAGTATTCAATGTTTACGTTGTGTGTATCAACAGCTCCAGAGACTATGACAAGATCTTCAATAGATGTGTGTGCAAAGTGACATCTTCTAAACACCTGTTCGTCTAATTTTCTCATCTAGTTATTTCTGATATTTATTACATTTTCACTTAAAATCAAAACTTGTCTTTGTTTCAGATTTAAGATAATAACACAATTGATTTAACTCCGACCCCTCTTCAATCAAACACCAACCAATCAGATTCAGTCTACCAGAGTCTAAACTCCAACACCAACCAATCAGATTCAGTCTACCAGAGTCTAAACCCCAACACCAACCAATCAGATTCAGTCTACCAGAGTCTAAACCCTAACATCAACCAATCAGATTCAGTCTACCAGAGTCTAAACCCCAACACCAACCAATCAGATTCAGTCTACCAGAGTCTAAACTCTGCTCCCATTACCACCTTGTCTCCTCTTTGTACATGTACTCTTACTCAGTCTCACTTCCTGCCCCCCACTACTCCCACTGTGCTTTAACACTCAGACCACCTTTGTTCCACTCACTGGACAGATGGTAGGTGTCACAGGAAGTGCAACTCCAAATCTAGTGGAGGATTTGATGTTGGTGTTTTGTGTACAGTCACATCATTCATCGCTCTGTCGCCATCTTCTCTTTCACCTCCTTCAGCTTCAGAACATTAACAGGGCCTCTGATAAACTGATGCAGGGTCAGTTCATACATGAAGCATTTTATTGTCATTATTTTCTTGCAAAATTCCTTCTGTTTTAGAATTATAAATATTTATTAAGCATTTTTAACTCTTTGGTCTCCAGAGACCTCACCCCCCACACTCACTTGTAAGCCACAGTACAACCACAGAACAAGGACAGAACTAACTGTGGAATAATGTGTTGTAATTAATGAGATTAAAGCTTTTGGTTATAGCTTTTATGTGAAATACTATGATGTAAATAAGAACTTATGCTTATGAGTTTCTAGTAAATATTTTGTAATTGTTTTAACATTATTTTGTTTCTGGATTATTATTAAACGATATCTAAAACAGAAGCATTTATTGCTATATTATTTTATTAATTACTATGTTATCATCTGTTGTAAATCCGTCTCAGAAGAGTGAATCTGTTACTGTTGCAAATTGAGACAAACTCCTGGTTAATACTGTCCTTTCAGAAAGATTCCAGAAATATCTGGCCATTGAGTGCACATTAAACATGAATACTTTTATGTAATGAACCCACTGAGCAGCTTTTGATGAGGTTAAAGGGAGTGTTTTTCATACATTGATTTTATTGCTGTGTTACTCTCTTCCTGCTGTAGATGGCAGTAGAGCACTCTTCTGAAACAGAGCAGTACAGAGTCAACAACATGAGAGTGTGTGTAAATAACTGGGGGATTCATTCATTCATTGTCTCTAAGAATTTATCCAGTTCAGGGTCATGATAGGTCCAGAGCCTACATGGAAACACTGGATATAAGGCAGAAACACACCCTGTAGGGAATGCCAGTACATCACAGGGCACCACACACTCACACTCCCTACTCCCTGCATAGGACAATTAATTAATCTCTTAATTAATTACACAGTACAAGACACACATCTAAAAAGTTGTAGACTGGGCCTCAGTTGGGGTCATCATTTCCTACTAGACAGAATATTACAACCCCTAAGTGCACTATAAGAAGAGTAGCCCAGACAGCAAGAAAACGGCAGACAATGGTTAGTCCACTGAGGGAAAAGAGGTTAAAAAAATGCCACTTTTTAGTAATGTTACTATCACAGTCCAATTTAATAACTTTTTATTTTGCTTTTACTTTCCATAATAAAAGTCTCTGTGTATTTAATATCTGTTTAGATTAAAAAACTAGGTAGATGTTGTACAGGACAGTAATCTGATATAGTCTCACTGTCTGAAAATGATTGAAAATACCTTCACAGACAGATTACTCTAGTGTTTAAAGTAAACTCACCTGATTCCATATATTTGTACAAACAGTTGCTGATCTAAAGTAAAATCTAAAACAGAGCACACTGCAATATCACTGCCACAGCCACAACAACCAGAGCATCTCAACCAATGAGAGATTTAAATGTGGCCTGGATATTTCTAGGCGGCACGGTGTGTTCCTGCATTGTGCTCAGTGATTCCGGGTAGGCTCCTGACACACCGCGACCCTGAACTGCATAATGGTTACAGACAATGAATGAATGAATATTTCAAACTTCCCCTCTCCTTGTGAGCTCCATTCAAGGGTCTGAAAATGTCCTTTGGCAATAACACCGCAGACAAATAAAACTGAGAGTGCTGAGGAGAGTTTCGTACAAACTTGATGAACTGTTTTACCGTCTTAGCTCTAGTGTGGATCGATATTGAAATATTGATACCTCTGATACCAGACCTTTATGCTCTAAAATCGATTCTCAAATCAAAATATTGATCATTTTGATACTTCAGGAACTCAGTGGAATGTAACTGATCTATTGAGATCTTTTCTAAATGATATGATGGGAACTACTTTTGCTTCCACAGTGGCAGTCAGTCACTCAGTCTGTAAACAGACACAATGGCAGAGTGTAAACAGAGTCGTGGGTGGAGCTATTTCAGCTCTGTCTCTCTTCAGTCTCTGGTAGGGTCCTTCAGTGCTGCAAACCGGCACTATCCAAGTACATAGGGAGAACATGTGAGTTTTAAGCGGAGCTAAGCACTGTTTATTTTGGATTAGTTCAAATTTATTAATACTGTTGTGAAATAAATACATGCTTCAAAAAATACCTGCATGAGCTCAGTATGGAGTAATGTGTTATTCAGGTAAGTTTCCCTAAAGAATGTATCATTTAAAGTAAATTACATATGAAGCTATGAGTTGAAATACACTCCTTTTTTTAGATTTACCAGACACATTAGGTGTTTTTGCACAAAGTATCGGTATCGGATCTGTGTTGCCGATACCAGCCTGAATTTTACTTAGTATCAGATTGAAAAGGTAATCGCTGATATCAAATATTTCTACTTTGCTCTGTGACGGTCACCTCTCGCAGCTCAGAAACAGAACTCTGGTGGGAGTCACATCTCTCCAGATCCGCCCCGGCAGCATTTCACTGGTCTACACCTTCTACCAGTCATTATTTCACCTTTTTAAAGGGAACAATTTTGAGGTTTAAAATTGTGGTTTTCTGCGGATTTGAGGTTGTGAGACACAAACATCACAAAGTGACTCATTTGTTTCTCAGAATTTTCTGAAATAAAATATTTTTAATAATTACAGTTAAACGTGTGAATGTAAAATGTGAAAGTATGTGAATATGTCCCTGTGCATAAAGTGTTTCATCATATTAATTTATATGTTTAACCTGAGGTGGCACGGTGGTGTGTGTGTGTGTGTGTGTGTTTAAACTCTTAACCAGTGAGAAAAGCAGAACTGTAAAACCATAACAGTAGCTCTCAGTTACACGTTCAGTGCTGTAGGTGGCGGTAGAGTCTTTCTGATGTAGACTTCAAACCAGAATCAGTGACATCATCAGGATTATTGAGGAATTACAGGTACATGAATATTCCTGGCAGAGTGAAGGCTGGTTCCTGCAAATATCATTTGACACAGAGCTGGTGTTTGATACTGGATCATGAGATATTTAAACGATAAACACTGGTGTAATTAATAGACTATTAAATGCATTCAAAGAACATTAATCTCAACAAACGCTGCTTCACCACAACTCACAGCCACCGTCTATTTATTTCGAGCTGAAATCACTTGGAGGCATTGCTATTGCGGCTTTGCACAAACTTATTCTGAGCTGATAAAGGAAGTGGCTAATGATCAGATCATTATTTTTGGTTTGAAGCACATTTAGGACACAGCTAAAGACAGACTCTCTGTGGCACTGAGTCTGAGAGGTAATGAGACAGAGACAAAGTGATTGTGAGGAGCTCTGAGATCTGTGTGAAGTGCAGTAGAGTTGGTGTGGATCTGTGAGGTCTGAACTCAGAAAGAAGATCCTCCTCATCTTCAGCCTCTGCCTGATCTCAGGTAAGAAACACACTGACACATGGACATTCCCCCTCTTTTAGCAGCTGCTGGAGGATCCAGGAGAGTGACAGGATTTTCAGGAGGAGGAGTCCTCATCAAGTGCAGATATGAGAAACAATACACATCAAACACAAAGTCTTTCTGTAAGAGTTCAGTGCCAAACTGTGCTGTCCACATCAAGACAGAAGGTAAAACTGAGTGGGTGAATTCAGGAAGATTCTCACTATTTGATAACACCAGGGCTGCAGTTTTCCTATTGATGATCACAAACCTCACAGTAGAAGATTCTGGAGTGCACCAGTGTGTAGTTCATATCAGGTGGAGTGTACTCAATGCCACAGCTGTGGAACTGAATGTAGAGAAAAGTGAGTATCTCCATCACTACAGCAGTTTATTAACTTGCTCTCATTTAGGCTTGATCTTGGTCTCTCTCTCTCTCTCTCTCTCTCTCTCTCTCTCTCTCTCTCTCTCTCTCTCTCTCTCTTGGACTCATTTTTGACATTTTCAGTTCAATTTTTTATAGCTACATTTGTTACATGTTAGTGGCCAATTTAAAGACTGAATTTTGTAATATTATTGTGATCGACAAAGATTAAGCTTCATCTTATACACATTAACTATATTTATTTCCACATTTGTTGCACAACAACTGGAACAAAAACACTTTGTATCCTGTGAGCACAGGTAAACTCTCCTGCAGTTGTGATAGATGTGGCAGTCTGGGCAGTGGTGATCGTCGTTATAAAACAAAAATTACAGTAGGCCGGTTGAACCAAGAGAGATTATATAGAGGTGGCCCTGTGCTGGTTAGAGATGATGAGGCTAGAAGCAAAATCATTGTTCAAATTATTTCCAGTGACTGCTTACATTTTAAACCATCAATTACAGTGTCATTTAATTCATATTAATTCATATTGACATTGCAGGCATTATATATTAATTATTATTTTTTGGTGTATTTTTAGGCCCAGATTCCTACATGAATAAGTCTGACAGAGGCTCCACACTCCATCAGACAGTGATGTAAGAAATTACAGCATGGACCCAAATGTGACTGGCTTAACTTGCTGCAATCAACAATATTAATATCATAATAAATGTTCCAAACCAGTGTGTCTTCCTAGAGGTAAGTTGACCATTTGGCATATTTAGTATATAAACAGGCAAAGCAGGAAGAGCCACAACGCTCTCACTGTGGGACCAGAAGACCTAATCAATATCAAAGGAAGTTTATTACTGAGTAATCAACAACCACCACAGACAAAGTGAACTAGTCTAGACATGAAGGTGATAGAACTCAATACACATTAAGTTCCTCACAGATGACAGGGTTCCATGTGTATTGTGTTCCTTAGGAGGAGCTGAGATGGAAGGCGGTATTGTCAAACTATATAAGCTGTGTTTTTCTATTACTCAATGTTCAATCTAGCTCCGCTGAACCCATGATACATCTTTGTATCGTGCAACTGCTTATTGTAATAAAGGTTTTCCATTTTTCATCAATTTTTGAGAGACGTCCCATTTTTTCCTACAACTGGCGAGCCATCCACTCGAGGGATTTTCAAAAAACAAAAAGTGGGGAAGACAAGTTGGTAAGTAAAATCAATTCTGTGTTTACACTACTGGTTTTAGGTTATCACCTCGTTTAAAAAAATCTAGACAATTTAAGAACAGGGATAATTCTGGGTTAATCTTTTATTCAGTCATAGCAGGAGGAGTCGTATAACAAATTTCTGATAAATCTGTAAAGATTCTAAAGTAAGTGAATCCTCCCGACGTAGTGAGGTAAACAGAAGAGTATCAGTATTAGGTATTAAAGTTTCTAAAGTAACTGAAACCTGTGTTGTAAAGTTTCTAAAGTAACTGAAACTTGTTGTGCTGTAAAGTTTCTAAAGTAACTGAAACTTGTTGTGCTGTAAAGTTTCTAAAGTAACTGAAACTTGTTGTGCTGTAAAGTTTCTAAAGTAACTGAAACTTGTTGTGCTGTAAAGTCTCTAAAGTAACTGAAACTTGTTGTGTTGTAAAGTTTCTAAAGTAACTGAAACTTGTTGTGTTGTAAAGTTTCTAAAGTAACTGAAACTTGTTGTGTTGTAAAGTTTCTAAAGTAACTGAAACTTGTTGTGCTGTAAAGTTTCTAAAGTAACTGAAACTTGTTGTGCTGTAAAGTTTCTAAAGTAACTGAAACTTGTTGTGTTGTAAAGTTTCTAAAGTAACTGAAACTTGTTGTGTTGTAAAGTTTCTAAAGTAACTGAAACTTGTGCTGTAAAGTTTCTAAAGTAACTGAAACTTGTTGTGTTGTAAAGTTTCTAAAGTAACTGAAACTTGTGCTGTAAAGTTTCTAAAGTAACTGAAACTTGTTGTGTTGTAAAGTTTCTAAAGTAACTGAAACTTGTGTTGTAAAGTTTCTAAAGTAACTGAAACTTGTGCTGTAAAGTTTCTAAAGTAACTGAAACTTGTGTTGTAAAGTTTCTAAAGTAACTGAAACTTGTGCTGTAAAGTTTCTGAAGTAACTGAAACTTGTGCTGTAAAGTTTCTAAAGTAACTGAAACTTGTTGTGCTGTAAAGTTCCTAAAGTAACTGAAACTTGTTGTGATGTAAAGTTTCTAAAGTAACTGAAACTTGTTGTGTTGTAAAGTTTCTAAAGGAACTGAAACTTGTGCTGTAAAGTTTCTAAAGTAACTGAAACTTGTGCTGTAAAGTTTCTAAAGTAACTGAAACTTGTTGTGTTGTAAAGTTTCTAAAGTAACTGAAACTTGTGTTGTAAAGTTTCTAAAGTAACTGAAACTTGTGCTGTAAAGTTTCTAAAGTAACTGAAACTTGTGTTGTAAAGTTTCTAAAGTAACTGAAACTTGTGCTGTAAAGTTTCTGAAGTAACTGAAACTTGTGCTGTAAAGTTTCTAAAGTAACTGAAACTTGTTGTGCTGTAAAGTTCCTAAAGTAACTGAAACTTGTTGTGATGTAAAGTTTCTAAAGTAACTGAAACTTGTTGTGTTGTAAAGTTTCTAAAGGAACTGAAACTTGTGCTGTAAAGTTTCTAAAGTAACTGAAACTTGTTGTGTTGTAAAGTTTCTAAAGTAACTGAAACTTGTGCTGTAAAGTTTCTAAAGTAACTGAAACTTGTGCTGTAAAGTTTCTAAAGTAACTGAAACTTGTGTTGTAAAGTTTCTAAAGTAACTGAAACTTGTGCTGTAAAGTTTCTAAAGTAACTGAAACTTGTGTTGTAAAGTTTCTGAAGTAACTGAAACTTGTGCTGTAAAGTTTCTGAAGTAACTGAAACTTGTGCTGTAAAGTTTCTAAAGTAACTGAAACTTGTGCTGTAAAGTTTCTAAAGTAACTGAAACTTGTGTTGTAAAGTTTCTGAAGTAACTGAAACTTGTGTTGTAAAGTTTCTGAAGTAACTGAAACTTGTGCTGTAAAGTTTCTAAAGTAACTGAAACTTGTGCTGTAAAGTTTCTAAAGTAACTGAAGCTTGTGCTGTAAAGTTTCTAAAGTAACTGAAACTTGTTGTGTTGTGAAGTTTCTAAAGTAACTGAAACTTGTTGTGTTGTAAAGTTTCTAAAGTAACTGAAACTTGTTGTGTTGTGAAGTTTCTAAAGTAACTGAAACTTGTTGTGCTGTAAAGTTTCTAAAGTAACTGAAACTTGTTGTGTTGTGAAGTTTCTAAAGTAACTGAAATTTGTTGTGTTGTGAAGTTTCTAAAGTAACTGAAACTTGTTGTGCTGTAAAGTTTCTAAAGTAACTGAAACTTGTGCTGTAAAGTTTCTAAAGTAACTGAAACTTGTTGTGCTGTAAAGTTTCTAAAGTAACTGAAACTTGTTGTGTTGTGAAGTTTCTAAAGTAACTGAAACTTGTTGTGTTGTAAAGTTTCTAAAGTAACTGAAACTTGTTGTGTTGTATGTTTCCAAAGTAACTGAAACTTGTGTTGTACGTTTCAAAAGTAACTGAAACGGGGGTAGGTTTCTGTGTCGTGAATACATACAGTTGTTTGACCGTGAAGCAGCCTGATTGGTGGAAGTACTGAGATAGTTTTTTATTTTATTTTATTTCTTCCTTTCTATTACACTGAATAAAAGTCTTAGAATGGAGGAATTAGTCATTGCATACATTTCTAAACATGGTTCAAAGGAACTGTTTAATGGGATTGAGAATATTGTGGACGAACCCTATAAGTGGGCAATTTCCCAATTCAAAAATGATCCTAAAATGCCCAAGAATAAGAAAAAGAAAATTGCAAATGCTCTTCATGCCATCTTTGCCTCATATAAACTAACCAGGAAAAGGTTAAAGGAAGCAGAGACACAGAGAGATGCACTTGAGATGGAAAATACAGTGCTTCACACTCAAATTAGTGAAAACATAATGTCTATGAAAAATTACCAAGCAGGGGAGACAATTCTGAAGGAGGAAATAGTCAGACTAAAACAAGAAATCTCTAATTATAATATGGACAATAACAGACTTGTATCATCTGTGGAAAGGTTATCAAGCGATCTACAGCAGACTAGATCAGCATGTCAGTTTATGTTAAAAAATATGTCTGCCCCATTAGCTGAAGGACTAGATAGTGAGGGAACAATAGATTCCAAAACACCATTGGATCAAATCAGAAATCAAACACATTTTCAGAACATGTATGAAACAAACCCAAATTGGAAGGAAGCTTCTCTTCCACAAAACAGCCATGATCACTACTCTAATCGTACTATAAGGTTTCCTATGGCACCACTGCATTCTTCCACCACGGTTCGCCCCGGAGAGGAAGAAAGTAGTGCTGTCACAACTAATACTGTCCGTGCTCTGAATCCCACTGAACTGGAATCATTAATCAAAAATGTGGGAAAATTTGATCCAGTAAAACACGATCCCCTAAATTTCTTAGACAAATTGGAACAGCACGCTGACATTCATAGGTTAACAGATGCAGATGCTTGTGTTGTCTTGATTATGTGTCTTCCCTCTACTCTAGGCCGAGCTCTTTCAGATAAAGTTAAAAATAAAAGGCTAACAAGGCAGAAAGAAAACAGGCATTGTTAGAAGTTTTAGGAGCAAGAGTCATTAACTGGGAAAAAATCACAGAGGTTACCATGCAAAAAGGGGAGCATCCTGTCGCATTCTCAGAGAGACTCATGGATGCATTCTTAACCTACAGCGGTATTGTGGACATTACTACACAAGACCAGAGATTTAAATCTGCTCTGATTGCACAAAGTGACGGTTTCACCCGTGCCACCATTGCAATGCATGTGACCTATATGTCTACCTATGATGAGATCATTACTAAAATGACTCAGTTTTACAATAGTAGTAGCGGTAATAAAAAATCCACCCCCATAGCAGCCATCTATGGTAAACTTTCCCATCAGAATACAGCTCAAAGAAATGTTTCCTGGAAGAATGAAAGTCAGATAGCTAGAAAGGCTGATGAGAGACCACCACCTTATAATCCTAATGCAATCGTAGTGTGCTATTCTTGTGATAAAGAGGGACATATTGCTAGAGAATGCAAATCTACTTTGAGGCATGGATCTCCAAAGATGTTCCCAAACTCCAAGGTGCATAAAAAGCTCAGGGAATTGCAAAAAGCAATGAAGACACTGAGCACAGAGAACAGTGAATTACGGGCTGCTCTAGGTGAATTGCAAGCAGCAATAGAGAAATTGAGCATAGACAACTGTGAATTACAGGCTGCTCTAGGAAGAAAAAGTGGAAAAGTGGCTGTGTTTATCTAATGACGGATCAGACAAGAAGCAGCAGTGTCAGTGAAGGAAGACTAAGGATGTATTCAAATGCAGAGGGGAGGTTTGTGTTTTTAATCAAAGATCTGACCCCACAGGACTCTGGGTTTTACAGATTTACAGTTGGAAAGAAAAAGAGTGAAAAAGATATTCGGCTGTCAGTTATAACAGGTGAGAAGGTCTCATTAAGCTGTTAAAATTATTACACACATGATATAGACTCAAGTGTTTGTAGACACCATCTTGTCCAACATTTCTTTTACTATGAGGAAACACTCTGTGGCATATTTTCTACACTCGTGGTGTGTGTGTGTGTGTGTGTGTGTGTGTGTGTGTGTGTGTTTCCACTGCACCACAGGTGTATTGCTTGTTCTGCACTGACAATAAATGTATGTTTAATTTATGATTACAAACACCACATTAAATAATGTTCCCTTGAACACCTCCTCCTGTAGTAGAAAGTGTAGAAAGAGAGGTGTCTACAAACGTTTGGAGCTGTCTTCATGTGTAAACTATGAGGAGGCGTCGCTCTCAGGCTGAAACACTAATGAAGCAACTGTGTGTGTTTCTTTGTTCATTTATTTGACAGATGCTTCTTTTGGGAGGAAAGAAAGAAAGACCGTTTTTCTGGGAGACACATTCACTATGAGCTGTAAATATCCACCAGAGTTTACAGTCAGCAGGAAGAGATTAATCAGCTTCAAAAATCTGACTGATTTTAGATCAATCATTTACACTGAAAAAGATTCAGAGAAAGAACAGCATGGCAGGTTCTCCATCTTTGACGACAGAAGATCTAAAGTTTTCAGAGTGGAGCTCAGTGATGTGAGAAAAGAAGACGGAGTGGTTTACAGCTGTGGAGCAAAGAAGACAATCAAGTTTGTTACTTACTATTCCTACTTCAGAGAATTTCAGCTACAGGTCACTGGTGAGATCTTTATAGTTTATACTAAGAAATCTCATACTTATCAAACCTGAGGTCTGAACCATGAAGGAAGGAAAATAAGGCACATATTCAAACAGAAATCAAAGGAGATCATAGAGTCAGCAATACAGGGTCTATACACTCTAAAAACAAACCCTCTACTCTTTTGCTTTTAAAGGATAAGCAAACCCTCAATAATTCAAGTTGTGATATAACTATATTCATTATTTATACTTCGGCCTGGTAGCACATCTGTTATTCTTATTTTCAACATAAATTGTACGTTTAGGAACTCACCTTTTATCACATAAATAATAATAATAATAATAATAATAATAATAATAATAATAATAATAATAAAAGTAATAATAAGAGGAATAATAATGAGAAGAAGAAGAAGAAGAAGAATTAGTTTAATTTAAATAGCGCCTTTCACAAACCCAAGGACGCTTTACACTTCTTCTCTCGAAGACCTTTAAATCTTCACAGATCTGAATCTGTGGCCACCCCCTGACAATGCACTGAGGCTTACCTACTGTCTTGTTCAAAGTGGACAGTGCAGTGCTTCATGGACTGTAGAAGAACACTTGGAGCTCTGTAGTGGCTCGGAGGAGCAAAGTGAATCAGAGGGTCCCACTGAAAACTGGAAGCCAGTTCTGGCTACAGACAAAGGTGGAAACCTGAGAACCTGAGAATGTGGTTAACCACAGAGGAGAGCGTAGAGTTTGGTGCTAGATGCTGGGGCTCTTGTTCTACTATACACAGTTTGCAGCCAGAGCTGTGATTTCCTGCACCACAGGGCTCTTCATGTCTGGCTTTGGAGAACAAGATGTGGTTTTAGTAGCATTATCTGCATTTCGAGCTTCAGTGGCACAAACCTGACACTGTCACATTAGTCAGTGCTGGTTGACGTGTGTATTACACACTTCACTAATGATACTAAGTTGAATCTGGCATTCTCAGACTAAAAGGAAGTGAAAAGTTGGAGTGAGGAAGACCATGCTGAGTTAGGTTTCAGCAAATGGAATGAAACTGACATTGTGTATTTTGTACATGATCTGAATATGTTGATTTCCTATTTTTTAACATTTGATAGAAACAACAACTGAATCTCCAAGTACAACAACACACATCACAGCAGCAACATACATGATCACTTCAACCCCAACAGAAACAACTTCTGATGAAGAATACGGTAATAACTCCCTCTTTCACACATTTCCCATGTCAAAAGTGATCAGCTGGTGTCTTAAAAAATAAGTCACAGATCTGAGGAGAAATCAGAGAGGAGGATGTATGACTGTGATCATTTATGATTAATTCAGGGAATTGTTGAGGTGCCTAAGTCTCACACTGAGAAACACCAAAAGCAGTGTGTGTGTGTGTGTGTGTGTGTGTGTGTGTTTCAAGGTTTTTCAAGTGTGGTTGTGTACCCCTTCCTTGATGCCAGTGTATTCCTGCTTGCTCTTGTCGTGATTACAGCAGTCTACTGCAAAATAAAGAGCAAAGGTAAAATAATAATGTATGTATATACATTAGGAATCAAATTTATATTGTATTTATTACAAATATATTCAGTATTCAATGTTTACGTTGTGTGTATCAACAGCTCCAGAGACTATGACAAGATCTTCAATAGATGTGAGTGCCAAGTGACATCTTCTAAACACCTGTTCGTCTAATTTTCTCATCTAGTTATTTCTGATATTTATTACATTTTCACTTAAAATCAAAACTTGTCTTTGTTTCAGATTTAAGATAATAACACAATTGATTTAACTCCGACCCCTCTTCAATCAAACACCAACCAATCAGATTCAGTCTACCAGAGTCTAAACTCCAACACCAATCAATCAGATTCAGTTTACCAGAGTCTAAACCCCAACACCAACCAATCAGATTCAGTCTACCAGAGTCTAAACTCTGCTCCCATTACCACCTTGTCTCCTCTTTGTACATATACTCTTACTCAGTCTCACTTCCTGCCCCCCACTACTCCCACTGTGCTTTAACACTAAGACCACCTTTGTTCCACTCACTGGACAGATGGTAGGTGTCACAGGAAGTGCAACTCCAAATCTAGTGGAGGATTTGATGTTGGTGTTTTGTGTACAGTCACATCATTCATCGCTCTGTCGCCATCTTCTGTTTCACCTCCTTCAGCTTCAGAACATTAACAGGGCCTCTGATAAACTGATGCAGGGTCAGATCATACATGAAGCATTTTCTTGTCATTATTTTCTTGCAAAATTCCTTCTGTTTTAGAATTATAAATATTTATTAAGCTTTTTTAACTCTTTGGTCTCCAGAGACCTCACCCCCCACACTCACTTGTAAGCCACAGTACAACCACAGAACAAGGACAGAACTAACTGTGGAATAATGTGTTGTAATTAATGAGATTAAAGCTTTTGGTTATAGCTTTTATGTGAAATACTATGATGTAAATAAGAACTTATGCTTATGAGTTTCTAGTAAATATTTTGTAATTGTTTTAACATTATTTTGTTTCTGGATTATTATTAAACGATATCTAAAACAGAAGCATTTATTGCTATATTATTTTATTAATTACTATGTTATCATCTGTTGTAAATCCGTCTCAGAAGAGTGAATCTGTTATTGTTGCAAATAGAGACAAACTCCTGATTAATACTGTCCTTTCAGAAAGATTCCAGAAATATATGGCCATTGAGTGCACATTAAACATGAATACTTTTATGTAATGAACCCACTGAGCAGCTTTTGATGAGGTTAAAGGGAGTGTTTGTCATACATTGATTTTATTGCTGTGTTACTCTCCTCCTGCAGTAGCTGGCAGTAGAGCACTCTTCTGAAACAGAGCAGTACAGAGTCAACACCATGAGAGTGTGTGTAAATAACTGGGGGATCCATTCATTCATTGTCTCTAACAGTTTATCCAGTTCAGGGTCATGATAGGTCCAGAGCCTACATGGAAACACTGGATATAAGGCAGAAACACACCCTGTAGTGGGTGCCAGTACATCACAGGGCACCACAAACTCACACTCCCTACTCCCGGCATAGAACAATTAATTAATCTCTTAATTAATTACACAGTACAAGACACACATCTAAAAAGTTGTAGACTGGGCCTCAGTTGGGATCATCATTTCCTACTGGATAAAATATTACAACCTCCCAAGTGCACTATAAAGAGAGTAGCCCAGACAGCAAGAAAACGGCAGACAATGGTTAGTCCACTGAGGGAAAAGAGGTTAAACCAAATGCTACTTTTTAGCAATGTTACTATCACAGTCCAATTTATTAACTTATAATTTATTTTCCATAATAAAAGTCTCTGTGTATTTAATATCTGTTTAGATTTTAAAAAAAAAACTAGGTAGATGTTGTACAGGACAGTAATCTGATATATTCTCACTGTCTGAAAATGATTGAAAATACCTTCACAGACAGATTACTCTAGTGTTTAAAGTAAACTCACCTGATTCCATATATTTGTACAAACAGTTGTTGATCTAAAGTAAAATCTAAAACAGAGCACACTGCAATATCACTGCCACAGCCACAACAACCATAGCATCTCAACCAATGAGAGATTTAAATGTGGCCTGGATATCTCTAGGCGGCACGGTGTGTTCCTGCATTGTGTTCAGTGATTCCGGGTAGGCTCCTGACACACCGCGACCCTGAACTGGATAATGGTTACAGACAATGAATGAATGAATATGTCAAACTTCCCCTCTCCCTGTGAGCTCCCTTCAAGGGTCTGAAAATGTCCTTTGGCAATAACACCGCAGACAAATAAAACTGAGAGTGCTGTGGAGAGTTTCGTACAAATTGATGAACTGTTTTACCGTCTTAGCTCTAGTGTGGATCGATATTGAAATATTGATACCTCTGATACCAGACCTTTATGCTCTAAAATCGATTCTCAAATCAAAATATTGATAATTTTGATACTTCAGGAACTCAGTGGAATGTAACTGATCTATTGAGATCTTTTCTAAATGATATGATGGGAACTACTTTTTCTTCCACAGTGGCAGTCAGTCACTCAGTCTGTAAACAGACACAATGGCAGAGTGTAAACAGAGTCGTGGGTGGAGCTATTAAAGCTCTGTCTCTCTTCAGTCTCTGGTGGGGTCCTTCAGTGCTGCAAACCGGCACTATCCAAGTACATAGGGAGAACGTGTGAGTTTTAAGCGGAGCTAAGCACTGTTTATTTTGGATTAGTTCAAATTTATTAATACTGTTGTGAAATAAATACATGCTTCAAAAAATACCTGCATGAGCTCAGTATGGAGTAATGTGTTATTCAGGTACGTTTCCCTAAAGAATGTATCATTTAAAGTAAATTACATATGAAGCTATGAGTTGAAATACACTCCTTTTTTTAGATTTACCAGACACATTAGGTGTATTTGCACAAAGTATCGGTATCGGATCTGTGTTGCCGATACCAGCCTGAATTTTACTTAGTATCAGATTGAAAAGGGAATCGCTGATATCAAATATTTCTACTTTGCTCTGTGACGGTCACCTCTCGCAGCTCAGAAACAGAACTCTGGTGGGAGTCACATCTCTCCAGATCCGCCCCGGCAGCATTTCACTGGTCTACACCTTCTACAAGTCATTATTTCACTTTTTTAAAGGGAACAATTTCGAGATTTAAAATTGTGGTTTTCTGCGGATTTGAGGTTGTGAGACACAAACATCACAAAGTGACTCATTTGTTTCTCAGTATTTTCTGAAATAGAATATTTTTAATAATTACAGTTAAACGTGTGAATGTAAAATGTGAAAGTATGTGAATGTGACCCTGTGCATAAAGTGTTTCATCATATTAATTTATATGTTTAACCTGAGGTGGCATGGTGGTGTGTGTGCGTGTGTGTGTGTGTTTAAACTCTTAACCAGTGAGAAAAGCAGAACTGTAAAACCATAACAGTAGCTCTCAGTTACACGTTCAGTGCTGTAGGTGGCGGTAGAGTCTTTCTGATGTAGACTTCAAACCAGAATCAGTGACATCATCAGGATTATTGAGGAATTACAGGAACATGAATATTCCTGGCAGAGTGAAGGCTGGTTCCTGCAAATATCATTTGACACAGAGCTGGTGTTTGACACTGGATCATGAGATATTCAAACGATAAACACTGGTGTAATTAATAGACTATTAAACGCATTCAAAAAACATTAATCTCCACAGAAGCTGCTTCACCACAACTCACAGCCACCGTCTATTTATTTTGAGCTGAAATCACTTGGAGGCATTGCTATTGCAGCTTTGCACAAACTTATTCTGAGCTGATAAAGGAAGTGGCTAATGATCAGATCATTATTTTTGGTTTGAAGCACATTTAGGACACAGCTAAAGACAGACTCTCTGTGGCACTGAGTCTGAGAGGTAATGAGACAGAGACAAAGTGAGTGTGAGGAGCTCTGAGATCTGTGTGAAGTGCAGTAGAGCCAGTGTGGATCTGTGAGGTCTGAACTCAGAAAGAAGATCCTCCTCGTCTTCAGCCTCTACCTGATCTCAGGTAAGAAACACACTTCTAAATCATCAGCTCTATCAGCAGTGTAAAATCCAGCCTTTCTTCACATGGACATTCCTCCTCTTTTAGCAGCTGCTGGAGGATCCAGGAGAGTGACAGGATTTTCAGGAGGAGGAGTCCTCATCAAGTGCAGATATGAGACACAATACACATCAAACACAAAGTATTTCTGTAAGAGTTCAGTGCCAAACTGTGCTGTCCACATCAAGACAGAAGGTAAAACTGAGTGGGTGAATTCAGGAAGATTCTCACTATTTGATAACACCAGGGCTGCAGTTTTCTTATTGATGATCACAAACCTCACAGTAGAAGATTCTGGAGAGTACCAGTGTGTAGTTCATATCAGCTGCAGTGTACTCAATGCCACAGCTGTGGAACTGAATGTAGAGAAAAGTGAGTATCTCCATCACTACAGCAGTTTATTAACTTGCTCTTATTTGGGCTTGATCTTGGTCTCTCCCTCTCTCTCTCTCTCTCTCTCTCTCTCTCTCTCTCTCTCTCTCTCTCTCTCTCTCTTGGACTCATCCTTGACATTTTCAGTTCAATTTTTTATAGCTACATTTGTTACATGTTTGAGGCCAATTTAAAGACTGAATTTTGCAATATTATTGTGATCGACAAAGATTAAGCTTCATCTTATACACATTAACTATATTTATTTCCACATTTGTTGCACAACAACTGGACTAAAAACACTTTGTATCCTGTGAGCACAGGTAAACTCTCCTGCATTTGTGATAGTTGTGGCAGTCTAGGCAGTGGTGATCGTCGTTATAAAACAAAAATTACATTAGGCCGGTTGAACCAAGAGAGATTATATAGAGGTGGCCCTGTGCTGGCTAGAGATGATGAGGCTAGAAGCAAAAGCAGTGTTCAAATGATTTCCAGTGACTGCTTACATTTTAAACCATCAATAACAGTGTCATTTAATTCATATTAATTCATATTGACATTGCAGGTATTATATATTAATTATGATTTTTTGGTGTATTTTTAGGCCCAGATTCCTACATGAATAAGTCTGACAGAGGCTCCACACTCCATCAGACAGTGAGTATAATTAAACATCAAAGCAGATCTGTAGTTTTTTATAGAACTGACGTTAATGAATTTGACTGGATGTAAACTGTAAACACAAAAAAGTGTTTCCCTCAAAATGAAGCTCCTTACACACCACTCACTGACTCTAATTCACTCTCTCAGGCTCGTCTGGCTGATGCTGAATATGAAGAGATTAAAGACCCCCAAAACTGCCCTGGTGACCTTTCAAACCCCGTTTATTCCACAGCTCATTTACCCATAAGTCTCTCTGATTCTGCAGTCTGATGTACTCCACACTGAATTTCAGCTCTATTGACTCTACCACTGACACCACAGCATCTCTCAGCAAGGAACAAGTCTCATGTGACTATGCTACAGTCAGACATGTCACCTGATGTAGTTAGAGTCATATTACTCCTTTATTCAGGTCACTTTCTGTAATCATCTGTAAATATGTTCTCAATATCTGTGTCTTCACTTCATTAATCATTTGATACCTGTGGTTTGTCTTGATTTATTTTCTCACATTTGACAATAAAATTCTAAGCTCTTTCTTATGAATGATGTCTTTGTTGTTATTTTATTTATTGTTTTATTTTATAGTTAATCTAGTGGTGGCACTGTGGTGCAGCAGGTGCTGTCTCTGTCACAGCTCCAGGGTCCAGGAGGTTGTAGGTTTGAGTCCTGCTCCGGGTGACTGTCTGTGTGGAGTTTGGTGTGTTCTCCCCGTGTCCTCGTGGGTTTCCTCCGGGTGCTCCGGTTTCCTCCCACGGTCCAAAAACACACGTTGGTAGGTGGACTGGCAACTCAAAAGTATCCACAGGTGTGAGTGTGTGTGTGTGTGTGTGTGTGTGTTGTTGTAGAAAACAATTTTATTACTTTGTGTTTGTTGACAAATATCCTTAAATGATGATTAGTTAAATTAGCATACTCATTGTGTGAAATCCTGTACCCTATATGCATTTATATGAATGACTAACCAGCATTTACATTATGAATTACTTACACATGTAGTTAAACATTTTTGCTTGATTCTGCACTACTAACTCATATGATAATTACTCCTAAAGACATATTATAAGCTAACTTCACTATATGGCATGATAACTTGATATTTACACATTTTTAATTCTTAACGTCTAACCTTGAACAGATGTGCACTCCAGGCTTGTAACACACTGACATCATAGTGTTGGTCATGGAGGCGCTGATCTGTAGCTATTTGTGGCCTTGAAGTGTATATTTCTGACTCCCTAAATTTTAGTCTCTTGGGAAAAGAGGGCTGGGAAGAGAGGCCCATTGTCAGCCTGGCCAGATAATGAATGTCTTCAGGGTCACAACAGGCACCTGAATATTGCACGTGAAGAGCTGAGTACTAACATGTGAAATTATGCATATTAATATATGTTAATCAGCCAGAAACGCCTCACCACCAGGCTATACGTCATCTGGGGTATAACTGTTGGAGTCAGATCATGTGAGCTTCAGAGCTTCACTTGGGAGGGGTATCACACTGTTCTCAATGTGTTAAGTTCTCCTGGATCCAGTATTTGGTAAATAAATACTTTGATTTACTTTGAACTTCACTCGACTGGTGTCTGCGACTCTCTCGTAATGGACACGCCTCCCCCGAAGAGGGAGGGTGTATTTTGGACCTTTTTGTTATTTTCTCATGAGTTGGTAAATTTTAAATACTTTGAGAACGGTCCAAAGAAACATTTTAATCTTCAGTGTGTGTGTCTGTGTGTGTGTTTGTGTGTGTGTGTGAGTGTGTGTGTGTGTGTGTGTGTGTGTGTGTGTGTTTAGCTAGCCACTGGTATGCATCGTGTTGCATTGCTGGTCCCAAAGCCCAGATATATAGGGAGGGTTTTGTCAAGAAGGTCATCCGTTCCAATCTCTAACTTTCTTTAAAATAAATAAATATTGAAAAAAATTGGAGAATGACAGTTAAAATTGTAATCAGTTGTAATCACCGTTACACTGTAGTCACAGAGGGTGTTCTTGTCTAATAACAGGGTTATCTGAGACACTAAAGTACAAAATGGGACCTGAATCTAAAGTCATGCTGTAAGCTTCCTCAGTTACACACCCTGTGCTGTAGGGGACAGCAGAGTGTTTCTGACACAAGCTGGTAGAGGTTGATGAAGAAAGGTGTTATCCACCATCATATTGTCTAATGGACACTGTGTTCACCCCCTCACTGTGGGGCTGAGAGTCCACTCTGGGTCAGTGTCCACATGGTGCTGGTCAGTGAAGTGTGGGGACAACTTCAACAATCCAGTGCAGTATGGATTCATGTCACCACTGCAGTCTTCTGTAGGAGTGCAGTCATAAGCTGATAAGGTCAGTCACCCACCAAGAGCAGGAAATTCAGCACACTTTTCAAACCACAGGGAACTGAGATAAACACATCCTATTGACATTAGAACTGCAGGTCTACAGCAGGCACTAATACGATCTCAGTCAGTTTAGGTTCCACTGTCAAACTTGAAAGAAATGAACAAAAAACTTTGTAAAAAAATAAACAATGGGTGGAAATGATTTGGGAATTCTATCATATATATCAGTTGTTTGTCTTTTTTTTTATTTTAGGTGAATTCATCAATAAAAATATGTCACTCCACTGACATGTGTTCATATTAATTATGCCTAAAATCAGTAAAAAGACACAATGGTGGATTACAACACTTTCTCTTTAGACACAATCACTAAAATAGGTCACAGAAACTAGTACATAATCATAACTTTACTACAACAGTCTCAGAACGAGTGAAATTAGAGTCATTAATTATTGTATCTTATAAGACTGTTGTCTTGGTTTTGTTGAAGCTGGATTGACAGAATTTGGGATTTGAATCCAATTTCATATACCTGGCTTATGTAAGCATGTCATTGACCTCGTGTACTTCCTATTTCCCCTCACCAATGTCCATTCATAAAGCACATTGTATTCTCCTGGTGAAAAACTTGATGTCCCCATGCATACTTGCTGACTACTTATTGGACAGTAGCGTTCACAAACTAATCCTCCTGATGTGTCTGCCGTACTGCAGAATATTCTACAGGTAAGGTTACTGCTCGCTTCTCACGTGGACCTGTGTCATTTATTCTGACCTGTGTGAATGTGTTTAGTGAAATACATGCAGACAGAATGATTATCACAATGAGGCTGGATAACATTAACAATGCACAAGTGGTTCCCCTCAGTCCACAAAGTCCAGGATGTCTAAATGGATGCCAACCAGGCATAATGTCAAGTTATTCAGTCATAGTTAATTAGTTCTCCTTTGTTACTGCAGTAGAAACGGCGCTTTGCTCATACCTCAAACTGAGCTAAATAAAAATGAATCTGGATGCCTGTTTACCAGCCGTTGCCTAGACTCGTAACCTTCATCTATCAGGGTCGTCAGCTGATGGTTTTGTAGCCCTAGTGACGCTCCTAGTTACTGGTCTTTGTACTCCACTCGGACCTGGCTTGATGATGTCTGGTGCTGGCGTTGTCTGGTCCCTTGCTTCTGCTCCTGTGTCTGTGCTTTGTTGTTGCACAGTGGGTGTAGCTGATGGGAGTGGTCTTAACAGATCTGGAGCTCTGGAACAATGATTAAGGTGAATCCAGACTCTTTGTTCTTTTACCTTTACAGCTGTTGGGGTAGCTAGAATCACTTCAAATGGTCCTTCCCGTCTGGGCTCAGTCCAGCCTCTCTTAAATGTTTTGACGTAGACGTAGTCCCCGGGGAGCACTTCCTTCAGTCCTTCATCAGCAATAGTCGAGGTCCTCTCTCCGTTGGCTCCTTTCACCTGAGTGAAAATCTCTCTGTGGATTTTTGTCAGACATTTGATATATTGTGACTGAGGATGATAAACACACCCTAGTCTGTGTTTGATTCTCAGTGCTTGTGAGATTTCCTGAATCACTTTGTCCACAAAGTGTTGACCATTGTCTGAACTTATTTTATCAGATATTTCAAATCTAGGTATGACTTCTCTAAGGAGAAATCTAGCTGCTGTATCTGCTGTTTCCCTAGTTGTAGCCTGAGCCTCTGTCCATCGACTGAAAATGTCAACGATCACAATTATGTATCTATACTTCCCCACAGGCTTTCCCATGTCCATACAATCCATCATCAAATGCCTAAATGGCCCATCTGGGACAGGAATATGACCTAAAGGTGCAGTCATAGATTTTCTGTATTTATATTCTACACACACAGAGCAGTTAGTCAAGATATGATCCACTATTGGAACCAAATAAGGAGACCACCAATCTTGCTTTATCTGCTTTATCACTTCCTTTCTATACACATGAGATTGTCCATGCGCATCTTGTATTAGAATGTTCAGCAGTGTTAGTGGAGCTACAAACAGACCATTTGGTCCACACCAGATGTCATGAATTTTTGAGGCCCCCCTTTTCAACCAGTTTTCTTTCTCATATGGGCTTGCTTGTTCATCAAATATTTTCTGCTGTCTTGCTCTAGCATGCTCTTCTGCCTCTATTACTACCTCTCCTGTTATTCTCCTAGGCACTCCTTCTGTATTAGTACACAATGATGCTCTAGGCCAAGAGTCATGAGTTAGCCCGCCCTCAGCTGCTTGAGCTGAGGCTGTTGGCTTTGCAGCTGTTAGCAGACCCCTGTTAAGGGTGTTTGCTGAAAAAACGTCATTTATCTGCTCTATTTGACTTTGTCGTCTCAAATCTATCATAGACAGGCCTGTGTTTTCACACACTTCAACTTCTACTGTGTCATGACAGGGTTATTTGGTGATTTCAGACAATATTCTAGTTCTTCTACTCTCTGGAGAACAGGCTCTTTCAGAATATGAAAGGAAGGGGTGAGAGACACACTCACACTGTCACACATACACAGCAAGACGCTCCTTTTTCTTAACTCACTAAGCACACACACACACACATCACTTTCAACATTTAACACAATTCTCATAGTCGACTCATTCACACTTTAACAGCTTTTTATTTTCTACCTCTACTTATTTTCTTATACCTTTATTCCTTATTTTTAATTTATGCTACTTATGAGGTGTAATAATTCAAAGAGAGGCAGCATCAATACAGTGTTCCTCAACAGTGTTTCGAGTGGGCACCCCTAATTAAATCTCTGTATCACACCTCCAGTTTCTCATCAAACTGACCTAAAAATTGACCTAGTGAATTTTTCAGGGTTTACGGCCAGGCTAATCCCGCCTCAACAAGAGGGCTTAATCCAAATCTGCGGCATCCTCTCTTTATTTAACTCACTATTATCTCTTTTACTTTTATTACACTTTTCCTCTTTTATTATTTCTCTTTTATTACCTCTTTCATCCATCCATTATCTGTAACCGCTTATCCAATTTTTAGGGTCGAGGGGGGTCCAGAGCCTACCTGGAATCATTGGGCGCAAGGCGGGAATACACCCTGGAGGGGACGCCAGTCCTTCACAGGGCAACACAGACACACACACATTCACACCTACGGACACTCGCCAATCCACCTGCAACGTGTGTTTTTTGGACTGTGGGAGGAAACCGGAGCACCCGGAGGAAACCCACGCGGACACGGGGAGAACACACCAACTCCTCACAGACAGTCACCTGGAGCGGGAATCGAACCCACAACCTCCAGGCCCCTGGAGCTGTGTGACTGTGACACTAACCTGCTGCGCCACCGTGCCGCCCTTTATTACCTCTTTTTCTCTTCTATTTTCCTTATATTCCTTCACTTTTAACCTTAAATAAATTTTAACCAAATGCCACTGGTAGCATTTTCTTACTTAACCATAGACAAACAAACACACAACACTTAACTCTTGGTACCTTCCATGCGCATTTTTTTCTCTTTCTGTGCACTTTTATTTTTCCTTCTCTTTTTTCTATACTTTTCTGAGCTCTTTCTCTTTATATTATTACTTTTTATTCAGCCAAAGATTTTTACGTATTTTTTTTCTTTTTATATTTTGCGGCCTTTTTATTTGGCTGGTTTTTCTATTGTTACACCTTTTTCTGGATTTTTAAAACGTTTAATCATGCCTCTCTTCCAACAAGCCTTCTTCACATATCAAATCACAACACCACTGCATTACAGCTTTTTGTGGCAGAGAGACACAAACTCATCAATATGCAGAATTTATATGAAAAAAGGCTCTGCTTACCCGTTTTAATGTGCATGTTACGATGAGGTTGGTTCTCTCACCCCCAAAACGAAATGCAAAAAAGTTCTGGTGCTGATAATGATCTTTGCCATCGGTCTCTCAGAGTCCCCGTACGGGCCACCAAACTGTCGTTTCCACGACATATTGATCTCATAGCTATTCTAAAGAAATACGTGACGACGACCTCTTGCAAGATACAGCAGGTGCAGTTTTTATATCAAAGTATTGGGGAGAATCTCAGTAGCCTTCAGAGCACTCACTCACCCCTAATACAAGGAGAAACGCAGTTTATAAAGATAACATTTGGAGTGGGACCATCTCGCCCCTCCTATTTTTAACAAGGTTGTTTGCTAAGTGTTTTCTACCTCAACAAAATGCTACCAGGCTGTCTCATATTATTCCACACAACATTCTCTTCGCTACAAGGTTCATGTCGGAGTCATGAATTCAAGTGTCTTTCTATACATAAGACACTTTTGTTTAAAACAAACACGTTTCTATATTATTTGTTTGTGACAGTCATATGTCAGTCAAATGTCTCTATATTCTTTCTGTGTGAGGAAAATCCCATGCCTGACCTAATGAATAAGTGGATTCATATGTTTTTCACATGCTCAATCTCCATCTCCATCACAACCGTGTTCAATGAATGTGTGTGTAGTTGTTGATAAGTCATTGTCATGGAAACAGTGGAACTTAACTGCAACAAAACCTCAGTCACTGCAGTAAATCCCTTACCGTTCTCTCGTAGTTAAGTGAAATATCTGAGAAGCTTTATGAAACACACTTAAATAATTCCCTTGGCTAAGGGAGAAATTACCTAAGGTATATACTGGTCATTTCTGATAATTACTATATTTCTTTTGATCTCTCTTTAAGAGAAAACACCAACCAATCAGATTTAGTCTATGAGAGTCTAAACCCCAACACCAACCAATCAGATTCAGTCTACGAGAGTCTAAACACCAACACCAACCAATCAGATTCAGTCTACGAGAGTCTAATGCCCAACACCAACCAATCAGATTCAGTCTACTGAAGTCTAAACCCCAGCACCAACCAATGAGATCCCATCTACCAGACTCTAAACCCCAACACCAACCAATCAAACTCAGTCTACCAGAGTCTAAACCTCAACGTCATCCAATCAGATTCAGTCTACGAGAGTCTAAACTCCAACACCAACCAATAAGATTCAATCTACTGAAGTCTAAACTCCAAAACCAGCCAATAAGAACCCATTTAACAGAGTCTAAACCCCGACACCAACCAATCAGGTTTAGTCTACCATAGTCTAAAGCCCAACAACAACCAATCAGATTCAGCGTACCACAGTCTAAACTCTGTTGCCTCTGATCCTACTGCTACCTTGAGCTCCAAATCCAGTGAAGGATTTGATGTTGGTGTTTTGTGTCCAGTCCCACCATTCATTGATCTTCTCTTTCACCTCTTTCAGCTTCACGTGCCATTTCATTTAGAGCTCAACCACCTCACAGGACCAGGCCTTTATTTTAGAGCAGCTGACTACTGGGGCAATGACTACAATGGCAGTGGAGGTAATAATTAGTGCCTCTAAGTGAGTCACAGGCACGGAGAGATTCAATGAAGCTTCCCCCAATTACATGGATGACATGACGATGCTAATAACTACTGTGTCTTGCATACTGGAGATGCTAAATGATAATCTAAGTTTGGCTAGGCTGAGAGTTAAACCAAGCAATCTAGAAGTCTGTCAATTGTCAAAGGAAAGCTTGTGCAGAAATTGTTTTTTGATGGAAGTAGAAATTATTCATACAGTACTGGAGAGATCAGTGAAGAGTTTAGGTAGATGGTATTGTTGGTATCACTCCCTTCCTCTAGAGGGCTCCACTCTTTGTTTGCAGTTTTGTGTCTTCTGACTGGTGAAAGAAAAAAGGGCAAGTGGCTTTTCAGTTGTATGAGAGCCAGGCAAGCTAAGCAGATGTAACGATGATTAAACCTGTCACTTAAGAATCTAAATCACATTGCCCAACGTGGTAAGTTGTTCTAATTAATGTTAGACATCTGTTTAAATGTGAAAACGGACGTTGTGTTGTTTGAAGAAGTAAACTATCGTTCATTTTGCATAAAGGTGAAATAGGTTTTTCCTGCACAGGTTTTCAATTGAGATTACTCACTGTATTCAGCCAAAATGTCTGTAAATCTAACAACTTGGTTTAATTATTTTTTGGTTACATAAGATCCTCATAATGTATTTTGCATATGTTTAAAGGGTAAACTAAAGATTTACAAGGTTAAGTTTGTTGACGGATTTATCAATCTGAAAATTTAATGTTGAAGATTGTAATGTGTTTAAATGCTGAATTTGAAGCTCAGAGTTGAATGTGAGTAATTTAGCATGATCTTAAGTGTGACTTATTCAAAGGTTTATAAGGGAAGAGTATAAATTTGTTTTTATTTGTTTTATGATTCTGAATATTGCATTTTCATTTTATTTACAGTTTAACCAGATATCTCTAAGCTGTGTATAGCCAGAGGGCAATAAAACAACAACAACTAACAACAACGAGTCTATGTTATTCGTAACATAAAGTTAAACACGCCGGCAACATGTCTAACCCAGACAAGTCTGGGGGAGAAGTCGACCTCGTGACGCTGAGGAGGCAGCGAGGACAAGCTAAAGCAGCCGTAACTAGGATGATAACAGCTGCTAATGTGAAAATCAGAGAAAATGAGCCCAAAGGGTTGAGGGAAGTACTGGAGAGCCTTAACCTAGCTGTCACTCAACTCCAGGAAGCACACAGACTTTATCATGATAGGCTCACTGATGAAACTGACAAAGAAGAGTCAGAAGCCTATGAGAAGGTCATCTTGATGAGCGTTCATGATGTGCGTCACGACGCTCTAGCCTGGCTGCAAGAAGTGAACACTTCTGGTGAGGTTGATGATCAGCTAAATGCTGATGAACTAGACAACATAAATCAAAATGATCCAGTTGAAGAAGCTCCAGATGGCACAGATGATGATAACTCCGTGTCAGCTGAGCTAGAAAACCTACGTGCCTTACGAAAGAAGGAACAAGAAAACTTTGAACTGTTACTTAAACGCAACAAAGAGGAGCTTGAACTGGAACTCCAGCGAATGCATCACAAGGCTGAACTAGATGCACAGATGTTACACAATCAACAAAGGATACAAGCTGCAACAACTGATCTTTATTCTACACCTAAGGCTGGCAAGAGCCCGTCGATAACACAACCATCACTGTCACCAATAGCAGAAGATTCAATCTCACAGCTGCTTGAATTCTCAAGGCAGCAGTATCAAGCCCAAGTAGACTCACTGAGGCTCCCACCAACTGATCTGATTAAGTTCAATGGTGACCCCCTTCAGTACTGGAAATTCATGAGGCTTTTCACCACGATGGTGGACAAAGAGTCTGTTGCTGCAGAAGAGAAGCTAACTCGTTTACACCAGTACACTGAAGGAAAAGCTCAAGATGCTATTAGTCACTGCTTATACAATCCCAATCCCAGTGCAGGCTTCAAGGAAGCACTCGAACGACTAAGAACAAGATTTGGAAATCCTCATACCATCTCCCAGGCTTGGGTTGAGAAGGTTTTGAACTTTAAAGAGATAAGAGACAATGTGCAACTGAGAGATTTTGCGGACCAGCTGAGAGGCTGCAAGGATACACTTTCTGCCATGAAGTGTGAGGAGGAGCTCAGTGGTCGCCGCACATTAGTTGAGATCATCAGCAAACTACCACCAGATCTCAGGTCCAAGTGGTTAAATATAAACTACGAAATCACTAAGGCAGGACGTCTACCTAAACTTGAGGATGTTGTCAGCTTTGTTGAAACAGAGGCTGAGAAGAGATCTGACCCAGTTTTTGGTGGGATAGTGAGTTATAAGAAGCAGGAGAAACCAAGCAACATTATGTTGCCCACCAAAAGCTCAAAGAAACCTCGTCCAAATTACTCTGCAAATGTTAAGGCAGCTGCAGTTCAAGAGAGCAAGTCTACACCTACCAGAAGACCAGCTAATTCAAAATGTCTGAAGTGTTCAGAGCCCCACTTCTTGAATCAGTGCCCAGCTTTCCGATCACTGACTGTGTCAGAACGCCTCACGTTTGTTCAGGAGAAACGCTTGTGCCAAAACTGCTTCATGATGGGACATAGTGCTGAGGTATGCACACGCAATTGGGTATGCAACGTTCCTGGCTGTGGACAGAAACATAACAAATGGCTACACCCAAACCACGCTAACAAGCAAAATGCAGCAGCAAGTCAAAATGCCACTGGTGACAATAAAACGACTCAACAAATACAACCTACTCAATCACCTAATGTTACTTGTGGATTTGCTGGTGCTGGGGATGGTAAAGTTTGCTTACCTATTGTTCCTGTGGTTGTTAGAGGCAAGGCTAGCAACATCAGTTCTGTCACATATGCATTACTTGATCCTGGAGCCAACACAAGTTTAGTGTCAGAAGAACTCACAAGGAAACTCAAGGTCAAAGGCAAACCTGCAAGGCTGGATCTTGATACGGTAGGAGGCAGCCAAGAAGGCATATTTACTCGCAGTGTGAACCTTGAGATAGACTCTCTGCATGTATACACTCAATGGTGTGAGAACACTAAAGAAGTTAAACGTAGGTCTCAGTTGCCTCGCCACACCTGATGAGGTTGCCAGATGGGATCACTTAGCAGATATCCCTATTCCCAGTGTCAACTCAGATGATGTGCACCTTGTTATTGGACAGGATGCCCCACGCCTTCTCAGAGCTGAAGAATATCGTGTAGGTGGCGATAATGATCCATACGCCACAAGAACAGTGCTTGGTTGGGCCATAAATGGGCCGATTGATTACAAACAACGTGGCAATAAGGTCAAGGCCTATTTCCTCAAGTCAGATCACAGTCTGCAAATGCAGGTAGAAAGGTTTTGGAAACTTGATGACTCCACCCAAAGGGACAATCTGTCAGTCAATGACTATAAAGTGATTGAACAGTGGGAGAATTCAGTCTCTAAAGATGGCTCACACTACATCTTAGACATACCTTTTAAGAACAAGGCAGTGGCACTACCAAACAATTTCAACTTAGCAGCACACAGACTACGACTCCTGGAGCGTAGACTGACAAAAAACGCAGACTTGCAAATGAAGTATGTGGAAGCAATGAAATCGACTATCAACAATGGCTACGCGGAAGCAGTCCCTACTTCACTGCCTGACTGCAGTGATGGCAAGGTATGGTACCTATCGCATCATCCAGTGGTTCACCCTCGCAAGCCGGGAAAGATACGGATCGTCTTTGACTGTGCAGCTAAGTACGACGGAATATCGCTCAATGATGTTGTTCATCAGGGACCAGACCTAACGAACAAATTAATAACTGTGTTAATTCGATTCAGACAAGGTCCTGTTGCTATGATGGCAGACATCGAAGCCATGTTCAACCAGATTTATGTAACACCAAACCACAGAGACGTCCTGCGGTTCCTGTGGTGGGAAAACCATGATCAAAATAATGAGGTACTTACCTACCATATGACATCTCACCTCTTTGGCGGAGTGTGGTCTCCAAGTGCAGCAAGTTTTGCCTTAAGGAAATGTGCATCTGATCATGCACATCTGTATGATGCAGACACCATCTCCACTGTTGAAAGAAACTTCTACGTGGATGATTGTCTGAAATCGTCTGACTCACCTCAGCAAGCTATCCATCTAGCAGCGCAGCTGACCGACCTGCTCAAGCACGGAGGGTTTCACTTGACCAAATGGACAAGCAATTCTGCAGAGGTCCTGAAGTCTATCCCAGAGCAGGAACATGCAAATTGCTCACCTTCATTAGACCTGGACGGAGATCCATCAATGGAGAGAGCTCTGGGTGTGTTATGGGACATAAAAAATGACTGCCTCACATTCAGTGTGAATATTAAAGACAAACCCAACACCAAGAGAGGTATGTTAAGCACAGTAAGCTCAGTCTATGACCCACTGGGTTTAGTTGGCCCATTCATTCTACGAGGAAAGGCACTATTCCAAGCACTGTGTCGCAATAAGCTAGGCTGGGATGAGACCATTCCAAGTGAGATCGCAGAGCAATGGGGCCGGTGGTTGGATGACCTGCCAAGGCTGTGCAAGCTACAAGTTCCTCGATGTCTCAGACCAACAGTCTATACTGTGCCTTCAGTCACCATGCAGCTCCATCACTTCAGTGATGCGTCAGAGTTGGGATACGGTGCAGTCACCTATCTCAGGCTTGTTAGCCGAGACAACATCTACTGTAACATCATCATGTCCAGGAACAGGCTGGCTCCAGTCAAAACAACCACCATTCCAAGACTAGAATTGGCGGCTGCAGTGGTAGCAGTGCAGCTCGACCAGAAAATCCACCAAAGCTTCGAGCTACACCTGCTGGATTCTGTCTTCTGGACTGATAGGACCATTGTGCTGCATTACATCAGAAACGAAGATAAAAGGTATCAAACCTTTGTCGCAAATAGAATCTCACAGATCCGTGAAGTCTCAGCAGCCTCACAATGGAAGTATGTCTGCACAGAACATAATGATGGACTACACCGAGTTGGAGGCAGAATCACCAATGCTCCGATACCTGAAGCAGCGAAACACCCAGTGATCTTGCCACAGAAGCATCATGTAAGTGAGCTCATCATATGGCACTTCCACAAACTCACAGGCCATTCTGGAGCTGAACGGGTCCTCTCTGAGATTAGACAATCCTTCTGGATAGTCAGAGGACGCGTCGCAGTGAAACGAGTCTTAGCACAGTGCATACCGTGCAAAAGACGCAGAGCTCCAATCAGTACTCAGTACATGGCCTACCTACCAGCTGATCGTGTAACTCCAAGTCAACCACCTTTCACCAATGTTGGAGTTGATTATTTTGGTCCCATTAACATCAGAAGGGGACGCAGTGAGGTGAAGAGGTATGGTTGCCTGTTCACTTGCTTAACAACCAGGGCCGTTCATTTGGAGGTAGCGCACAGCTTGGACACAGATTCTTTCATAAATGCTCTTCGGCGTTTCATGGCTCGTCGAGGAACACCTCAATTGATACGTTCAGACAACGGGACGAATTTTGTTGGTGCTCGTAGTGAATTACAGCAGGCACTGGATGAATGGAACCAGCAAAAGATTGAAGAACATCTGCTCCAACAAGAAACGCAATGGAAATTCAATCCCCCTGCAGCCTCACACATGGGAGGTGTATGGGAGAGGCAGATCCGAACAGTGCGCTCAATCCTCATGGGTCTTGCAGGACAACAGACTTTGGATGATGAAGGATTGATGACACTCTTCTGCATCATTGAAAAAATTATCAATGGACGACCACTGACAAAACTGTCAGAGGACCCAAGAGATGGTCAGCCTCTGACTCCTAATGATCTGCTTCTGTTAAGACCTGAGTGTTCTTTACCTCCTGGTCACTTCGTGAAGCAGGATCTGTACCGTCGATGCTGGCGCCAAGTTCAGTACTTGGCAGACATTTTCTGGACTCGGTGGGTGAAGGAGTATCTACCTAGCCTACAGCAGAGGCAGAAGTGGACCCACCATTCTAGAAATTATCAAGTAGGTGATCTTGTACTAGTCATGCATGAATCAACACCTCGCAGTCAGTGGCCCCTTGGATTGGTCATTGATGTCAATGCTGGAGCTGATGGACTGGTACGTTCAGTACAAGTAGAGACACAAACAGGTATTTATACCCGTCCCATCCACAAACTATGTTTGCTGGAAGGAAATATGGACAAGTAAGCTCTACAGACTTTCAGCTTGTTTTTCCATGAGACTGTTACAATTGTTGTTAATCTTGTGTTCAAGTTTAACTGCTTTCTCTAAAGAGCATTTTTTCCATATTATTCTGTAGTAGTTCACCAATTTTACTTGGATGATCCTATGTTGAGATCATCGGGGCCAGGATGTTGGTATCACTCCCTTCCTCTAGAGGGCTCCACTCTTTGTTTGCGGTTTTGTGTCTTCTGACTGGTGAGAGAAAAAAGGGCAAGTGGCTTTTCAGTTGTATGAGAGCCAGGCAAGCTAAGCAGATGTAACGATGATTAAACCTGTCACTTAAGAATCTAAATCACATTGCCCAACGTGGTAAGTTGTTCTAATTAATGTTAGACATCTGTTTAAATGTGAAAACGGACGTTGTGTTGTTTGAAGAAGTAAACTATCGTTCATTTTGCATAAAGGTGAAATAGGTTTTTCCTGCACAGGTTTTCAATTGAGATTACTCACTGTATTCAGCCAGAATGTCTGTAAATCTAACAACTCGGTTTAATTATTTTTTGGTTACATAAGATCCTCATAATGTATTTTGCATATGTTTAAAGGGTAAACTAAAGATTTACAAGGTTAAGTTTATTGGCGGATTTATCAATCTGAAAATTTAATGTTGAAGATTGTAATGTGTTTAAATGCTGAATTTGAAGCTCAGAGTTGAATGTGAGTAATTTAGCATGATCTTAAGTGTGACTTATTCAAAGGTTTATAAGGGAAGAGTATAAATTTGTGTTTATTTGTTTTATGATTCTGAATATTGCATTTTCATTTTATTTACAGTTTAACCAGCTATCTCTAAGCTGTGTATAGCCAGAGGGCAATAAAACAACAACAACTAACAACAACGAGTCTATGTTATTCGTAACAGGAATAATGCAGCGCTAAATGATACAAGGCAAGTTGTATGTTGTAAATGATACAAGGCAAGTTTTATGTTGTAAATAATACAAGAAAAGTTGACTAAAAGCTTAACGTGAGGAAGCTGTTAATAGCAGTGGTAGATAATGTTTGCAAGGGAAATTGAAATTGTGGTGTCTGCAGTTTGGCTTACTGCTTGTATTAGGTGGCCATTGACAGTTTATGATGTTTAAAATCACTGTAGTAGAGGTTTCTGAACAAAGCCATAAGGAAGTGGCTAGGGGTGCCGCAGTGTTTAAGCAGCATGGCATGGCATGAGAGAGGGGTGCTGGAGTTACCACTCACAAGATTAGTTTAGGAATTGAAATGTGCAAAGGTGAGTCCTGAGATGATTTTGTCAGGATAGAAAGATGCAGTGGTAAAAGCAGCAGTGCCAGTCACAAAAGCAGGAAGGAAGTTGAATACGAAGGTGGCCTTGCAGGTAGCCAGGATCTCATTAGAGCTAAGGGATGTGATGGGCCAAGAACAACATGGAAGAGCAGGCCTTGGGTCAAGTGATTAACTGGTGTCAGGTGTGTTAACTACACTGAGGCCATACATGGTGCTCTACTCTGAAAGTAAACAGATAGTTAGAGTTATTAGTTCCATTTGAGGATTCAGTAGATGAAGCATTCAAAGGAAGACCCTGAAGTATGCAGACTTGGCGGTCGAAGTGAAGGAATGCTGTTGGCATGTACATGTAAGACCTGTGGATATAGGTGTCAGGGGATTTGTAGCCAAGTTGGCCAGATCCCTGCAGGTGCAGTTCAGCACCAGGAGCCAGAAACTAAGGGCAGCTGTAAAGGAGTTATCAGAAACAGCTGAAAGGTCTAGTCAGTGGTTGTGGATAAGGAAAGCACAGATTACTTGGGGATAGATCCTGTTGTGATTCTTGTTGATGTAAAATTCACATGGAACTGGTGGCACTGAGCATGCATTAATGGTGCCTGTTGGGCTAGGTACAGCCTTAGTCACCAGGGAGGCCAATGTGGATTTCCAGTTGTGAATGGTTAAGAGCAAGATAGGACTGTAAAGCTGGCTTGGAAGAGGGTGGGTCTGGGACGCCAGACTTCAGAGTGAGCCTTCTGGAGGTGTTTTGGGCTTAGTTCAACGAAACACCAATGAGAGGAGGTCCCTACCTGATGACCCCTGTGAAGAGCTAGTGATAGAGCAGGTGATTATGGTACTCATGGGCTGGGCTCATCGAGTTACTGTAGCTAGGATAGCTGGTTGCTGATCGGATCATAAACAGCCACTGCAAATTTTAGTGTTGGTTATCTTGTGTATGATTATAATTAATCAGAAATGGTACAGTGAACTTCGCCATCTGCAAAGCGATCTATAAATCTAAATCTAATATTGTCATTGTATTATTATAATTCATCTATATATCTCATTGTATTAATAGAATCTGAACATCATCTGATATTTACTTACAATTTTAACATCATTTATTTTTTTAAAGTGAAAAATTGTTTCATTTTGTATTTATATGATTACAGAGATTTTGTGTTGTGAACTGCTGGTGTCCTGTGTTGTGACAAGGTTGTAGCTTTCAATGATTTCAATGATTTTTTTTATTGTTGGGAATGTACATTTTTTATGATATAAATAGGAACTTGTGCTTATGTTTATCAGGTAAATGTTTTGTCATTGTTTTAACATAATTTCACTTTTCTGGATTATTATTAAACAACATGTTAAAACTGAAGCATTTATTGCTATATTATTATTTTACTAATTGTTATGTTATCATCTGTTGTAAATCAGTCATTGAAGAGTGAATTTTATTACTTTGAAAAACAGACAAACTCCAGATAAATACCTATAATTTCAGAAACATTTGGCCATACAGTGTTTGCTCTATGTAAATTATTTAATGTAATGAAATTCACTGAGCAGCTTTTGATGAAATTAAAGACTAGTACAGAGTAAACACCATGAGAGGTTTTGTAAATAATAGAGGAATTCATCCATTCATTGTTTGTAACCGTTTATCCATTTCAGGGTCGTGGTGGACACAGACTCTCCACAGAAGGCAGGAATACACCCTTTAGCCAGTCCAACACAGGGTACCAAACACCCTCCCTTCCTAGGCCAATTAGTAGGTCTTAATTACACAGTACAAAACAACACACATCTAAAACATTGCAGAGTGAGACTGGGTTCACCATTTCCTACTGGACAAACTGCAAAAATATTACAACCACCTATGTGCACTATAAAGGGAATAGCCCAGACAGCAAGAAGACAGAAGACAATGGTTGCTCAACTGAGGGATAAGAGGTTAAACAAAATGCAAGTTTAACCTTTTTGGCACTAGTTATCTTTCTGACTTTCCGAAAAATAGCTAATTGCCAAGTTTACATGATTATTACTTTCTAAATACTTGGAATACATTAAAATAGGTTTTTTAAGGACACTTTAAAGTAGAAAAATATGTGTTTTTTGATCCTAATGTAATTTACATATGCTTCCAATTAACTCCTAAATGCCAAAAAATGTAGACGCTCACAGTTTTTTTTTTTTCAACATAGATGACACTTGAGACATCAACAGAGATCAACATATGTTGATTTATTTATAGAACTTTACCAGAAAAGGTTGTGAGTGTTTATATTATATTTATTCTGATATTTATTCAAGTCTAAATAGAGGATCGCATGTGGTATTTCATAGTATTTTTATTTTGGAATCGAAATTTGTATTTTCATATTTTTTTTTTTTTTTCATGAATTACTTCAAATATACATTGCATGGTTTATGTTTGTGCTATAAAAAGCCATTTTGGGCAAAATTGACTTATTAGGAATGTATATATTAGTCCTTTTTGGAAAAGTGTGGTAATAAATATCCAAAGGGTCAAAAATGGTTTCAGTGCTCAATCCCCTTGAATAAGGCATTACATTAATGGCTAATGGTCTTCTGGCCGTTACATGGTATTGCATGATAAATGTGCATTTTCTATTATAAAACAATACGTTCATTCATTATCTGTAACCACTTATCCAGTTCAGGGTCGCGGTGTGTCCAGAGCCTAGCTGGAATCATTGGGTGCAAGGCAGGAATACACCCTGGAGGGGGCGCCAGTCCTTCACAGGGCAACACAGACACGGACACTTTTTGAGTCACCAATCCACCTACCAACATGTGTTTTTGGACTGTGGGAGGAAACCGGAGCACCTGGAGGAAACCCACGCAGACATGAGGAAAACACACCAACTCCTCACAGACATTCACCCAGAGCGGGAATCGAACCCACAACCTCCAGGCCCCTGGAGTTGTGTGACTGCGACACTACCTGCTGCGCCACCCTAAAGCAATAAGTCATAAAATAAAAACTTCATACAATATATTTTTTTAAATATTGTATGAAGATACTGTGAGCTGCAGATACATGTTGGAAATGTTCATAAAGCTTAGGTCAGACTAACAGGAGGAGTATCTCACTACTCCTCACCTTTAAACCCAGAACTGCAGTTTCCAGAGTCTCTGCTCCTCTCCACAACAACTTATTTGGGGGCAGTCTTGACCTAATGTTTATTCCAGGCTTGTACCGGAAGGTTGCCTGTTCGATCCCCAGGACGAGTAGGAACATCCATGGCTGAAGTGCCCTTGAGAAATGTGTTCACAGTCTCTAGTGCACTAGTGTGTGTGTGTGTGTGTGTGTTTAAACTCTTAACCAGTGAGAAAAGCAGAACTGTAAAACCAGAACAGTAGCTCTCAGTTACACGTTCAGTGCTGTAGGTGGCGGTAGAGTCTTTCTGATGTAGACTTCAAACCAGAATCAGTGACATCATCAGGATTATTGAGGAATTACAGGAACATGAATATCCCTGGCAGAGTGAAGGCTGGTTCCTGCAAGTATCATTTGACACAGAGCTGGTGTTTGACACTGGATCATGAGATATTTAAATGATAAACACTGGTGTAATTGTTAAACACATACAAAGAACATTAAGCTCCACAGACAACTGCTACACCACAACTCACAGCCAATGTCTGTGTACTTTGAGCTGAAAGTCATTTTGGGGCATTTCTGTTGCAGCTTTGCACAAACTTAGCTCACAGGTGTAACTGACAGCTTTGTGGCTCTTTGTCAGAGCCGATAAAGAAAGTGTTTAATGGTTGGATCATTATCTGTTGTTTGAAGCACATTTAAGACGCAGCTAAAGACAGAGACTTTGAGTGGCTCTGGGTCTGAGAGGCAATAAGACAGAGACGGAGTGAGTGTGAGGAGTAATAATTAGTATTATAAACCAACCCCTGCATGCACCCACCTCATTGGTCCACCTTGTAGATGTAAAGTCATAATGTTTTTGGACAGTGGCCTATTCTCAGTCCATCAGTGACACTTGGGGCTTTAAAAACTTCAGCAGCACCACTGTGTCTGATCCACTAGCACCAACACAGCACACAATAACACACCATAACTACATCAGTGTCACTGCAGCACTCAGACTGATCCACCAGCACATCACACCTGTTCTGTGGGGTCCTGACCAGAAGATCATGGTGAAAGAGGGTCAACAGTGTATACAGAGCAACAAATGGACTACAGTCTGTAATTGTACAACTACACAGTGCTCTGGTGTGGTTACATATTTAATTTACTCATCTTTTACATTTTAAATTTTAAAGAAAAAAGCAACAGTCAGTCTATTTCTCCAGTGATGACTTTTCAGTTTAGGAAACAACTACTGACACCTAGTAGCTGTATCTGGACTTATGAGACTGTACGGAACCCAGCTTTATACAATGCCGCCCCCATTTGGAGGATCTGCATCAACCTGTTTATTTAGATTCATTAGTAAAATTTGATTCCTGTCACTGCCTCATGATTATGGAAAAATATGTTAAGTCAATTACTAAATAAATATAATAATTGATAGCAATTATTTTTGATAAAAATATCTGATTTCACATTTAAAAGTTCAGAGAGTGGAGTTAATATTTACTTAATTTTTTTTTTTTTTTACATAATTTTTTTTATTATATTACATATTTATTTTCATAAATATTCAACTATTTAAGTTTGTTGCAAAACTATGACCTCAGAAACATGATGATATGTGTGTGTGTGTGAGAGAGAGAGAGAGAGCAAGAAAGAACAAGTAAAGAGAGAGAAGAAGTGAGAGAAATGTGTGAGTGTGTGAGTGAGAGATAGCAGAAGAGAAGGGTGGCATAGAGAAAGAAAGGAAGAAATGTCATCATTTTCAGTGAGAGGCGGTGAGTGAGAGTGAGGCGTGTTGAGGGTAAAGATGTGACCCTCACTCTCTCTGATCACACAGCTCTGAAAACAACACACTCCTTTTCTTCACTTGAAACCTTTATCACTGTGCATCTCTCGGCAGGTCACATGACATAACCCCTTCATCAGGTGGTGTTTGTAATGAAGTGGCTTGTCAGGAGGAAGGTCTGAGATGAACACATGAGAGACTGAACTTTTAGTCCTGTTTTAATGCATGGACACATTTCTCATGATTAAACCTAGGACTGTGGTCCGTTCATTATTCGGGGCACTGCAGGAACTGAGCGACACGTCAAGAGCTCTTTGTCTTTACTTTAATTGGGCAGTGGTCTTGGGGGGAGGAGCTTTGTGATAAGTTTGACTTTCCACTGAATTATATTCACTTCTGAAGGGAAGTGATCTCAGATATCAATGTTTCAACACTGTGATCACAGAAACAGATACAGCTGCAGCACAGAGAAATACCTTCAGTGCAGATATATCAAAAGAAGGGAAGAGAAGGGAAGAGAAAATGTTGATTCTTCAGATCAGGGTGAAGCTCTTCTTCATCATTTTAGTCCTCCACCTGATCTCAGGTCAGATTTTATTTCTAATCACTGTTTTCACAAGAGACTGTGCTGTAGTGGATCTGTGTGTTCACATCTGGTTTACAGTACTGTTTCTGTTGTGATGTTCAGGTTCAGGGTGTGACTCTGAGGTGATCGGATATTCAGGAGGAAGTGTCATTATAGTCTCAGATCTCCAGTGGGATACAAACAGAAAGAGGTCTGTGTGCAGAGTGAAGCAGAGTGAATGTGTTTATCTAATGAAGGATCAGACGAGAAACAAAGGTGTCAGTGAAGGCAGACTGAACATGTATTCCCATAAGACAGGGGAGTTTGTGTTTTTAATCAGAGATCTGACCACACAGGACTCTGGGGTTTACAGATTTGCAGTTGGAGAGAAAAAGAGTGCAGACATTCAGCTGTCAGTTCTAACAGGTGAGAAGGTTTAATTTAGCTGTTAAAATTATTACAAACATAATATAGGCTCAAGTATTTGTAGACACCATCTCGTCCAACATTTCTTTTACTACGAAGGAACACTCTGCTGTGGCATATTTTCTACACTTATGTTGTGTGAGTGTATGTGTGTGTGTCTGTGTGTGTGTGTGTGTGTGTGTGTGTTTCCAGTGCACCACAGGTAAGACACACCCACAAGCAAGAGAGAATAGACATTCACAATGAGGGATAAGACACACTGAGCACATAAAGAGCAACACAAGGATCTGCACCTGTGAGACAGTGATAGACATGACAGTGATAACAGGTGTATGGCATGTCTAAGGTAACACAAGGAGAACACGTGACTAGGGTAAAAACTAAGCAAAACTCAGGGGACAGAACCTAAACAAATACAGATCCTGAGAAGGTGCTGATGTTGGTGATTAGTTTTGGATCACAAACCCCAGCACAAACTAATCCCAGAGGAACTGGATGGAGCTCCATCACTCCACTCCACAGAAGGTGCTCATTAAGAACGGTGTCTACAAACATTTGGACCCATCTTCATGTGTAAACCGTGATGAGGCGTCGCTCTCCGACTGAAACACTAATGAATCAACTGTGTGTGTTTCTTTGTTCATGTGTTTGGCAGATGATTGTTGTGGGGGGAGAGAAAGAAAGACAGTTTTTCAGGGAGACACAGTCACAATGAGCTGTAACTATCCACCAGAGTTTACAGACAGCAGCAAGAGATTAATCAGCTTCAATAATCTGATTAATTATAAATCTATCATTTACACAAGAAAAGATTCAGAGAAAGAACAGTATGGCAGATTCTCCATCTTCGACGACAGAAGATCTAAAGTTTTCAGAGTGGAGCTCAGTGATGTGAGAAAACAAAATGGAGTGGTTTACAGCTGTGGAGCAAAGAAGAAAATCAAGTTTGTTACTTACTATTCCTACTTCAGAAAATTTCAGCTACAGGTCACTGGTGAGATCTTTTATTGTTTGCACTAAGAAATCTTATTCTTACCAAACCTGAGGTCTGAGCCATGAAGGAAGGAAATTAAGGCACATATTCAACCAGAAATCAAAGGAGATCATAGAGTCAGCAATACAGGGTCTTTAAACTCTAAAAACAAACCCTCTACTTTTTTGCTTTTAAAGGGTTTTTAAGCAAACCCTAAATAATTCAAGTTGTGTTGTAAGTATATTCATTATTTATACTTCTGCCTGGTAGCACATCTGTTATTCTTATTTTCAACAAAAATTGTACGTTTAGGAACTCACCTTTTATCACTTAAATAATAATAATAATAATAATAATAATAATAATAATGGTTGCCCTGTGAAGGACTGGCGCCCCCTCCAGGGTATATTCCCGCCTTGCGCCCAATGATTCCAGGTAGGCTCCGGACCCACCGCGACCCTGAATTGGATAAGCGGTTACAGATAATGAATGAATTAATAAATAATAATAATGGGTGGCACGGTGGCGCAGCAGGTAGTGTCGCAGTCACACAGCTCCAGGGGCCTGGAGGTTGTGGTTTCGATTCCCACTCCGAGTGACTATCTGTGATGAGTCGTGTCCACGTGGGTTTCCTCCGGGTGCTCCGGTTTCCTTCCACAGTCCAAAAACACACGTTGGTAGGTGGATTGGTGACTCAAAAGTGTCAGTAGGTGTGAGTGAATGTGTGTGTCTGTGTTGCCCTGTGATGGACTGGCGCCCCCTCCAGGGTGTATCCCTGCCTTGCGCCCAATGATTCCAGGTAGGCTCTGGACCCACCGTGACCGTGAACTGGATAAGGGTTACAGATAATGAATGATAATAATAATAATGAGAAGAAGAAGAAGAATTAGTTCAATTTATATTGCGCCTTTCACAAACCCAGGGACGTTTTACATGGCAGCTTCTTCTCTCGAAGACCTTTAAATCTTCACAGATCTGAATCTGTGGCCACCCTGTGACAATACACTGAGGTTTACCTACTGTCTTGTTCAAAGTGGACAGTGCAGTGCTTCATGGACTGTAGAAGCACACTTGGAGCTCTGTAGTGGCTCGGAGGAGCAAAGTGAATCAAAGGGTCCCACTGAAACTGGAAGCCAGTTCTGGCTACAGACAAAGGTGGAAACCTGAGAACCTGAGAATGTGGTTAACCACAGAGGAGAGCATAGAGTTTGGTGCTAGATGCTGGGGCTCTTGATCTACTATACACAGTTTGCAGCCAGAGCTGTGATTTCCTGCACCACAGGGCTCTTCAAGTCTGGCTTTGGAGAACAAGATGTGGTTTTAGTAGCATTGTTACGGGTTGTATGCCTGTCTCTCTTCTTTTCCTTTTCTTGTTGTCTTGCTATCCCTCCCTGTCTTTAGGTGGAGCTGTGGAGATTTCTGGGATTGCTGGCTACTGAGGTGTTTCCTGTATCTGCCTATAAAAGAAGCAGGAAGCTGAAGATTGACACGCCCCTTTTTCCAATTGTGAATTGCCATGTGTTGTGAACTTGGTGATTGCTTTGTCTCTGTGTGAGGACTATGTATTTCTGGAGACTGTGTGTTTCCTTGTGTGGGTTGATTCTGTTCTGTTTATTATTTTTGTGGTCACCTGTGCCAGAAGGGGGTAAGCGCCTTTTGAGTTTATCTATTTTCTCTTGGTTTATTGTTAGATAGGGAGTCAGGGTTATTTATTGTCATTTATTTGTTTATTTGGTTTGAATAGCAAAGTTAGTGTTGGGGTTGGAGTTAGTGTTGGGTTATGTTTGTTATTTTGGCAGTGGCTTACCCCTGGAGATATGGCTTTAAGTTTTGTGTGTTATAAGATTTGTTTATTTGATTTTGTTTAATATCAATATTTTCTTTGTAAATACAAGTTTTTTTCATTTATTCTAAACTGTGTGAGTTTCTCTTTTTTTTTTTCCTCTTTCTACCCATCCCCTAGACTGAAACGTAACAAGTGGGGGCTCGTCCGGGATTTTTTGTGTGGGGGCAGGTGTTGTGTGTTTCCATTGGGTGCAGTATGGAGTTTGACCTGGAGAAGTTTGTTTTGTCTCCATCAGTAGAGGATTTGTGGGATTGTCGGAAGGCTGATTAATTGTTGATTGCTGAGTTTTATGACATTTCAATACCTCGCTCAGCTAGAGTAGGTGAAATACGGGATGTGTTGATTTCTCGGCTTCATGAAGACAGACGTGTGCCTGTGTCCCCTGATACAAGGAGTGCTGCAAGTATAGATCCAGCCATGTTGTCTAGTGTGGACGGTGTTGGTGTTGCCTCAGGTAAACCAGATGTCTCGACAGTGGCGGAGGCTACTGGACAGTCACCAGGTATACCATCTGGCATAGATCCGGTTATTTCTCCATCTGGAGTTGGTCCACTTACTGAGATGAACTTGAACTTGGCTATTAAGCTAAAGGAGTTGGATCTTGCTATAAAGCAGCAAGAGCACGAGACACAGTTGCTGCGGGTTCGTGCCTTGGAATTGGAGGCTAATAAGGGTTCCTCCTCCAGGCATACTGCTTCAAACTTGCCTGAATTCGATATCAGTAAGCACATCTCTCTAGTACCTCCATTTAGAGAATCTGAAGTCGACTCCTATTTTACTGCATTTGAGCGAGTAGCAGCTACCTTGCACTGGCCTAAAGATATGTGGTCTTTACTTCTCCAGTGCAAATTACATGGTAAAGCTCAGGAAGTGTGTTCATCCCTGAGTGTTGAACAGAGCCTTGATTATGAAAAGGTTAAGGCTGCTGTTCTAAGAGCCTATGAGTTGGTGCCTGAGGCCTACCGTCAAAGATTTAGGTCACACCGAAAATCTGCAGACCAGACATTTGTTGAGTTTGCTCGTGAGAAAACTGTCTTATTTGAGAAGTGGTGTTCAGCGTCTAAAGTGACTACTTTGCCTCAGTTGAAACAATTACTATTATTGGAGGATTTCAAAAACTCTGTGCCTGAAGTTATTGTAGTCCATCTAAATGAGAAGAAGGTTTCTACACTGTCAGATGCTGCTGTTTTAACAGACGAATTTGTTTTAACCCACAAGATGGTTTTCCCGTCTGGTAATGCTACCTCGTCTGTAGTTGGTGGTACGGACAAAAGGGGTAACGCAGGGTGGTCTCCGGTGACTCAAACCTTCCAGAGGTCACCAAGACGAGAGAAGTCTCCTAATACTCCTGCTGTTCAGTCTTCCTTACAAACTTCTGAGAAGCGTGTGTGTTTTTATTGTAGGCAAGCTGGTCACTTGATTGCGGACTGTAAAGTCTGGAATGAAAAACAAAATCAACCTAAGAATGTGGCTTGTATGTCTGCTGCCGCAGCTAATACTGTGGAGGCTCTACAAAGTCAGGAGATATGTGATGTTACTTTCCAGCCTTTTATACTGGATGGTTGTGTTTCTCTGTCTAAAAGTGATGAGGGTACTGTGGCAGTTAAAATTTTACGGGATACCGGGGCAGCCCAGTCCTTTCTTTGTAGTGATGTGCTTGATTTGGGTGAACACTCTTTTTGTGGCTCTTATGTGGTGGTATGTGGGATAGATTTGTCCCCCATGAGTGTGCCGTTGCATTATGTTCATTTACATTCCGAGTTGGTCAGTGGAAGGGTTAGAATTGCTGTGAGAAATAGATTACCTGTTGAAGGGGTGGATATGATACTAGGTAATGACCTTGCTGGTGGAAATGTGTTCCCCATCCCAGAGGTTGTGTCTGAACCTTCCTTAAATAAGTTGGATGAATTACAAGAAGAATTTCCTTCTGTTTTTCCTGTGTGTGTCACAACTCAATCCCAATGCTCTAACAAGGATGTACTTGATCTTAGCAACTTATTTACAAGTAGTCAGGAAATGAATGGAGATTCCTCTGTTCCTTTACCGGTAGACCACTCTGTTTGTAAAAGGGACTTGGCATTAGCTGATTGTTGTGTGTTGTCTCTTCCTGTTAATCGTGCTGGTTTGGGAGCACTGTGTCGGCGGTGTGCGGATCTGTTCACGGATGTTCCGTGGCAAACAAATGTTAATATTGGTAAAAGTGTTCCAATTAAGAAGAATTACTACCGGGTGAATCCAGCCAAACGAGTTATGCTCTGTCACGCTCTCTATACCCCTAATGAATTTTTTTTGGTGGGGGGGTGTTACGGGTTGTATGCCTGTCTCTCTTCTTTTCCTTTTCTTGTTGTCTTGCTATCCCTCCCTGTCTTTAGGTGGAGCTGTGGAGATTTCTGGGATTGCTGGCTACTGAGGTGTTTCCTGTATCTGCCTATAAAAGAAGCAGGAAGCTGAAGATTGACACGCCCCTTTTTCCAATTGTGAATTGCCATGTGTTGTGAACTTGGTGATTGCTTTGTCTCTGTGTGAGGACTATGTATTTCTGGAGACTGTGTGTTTCCCTGTGTGTGTTAACTTGGTGATTGCTCTGTCTCTGTGTGGGAACAGTGTATATCTGGAGACTGTGTGTTTCCTTCTGTGTGTTAGTTGTGAACTTCTGGAGACTGTGTTTCCTTGTGTGGGTTGATTCTGTTCTGTTTATTATTTTTGTGGTCACCTGTGCCGGAAGGGGGTAAGCGCCTTTTGAGTTTATCTATTTTCTCTTGGTTTATTGTTAGATAGGGAGTCAGGGTTATTTATTGTCGTTTATTTGGTTTGAATAGCAAAGTTAGTGTTGGGGTTGGAGTTAGTGTTGGGTTATGTTTGTTATTTTGGCCGTGGCTTACCCCTGGAGATATAACAACACACAAAACTTAAAGCCATAAGATTTGTTTGTTTGACTTTGTTTAATATCAATATTTTCTTTGTAAATACAAGTTTTTTTCATTTATTCTAAACTGTGTGAGTTTCTCTTTTTTTTTTTTCCTCTTTCTACCCATCCCCTAGACTGAAACGTAACAAGCATTATCTGCATTTCGAGCTTCAGTGGCACAAACCTGACACTGTCACATTAGTCAGTGCTGGTTGACGTGTGTATTACACACTTCACTAATGATACTAAGTTGAATCTGGCATTCTCAGACTAAAAGAAAGTGAAATGTTGGAGTGAGGAAGACCATGCTGAGTTAGTTTTCAGCAAATGGAATGAAACTGACATTGTGCATTTTGTACATGATCCGAATATGTTGATTTCCTCTGTGTATTTTTTAACATTTGATAGAAACAACAACTGAATCTCCAAGTACAACCACACTCATCACAGCAGCAACCTACATGATCACTTCAACCCCAACAGAAACAACTTCTGATGAAGAACATGGTAATAACTCCCTCTTTCACACATTTCCCATGTCAAATGTGATCAGCTGGTGTCTTAAAAAATAAGTCACAGATCTGAGGAGAAATCAGAGAGGAGGATGTATGACTGTGATCATTTATGATTAATTCAGGGAATTTTTGAGGTGCCTAAGTCTCACACTGAGAAACACCAAAAGCAGTGTGTGTGTGTGCGTGTGTGTGTGTGTGTGTTTCAAGGTTTTTCAAGTGTGGTTGTGTACCCCTCCCTTGGTGCCAGTGTACTCCTGCTTGCTCTTGCCATGATTACAGCAGTCTACTGCAAAATAAAGAGCAAAGGTAAAATAATAATGTATGTATATACATTAGGAATTCACATTTTTATATTATATTTATTACAAATATATTCAGTATTCAATGTTTACGTTATGTGTATCAACAGCTCCAGAGACTATGACAAGATCTTCAATAGATGTGAGTGCAAAGCGACTTCTTCTAAACACCTGTTTCTCCTCATTGTTCTCATCTAGTTATTTCTGATATTTATTACATTTTCACTTAAAATCAAAATTTGTCTTTGTTTTAGATTAAAGAAAATAACACAATTGATTTAACTCCGATCCCTCTTCAATCAAACACCAACCAATCAGATTCAGTCTACCAGACTCTAAACCCCAAAACCAACCAATCAGATTCAGTCTACCAGAGTCTAAACCCCAACACCAACCAATCCGATTCAGTCTACCAGAGTCTAAACCCCAACACCAACCAATCCGATTCAGTCTACCAGAGTCTAAACCCCAACACCAACCAATCCGATTCAGTCTACCAGAGTCTGAACCCCAATACCAACCAATCCGATTCAGTCTACCAGACTCTAAACCCCAAAACCAACCAATCAGATTCAGTCTACCAGACTCTAAACCCCAAAACCAACCAATCAGATTCAGTCTACAAGAGTCTAAACTCTGCTCCCATTACCACCTTGTCTCCTCTTTGTACATGTACTCTTACCCAGTCTCACTTCCTGCCGCCCACTACTCCCACTGTGCTTTAAAACTCACTGGACAAATGGTTGGTGTCACAGGAAGTGCAGCTCCAAATCTAGTGGAGGATTTGATGTTGGTGTTTTGTGTACAGTCACATCATTCATCGCTCTGTCGCCATCTTCTGTTTCACCTCCTTCAGCTTCAGAACATTACCAGGGCCACAGATAAACTGATGCAGGGTCAGATCATAGTGAACACACCTTGAGAACTGACAAAGCCCCTGAAAAAACAACAACACAACACACATGAAGCATTTTCTTGTCATTATTTTCTTGCAAAATTCCTTCTGTTTTAGAATTGTAAATATTTATAAAGCTTTTTTAACTCTTTGGTCTTCAGAGACCTCACCACAGACCACCTCACCCCCCACACTCACTTGTAAGCCACAGTACAACCACAGAACAAGGACAGAACTAACTGTGGAATAATGTGTTGTAATTAATGAGATTAAAGCTTTTGGTTATAGCTTTTTTTAAGTGAAATAATATGATGTAAATAAGAACTTATGCTTATGAGTTTCTAGTAAATATTTTGTAATTGTTTTAACATTATTTTGTTTCTGGATTATTATTAAACGATATCTAAAACAGAATCACTTATTGCTATATTATTTTATTAATTACTATGTTATCATCTGTTGTAAATCTGTCTCAGAAGAGTGAATCTGTTACTGTTGCAAATAGAGACAAACTCCTGATTAATACTGTCCTTTCATAAAGAGTCCAGAAATATCTGGCCATTGAGTGCACATTAAACATGAATACTTTCATGTATTGAACCCACTGAGCAGCTTTTGATGAGGTTAAAGGGAGTGTTTTTCATACATTGATTTTATTGCTGTGTTACTCTCTTCCTGCTGTAGATGGCAGTAGAGCACTCTTCTGAAACAGAGCAGTACAGAGTCAATACCATGAGAGTGTGTGTAAATAACTGGGGGATTCATTCATTCATTGTCTCTAACAGTTTATCCAGTTCAGAGTCATGATATGTCCAGAGCCTACATGGAAACACTGGATATAAGGCAGAAACACACCCTGTAGGGGGTGCCAGTACATCACAGGGCACCACACACTCACACTCCCTACTCCCTGCATAGGACAATTAATTGATCTCTTAATTAATTACACAGTACAAGACACACATCTAAAAAGTTGTAGACTTTGCCTCAGTTGGGATCATCATTTCCTACTGGATAAAATATTACAACCTCCTAAGTGCACTATAAAGAGAGTAGCCCAGACAGCAAGAAAACGGCAGACAATGGTTAATCCACTGAGGGAAAAGAGGTTAAACCAAATGCAACTTTTTTAGCAATGTTACTATCACAGTCCAATTTAATACCTTATATTTTATCATCCATACTAAAACTCTATGTATTTGTCTGTGTATTTAAAATTTGTTTAGATTAAACTAGTTAGATGTTGTACAGGACCGTAATCTGATATATTCCCAGTATCCAGGAGAATGAGAAACAGCCACAGTTTATGACAGAGAAAATTATTTTTCAGTTTATGAAAATACCTTCACAGACAGATTACTCCAGTGTTTTAAAAAAAAGAACTCACCTGATTCCATATATTTGTACATACCATTGTTGATCCAAAGTAAAATCTAAAACAAAACACACTGCAATATCACTGACGACCAAGCTGTTGCTAAATCTACAACCACAGCATCTCAACCAATGTGAGCATTAAATATGGCCTGGATATTTCTACGGGGCATGGTGAAGCTCCAGGGTGTGTTCCTGCCTTGTGCTCAGTGATTCCGGGTAGGCTCCTGACACACCGCGACCCTGAACTGGATAATGGTTACAGACAATGAATGAATGAATATTTCAAACTTTCCCTCTCCCTGTGAGCTCCATTCAAGGGTCTAAAAAAGTCCTCTGGCAAATAACACCGCAGACAAGTAAAACTGAGAGTGCTAATGAGAGTGTAGTACAATCTTGATTAACTGTTTTACCATCTTTGCTTTATTGACATGCGGATCCTTATTGAAATATTGATACCTCTGATACCAGAATTTTATGCTTTAAAATCAGTTCTCAAATCAAAATATTGATCATTTGATACTTCTGTCATTTGAGGGAATGTATATCATTAACAGGAACACAGTGGAAAGTAACTGAACTATTGAGTTCTTCTCTAAATGATATGATGGGAACTACGTTTTCTTCCACAGTAGCAATCAGTCACTCAGTCTGTAGACAGACACAATGGCAGAGTGTAAACAGAGTCTTGTGTGGAGCTGTTTCAGCTCTGTCTCTCTTCAGTCTCTGTTGGGGTCCTTCGGTGCTGCAGACCGGCGCTATCCAGATACATAGGGAGAACATGTGGAGTTTTAAGCGGAGCTAAGCACTGTTTATTTTGGAGTTGTTCAAATTAATAAATATGGCCATGAAATAAGTTACAAAATAAATATGTGCTTCAACAAATAGCTGCATGAGCTCAGCATGGAGTAATGTGTTTCACTGCGATTATCTCACACAGGCAAAAGAGCCTAGATCTTTTCAGGTAAGTTTTCCTAAAAAATTATAATTTAAAGTGAATTACATATGAAGCTATGATTTGAAATACACTCTTTTTTTAGATTTCCCAGAAATATTAGGTGTATTTGCATAAAGTATCAGTATCAGATAGATACAGTTAAACATATTGCATGTGAATGTGACCCTGTGCATAAAGTTTTTTATCATATTAATTTATACGTTTAACCTGAGGTGGCACGGTGGTGTGTGTGAGAGAGAGAGAGAGAGAGTCTGTGCATGTATGTATGTGTGTGTGTTTAAACTATTAACCAGTGAGAAAAGCAGAACTGTAACACCACAACAGTAGCTCTCAGTTACACGTTCAGTGCTGTAGGTAGCGGTAGAGTCTTTCTGATGTAGACTTCAAACCAGAATCAGTGACATCATCAGGATTATTGAGGAATTACAGGAACATGAATATTCCTGGCAGAGTGAAGGCTGGTTCCTGCAAATATCATTTGACACAGAGCTGGTGTTTGACACTGGATCATGAGATATTTAAACGACAAACACTGGTGTAATTAATAGATTGTTAAACGCATACAAAGAACATTAAACTCCACAGAAGCTACTTCACCACAACTCACAGCCACCGTCTGTTTACTTTTAGCTGAAATCACTTGGAGGCATTGCAATTGCAGCTTAGCAAAAACTTATTTCACATGTCTAACTCACAGCTCCGTCATTCTCTGAGATGATAAAGGAAGTGGGTAATGGTCAGATAATAATCTTTGGTTTGAAGCACATTTAGGACACAGCTAAAGACATACTATGAGTAGCACTGGGTCTGAGAGGTAATGAGACAGAGACAAAGTGAGTGTGAGGAGCTCTGAGATCTGTGAAGTGCAGTAGAGCCAGTGTGGATCTGTGAGGTCTGAACTCAGAATGAAGATCCTCCTCGTCTTCAGCCTCTACCTGATCTCAGGTAAGAAACACACTTCTAAATCATCAGCTCTATCAGCAGTGTAACATCCAGCCTTTCTTCACACGGACATTCCTCCTCTTTTAGCAGCTGCTGGAGAATCGAGGAGAGTGAGGGGATTTTCAGGAGGAGGAGTCCGCATCAAGTGCAGATATGAGACACAATACACATCAAACACAAAGTATTTCTGCAGGAGTCCAGTGCCAAACTGTGCTGTCCACATCAAGACAGAAGGTAAAACTGAGTGGGTGAATTCAGGAAGATTCTCACTATTTGATGACACCAGGGCTGCAGTTTTTTTTGTGATGATCACAAACCTCACAGTAGAAGATTCTGGAGAGTACCAGTGTGTAGTTCATGACAGTGTACTCAACATCACAGCAGTGGAACTGAATGTAGAGAAAGGTGAGTATCTCCATCACTACAGCAGTTTATTAACTTGCTCTCATTTGGGCTTGATCTTGGTCTGGTCTCTCTCTCTCTCTCTCTCTCTCTTGGGCCTATTTTAGATTTTCAATTCTATTATGTAAGTATATATAATATATCTGTGGCCAATTTAAAGATAAAACTTTGCAATATTATTGTGACTGACAAAGACAACTTCATCTAATACACAATAACTGTATTTATTTCCACATTTGTTGCACAACAACTGGACTAAAAACCCTGTGTATCCTGTGAGCACAGGTTGACTCCACCACACTGTTTTCTCCTGCAGTTGTGGTTTGAAATGTCAGAATATAGTACTGATTTTGTAAGTAAACCAGTAATTTCATTGTTCTGATAGTGCTGTCTATAACTGACAGATCCAGATGGTGGAAGGAGAATTAGTAAATCCTACCATGATGGAGGAGAACTCAACATCAGTTGTAAATATCCACAGTCACTCAGAAATCACCCCAAGTTTCTCTGCAGGACTCTAGGCCGTGGTGATTGTCGTTATAAAACATCGGTTAACAAAAGTGATATGTGGATAAATATAGGAATATTCACACTGCATTACAACAGAGAATATCTGATCCTCTCTGTGAGGAACTACAATATGACAACGACAAACTCTGGTGAATACTGGTGTGGAGCTGAATCAGACTGGGAATCTGATCATGGATACAAGCTCTACATCACACACATCAGACTCACAGTGAGCGTTGAGTAGAGACCAGGTGTCATTACTTTATTTAATTTAGGAAACTTTCTGTTCTGTGGATGTGTTCTGGTGCCTGTTTTTGGTTCATAGGTGTATGGTCGAGAGACGAATTATACAAGGAGGTGAAGGGGGTCTTCAGTATTAGCCATCACACATATTAGCCTTATGCTAAACATGGACATCTGAGTGAGTCATGTCTACACTAGATCAGCCTCTTTGACAAAGTCCAGTGCAGTGTCTGTACCATGAAATCTTCTACATCCCTCAGATCCAGATCAAAAACAATCATCTTTCAAGACAACATCATTAATCGGACAATATTGACAGCATTTCAGTGACTAAATACGATTCTGTTTCCCCAGTACCAGCATCTCCTGCTTCCACTGTAGCGAATGTTGGATTTTTAATCATACGCCACGATACCTTTGTGAATATATATTTAATACATATATTTGTAATTTGTGTTTATAGCGTTGACCTTATTCAAACTCCTATAATCTCTGATATTTGACTTAATGATATTAATTAAAGTTTATAATTGGCTTAAACAATTAAAACGTTAATAATTAGTCTGAAAATGAATAATAATCAAGCTAAGTGAGTACGTCAGGATTTTCAGGAAAATAATGAACAAATTGCAAACACTGTGATTTCAAATAATGAGAGTTTTATTAATAAAGAGAAGATATTTAATTAACATAGCGTAGCCTTGTAATCTCACGGTATCACCGCAGGGAAAACCGATTTTGACCTTAAGGTGGGCTAGGCACTGCTGGCTTGTGATTAAAGTGTTACTAACTGAGGTTTAATTAATACAAAATTTATAAAGAAACTTGATTCAATGTTCAGCTCTGGACATGCATAAGTTTAGCTTACTTTTTGGTCGATTCTCACCACCCGTTAAATGCAGAGGCTCTATGAGGTCCTGGGAGTGAAGGCGTCTCACTTGGTCTCGCGGTTCTCCCGCGGAAGCGTCCAGGCTGAATCAGCGTGGAGGCCTTTCTTCGTCGGTTAAGTCTCGGGCGTACTCGGAGTGTGATGACGCAGGCGGCAGGATCCTCTCTTTGGCTTTCTGTCCTGAGCAGGAGAGTCCAAAGTATGGACGTTCTTGGACGAAAGGTTCGCTAGTTACTGCAGATCCAGAACTGAAAATCGATTCAATAAACTTACTTATTCTACGACTTTCCTTATCTCGGCGGTGTTCCTCACTCTGGCCACAAATAAGTTCATCTGCGTTGATCAGTCGTGAGATTAAACTTAGATTGGCAATAAAACATAAACAAGATTAAAAGAAAAGAAGATATTCAAAACACTCGATGCATTATTAAAACTTCATACGATCAGCTAATTCAAGACGTCTCTTGTGAGCTTTTTTATGAAGTCTAAGAGGGTTTTCTTTGTCTTGTAGTCGGGAAGGAGAAAGCGTCTCTTTGTTGTTTCAAAGTTTCTCGGATCTTCTCGTTGTTGTTGTCGTCGGCGTCCTCTCTTTTCCGCTTTCTTTTGTGGTCCGTTACTTCTGTCGAGCTCTCGGAACTACTGTCGAGCTCTCGTAACTGAATTGTGAGCAGTCGAGCCGCTGTTTTTCAAAGTCAGCGCGATCACGCCCTAACGGGAGGCGTCCTTTCCTGATTGGGCACAAGTTCAGCCTCACGTGACCCTCACGAGGGGGAGAGAGTAGGAGGGGGTTTGAATCAGTGATTTACACAGAAAGAATATAGATTTCGCGTATCGAAATTTCTTATACATGTTATCAACATATGACAATGAGTACACTGGACTGTTAGCATCAAACATCCACATAAGATCCCATCTTGAGTACGTTGTTTACGTCCAATTCATGATGATACGCTGGAAAAGAACATTAATCCGTTTTCTCTATTCAGAGACAGAACTTCTTTTCATGATAGAAACAATTGACAATATACAACATTTCATTAGAAGATAGGCATTCATCTGAGGACACAGAAAGTGGCATTAATACATTTGTTTATACACATTTAATCAGAATTTGACTATTTTCCGCTATTGTTTTAGGCGACTCCGCGCGAGGCGTAGTTTCGCCAGTGTCCATTTGGGGTCGCTGTTGGTCCATGTGTAGGTTGTCGTGTAGATGAGTCAATGGGGTTCAACTCAAGGTCACCCCTTCTAAACATCTGCTGATTCCCGTGGGAGATAATGAGAGACATTGAGGTGCCACTTCGTCATAAAAGGGATTATAACCCTTTCCTTTTGTTTGAGGTTCCTGTCTCTTAGAAGCATCGTAAAATCAGTTATCTCGACAGTTCCTGGCCATGTGTTACTTTAAAGTGTTCTTAGGTGGGTGCGTGTGTGTGGGGGCTGCAAGGCCTTTGCCCCCCGCGGGCACAAACAATCCTGTGGAATGTGACCTGGTCGCAGACGAAAGGTCCCCTTCAGACTGGAAAAGTTTTAATTCAAAACTTTTAATTTCTTCATTTCGATCTGGTTATCTGGTATTCGGTTCATACTCCACTACACCACTCTGACCTTTGTTGTGTCTGTGATTCTGGTTCTGCTCATGATTGGATCCTTACTCTTCATAATCGTCATTCGGAAGAGAATGAAAACTCAAGGTATTCAGTCACACACACACACACACACATGTTTTGAACTGCACAAAGTCAAGCTGAGACTGCAGTTATAGACAATGACGTATAGTCATGACATACTAAAAACACTTAAATAAACAAAGGTGCACAATGTGTTATGATCATTTTTGAAGACTTAGAACCTTCTGGGTTAAAAAAAACCAAAGCCAAAATGACAGTAGTCCGGTTGAACCAAGAGAGATTATATAGACACTGCCCTGTGCTGGCTAGAGATGATGAGGCTACAAACAAAGGCAGTGTTCAAATGATTTCCAGTGACTGCTTACATTTTAAACCATCAATAACAGGGTCATTTCATTCAGATTGACATTGCAGGTATTATATATGAATTATGATTGTTTTATATATTTTTTAGGCCCAGATTCCTACACGAGTCAGTCTGACAGAGGCTCCACACTCCATCAGACAGTGAGTATGATTAAACATCAAAGAAGATCTGTAGTTTTTTATTTAACTGACGTTAATGAATGTGATTGAATGTAAACTGTAATCTGTGCACTATAAGCAATCTCACCAAGAGAAAACCATGAGTCTACGTGAGTCACACATCATTATTGTCATTGTTCAAATACAGAAACCATAGAGATGTATCAGAGTAAGGGTAAACATGGTCTGAGAAGCCTGATTTCAGCTAAAATGTGTCTCTCAGTTGGATTTCCCTCAAAATGAAGTTCCTTAAACACCCCTGATTCTAATTCTCTCTCTCAGGCTCCTCTGGCTGATGGTGAATATCAAGAGATTAAAGACCCCCAAAGCTGTCCTGGTGAACTTTGAGACCCCGTTCATTCCACAGCTCACTTACCCACAAGTCTCTCTGATTCTCAGCATTTGTGTCTTCACTTCATTAACCATTTGATACCTGTGGTTTGTCTTGATTTATTTTCTCACATTTGACAATGTAATTCTAAGCTCTTTCTTATGAATGATGTTTTTGTTGTTATTGTTTTTTATTATTTTATAGGGGGCACGGTGGCACAGCAGGTAGTGTCACAGTCACACAGCTCCAGGGGCCTGGAGGTTGTGGGTTCGATTCCCGCTCCGGGTGACTGTCTGTGAGGAGTTCTTGTTCTTGTCTAATCACAGGGTTATCTAAGACACTAAAATGCAAAATGGAACCTGAATCTTAAGTCATGCTGTAAACTTCCTCAGTTACACACCCTGTGCTGTAGGGGGCAGCAGAGTGTTTCTGACACAGGCTGGTAGAGTTTGATGAAGAAAGGTGTTATCCACCATCATATTGTCTAATGGAATATGTGGTCACCTCCTCAGTGTGGGGCTGAGAGTCCACTCTGGGTCAGTGTCCACATGGTGCTGGTCAGTGAATTGTGGGGACAACATCAACAATCCAGTGCAGTATAGATTCATGTCACCACAGCAGTCTTCTGTAGGAGTGCAGTCATAAGCTGATAAGGTCAGTCACCCACCAAGAGCAGGAAATTCAGCATACCGTCAAACCACAAGGGACTGAAATAACCACATCTTCTTGACATTAGAACTGCAGGTCTACAGCTGGCACTAATATGATCTCAGTAAGTTTAGGTTCCACTGTCAAACAAAAAATGAACAAACAACATTGTAAAAAATAAACTCTTATTGGGTGGAAATGATCAGAAACCTATATTGGGAATTCTATCATATGTATTAGTTGTTTGTCTTTTTTTTAATTTTATGTGAATTCATCAGTAAAAATGTCACTCCATTGACACGTGTTCATATTAATTATGCCTAAAATCAGTAAAAAGACACAATGGTGGATTACAACACTTTCTCTTTAGACACAATCACTAAAATAGGTCACAGAAACTAGTACATAATCATAACTTTACTACAACAGTCTCAGAACGAGTGACATTAGAGTCATTGATAGAAATACAATGTGTGTGTGCGTGTGCGCTTGTGTGTGTGTGATGTGTTGCTTTAGAATGACAGATTCCACTGGTTTTTCTTTTGTGGACATTACAGTAATATTTGTTTTTACTGTAGGTTTTTCCCCAATCAAGGTTCAGATTGGGTACAATGTCTCCCCAGTAATTTCTACTAACAACATCCTTGTGATTGTCTTCAACTGTCTGATGTGTTGTCTCCTGTCTGTTAGATTTTGCTAAAATTATTATTCTATATCATGTCATTTTAAAACAATTATGGGTGAATACTGTGGAGGGAGGGAGGCACAGTTGCTGGTTCTCCACCAGTTTCTGCTGTGTGTCCTGTAATTACAGGCTGTAATTGTAGAACTACTGAAAGTTCCTGTATGTTTTTATGTATACATTTTTATGTTTTTTTTTTTCAAATTTCTTAACATTGATAGCCATTCTTTTGTGATAAGAATTACTGATTACATCTTTAAAGTGGAGTTAATACCAACTTCATGCACAGTCTGTTTAGAGGATTATATTCATACTGTCAGAACTTTCAAAAGTGTTCCCTAAATTTAATAATTTTTATTACTCTGTTTTATTGTCTTTTATTTTGTTTTAAATTTTACTGAATAGCTTTTAATCATTTTTATTTTTATTATATATTCTGTTTTGATTCTATTTTATACTTTTTAATTGTTTATATTTTCTTTTACATTTTAAATTCTACTGTAATTTTTCTGTATCACTCTGTAAAGCACTTTGAATTGCCATTGTGTAAGAAATATTGCAATATATTTTCTCTAAACAAACACCGTGATCAAACGTCAAAAGATAAACCACTAAGCATCTCTGTACCTTGAGAGAGAGAGAGAGAGAGAGAGAGAGAGAGAGAGAGAGAGAGAGAGAGAGAGAGAGAGAGAGAGAGAGAGAGAGAGAGAGAGAGAGAGAGAGAGAGAGAGAGAGAGAGAGAGAGAGAGAGAGAGAGAGAGAGAGAGAGAGAGAGAGAGAGAGAGAGAGAGAGAGAGAGAGAGAGAGAGAGAGAGAGAGAGAGAGAGAGAGAGAGAGAGAGAGAGAGAGAGAGAGAGAGAGAGAGAGAGGGAAACATCAGGTTACTGAAAGAGAGAGAGAGAAGGGTGGGGTAGAGGAAGAAAGGAAGGACGTTTGTAATGGTGGTGTTTGTAATTAAGTGGCTGGTCAGGAGGAATGTCTAAAATGAACATATGAGAGGACTGAACTTTTAGTCCTGTTTTAATGCATGGACACATTTCTCATGATTAAACATAGGACTGTGGTCAGTTCATTATTCAGGACACTGCAGGAACTGAGCGACACGTCAAGAGCTCTTTCCCTTTACTTTAATTGGGCAGTGGTCCTGGGGGGAGGAGCTTTTCTAACAGAATTTCTAAACATGTAGCTGCTTTGAGTGTATATTTATATACACCTGTGCACGGAAATGCACCGGAATCCAGAGCCTCAACAGTGTGATCACAGGAATAGAAAAAGCCACAGCAGCGAGAGAAGAGAAGAAAAGAGACTGATTCTTCAGCTCAGGATGAAGCTATTCATCATCTTTTATGTCCTCCACCTGATCTCAGGTCAAATATTTTATTTCTAATCACTGTTATCATGAGAGCACACTGTACTGGTCCTGCACTGGTTCTCTGTGTGTTCATTGTTGTTTACAGTACTGTTAACAGTTTCTGTGTTGATGTTTATGCCCAGGGTGTGACTCTGAGGTGCTCGGATATTCAGGAGGAAGTATTCTCATACTCCCTGGTCTCCAGTGGGATACAAACAGAACGAGGTCTGTGTGCAGAGTGGAGCAGAGTGAATGTGTTTATCTAATGAAGGATCAGACGAGAAGCAATGATGTCAGTGAAGGCAGACTGAAGATGTATTGCCATAAGACAGGGGAGTTTGTGTTTGTGATCAGAAATCTGACCACACAGGATTCTGGGGTTTACAGATGTGCAGTTGGAGAGGAGAAGGGTGCAGACATTGAGCTGTTGGTTCAGACAGGTGAGAAGGTTTGGTTATGCTGTTGATATCACACACATTAGACTTCTTAAGGGTTGTAGACACCAGCTGCTCCAGGGTCATGCTACTCTCAGTGAGTTAACTTCTGTGCTTAGACATTTAGACACTCAACCAGAAACACCAGGAGCGAAGAAACAGCACTGTCGCATCCCTCAACATTCACAGCTGAGGTGTCCTTCAGAAAAGGGCTGGTCTAGTTTTACTAGGTGTGCTCACTGCACTAGTGTGTGTGTGTGTGTGTGTGTTTGTGTTGTCACTGCCATAGCCGGGTATAACACAGAGGTAGTTCCATCAAACAGCCCCTGCACATTTTTTGAAGTCTGTGCCAGCAACTTGTTGTAGCAGAAACCGCTCATTAAGAGAAGTGTCTGCAAACATTATTTCTCTGTGTTTGAAATCATCGCTCTCATGCTGAAACACTAATGAATCAACTGTGTGTGTTTCTTTGTTCATGTGTTTGGCAGATGATTGTTGTGGGGGGAGAGAAAGCAAGACAGTTTTTCTTGGAGAGAATATAATTATGAGCTGTAACTATCCACCAGAGTTTACAAACAACAGCAAGAGATTAATCAGCTTCAATGATCAGAATATTATAAAAGATTTAATCAACACAGATAAAGATTCACAGAAAGTGCAGAGAGGCAAATTCTCCATCTTTGACGACAGAAGCTCTAAAGTTGTCAGAGTGGAGCTCAGTGATGTGAAAGAAGACGACAGAGTGGTTTACAGTTGTGGAGCATGGAAGAAAGACAAGTCTGTTCGTTACTCTTCATACTTCAAAGAAATTCATCTACAGTCCCCTGGTGAGATCTGTTATTATTTACACTCAGAAATCTCATTCATATAAAACATGAGGTTTTAGCCATGAAGGATAGAAAATAAGGTTCTTAAAGTCAATGTGAATTTAAAGAGGGCCATAGACTCTGTGTTTTAAAGAGTATGCAAACCGTAAATTATATTATTTCTGTTCTATGCATGTTCAGACTCAGGCATGATGATGTATTCTATTTGTAGAAGTGTTTTTGTTTAAAATATAATTGTAGAAATTGTACTTTTATTAAATAATATTCATCAGTTAAACACACAGTTAAACAGAGAGCGGAATCTGGCCACACCCTAATTCATAACAATGCTGTTTTTTTTTACTTACTGTCATGTCAAAAGTGTAGTACATTATTGATTGTAGAAGTGTTTTTTTTTTTTTTAACATTATATATAACACTGCTCTCCCAGAATCTCCAAGTACACATAAACAAACACGGCAGCAACCTACAGGATCATATCAACAACACAAACAGCAACTAACTCTGATGAAGAACATCTCATTAAGACCTTATAGACATTATTTATAACTCCCTCCTGCATTCTTTTCTTGTGTTAAATGTAACCAGACTGTGCCTCCGTGAGACACAGATCTGAGTGACAAATCAAATCACTGTGATTTCAAGAGACGTTTCATGTGCCTGTAATCCTGAGGGTTTTGCTTGTTCTTATCTCTGTCTCTCAGCTCACAGTGTCCTTGTCATCATCACTGTGTGTGTGTGTGTGATTCTGCTGCTGATTGGAGGAATAGCACTGACTCTCAAACTGAGAAAAACCAAGAGAAACGGTATGCAAATTACTTCCTTTATAAGCCCCTATTCAGAAATCAAGGCTAAAGTTTCCCTCTAGTGGACAGCAGTAGGGAACACATTCATTCAGTTTTATGACTGAGGTTTTTCTCATATTCTGTTCCCACAGACACAAACTCTGCTCTCCGTGGTAAAGACAAAAATAAAGTAAGTGAACATGGGCTCTCCACCCCTGACCTTTATTACTACAATGAGGTGCATCCATTGTGCACACCCAGCTTGTAAAATCAGTAATGTATGATCGTTTCTTTGACCTAGTGAGTATTTTTGCAGCTGCATTAGGTATCACCTGCAAAGTATATAGAGCAGATCTACTAAGTGTAAGGAAAAGAACATTGCAGTAGCCATTACACGATTTACTAATATTCCATAAGAGGAGAGAACAAGGCTTGATCTGTTTCCAAATGTGGATGTCAAGTGACAGAGGTCTTCAAACAAATCACCTAAATTGTGTATTCTAAAATGGACAGCAGAGGAAAATGGCCCAAGGCTTTTCTTTGTCAAGGGGTAATACGATCTGGAGCAAGAAACAAATCCTGTGCCTTTATCAGCATAAAGCTGCAAGAAGTTATCACTCTCCAGTCTGATAGCATCAACCCAATTCAAAAACCCAGGTAAACTTCATTGGATTTGAATGTACAGTAAGTTGAAGGTAAAACATTGAATATTAGACACATGCAGTCTTACAGAGGCCACACCAAATATACCCACCCACTTAATGATTCAAATATAAATGTCATATATTGGAACTGTATATATAGTTAAACTGTGTTTGCTGGAGTGATGGAGGATTATCTAATAAGTGGGGTTAATGATTCAAATTTTCTAACATCAACAGCTGGCCTCAGTGAAGTTTAGTTTGTGGAGAGCTATGCAATCCACACGGCAGTGTTCCAATACGCAATATAACCCATTCATTCACAAGTAGAAGCTGTTACAGCAGCAAAAACAGACTCCCTGTAATAACACAACTTGCTGAATTAGCAGATGGTCAGAAGCTAGTAGTCACTCAGCATTTATGATTATGATTCTCAGTCATGTGGCGTGTCCTGTGATTTCAGGTTGATGGTGATGATTGTGGACCACAGGACCATGCACCCAACACCAACCAATCAGATCCTATCTATGAGAACTTTGACATCAGCTCCAACTAATTAGATTCTGTCAATGAGACCAGGTTGAGCAAAGCCAGAGAGTCAAATTTAAATCTAGCATAACCAGTGAAGACTCTCCCAGAAATATCCAGTGCTTACATCATGTTTCCATTTGTTCATGATACATCTACTGGTCCATGACCTCTGTCTAAGAATCCTGCAGAAATTTTCTAGTCTATAATCGCGCCTCAGTCCTCATTAGAATGTGGGAATTTATTTTGCTTCCTCTGATTGGTTCTTGTAGTCCACTCCTTGGATCACTGTCAGTGCTGAATGTGGTGTGTTCTCCTTGTGTCTGTGGAATTTCTCAAAGTACTCCAGTGTCTTCACACAGGCCATACACATGATGGTAGGTGGACTGGCCATGAAACTGTCCACAGGTGTGAGTGTGTGAGTAACTGGGTGATTTTGTGAAGATGTCCACAGAGGCGAGTGACTGGCTGAGTGTATGATGAACCTGAGTGCCCTCTCCAGGGTGTGTTCATGCCTTGTACCTTTGATTCCAACAACCACAATCCTGATCATGATTAAGTGGTTACAGAAGAGCTAAAGTGAGTGTATTTGCTTGCTTCTTGTTTGATCAAGATACAGATTTTATATTTGTATTCAGTTATTATATCAACATGTTTATGATTCACTTTTTTGGCTTGTCAAATGCAGTAGTTGCTTACAGAAAAAATAATCTGAGCTTAAACTTAAGACTTCATTGCTACTTTTTTGTGTATCTTTTTTTATTTGTAATAAACAGAGTGTCTCTGCATATACTTTCACATCTCCTTGTCTCCTGATTCAGTTCCCAATGTGGCCAGTATTCTTTTCAATAACTGATCATATAATACATTCTAAATTAACTATCAAATTCAATTCAATATTACAATGTAATGATTTCAATTATTTTTTTATAAAATAAATTACTGACATTTACACATATTTTATGACTGCACTTCTCACACTGGACACCAGAGGTTCTCATCTGAGTAAAGAGAGGTTCTATGATAGCTGTATGAAATACACATGCATCACATTATATACCTCAATCTCAATTAAAATATATCAAAATATAATTAAAACATTTGCACAAAAATTATGATAAATAATAAATCTAATACATATTTTAGACATTTAGACTTGTAGATCAACCTCCAGTAGCTAAATGGCTATTGTTTAATAAATAATTTTGTTATTTATGTAATGTATTTTGTCTATGTCTATGTAATATTTGTTATGCATCCTCAGAATGATACTTAATGTGAATTATTTCAACATAAAATTGTGTAGGGTCTGTAAAACCCACCTGAATAAATGGCTAATGTTTCGCTGATGATGAATTTAACTGACAGAGCTCTCCACAGAGAAATTTAGCATGTTTGTAAATGATGAAGGTTTATGTTTTATTAGCTGGCTGATGATAGTTGACTAACCAGCAACATCAAGATTCTTTTTTGTATTTATGCAACATTTTAAAAGCAGCTTTAAGAAGGGGATCCTGCAGATCCTGTGTTGTTCCTGAAGCCACAGGTGCTGTTCATGTTGGCTCCTTAGACGCTGGAACATTCCTCTTGTGTTAGTGTCTTAACTGACCCATTTTTAGGTTTAAATGCATGCATGTACTCCATAAATTTGTTAAGACATTTTTACATTGTCAGGAACTTCTATTTAAACTAATTAATTAAAAAAAAAAAATCACTAAATTATAAAATGCTTTTGTTATTGTATTTATGGCTTTTCTGTTGTTAGGGTCAATTTTGACCCAGGTGTAATTTTAAATCAGAAAACAAAAATCAAGCGCCAAATCTGGAATCATAAACACTCTATACACCAATAGCCAACAGCTAGCTCTTCTTACAACCACTTGAGCTTCAGTTAGGAGCTTCTATCTTTTCCTGTTTCACAAAACAAGGAAAGACAGACATGGCCAGACAGGTAAGGCCAAGTCAGTTTAGACTTTGTTGTTTTACAGAGCATACATCTCCAGTTTACAGTATGAAACAATGAGAAATTAAAACCAACCCTTTCATGGATAAAGAAGCCTTACAATGAATAACTATGTGCAAGAAGCACTACAATTTGGCTACAAGCACCCCTCCATTTCACCTGCAACTGCAGGGTTTTCTGTCCCTACTTAGAATGTAGAAGAGCCAGTTCTATTACTGTAAAAAAATCAGTATACTTTCTTCTTTGGCCCCTTTATGGATTTATGAATGGCCTAAAAGTTAGTATGCATCAAGGAGGGTGATGAAAGGAAAACTGCTTTCAGCCCTACATCTGGTAACTTTTAATACCTAGTCATGCCATATGGACTGACCAATGCTCCTGGCGTTTCCAGTATTTTATAAATGGGTTAGATCATACACAAACAATATTGTTATTTAATCCTCCTCACTACAAAAACACATCAACCATGTCAGACAATTCCTATATCATCTGTTAGAGTACAATATATATGTAAAACTAGAAAAATATGAATTTCACAAGCTTAAATGTATAATTTCTTAGTTATGTCCTCAGCCCACAGGCAATGAATATAATTTGAGAGTAGTTCCACAACTAGGGTTTACAAGTTCTACAACAGTTATAGGGATATTATTTAGAAAAATACACTTGAGTAAGTAAATGAGTGAGTGAGCTATGTGTTTGTCTGATTGTCTTCTCCCACCTTCCTCTATATATTCAAATATTCCCTGCATATCATGGCCAAAGCTCTAAAACCCTAAAAATGTCATTCGACACAGACCTAAAATTTACCCACTGTCAATATTCTAGCCATTTTTCTTCATTGTTTAACCTTCTAACACACTGCAAAGATAAGCAGACCTTCACACCCTGTACTAGGGCTATCCTACATATTGTCCTCTAACTCACAGCATAAATTATGCTAGGCTCAATGGACCAACCACGATAAAGAGATGCTACCCTCGGCTGGCTGGAGATGATGAGGCTGTAAGCAAATGCAATGGTCAGAATATGTCAAGTGACTACCTGCATTTTAAACGATAAATAACATTGTCTTTTAATTTATATTCACTGTGCAGTTATTATTAATTAAATTATACATTTTTTTGAAAGAACAAAATGAGAAATCAAATCAGTGGGGCAAAAAGTCCCAACAGAGAAATACTCTCCAGAAATATGAAAAATAGAAAGAAAAGTTTGTGGTGAATTTGAAAGCACAAAAGAAGAAGACAATACTTCTTTTGAAAAGAACACCAAAGTAAACTCAAGACTAGGCATGGAGAAAGCAGCACAGAGCGCTCATAGAGTGTCAGCACCAGCTGTATTCACTTGGGCTGATTTCTGGGTTGCCTGGAGCGTGATCACCCTCTGGAGGTCGGAATACCACGGCACAGGCGGTCCTTTCACTGCATTTCCCTCAATGTAAAGTTCCCTTCTACACCACGGACTGATTAATTTATTCTCTCAGGGTTTATGGCCTTCTTTCTGTCACAGAATATTAGAATATTATAGACTATTAAAACTATCTGGGGGACCTTTCAGACCCTATTTATTCCACAGCTCAGTTAACCACAAGTCTCTCTGATTCTGGAGACGGTCTGATGTACTCTACAATGAATTTCAGTTCTACTGACTCTACCACTTTCACCACAGCATCTCTCAGCAAGGAACAAGACTCATGTGACTATGCTACAGTCAGATATATCACCTGATGAGCCACATTACCCCTTTATTCAGGTCACATTCTGTAATCGACTGTAAATATGTTCTTAACATCTGTGTTTTCTTTTCATTAACCATGTGTTATCTGAGGTTCGTCTTGATTTATTTCCTCACATTTGACAATAAAATTCTAAGCCTTTTCTGTAGAAAATTGTCTTTGTATGTATTATATTGTCTGCAAACATTTTAAGATTTTTTAAAAAATAATAAATAAATATTCAAAGATTTTAGAGAGTAACACCATAGACATTTACAATCCACTCCAAACTTTTCTAAAGTCAGTACACATTTTTTAAATTAAAGTTGTATCTACTGTACACACTGTGTTTCACCTGTAACAGTGAATAATCTCCATTAGTTACACTGTAGTTACACAGAGGGTGTTCTTGTCTAATCACAAGGTTATCTGAGACACTAAAGTACAAAATGGGACCTGCATCTAAAGTCATGCTGTAAGTTTCCTCAGTTACACACCCTGTGCTGTAGGGGACAGCAGAGTGTTTCTGACACAGGCTGGTAGAGTTTGATGAAGAAAGGTGTTATCCACCATCATATTGTCTAATGGACACTGTGGTCACCCCTTCAGTGTGGGGCTGAGAGTCCACTCTGGGTCAGTGTCCACATGGTGCTGGTCAGTGAAGTGTGGGGACAACATCAGCAATCCAATCCGATTCATGTCAACACTGCAGTCTTCTGTAGGAGTGCAGTCATAAGCTGATAAGATCAGTCACACACCAAGAGCAGGAAATTCAGCACACTTTTCAAACCACAGTGATAATGTCTATTGGCACATTTCCTAATAAATGATGGCTTAAAATCAGTAAAAATATTCCATGTATCTGTAGCTACAGTCACTTATAACAGGTCAGTTAACCTAGAAAGAGGTAAATAATCATGACTTTACTACAATGGTCTCTGAATGAGAGATATAAGGGATGTTGATAGATTTAAGCTGTGTTTAATAAGTGTGTGTGTGTATGTGTGTGTGTGAGGCTGGTATGGTCCTCCAGTCATTATCCCTAGACCGAGATCACATACTGCATTGTTGAAAGTTCTCACACACGTCTAATGCATGGGGAATGCAGTCTGTGCTGCAGTCGGCTGTATCATTTTCCTTTAGCAGACTCACTCCACTATAAAACATTTAAAAGTGAATTAAACTGACTGTGAGTTATATAATAATTTAAGTCAGTGCTGGTTAATTAGCCACAGCCAGTCCCGGGACTGAAAACAAAAACAAGTATAGTTAATTTGCTAACGATACCTAACTAACGTTCTAATTTTGTAGCAGATTCCTCAACAACATAAACTGCACTTTACTGTGTCTGATCAACTTTTATCAGCACAACACACCACCACGACCATGTCAGTGTCACTGCAGTGCTGAGAATGATCTACCACCACATCACACCTGCTCTGTGGAGGTCCTGGGCACTGAAGAACAGGGTGGAAAGGGGTTAACAAAGTATGCAGAGCAACCAATGGACTACAATCTGTAATTGTAGAACTACACCGTGCTCTTGTGTTGTTATATATTTCCTTTTCTCACCTTTCTATTTAAATTTAAAATGTAAAGGATGTAAAAGCAGCAGTCAGTTTCTCCAGTGATGACCCTTCGCCTAATTAAACAACTACTGACACCTCGTGGCTGTATTTGGATTTATTCGACTGTCTGTGCTATACCCAGATTTAGACAATGCTACCCCTATGTGGCAGAACTGCATCAACTTGATAATTTAGAGCCAAAACCGCAGTTACTGCCTCGTGATTATGGAAAAAATGTTAAAACAATTAATTAATATAAACATTGGTGGCAATTATTTTTGATAAAAATGACTGATTGCATCTTTAAAGGTTCAGAGAGTGGAGTTAATATTAACTTCATTCACTGTCTGTTAGAGGCTTGATCTTCATGGTGTTGGATCTGATGTTTTTTATATCACATATTTATTATCATAATTATTACACTATTTAAATTTGTTGCAAATGTTCTCTAAAAAAACTATTATCTCAGAACCATGATAACGTAAGAGTGACAGTAAGAGAGAGAAAGTGAGAGAGATTGTGTAACTGAGTGAGAGATAGCAAGAGAGTGTGGGGTAGAGGAAGAAAAGAAGGAAGATGATCATTTTCAATGAGAGGTGATGAGTGAGAGTGAGGCGTGTTGAGGGTAAAGATGTGACCCTCACTGTCTCTGATCACAGAGCTCTGAAAACAACATACGCCAACAACATTTTCTACACCTCAAATCTTTAACACTGTGCTGCTCTCAGCAGGTCACATGGCATAACCCCTTCATCAGGTGGTGTTTCTAATGAAGTGGCTGGTCAGAAGGAAAGTCTGAGATGAACACATGAGAGGACTGAACTTTTAGTCCTGTTTTAATGCATGGACACATTTCTCATGATTAAACCTAGGACTGTGGTAAGTTCATTATTCAGGGCACTGCAGGAACAGAGCGACACGTAGCTCTTTGTCTTTACTTTAATTGGACAGTGGTCCTGGAGGAGGAGCTTTGTGACTGAGTTTCTAAACATATAAGTTTGAGTTTACACTCAATTATATTCATTTGTGTACGGACGTGAACTCACAGAGATAGAAACAGCCACATAAGAGCAGAGAAGAGAAGAGACTGATTCTTCAGTTCAGGATGAAACTCTTCTTCATCATTCTTGTCCTCCACCTGATCTCAGGTCAGATATTTTATTTCTAATCACTTTTATCATGGGACTATGTGCTGCACTGGTTCTGAGCTGCACGGTTCTGTGTGTTCATCGTTGTTTACAGTACTGTTTCTGTTGTGATGTTCAGGCCTAGGGTGTGACTGTGATGTGATTGGATATTCAGGAGGAAGTATTCTCATATACCCTGGTCTCCAGTGGGACACAAACAGAATGAGGTCTGTGTGCAGAGTGCAGCAGAGTGAATGTGTTAATCTAATGATGGATCAGACGAGAAGCAGCACTCTCAGTGAAGGCAGACTAAGAATGTATTCACATACAGAGGGGGGGGGGTTGTGTTTTTAATCAGAGATCTGACCACACAGGACGCTGGAGTTTACATATTTGGAGTTGGACAGAAAAAGAGTGAAGAGATTCAGCTGTCAGTTCTAAGAGGTGAGAAGGTTTCATTTAGCTGTTAAAATTATTACACACATGATTTATTTGACATGATTTAGGCACAGTCTCCAACATTCCTTCTGAAACGAGAGATCACACTGCTGTGGCTTATCTTCTGAATCTGGGTGTTCTTTCACTGACACAGAGGTGTTAGTGAAAGAGGCACAATTTTGTTGCATGTTGCACATTGAGAATAAATTCATGTGTACAATTACATATACCACAATACACAGCAGGCACGTGCACAGATGCTCAAGCACCTGCCCTTTTGCCCTGAATGAGAAAACTTCCCTTTCTGCTGGAGACCAATTTTATTCATTATTCCTCAATATTTAAAAATAAAAAAGTTACCCTCTCTGCTATCAGTTCCCCTATAAGTGTTTTGATATCTGATGGGCATTTATTTGAGTTCTTGTGAGAATTCTGCCCTGATCTGGTCGGTGGTGCGCACAAGATCCCGCTTTGCCTCCCCCCACCTCCTCCAGTTAGCACTCTTGCCGTGTTGAGCGCTAGGCCAAACCACTGCTACACAATTCTCCTCTGACCCGCAGCGTCAGACAGACAGGTACTGACTGTGTTTGTACAATCACTGATGTTGTTTGGTGTAAAATTAATCACAGCACTTAACATTTTATTGCAGCTGAAAACATTTACTTGGCTACTAGCCTGAGGTTTTTTTTTAAATAATAAAAAAAGTGTGTGTGTGTGGGGGGGGGGGTGAGGGGCATTTAGGCAACACACCGGGTGAAAACGCTTGCCTTTTTGTACAAAAAGCATCCATGCATAATGCGTAGCCTGCACGTTTTGTACTCATCAGTCATGAAATACATGATTTCAAAGCCTTATGATGATGAAGGGGGAGGGGGACAAACTGCAGCAGACAAACAGAGAGATTTTAAAGACAGTTTTATGGCCTTGTTTTTGCCTGTTTTTCTTTTTGATAAATTCTGCAATTTGATAATTTGAGTTATTTTATTAGATGTGTATTTCTTGTGTTAAAAATATAAATATGTAAGTTAACTATCCTACTGTTTTTTTCTATTTTTTTTTTTTTTAATATATAACAATTTTGGTGATGGGTGCCCCTTTTTTGGTTTGAGCACCTGGCCCCAAAAATGTCTGTGCACGTGCCTGTTAAAATGTTCCCCCAAACAACCCCACCCTTCACTAGATGTTGGAACACTGCTGTGATGATTTGATGGCATTCATCCACATGAACACTGCTGGGCTAAAATGAAATGTGTGTATTTCTTTGTTCATGTGTTTGGCAGGTGCTTGTTGTGGTGGGAGAGAAAGAAAGACAGTTTTTCTGGGAGAGAAAGTCACTATGAGCTGTAACTATCCACCAGAGTTTACAAACAGCAGCAAGAGATTCATCAGAATCAATGATCAGGATATTATTAACCCGATCATTTACACTAAAAATAATTCACAGAAAGAACAGGAAGGCAGATACTCTATCTTCGATGACAGAAGATCTAAAGTTGTCAGAGTGGAGCTCAGTGATGTGAGAGAAGAAGACGCACTGGTTTACAGCTGTGGTGAGTGGAGGAAAGACAAGTCTATTGGGTATTATTCCTTCTTCAAAGAAATTCAGCTACAAGTCCATGGTGAGATCCATTATTGTTTACACTCAGAAATCTCATTTTAATGTGGACATCTCCAAAAGTCCCACTACAAGAGTAGAGGGAGAGACCAAACTGAAATGAGGGCATCCAGGTTTATTCCCTAAAGGTTCATTACATTCTCTTCTCCAGAAGGAGAGATGGATATTTTTAATCTTTCATTATAGAACTGTGTAACATAGTAGAACATAATGAAGTCCTGGAGTTGTAATGGGGCATAAGACATTTTTTAAAGAATCTACAATTAATACAGAATAAAGGTACAGTTACCTTCTCTATAAACTGTACAGACTATATACCCTGAGGAAACCACCACTAAGACCATTTAAAGTGTATTTGTGCTGTAAATGGTAACTGGATGTAAACATGATGTAAACCGGATATGTGTAAACAGTTCACTCATTTTCAGTCCAACAGACCAGTGTTTGCGTGAAGAAGTGTGTGTGTGTGTGCACTTCTTCAGTGCAGTCTCAGTCTCTAGGTGTTAAGGAGTCTTGTAAAATACTATAACTCTATTCAGCTTGCTTCTATCCATGACTTGCAGCTGTATCAGGGAAAAGACTGAGACAGAGGAATACAGGGCTTGTGTCTGTAGTTTCTTACACACTAAAACAATGAGATGATTACTGAAGCCTTTGTATGATCGGTGTGTGAATATCTCACTCAGATTCAGACAGAAGAGCAAAGAAACACATTAGAGTCTAATGCTAAATGTTTTTCATTAGATCCTATGATGAAAATAGCTAAATGATTAAAATCTTTTTTCTCTACATATACTAAACTGTGGGACCCTTTACACCCCTGATGCAAAGAGACAGTGGGCCTCTGTGATTCTGTGCGCTGTGAGACTCTCTCCAGCGCAGGGAGAGTAGCTGTGTATGAGATACATTTCTTGCAATTGATTTCTTTTTGTTCAGTGCCATCTTAATTAAAGTTAAAACACAGCACATCCAAACCACAGATGCTGTGTTTTTCTTTGGTATGAGTTGCTTCAGTTGGCCTCAGTGTTAAGATTCTCCACCATGCTGCAGATAGGGGCATAATCACAGGACAGCATGGTAGTTTTGTTTTAAAAGGACAGTACATGAACACGCAGTGGAGACATAACAGATTTTTAAAAAATTTAAAAGATAAAAAAATTATATAATCGATATAAACAAGATTCATATTACAGAAAGACTCTGGAGCACAGAGAATATTAGAGAGAGATTCTGGAGTACATATATGGAGTATACAATTAACACCACCTCCACACAGGTAAATCTCCACCTGTTCACACTTATGTCTTTACTTCAAAATTAAAAACAATTACATTTATCCAACACATTTCCCTCAAAAATGCAATCTCCCTCTCCCTCCCTCCCTCTCTCTCTCTCTCTCTCTCTCTCTCTCTCTCTCTCTCTCTCTCTCTCTGTGAGCTAAATATAAAAAAAAATCAACAGAGGATACCAGCTCAGCAGTACAGTCCACTAGTGCAGTCGTTCAGTTCTGAATTATTATGTGTTCTCTTTGCTCCTGACCACACCTGACCCCTCTCACTGTGTCTGAGCTGAGGTAGTCGTGTTCAAGCAGGAAATCACAGACATATCCAGGACAGTGGTTTCATCTGGAGTTATTTCATAGCTAGAAAATCTTCCCATATTTTACACATCAGTACAGGATATCCAGACTTTCCCAAGATGATGCCACACTTCTCAAACTATCCCAGAATTCTAACAGAAAACCCAAATCAGTGGTGATTCCAGTCATTGAAAAGAGATTCCATGCTTTAAATGGTTTACAGAGTCTGAGACACACACAAACACACGCACACACACACACACACACACATACACAGATCTCACACAGCTTTGTCCCTGTGTGTGGTGTGATTCAGGACCTGATGAAGGTCAGTGATGAGGTTGTGTCCAGTGGAAATATCAAAGACAGCTCCAAGCTGAGTGTGTTCCTCGGAGCAATGGAGGACACACTCCGTCTCATCGGACCCCAGCTCAACGAGTCTGTCACCAGAGTGGAAAACAACATCTCAAGTACACACACACACACACGCACACACACACACACACACACACCCACCCACACACACACACACACAAACACACACACACATAAATCAAGCTGAGCTGTGTTCTGCTGTTTCTCATTTGGTGCTTGTCCAACCTAGCAACTGTTGCTATGAAAGAACACTTTATTGTGGTGTTTTTTTCCACACAGAGTGGTATGTTAAGGTGAAAAAGGATGTGACTCCACCCAAAGGCATTGTGACTCTGGGCACCAATGTTGTGCATCTGAACACCAGTTGGGAAACTAGTGGGGGAAAAGTATCCAGGTAAATGCCCACACACACACACACACACACACACACAGAGGTTTATTTTTAATTAATTTTAAGACATTTAAGACACATATAAAGATATTTAGTAAACCCTATAAAAATTTAAATACGTGTAATAAAACAAATCTAAACTGACACTTCCAACCTCTGCCTACAAACAGACACACACTGTATGAATACAGAACAGAAACAGAGCTAATCTCTTTGTCCGGACACTCTCCTCAGGTTTTGCCTACGTGGGTGTGGTCAGTTATAAAGCTCTGAACTCCACCAACACCTCAGTTGTGGAGGAACCGAACGCTGAGAGCAGAACTGCTGAGTACTACCTCAACTCTCCAGTGGGGACAGTCTGTGTCAGCAACAAAAAGACTGACCACCTTCATGAGCCTGTTGCATTTACCTTCAAACACCCGCAGGTAAACACACACACACACACACACACACACTTTGGCATGTTCTGTTTTCAATTTCAAGATCCGCTTTCATTTCAACTTTATGCAGATTTAAATATTCCTGTATCTAAAAGTATAATAGAGAACAGGTTTGTTGAAATAGACAAACATTCTGTACCCATACTTTTGACCACCAGTGTATTTATGCTCCATGCATCTTACACAAACACAACTGATAAAATAATCAATCATGATTGACTGTGATTTCCATTGACTGATCTGTCCTCAGTGGCTGTTTCTGTGACAGCAATGACATCCTGTTTCTACTCCTTCATTTAATGCTCTTGTTTTCATAGAATTATCAAATGCTTTTCCCTGCCCATGTGCTTTTGTTTTGTTTTGGTTTCTGGCTCCTTCCCATTTCACCTGAGAGCAGTAATTTGTCATGTTTCTAATCACTCTCAGGTGTTTCTGTCTCTTGTCTTGGTTTTTTAAGCCCTATGTTTCCATCCTGTCCTCAGCCTGGTGTTACATGTATTACTCTGCACTGGTTCCCACAAGCTTACCATCCCCATCACCCTACACACCATGTTTCTCCTCACATGCTTTGTTCACTCCACATCTGCGGCTCCTGTCGTCCTTATGTAGCAGGTCCTGGATATTTGATGGGACTGATTCAGCACAGACATTTACTAAAAACCTCCATTATCCACAAAGACTCCACAGCTGCTTCTACCTGCCTTTAAATTAAAGCCTCAACACTGTGGCCTTTAGCTGCTCACCTGAGGTTATTCACTTTTGCTTTTATTTTTAATGTCTGTAAAGCTGCTCTGTGACACCACTCAGTATCCTTCAATTATTTTCTATATATTGCATATCTGATGTCACTATAACCGAGACAGATCTCATGAGATAAACCAATACAGGCTCAGCTCAGTGAGACCACTTCCCTCTACAGCCTCTACAGTGCAGAATAACCCACATCACTGGTTCCACATTCACCTGTTACACATACTCTGTCTAAAAAGAGGTCATGGGTTAGAAATGGTGAAGCATTCTGCTCTCCTCCCTGACCACAACATTCAGCTCCTCGGGCATTGGTCTTACCAAGAATAGCATAACAACATTCACAAATTCAGCATCTCCAATAAGCCTCTGAGTGGCTGATGTCATTGTACTCTGAAGTTCTTTTGGTGCCTGTCTTACTGAACCCCACCTCAAGTTTCTCTCAGTTCTCCTCCCATCTCTCAAGATCAGCTTGGTCCATGCGATCCACAATTGGACACTGATTGCTTGTCTTACCAGCTGCTACAAGAATTCTGAAACATCTGTTGTAACACAGCATGGTATAAGAGTCTCAAACTCATGACTGTTCTCTTCTGTGCAGGACGTTGTCTCTGAGAGTAAACCCTCCTGTGTGTCCTGGAACAACACTAAATGGACTAAAGATGGCTGTGACCTGCTCCAGTCCAATATCAGTCACAGTGTTGTGACTGTTCTCTTCTGTGTTCACCTGTCCACCTTCGCTCTCATCATGCAGACAAGACCACATCCAGATGTTGAAGTAAGAGCAACTATAGTTGTACGTACAGAAATATATTTAAGATAAAGCAGGAGAAATAACATACTTTACAGAAAGGTGAAGTGTGCCTCAACACAGACTAAAGGTAAATGTAACACTTTACATTAATGTTAACTAACTAATCATTAATTATAGAATGAATAATGATTAATTTCTCATTATTTACTCAGTAGTTAATCCTTCATTGGCTGTTACTAAGCATTAAGTGTTACTTAGTAACTGATTAATTTACTAGGCATTACGTATTAAGTGAACTAGTAATTAATAGTTTAGTTTGTATCTTAATTACTCATTATCTGTGTACTGCTACATACGCCATTGTTAATAAATTTGTATGTTCATTCATATAAGAAGTAACATAACTTACTATTACAATCGACTCAATGCCACTAGTAAATAATTAATTATTAGTAAATATACTTCTAATTAATTTATACTGTTATCTTATACAGTAATCATGCTAATTACCTGTTAATTAACATTCTTACCACCACATTTTCAGCTGTGTCAGTTTTTCACATTGGTCCTTACTCATCAAAGCACATCTGCTCATGAAATGAGCAAACACAAATTGATTGATCATGTTGTTGTCCATCAACTTAATATTTGGTGTATCTGTGAACTCCTGTTTTGGGATATAGTACTGAGTGTTTGAGTGTAAAGCGTTGTCATTAACTAAAAAAAAACATTATTATTATCTTTAATAATTTCAAGCTTGCTTGGAAATTGCAACGTTTGCCACTTAGTGCTGGGCTCAAGACTTAATCTGGGTGGAGTTTACATGTTCTCCACGTGTCTGCGTGGGTTTCCTCCCATGTTTCCCCCCACATTTCAAAAACATGGCGGTCAGGTAAATTGGCTACTCTAAACTGCCCTGGTGTGAAGAATGTGTGCATTTGCATGTATGAATATGTGTGAATGAATGTGTATATGCCCAGACATTGGCATTCTATCCTGAGTGAATCTGTAGTGCCCGATGCAGTCTTCAAGTTGCTTCTGGTAGAGTACACTGTGCACAAATTAGCTGCCGCTCCTTGCCGGTGTGTGTTGGTTGAATGTTCACTGTAAAGTGTGTTGTGTAGAGTGTTAACTGTAAAAGCGTCCTTGAGTATCTAGAAAGATACATAGAATATATGTTTAATTGTTTTATTGAAATGATTTAATTAACTAATATATTAATTTTATGCATGTTACACTGTGAAATAATTAAATATGTAAATTAACTGTTGAATGTGTTACTTCCTGTTTTCTGCATAGTTTGTTTTGTGGGCAGAGCCAGTATTATAAAAGCACAGTGTAATATGTAGTATCAGTGGGCCTGCTGTTCCTGAGCTTGTCCATGTTTACGTTTGCTAATTATCGACGTAACCCAAGACTGACCAACACCGCTCTGATCAACCTGTGTTTAACCCTGCTGCTGGCTCACCTCCTCTTTCTGCTCACACAGATATTCCTGCGTTACATAAAACCTCTGCAGGTGAGTGGAATTACACTTTTTGGGGAGAGCTGCTGGAGGGAAGGAATGGTAAACACTACCATAGGAAGTAAGCTGTCATACTTTTGATAGATATTAACGACTGTACATAAAGAAGACCAGACAACACCTGCCTTTTTGGAGACACTCTGTGTACAGCAGCACAAAGAGAGGGTGCAGGCTAAGAACATACCTTGCTGTTGCTTATCTCCTCTTACCAGCAACAACCATAAACATTTGGTTCATTTATTTTAAGCTCTAAGGTCTACATTTTTCTGAATTCACAAGAGAGTATATCAGTTTCATCAAATTAATATTGGCCCCAAATATCACTGTACTTTATTATTAATAATCAGTATCAGACCTAAAAGGGCAGAGGTCAACCCCTACATTTAAAGGAGCACTATGTAATATTTTTACCTTAAATTATAGCTTCAAAATGATCATGATGCTCCACTTACCTACAATAGAGAGAATAGAGCCTCACTTATTTCTACTCTGGGCTCAGAACTGCAGAAACTTAACTATGTAATTTTGAGGAGAGTAAGAAACACCCCCCTCTTTCTTGACATCAGTACAGTGCAGTAAAAATGAATAACACTAATGACACAGAAAGCCTTTTCTCACATCGGACAAACCAACATTTGTGGCCAGTGCCAAATTGAATTTTGAATATTCCCTTTGTAATTTTTTTGTATGATGACATCAGATCAGCTGCTCTGTTCTTGCCACTGATTTTTTTTTCATGTCTGCCTTTCTCTCTCTCTCTCTCTCTCTCTCCAGGTATTGTGTGCAGTGCTGGCAGGTGTTCTACACTTCCTCTTCCTCTCTGCTTTTGTGTGGCTGTTCACTGAAGCTGTGCTGCTCTTCATCCATGTGAAAAACCTCACTAAGTTAAGATCAAAGAAGTGGGGGCTTAATTGGAAATACCTGGTTCTGATTGGATACATTATCCCTCTAGTTGTGGTGGGTGTGTCTGCTGGACTGCTTCCTGATGGATACGGCAGTGAAAAGTGGGTGGAGTGGGTGGGGTTTCTTTAATCAGGGTGGAGTTTAGTTTTGAGAAAGAAATCATCAAAAGAACTAAAATAAAAAAGGGTATCAGATAATCAGATATAGGCCTGTGTGCCTGTTTATGATGTGTGTGTGTGTGTGTGTGTGTGTGTGTGTGTGTGTGTGTGTGTGTTTGTGTTTCTTTGTAGATGTTGGCTTAAGAAAGATAAAGACTTTGTGTGTAGCTTTCTGGGACCTGTGTGTTTCATTCTCACTGTAAGTAAATCATATCTAAACATTTTAACATTCTCTTTTGGTTTTTGTGAGCAGGGGTCTGTAATGAAGCAGCCATGTGTCAAATCAAAACTGACTTTCTGAATCATTTTCACGAAAGAAGCAAGTGCACAGATCACAATGGCAAGCGCATAACAAAAATTCAAAGACAAATGTAGCAGAGGTATTTAAAATCACGAACACAGACCTGGAGACAGTTACTGGGTGTGGCTGGAGGAAGATGAGTGACATGACAAAATGGAGGAGAATGTGAGAACACAAAAAAGCAGTACTTCTGCTATCATCTGCTTATTCTGTGTATTTTTGTTTGAAACTTCCAGCTCCACCTTAATTTTGCAGTATCTACAGACACTGGAAAGTAATTGCTTTGACATTTAAGATGGAATTGGATAGTCTAAGACATAATATACTGAAACTACATTAAGGCCAAATGACTTCTATCCATCCATTATCCACCGCTTATCCGGGTCCGGGTCGCGGGGGAAGCAGTCGGAGCAAAGAAACCCAGACCTCCCTCTCCCCAGCCACCGACTCAAGCTCCTCCGGGGGTATACCGAGGCGTTCCCAGGCGAGACATGTAGTCTCTCCAGCGTGTTCTTGGTCTGCCCCGGGGCCTCCTCCCCATTGGACATGCCCGGAACACCTCTCCAGGAAGGCATCCAGGAGGCATCTGAACCAGATGCCCGAACCACCTCAACTGGCCAAATGACTTAGCAATCACAAACCTTGCTTAATCATCAACATAAACAGACTAATTCAACATAAAGTAATACATGTCTCTGATACATTCAAAATTACCCCCTCACAGTCTCAGGAACAGACAGAGACACACAGTACATGAAATCTAGTTGTTATTTAATAACTCAATTGCCTCAATGCGGCTCTGGTTTGCAGAGAGGAAACTTACTTTGACTGTTGTGTGTGCATATACACCGAACAGCAGCTCAGAGTATTATGCCTTCTTGGAGGTAGTGAGTGGAGTTCTGGTGGAGTTGGACACTCTGGTAAAGAGAGGGGCTGAGCTGTCAACTGATCACCATCTGGTAGTGAGTTGGATCCGATGGCGGGGAAAGCTGCTAGACAGACCTGATGAACCCAAACGTATAGTGAAGATGTGCTGGGAAAAGCTGGCAGATGACTTTGTCCAGAAAGACACCTTTCTCTCACCTCAGAGAGAACTTCTCACATGTTCCAGAGGAGGTAGGGGGAATGGAGTCTGAATGGTCCCTGTTCTGACTTCCAACATGGAGTCTGAATGGTCCCTGTTCTGACTTCCAACATGGAAGCGGCTGCATGTAGCTGTGGTCAAAAGCTTGTCGGTGCCTGTTATGGCGGCTACCCAAGAACCCGTTGGTGGACACCGGGGATGAGGGAAGGTGTCAAGCGGAAGAAGGAGGCTTTTCGGGCTTGGCTAGCTCGGGGAACTTCTGATTCTGCGGATGGGTACAGGCAGGCGAAAAAGGCTGCAGCTGTGGCAGTTACTGAAGCAAAATCCAGAGCATGGGAGGAGTGTGGAGAGGCCATGGAGAGTGACTTCCAGGCAGCCTCAAAGAGGTTTTGGAAAACACTCCGACAGCTCAGGAGGGGGGGGTGACACTGTCCAAACTGTGCTCAGCAAGGATGGTGAAACTCTGAACTTGACTGAGCGTATTGTTGAGCGTTGGAAGGAGCAATTTGAGGAAATCCTTAACCTAAGAGACATGCTTCCTGTGCAGGAGGTAGGGCCAGAAGTGTCTGTGGTGTCAGATTTCATTTCCTTGGCTGAAGTCACTAAGATGGTGAAAAAGCTTTGCAGTGGCAAAGCTCCAGGAGTGGAGCTCCAGAGTTACTGAAGGTACTCGATACTCTGGGGCTGTCTTGGATGAGACGCCTATACAACATTGCATGGACCTTGGGAATGGTGCCTTTGGATTGACAAACGGAGGTGGTGGTTCCAATTTTTGAAAAAGGGACCAGAGAAAGTGTGCCAATTATCATGACATAACACTTCTCAGCCTCCCTGGGAAAGTCTATGCCAAGGTGCTGGAAAGAAGAATCCATCCGATAGTTGAACCTAGGATTGATGATTGAGGAGGCATGGGAATTTGCTACTCCAGTCTACACATGCTTTGTGGATTTGGAGAAGGCATAAGACTGTGTTACCTGAGAGATTCTGTGGGAGGTGCTCTAAGAGTATGGGGTACCAGGGTCGCTCCGGCGAGTCGTACGGTCCTTGTACTATAAAAGTTTGAGTTGTGTTCGCATCCTTGGTAGTAAGTCAAGCTTGTTCATTGTGGGCATTGGACATCAGGGTTGTGCCTTATCTCCACTCCTATTCCTGATATACATGGACAGGGTGGTGAGGCATAGCATGGGACAGGAAGGCTTCTGTCGAGGAGCTTGGGAGGTGGCATCTCTGCTTTTTGCGGATGATGTTGTTCTTCTGGCTTATTTGCATGGAGGCCTCCAGTGTTCACTTGAGCAGTTTGCAGCCAAGTGTGAAACTGTCTGTATGCGGACCAGCACCTCCAAGTCTGAGGCCATGGTTATCTCCCGGAAACAGATGGCATGCTCCCTTCAGGTAGGGGGAGAGAACCTACCCCAAGTGAAGGAGTTCAAGTATCTCGGGTTCTTGTTCATGAGTGATGGGAAGAGGGATAGTGAGGTTGACCGTAGGTTAGGTCTGCAGTAATGTGGTCTCTGTACCGGACCGTCGTGGTGAAGAGAGATCTGAGCCGTAAAGCAAAGCTCTCAATTTACCGGTAAGTCTACATCCCCACTCTCACCTATGGTCATGAGCTCTGGGTAATGACCGAAAGAATGAGATCGCATATACAAGCGGCTGAAATGAGCTTTCTCCGATGGGTTGCTGGGCGTACCCTCCGTGATCAGGTGAGGAGCTCTGTGACTAGGGAGGAGCTCAGAGACCCTGAAATGGACAAGCAGAAAAGAAGATGAGATGAGATGAGATGTGAACTGTCAGTTCTTACTAGCCCAGAAGGGAGTGCTACAAATGATTTTACACAAATATTTATTTTCCTTGTCAGGACAACACACTTCACTTCCTGAACATCTTGATCTTCATGACCTCAACTCTGAAAAAAGTGAAGAGTGAAAGTCTGAAAACCAGACCCACTGAGCGTGAAAAGCAACTTTTTAAAAGTGTGCACCTGAAAACCATGCTCCAGTTCATCATCCTCGTCTGCTCCTGGGTCCCTGGTTTCTTCACAGTTTGCAGTAAGGTGTTGGAGATGATCTTCCTGCTCCTCAACTCCCAGCAGGGAACATTCATCTTCCTCATCCACTGTGTCTTCACCCAAGAGGTCAGTCTTTACCTGCTCCAGCTTAGGGTCAATCCTACTGACCCACCATTTCCCAACAAACACCAACACTACCATGTTACCAGCTGTGTGCTAGGATGATGAATAAGGAATCCATGGAACAATCACGTAAATATAACAAAGTTTGAATGAAATTAATTTCAACATTTCTGCCTCCAGGACTGTGTAGTATTAAATTTATCAACATTATATTCCCATACTATCTACTTTATAGAACCTAGCAAAACACCCTATAGTTTTGTGTTCCAAATACAACAGAATTCACAAAAGATTTGAATTATTTTTCAGTCAGGGTTCATTTCATAGGATCTACTTTTTTTGTCATTCACATTCTCACTCTTTATTCTTCTACTTCCAGGTGAGGCTATTGTATGTGAAGTGGTGGCAAACTCTCCGTGCAACCCATACTCCAAAAACTGAAGAAGATCCTGGTACTACAACATCAAAGTTCTAGATTTAAGGATTATCAAGCATCTTCAGGTTTAATCATTAATTGTTTATTTCAGTGAAAATGGATTATTGAGAATCTTTCTTGTTTTATTCCAGGGTAAAATTCATGATGTTTTTGTATCTATATGCTGCCCCTTTGATAAATAATCAGCTCTCTTGGGCTCAATCTCCACTGCTATGCTGATGATACACAGAATAGTTGCCACATTAAACCCAGAGAATCATTCCATACATCCTTTCTATTGTTTTATATTCAGGAGTTAACTAATTGGTTAAAATCTATTTCTACAAACTAAATGCTACAGTTATTCATTGTTGGTACCAAATCAGCTCTCTACATTTCCAAATATCATCCTTCCAGTTGGTAACACTCTAGTTAGCCCATCTCCTTCTGAGTGAAATTTTGGTGCTATTTTTAACTCATGCATCCACTTTGCTATTTATGTTAAACCTCTGATGAAATCTGCTTTTCTCCATCTTCACATTGTTGTTAGACTTTGCCCTGTACTCACCACTAAAGCTGCTGAGATCCTTATAAATGCCTTCGTCATATCTGGATGATCCAGATTACATCATTGTCTATTCTATGGCTTACCAACCAAAACACGGTCCTCTTTAATACATCCAATTTCTGCAGCAAGAGTCTTGGTAACTACTAAGAGATCTGTTCATATTACTCCCATTCTTCACCTGTTACACTGGCTACAAATAATACATGACTTGTATGTCTTACTTGACTTACATGATCTCCCTCAATCTATTCTGATTATATCCTCTTCTGCTGTATTTATTTCCCTTTAACTGTAAAGCTTCATTGGGTTTTTGTACTGCACTATGTATGTTTAACATAAAATTATTATTATAACCATCATCATTTTTTAGTGCATTAGTTTTATCGTTTATGATTTTGTTTCATTTTTAATCATTATAATTCATAAAGTGTTTTAATTGCTGAAGTATGTTGAATAAACTGGTTAAACACAGTTTTGACTTAGACCACCTTATTGAACACCTTATTCCGTGTTTAAGTCCAACTTTCACACTTTCAAGCATCTAAACCACAACACCAACAAATCAGAGTCAGTCTACCAGACTGAACACCTCCAAACTTACCAATAAGATTTAGACTACTAGATATTTTCTGTACATGCCCTATTTCAATGAGACTTAAAGAGATTATGAGCATTTTCTGTCCTGGCAGAGGTAATTGGTATAATAGTGATTTTTGAAAAAATCATGAGCTGACCCATGCTGTCTCACCTGAGTCTAGTCTAGGTTTGAATGTGCCAGCCGCTTATAAGAAATCAGAGGGAGCTCATCATCAAACTGTAGTCTGTAGATTTTGACTGCCACAGTTTGTCAAATGATGGACAGAAAATGACATCACTGGCCGAATAAAATTTGTCAGCAGCAGGATTTCAGATTATATTTCTGAGAAATATTTGATCATTTTATGAATGCCCCTCTCTTGTCTGAATACTTACCATCCCTTCACAGGACATCAGCATTATTAGGTAAATATTGAAATCTCAGTATAAATGATAAAAATAGTTTATGTTTAAAGAAAATTATGACATGCATTAATCTGTAGTTAAACTATTGATAGGTGGATCTTAATAGGTGGTTGTTATCTGGTTTCCGGGTGTGGATAAAATAATGTCATGGATTTTTAAACTGTTGCTATGGTTTCTATGGAATTTTAGATTGTCATGTTGGTGTCACGTAATGATTGATAAGGTATCTCTGATGGCTTTTACTATGGTATATTTCAAGTGGTTGCTAAGTAGTTTAACTATTAGAATTTGCAAAATGGGGTCAGACTTGGACTCTCAATTAATATACTTTACATTTGCACACCACAAAGTGCCATAAGAAATGACTGGGTTCTCACCATTCCTCTATGGACAGGAAATCTTGGGACATTTGGAAATATTAAAAGAAACCTGTGATGGACAAAAACATAGTTTAGAGGTTTGATGTCCTCTTGCACATCTTAAATATATCAGAGAAGATGACAAGCATGATAGAGATGTTCCAGAACTTGGAGCAAGCACAGAAAAAATCGACCAAATATCTGGTATGAAAAGAATGCTTAAAACAGGTGATAGTCATTTTGCTGATGACACAAGAAACAAGCTTGCTGGTGAATAGGCAGGGACTATTCAAGGTCTTGTACCAAATCAAGCAGCACACTCATGAACTATTAGACACTATAAGAAGACTCAACAGTCATTTCACATAAACATGCTTTGACAGTGGATAGAGCAAATCAAAGTGGATCAAAGCCCAACAATTGGAGGGTAAGTTGAGTGTGTTGAGCAGTATCTAGACCACCTCAAATTAGAACAAATAGAAGAGCTACAGATCATCATCCCGTAGAATCTCATCAGGAAGGACCCAGGCAGAATTATCATTTTGTGACAATACCCTTTGGATTACATGGAGCAGAAGCAACCATTTAGCGGTGAATGGCAGTACTACTTACAAAATGTGAGGAGGATCAGTGAGGTGGGTCTGACAGCAAATCTAGAATAGTTTCACCTCGCAAAAGAGTCTGTCTCTTGCATTGTATATTAATTTAGACTTGCCAGTGGTGTCATCAGACCTCAGATGAAGTGACTGTGTGCCATTCTCTGCCAGATTCAAAGCAGAATAGTGATGGAGCAAGTGTACTTTATTGCTCTTCCACTGCGTCATCACCACGTGTCCAAATCAGGACATATCTCTGAGCAATGGCAGATGACACTCACCACCAGACTCCCACCAGAGCGAGAGAGAGTAAAACTAAAAAAAAAAAAAAAACACCAGAGGGCAGCACTAAAACACAAAACACTTTGGGAGGCCAACCACACTGAAAAGTGTAGTACATTGAAAAATCTATGCTGACTCATGAATGCTCCATAGCATTAATATTTGTTTAATAAAATTAGATTTAAAAACACCTGCTCCTCTCCGTTTTTACAGAAGAACCCAGTAAACTCACAGCAGTCTGTAGCCACAGCGCTTATTCAGTTGCAGCAGTTTGCAGTCATAAGCACTGCTGCAGCACTGCTGCGAGTTTAATGGGTCTCTTATATTCACAGATTCAGTCTCACATTCATTTAAGCTTAGTGTTTCAACACCTGTTCAATAGACTGCACAGACCGATAAAACCTGAGAGTTTGAAATTAATGTTAAAAAACTCAAATCTCAGGTGTTAATCAAACATTATGTCCAGCACAGTTCTCCAGAAACTACCTTCCTGTTACATTAGGATGACTTTATTGTGCACTGAAAATAACACTCACAACTGACTGCTGCTCTCTCTCTCTCTCTCTCTCTCTTTCTCTCTCTCTCTCTTTCTCTCTCTCTCTCTCTCTCTCTCTCTCTCTCTCTCTCTCTCTCTCTCTCTCTCTCTCTCTTTCATTTAATGCATATATGAGTATACAGGTGTTGTGTGCAAGTGTTTCAGTGCTGTGTGCTGGGAAGTCAGGGAAGTGTGGGGACATACTTAAAATGCCAGTACAATGCCAATACAATCAATCATAAGCTGATAAGATCAGTCAACCACCAAGAGCAGGAAATTCAGCCCAGCGTCAAACCACATATGCTAAAGTTAACCACAGGGTGACATTAGAACTGCTGCACTACCAGTCTGTTTAGGTTCCACAGTCCACTGTCTAACTTAAAAGAAAGGAACAAGCAAAGAACAAAATAAATAAATAAATTAATTAATTAATAAAAAGGCAAATCATTTTAACAGTCTCAGAATGAGAGATGGTGTCAACTCAGATAACATATGGTCAATGAGATGTGTGTGTGTGTGTGTGCGTGCGTGTATTTCTTGTGCAATGTTCAATTTAACATACAAGATGACACAATGTACAATTCAAAGAAGGATCATGACATTACCTGAATTTAGATAATTATAACAAGTCTAACATTACAATGCTCAATTCTAAGACAGTAATAAGATGTTACATTTAAAATATACTATTCTTTGAAGTCACAAATGTTCTTATTTTATTGTTATCCAAGTCCCAGGTGTTAAATAAACAAGAAGTAGATGATCTCAGACATCACAATCTCAAATGCGATTATCTGGAAAGAACAAAATGTGAATGTAATTTAAAAAGCTTTCTCCCTGATGCAGACCTCATTTACATATCTTAATAATTACTAGTAAGGACCATGACTGTAAAACCTGAAACAAGAACGTGAACTCAAATACATTTCTGGGCCGGAGTTCTGGGTGGCTTTGGAATGCTTATAAAGCCTAAAAATGGAAGGCTTTCAAGGCATTAAGTGCTAGAGAATGGTCAGGTTGAGAGGCACTATGGTCAAGGGTTTGGCTGGTGTCCTATATCATGAGTGGGTGATTGAAAAGGGAGTTAGTGAATCCATGAATAAACATCCTTTAATAAATTGGTGCACAGCTGAATGCCACGTGAGATTAAATACAGTCACAAAAATATTAAACATTAATAATTAGTCCTTCCCTATGAGGTGTATTCAGCAAAATTACTTCAGATAACAGACATGCAACCAGAAAATTCTTTATTAGAAAATATTATTAAAAACAATTACAATTACAACATTCACTAATACCAAATCATCAAAGGATACCGACTGGAAACTGAGAATAGTGACATTAAAATATGCTTGTCAATTAAAGGGGATGTCAAGGATTGTAGGTAAATGCTGTTTTCCCAGGTTTGTTCACGGACAGTAGCTTCAACATTTTATAATGGAAAGGTATCTTTAAGGAAAAAAAAGACTGTTGTTTGTACATGGTTGAAGTGAAGTGTAAGTGTTTCAGTTTCCACAGAAACTCATTTGTTACTTGTCATTTGCTACTATTAATGCTACTACTATTACTATTCATTATTATTATTATTATTATTATTATTATTATTATTATTATTATTATTCATCGGTTCTTTCATTATCTATTACTACTACTAAGATTATATCAGTACACACGGTTATAACAGCAGACCTATGTGGTGGCACAGTGACCTTTTGTCAAAAATTTGTAGTGACCGACCCTAAAGAGGACGCAGTTAACACAGACTGTTCCTTCGAGAAAGCCCTTAAAAAATACTCACTGGCTGTAATGGTGGGTGATCAACCTGCTGTTTTGAAATCCTTTATGGGAGTTCCCACAGAATTTGAGGGGAATTCTAACTGTGAAGGTTTCCTACTACAATGTAAACTGTATTTTAGCTACTCCGCTGCTCCTGTTCCTGTGATGGAGATGAACCCAGCCACTCCTGTCCCTGAGATGGCGACCAACCCGACCGCTCCTGTTCCAGCGAGGGTGGCGATCCAGGCTGCTCCGGATCCAGTGAACCAGGCCGCTCTGGATTCAGCGAGGGCGGCGATCCATGCCTCTCCGGATCCAGAGATGGAGGCGATACAGGCCACTCTGGATTCAGTGAGGGCGGTGATTCAGGCCGCTCGGGATTCAGTGAGGGCGGCGATCCAGGCCGCTCCGGATCCAGCGAGGGCGGACATCCAGGCCGATCCTGTCCCTGTGAAGGCGGCCAAGCCGGTCGCTTCTGTTCCTGTGAAGGCGGCTTCCTCAGCCGCTCCTGTTCCTGAGATGGCAGCTTCCTCAGCAGCTGCTGTTTCTGCTCCTATGACTGTGGCCCAGGCCACTTCAGTTCGTGTCCGTAGGTCGGCCCCTAGGACTTCAGTGCCGATCCCTAGAGCTGTGCCCAGGCTGGCTTCTCGGACAGCTCCACAGATTTTGCCAGTCCTGGGCACCCCCCAGTTGTTTTGGTTCCCGTGTCTGTCCCTGTCCTGGTTCCTGTTTCTCTCCATGTCCCAGTACCTTTGTCTCTGTCCCTGTCACTGTGTTCGTATCTGTCCCCATAAATGTCCTGGTCCCAGTTCCCTTGCCAAGTCCTGTCCAGTCCCCGTTTCTGTCCAGTGTCCCTTCTCCAGTCCAGTCCCCTGTCCTGTCCCAGTACCCAGCCTCAGTCACGTCACCTGTCTTGTCTCCAGCCTCTGCTCCTGTCCATTCCCAGTTCCCAGTTCCATCACCTGTCCAATCTCCTGTCCAGTCCCAGTACCCTGCCTCAGTCCCGTCACTGGTTTTGACTCCCTTCCAGTCACCTGCTCCTGTCCAGTCTACCGTCTCTAATCCTGTTCCGTCCCCAGTCTTGTCTCAGTTTCCTACATCTGTTTTGTCTCAGTTCCTGTCCAGTGTGCAACCCCAATCTCCTGTCAAGTCTCGTGTTTCCACTCCCATCCTATCTAGTCTTCTCCAGTCCCTGTTCCAGTCCCAAGTCCTGTCTCCTGTTCCCTTTTATCAGTCACCTGTTCAGTCCCCTGTCTGCTCTCCAGTTTTGTCTTCTGTCACTCCCCTTTGTCAGTCTCCTGTCCTGTCCCGAGTCCAGTCTCTTGTTTCCGGTCCTGTTAAGTCCCCAGCTCCAGTTCCCGTGTCTGTTCCTGTCTTGTCCTGAGTCTCCTGTCTCCTGTCTCCTGTAGGTTAATTTTCTTGTGCTGTCTCCTGCACCAGCTCCTGGAGGGTCTAGGTCTATGCGCCCCGGGAGTTGCGTGTTTAGGAGGGGGCACCTGTCACGCCCTTGTCCTGTCGTGTCTGTTTTCCCCGCCATGTGCTCTCTTAGCACATGGCTCTGTTTGTTATTGTTTGTGTCTCCGCCCTTGTCCCGCCTTTGTTCCTCCTCCTCGTCAGTGTCCTCATCAGTCTCATTTGTAATCCGGCCCTCTCGTTATCTGTCTCAGGTGTCTCTTGTCTATGTAATGTATTTAAGATCCCTTGTCTCACTTCCTCTTGTCGGTCATTCCTTTCGTTTCCCAAGTCATGTTGTTTTGCTCTCTAGTCTGTCTGTCCTGTTTGCTTTAGCTCTCAGTGTTTAGGATTAGTCTCTGTGTCATTTCCCATGTCGTGTTACCTGGTCTAGTCTGTCTGTTTCTGCTATTACTCGTTTCCTTCTGTTTGTTTCCACTTTTGTCATGCTTATTAGCAAGTCTGTCTGCCTCCGCTGTTCCTCTGTTGTCATGTTGGTCTCCACTGTAGTTTTGTCATGTTTATCCCTTACTTCCTAGTCTGTTTGTCTCTGTTTTATTATATTTTGTTTAAAAAAAGTATACTGTGTTTTAGTAAGTGCATCCACCTCCGTCAGTCTGCCCTGTGTTCCTGACAATCATTTAAAAATACAAAATAAAGCTTTATTTAAATAAACTGAACTGAGAAGACAGTACAGAATATATAAAAATAACTCACTAAGCTCTGCCTTTAGTCACCTCACCAGCAATGATCAAATTCCAAACATTAATCACATTAATATTAAAGACAAAAAACAATATTCATAACATAGGTTTCTGTGCTCGAGTTCTGAAAGGGGTCACCATTCCTGATAAAACAGCACACCATCAGGCATATATATATATATATATATATATATATATATATATATATATATATATATGCTACTCATGTTGTAAAGGATTCATTGGCACACATTTTGTCATATAATATTTTTATCATTTTTTTTTATTTTTTAGCTTTTCCCCACCTCAGCATCATCAGAGGGTTTCTCCACTGTCCACGCTCACAGATGCGTTAGTTCAGTGGTAGTGCTCCAGGTCCTGGGGCAGAGTTTGGTGGTTTCAACCCAGACTCATATCAAACTATCTTTCTCTTATGGTAGGTTTCCCCACTGTTAGTGTTCTACCATGTCTTCTTCATTTTGGGTTGTTTGTCAAACTAAAAAAGGAAACAGCCTCATACACACTGCCCTCATACACACTTTGCAATTCGGTCCTCCTAAATAGTGTGCCATATTGCTCACACACACAAAACCAGAACAAAGAACTTTCTAGGCCAACAGTGATAAATAAATAATTTGCCCTCTGCTGGCTGGAGATGATGAGCCTAAAGGCAAATGTCAGATGATTTCAAGTGACAACTTAAGATAATAAATAACCATCCATCCATCCATTATCCACTGCTTATCCGGGTCCGGGTCGCAGGGGAAGCAGTCAGAGCAAAGAAACCCAGACCTCCCTCTTCCCAGTCACCGCCTCCAGCTCCTCCGGGCGTATACCGAGGCGTTCCCAGGTCATTCGAGACATGTAGTCTCTCCAGCATGTTCTTGGTCTGCCCCGGGGCCTCCTCCCCGTTGGACATGCCCGGAACACCTCACCAGGAAGGCATCCAAACCAGATGCCCGAACCACCTCAACTGGCTCCTCTCGACGTGGAGCAGCAGCGGCTCCACTCCTAGTCTCTCCCGGATGTCCGAGCTCCTAACCCTGTCTTTAAGGGAGAGTCCAGACACCCTGCGGAGAGAACTCATTTCAGCCACTTGGACCCGCAATCTCGTTCTTTCGGTCACTACCCAAAGCTCGTGACCATAGGTGAGGGTTGGGACGTAGATTGAACGGTAAATTGCGAGCTTTGCTTTTCTGCTTAGCTCTCTCTTCACCACAACGGACCGGTACAGAGCCCGCATTACTGCTGACGCTGCACCGATCCGCCTGTCAATCTCCCACTCCATCTTTCCCTCACTGGTGAACAAGACCCCGAGGTATTTAAACTCCTCCACTTGAGGCAGGATCTCACTTCCAATCTGGAGAGAGCATTCCACCCTTTTCCAACTGAGTACCATGGACTCGGACTTGGAGGTGCTGATCCTCATCCCTACCGCTTCATAATCAATAACATTGTCTTTTATTTCATATTCATAGTGCAGTAAGGTTTGACCATAAACCGCTGTCTTTAAAAAATGTAGACGGTATCTCGAAATGAGGGAAGTATTTATGAACACTGTGTGGTGTGTAAAATTTATGTTCTGTCTTAAGCACAAGGCCAGAGTTCATGCATGTGCATTTAAGAGAGCCACAGGGAGGGTGTGATGTAGGAGCTCACTGACTGCTGATATCACAGTCTGAAAACAGGTTGAGAAAAAACACAAGCCCAGTAGACCACCACATTTGTGAATAGCCACATTACCCCTTTATTCAGGTCACTTTCTTTAATGATTGTTAAATGTGCTCCTGGTCATTTGTTTTTAAAATTTAAGAAGTTTTTCTTAATAAATTTGTCTTGCTGTTATTTTATTTTAGAAAACATTTGACAAAATATGTAACTCACTTTATTATAAATAAATATAAAAGATTTTTGGAGAGTAGCATCATAAAATTTTACAGTCCGTTTCAAACTTTTCTAAAGTGGATAAACATCATTAAATCTAAAGTTGTACTCACTGTACTCACTGTGTCTCACCTGTAACTGTGAATAATCTCCATTAGTTACACTGTTGTTACACAGAGGGTGTTCTTATATAATCACAGGTTTATCTGAGACACTAAAATATAAAGTGCGACCTGAATCTTCAGTCATATTGTAAGCTTCCTCAGGTACACACCCTGTGCTGTAGGGGTCAGCAGAGTGTTTCTGACACAGGCTGGTAGAGGTCTGATGAAGAAAGGTGTTATCCACCATCATATTGTCTAATGGACTCTGTGGTCACCCCTTCAGTGTGGGGCTGAGAGTCCACTCTGAGTCAGTGTCCACATGGTGCTGGTCAGTGAAGTGTGGGGACAACATCAACAGTCCAGTGCAGTATTAATTCATGTCATCTCTGCAGTCTTCTGTAGGAGTGCAGTTATAAGCTGATAAGATCAGTCATCAAGCCATCAAGAGCAGGAAATTCAGCACAGTGTCAAACCACAGGGGACTGAAGTAGCCAAAGTGTGACATTAGAATTAGAACTGCAGCAGGCACTAATATGATCTCAGTCAGTTTAGGTTCCACTGTGATCCATTTTCTATAAGCGCTTATGTACTTCAGGGTGGGTTCGGAACCTGCTCTGAATCACTGGGCACAAAGGAGGAACACATTCTCACAGCCAGTCACCCAGAGCGGGGCGCAAACCTCCAGGACAGTTATTAATTAATCTGATTAAACTTACATTGATCCATACCCTGTTACCATCAATGATCATGAAAACTCCAACTATTGTGGATTCAGTATATATAATCCCTATTGTAAAATGATGGGCTGTGGATCATTGAAACTGTGTTCTTATGAGTGGTGGAGCTCCACCCATATTCAGAAAGCTAGAACAAATGATGAAACATTAGGACACAATGTCATTAGTGTTTACATGGCTGAAAGATAAACTCAAAAGTGTCCGTAGGTGTGAGTGTGTGAGTGAATGTGTGAGTGAATGTGAAGAACTGTCACCCCCTCCAGGGTGTGTTGTCCAATTGATTCCGGGTAGGCTCTGGAAACACTGTGTCCCTGATCTGGATAAAGGTTACAGACAATAAATCAATGAACAATGACATGGAATCTAGTGATTAAAAGTGTTCTGATTAAATATGGAGCAGAGGGGAACTGGTGTCTACTAACTTTTGAAGACAGATTGTGTTTCTTAGTTTAAGTATTTCAGATTAACTCCAGTTCTCCATATTGCAATAGCAGCTCCATCTGTTGAAGGATAATTCAGAAAAAACTCTGTATTGACCTCCTGTCCACTCAGCTTCTCTATCTCTAGGTTCCTCTGAGAGAGAGAGAGAGAGAGAGAGAGAGAGAGAGAGAGTAAGAGAGAGGGCAAGAGAGAGAGAGAGAGAGTGCGCGCGAGAGAGAGAGAGAGAGAGAGAGAGAGAGAGAGAGAGAGAGAGAGAGAGAGGCAAGAGGAAGAAAAGGTGGAAAGCAGGTCACATGACATAACCCCTTCATCCGGTGGTGGACACATATCTCATGATTAAACATAGGACTATGGTCAGTTCATTAATCAGGACACTGCAGGAAGTGAGCGACACGTATAGAGCTCTTTCTATCTTTACTTTATTTGGTATTTGATCAGTGGCGCTGGTGGGAGGAGCTTTAATGCCTGACTTTTTAAATGCATACATTTGAGTTTTCACTTGTGCACACAAGGACCCAACAAAGACCAGTGTCTCAGCAGTGTGGACACAGGAAGCAGAAACAGCCACACTGTGATACGAAGAGAAGAAAAGATTCGTCTTTTGATCAGTATGAAGATGTTCTTCATAATTTACATTCTCCATCTGATCTCAGGTCAGATCCTTTATTTCTTATTACGTCTGTAATGCCAGCACATGCTGCACTGGTCCTGCACTGGTTCTCTGTTCATTGTTGTTTACAGTACTGTTTCTGTTGTGATGTTCAGGCCCAGGGTGTGACTCTGAGGTGCTCGGATATTCAGGAGGAAGTATTCTCATACTCTCTGGTCTTCAGTGGGATACAAACAGAACGAGGTCTGTGTGCAGAGTGGAGCAGAGTGAATGTGTTTATCTAATGAAGGATCAGACGAGAAGCAATGATGTCAGTGAAGGCAGACTGAAGATGTATTCCCATAAGGAAGGGGAACTTGTGTTTGTGATGAGAAATCTGACCACACAGGACTCTGGGGTTTACAGATGTGGAGTTGGAGAGGAAAAGGGTGCAGACATTGAGCTGTTGGTTAAGACAGGTGAGAAGGCTTGGTCATGCTGTTGATATCACTTCTTAAGGGTTGTAAACACCAGCTCCTCCAATATATCTCCTGGTGTGTGGGTCATGCTACTCTCAGTGAGTTAACTTTTGTGCTCAGACATTTAGACACTCAACCAACTCAAACAGCACTGTCTCATCCCTCAACATTCACAGCTGAGGTGTCCTTCAGAAAAGGGCTGGTCTAGTTTTGCTAGGTGGGCTCACTGCACTAGTGTGTGTGTGTGTGTGTGTGTGTGTGTGTGTGTGTGTGTGTGTGTGCGTGTGTGTGTGTGTGTTTGTGCTGTCACTGCCATAGCTGGGTATAATACAGGGGTAGTTGTATCAAACAGCCCCTACACATCGGTGGCCACAACCAGAAGGTTCCCCACTCTGCAGTAGATGGTGGTGATGATTTGATGGCATTCAGCCACATAAACACTGCTGAAGCACACAAGCACTGCCAAGTTCCACTTTGAAGTCTGTGCCAGCACCTTGTTGTAGCAGAAACCGCTCATTAAGAGAAGTGTCTGCAAACATTATTTCTCTTTGTGTGTGAAATCATTGCTCTCAGGCTGAAACACTAATGAATGAACTGTGTGTGTTTCTTTGTTCATGTGTTTGGCAGATGATTGTTGTGGGGGGAGAGAAAGAAAGACAGTTTTTCTCGGAGAGAACATAACTATGAGCTGTAACTATCCACCAGAGTTTACAAACAACAGCAAGAGATTAATCAGCTTCAATGATCAGAATATTATAAAAGACATAATTTACACTGAGAAAGATTCACAGAAAGTACAGAAAGGCAGATTCTCCATCTTTGACGACAGAAGCTCTAAAGTTGTCAGAGTGGAGCTCAGTGATGTGAGAGAAGACGACAGAGCGGCTTACAGTTGCGGATCATGGAAGAAAGACAAGTCTGTTCGTTACTCTTCATACTTCAAAGAAATTCATCTACTGGCCCCTGGTGAGATCTGTTATTATTTACACTCAGAAATCTCATTCATATAAAACATGAGGTCTTAGCCACGAAGGAAGGAAAATAAAGTTCTTAACGTCAACGTGAATTTAAAGAGGGCCATAGACTGTGTGTGGTAAAGAGTATGCAATTATACTTTTATAAAATAATATTCATCAGTTAAACAGAGAGCGAAATCTGGCCACACCCTAATTCATAACAATACTGTTTTTTTTTACTTACTGTATGTCAAAAGTGTCAAAAGTGGGCAGTGTAGTACATTATTGATTGTAGAAGTGTTTTTTTTTTACATTAAAAAGAAATAACACTGCTCTCCCAGGATCTCCAAGTACACATAAACAAACACGGCAGCAACCTACAGGATCATATCAACAACACAAACAGCAACTAACTCTGATGAAGAACATCTCATTAAGACCTTAGACATTATTTATAACTCCCTCCTGCATTCTTTTCTTGTGTTAAATGCAACCAGTGACAGTGCCTCCATGAGACACAGATCTGAGTGAATCAAAGAGAGACAAATCACTGTGATTTCAAGAGACGTTTCATGTGCCTGTAATCCTGAGGGTTTTGCTTGTTCTTATCTCTGTCTCTCAGCTCACAGTGTCCTTGTCATCATCACTGTGTGTGTGTGTGTGATTCTGCTGCTGATTGCAGGAATAGCACTGACTCTCAAACTGAGAAACACCAAGAGAAACAGTATGTAAATGACTTCCTTTATAAGCCCCTATTCAGAAATCAAGGCTAAAGTTTTCCTCTACTGGACAGCAGTAGGGAACACATTCACTGTCACTCCTTTTATGACTGGGGTTTTTCTCATATTTTGTTCCCACAGACTCAAACTCTGCTCTCCGTTGCACAAACAAAAATAAAGTAAGTGAACATGGGCTCTCCACCCCTTACCTTTATTATTATTGCACACTCCATGAGTGAAAACAGGTACAATGAGGTGCATCCATTGTGCACACCCAGCTTGTAAAATCAGTAATGTATGATAGTTTCTTTGACCTAGTGAGTATTCTTGCAGCTGCATTAAGTAGTGATCGGCTCTTTCGGCTCCTAAATAGCTCTTTGTTTTACCACTTATTTCCACTGGTACAGAACAATATTACCTACATTTTAGACGGGAACCAGCTCTTGTAAGTGAACGATGAGAGCCGGCTCTTTGAATCGGTTCGTTTGCGACCGACACATCACTAGCATTAGGTATCACCTGCAAAGTACATAGAGCAGATGTACTAAGTGTAATTAAAAGAACATTACAGTAGCCATTACGTGATTTACTAATATTTCATTAGAGGAGAGAACAAGACTTGATCTGTTTCCAAATGTGGATGTCAAGTGACAGAGGTCTTCAAACAATTCACATAAATTGTGTATGCTAAAATGGACAGCAGAGGAAAACTGCCCAAGGCTTTTCTTTGTCTAGGGGTAATACGATCTGGAGCAAGAAACAAAACCTGTGCCTTATAAGCATAAAGCTGCAAGAAGTTATCACTCTCCAGTCTGATAGCATCAACACAATTCAAAAACCCAGGTAAACTTCATTGGATTTGAATGTACAGTAAGTTGAAGGTAAAACATTGAATATTAGACACATGCAGTCTTACAGAGGCCACACCAAATATACCCATCCACTTAATGATTCAAATATAAATGTCATATATTGGAACTGTATATATAGTTAAACTGTGTTTGCTGGAGTGATGGAGGATTATCTAATAAGTGGGGTTAATGATCCAAATTTTCTAACATCAACAGCTGGCCTCAGTGAAGTTTAGTTTGTGGAGAGCTATTCAATCCACATGGCAGTGTTCCAATACGGAATGTAACCCATTCATTCACAAGTAGAAGCTTTTACAGCAGCAAAAACAGACTCCCTGTAATAACACAACTTGCTGAATTAGCAGGTGGTCAGAAGCTAGTAGTCACTCAGCATTTATTATTATTATTCTCAGTCATGTGGCATGTCCTCTGCTTTCAGGTGGCATGTCCTCTGATTTCAGATGGTGATGATTGTGGACCACAGGACCACGCACCCAACACCAACGAATCAGATCCTATCTATGAGAACTTTGACATCAGCTCCAACTAATTAGATTCTGTCAATGAGACCAGGTTGAGCAAAGCCAGAGAGTCAAATTTAAATCTAGCATAACCAGTGAAGACTCTCTCAGAAATATCCAGTGCTTACATCATGTTTCCATTTGTTCATGATACATCTACTGTTCTATGACCTCTGTCTTAGAATCCTGCAGAAATTTTCCAGTCTAAAATCTCTCCCTCAGTTCTCATTAGATTGTGGGATTTTTTTTTTGCTTCCTCTGATTGGTTCTTGTAGTCCACTTCTTGGATCATTGTCAGTGCTGAATGTGGTGTGTTCTCCTTGTGTCTGTGGAATTTCTCAAACTGTCCACAGGTGTGAGTGTGTGAGTAACTGGGTGATTTTGTGAAGATGTCCACAGAGGCGAGTGACTGGCTGATTGTATGATGAACCTGAGTGTCCTCTCCAGCGTGTGTTTATGCCTTGTACCTTTGATTCCAACAACCACAATCCTGATCATGATGAAGTAGTTACAGAAGAGCTAAAAGTGAGTGTATTTGCTTGCTTCTTGTTTGGTCAAGATAAATATGTTATATTTGTATTCAGTTATTATTTCGACATGTTTATGATTCACTTTTTTGGCTTGTCAAATGCAGTAGTTGCTTGCAGAAGAAATAATCTGATCTTAAACCTAACACTTCATTGCTACTTTTTTGTGTATCTTTTTTTATTTGTAATAAACAGAGTGTCTCTGCATATACTTTCACATCCCCTTGTCTCTTGATTCAGTTCCCAATGTGACCAGTATTCTTTTCAATAACTGATCATATAATACATTCTAAATTAACTATCAAATTCAATTAAATATTACAATGTAATGATTTCAAATATTTTTTTATAAAATAAATTACTGACATAGGCGGCACGGTGGCACAGCAGTCACACAGCTCCAGGGACCTGGAGGTTGTGGGTTCGATTCCCGCTACGGAGTGACTGTCTGTGAGGAGTTGGTGTGTGTCCTCCCCGTGTCCGTGTGGGTTTCCTCCGAGTGCTCCGGTTTCCTCCCACAGTCCAAAAACACATGGTCGTAGGTGGATTGGCGACTCGAAAGTTTCCGTAGATGTGAGTGTGTGAGTGAATGTGTGTGTGTGTCTGTGTTGTCCTGTGAAGGACTGGCGTCCCCTCCAGGGTGTATTCCCACCATGCGCCCAATGATTCCGGGTAGGCTCTGGACCCACCGCGACCCTGAACTGGATAAGCGGTTACAGATAATGAATGAATGAATGAAATTACTGACATTTACACATATTTTAGGACTGCACTTCTCACTCTGGACACCAGAGTAAAGAGAGGTTCTATGATAAGTATATGAAATACACATGCATTACCTTCTATATCTCAATCTCAATTAAAATATATCAAAATATAATTTAAAAAATTGCACAAAAATGATAATAAATAATAAATCTAATATTTTTTTAGACATTTAGACTTGTAGATCAACTTCCAGTAGCTAAATGGCTATTGTTTAATAAATAATTTTGTTATTTATGTAATGTATTTTGTCTATGTCTATGTAATATTTGTTATGCATCCTCAGAATGATACTTAATGTGAATTATTTCAACATAAAATTGTGTAGGGTCTGTAAAACCCACCTGAATAAATGGCTAATGTTTCGCTGATGATGAATTTAACTGACAGAGCTCTCCACAGAGAACTTTAGCATGTTTGTAAATGATGAAGGTTTATGTTTTATTAGCTGGCTGATGATAGTTGACTAACCAGCAACATAAAGATAATTTTTTGTATTTTTGCAACATTTTAAAAGCAGCTTTAAGAAGGGGATCCTGCAGATCCTGTGTTGTTCCTGAAGCCACAGGTGCTGTTCATGTTGGCTCCTTAGACGCTGGAACATTCCTCTTGTGTTAGTGTCTTGACTGACCCATTTTTATAGGTTTAAATGCATACATGTACTCCATAAATTTGTTAAGACATTTTGATATTATCAGGAACTTCTATTTAAACTAAATAATTAAATATATTTTTTTCACTAAATTATAAAATGCTTTTGTTATTGTAATTATGGCTTTTCTGTTGTTAGGGTCAATTTTGACCCAGGTGTAATTTTAAATCAGAAAACAAAAATCAAGTGCCAAATCTGGAATCATAAACACTCTATACACCAACAGCCAACAGCTAGCTCTTCTTACAACCACTTGAGGTTCAGTTAGGAGCTTCTATCTTTTCCTGTTTCACAAAACAAGGAAAGACAGACATGGCCAGACAGGTAAGGCCAAGTCAGTTTAGACTTTGTTGTTTTGTAGAGTATACATCTCCAGTTTACAATATGCAACAATGAGAAATTAAAACCAACCCTTTCATGGATAAAGAAGCCTAACAAGGTAAACAGGTAAGAAACAAATTGATTGATAATTAATTGTTTTTAGGGTATCTTATGGCTGATTTAAGACACAGGTTAAAACCGACCCATTAACTTAAGAGATGGTAGCAGAAAACTAACACAAGAGGAAGGTTAAAGACAGGAATGTTTAAGCCCTCAATCATCTAAGCATCATCCCAGGAAGTTTAATCCATTTTATACTTGACACACTGCAACTGGTGCAAGTGTTGCACATCAAAATTAAGCAATCACAGTGTCTGAGCCTCATGTGTTGGCTCTGTGCCCTGCCACTGTGCATTCCTAAAAGTAAATCAATGAATAACTATGTGCAATAACCACTAAAATTTGGCTACAAGCACCCCTCCATTTCACCTGCAACTGCAGGGTTTTCTGTCCCTACTTAGAATGTAGAAGAGCCAGTTCTATTACTGTAAAAAAAAATCACTATATTTTCTTCTTTGGCCCCTTTATGGATTTATGAATGGCCTAAAAGTTAGTATGCATCAAGGAGGGTGATGAAAGGAAAACTGCTTTCAGCCCTACATCTGGTAACTTTTAATACCTAGTCATGCCATATGGACTGATCAATGCTCCTGGCGTTTCCAGTATTTTATAAATGGGTTAGATCATACACAAACAATATTGTTATTTAATCCTCCTCACTACAAAAACACATCAACCATGTCAAACATTTCCTATATCATCTGTTAGAGTACAATATATATGTAAAACTAGAAAAATATGAATTTCACAAGCTTAAATTTATAATTTCTTAGTTATGTCCTCAGCCCACAGGCAATGAATATAATTTGAGAGTAGTTCCACAACTAGGGTTTACAAGTTCTACAACAGTTATAGGGATATTATTTAGAAAAACACTCGAGTAAGAAAATGAGTGAGTGAGCTACGTGTTTGTCTGATTGTCTTCCCCCACCTTCCTCTATATATTCAAATATTCCCTGCATATCATGGCCAAAGCTCTAAAGCCCTAAAAATGGCATTCGACACAGACCTAAAATTTACCCACTGTCAATATTCTAGCCATTTTTCTTCATTGTTTAACCTTCTAACACACTGCAAAGATAAGCAGACCTTCACACCCTGTACTAGGGCTATCCTACATATTGTCCTCTAACTCACAGCATAAATTATGCTAGGCTCAATGGACCAACCACGATAAAGAGATGCTACCGTCGGCTGGCTGGAGATGATGAGGCTGTAAGCAAATGCAATGGTCAGAATATGTCAAGTGACTACCTGCATTTTAAACGATAAATAACATTGTCTTTTAATTTATATTCACTGTGCAGTTATTATTAATTAAATTATACATTTTTTTGAAAAGAAAAAAATGAGAAATCAAATCAGTGGGGCAAAAAGTCCCAACAGAGAAATACTCTCCAGAAATATGAAAAATAGAAAGAAAAGTTTGTGGTGAATTTGAAAGCACAAAAGAAGAAGACAATACTTCTTTTGAAAAGAACACCAAAGTAAACTCAAGACTAGGCATGGAGAAAGCAGCACAGAGCGCTCATAGAGTGTCAGCACCAGCTGTATTCACTTGGGCTGATTTCTGGGTTGCCTGGAGAGTGATCACCCTCTGGAGGTCGGAATACCACGGCACAGGCGGTCCTTTCACTGCATTTCCCTCAATATAAAGTTCCCTTCTACACCACGGACTGATTAATTTATTCTCTCAGGGTTTATGGCCTTCTTTCTGTCACAGAATATTAGAATATTATAGACTATTAAAACTATCTGGGGGACCTTTCAGACCCTATTTATTCCACAGCTCAGTTAACCACAAGTCTCTCTGATTCTGGAGACGGTCTGATGTACTCTACAATGAATTTCAGTTCTACTGACTCTACCACTTTCACCACAGCATCTCTCAGCAAGGAACAAGACTCATGTGACTATGCTACAGTCAGATATATCACCTGATGAGCCACATTACTCCTTTATTCAGGTCACATTCTGTAATCGACTGTAAATATGTTCTTAACATCTGTGTTTTCTTTTCATTAACCATGTGTTATCTGAGGTTCGTCTTGATTTATTTCCTCACATTTGACAATAAAATTCTAAGCCTTTTCTGTAGAAAATTGTCTTTGTATGTATTATATTGTCTGCAAACATTTTAAGATTTTTTAAAAAATAATCAATAAATATTCAAAGATTTTAGAGAGTAACACCATAGACATTTACAATCCACTCCAAACTTTTCTAAAGTCAGTACACATTTTTTAAATTAAAGTTGTATCTACTGTACACACTGTGTTTCACCTGTAACAGTGAATAATCTCCATTAGTTACACTGTAGTTACACAGAGGGTGTTCTTGTCTAATCACAGGGTTATCTGAGACACTAAAGTACAAAATGGGACCTGCATCTAAAGTCATGCTGTAAGTTTCCTCAGTTACACACCCTGTGCTGTAGGGGACAGCAGAGTGTTTCTGACACAGGCTGGTAGAGTTTGATGAAGAAAGGTGTTATCCACCATCATATTGTCTAATGGACACTGTGGTCACCCCTTCAGTGTGGGGCTGAGAGTCCACTCTGGGTCAGTGTCCACATGGTGCTGGTCAGTGAAGTGTGGGGACAACATCAGCAATCCAATCCGATTCATGTCATCACTGCAGTCTTCTGTAGGAGTGCAGTCATAAGCTGATAAGATCAGTCACACACCAAGAGCAGGAAATTCAGCACACTTTTCAAACCACAGTGATAATGTCTATTGGCACATTTCCTAATAAATGATGGCTTAAAATCAGTAAAAATATTCCATGTATCTGTAGCTACAGTCACTTATAACAGGTCAGTTAACCTAGAAAGAGGTAAATAATCATGACTTTACTACAATGGTCTCTGAATGAGAGATATAAGGGATGTTGATAGATTTAAGCTGTGTTTAATAAGTGTGTGTGTGTATGTGTGTGTGTGAGGCTGGTATGGTCCTCCAGTCATTATCCCTAGACCGAGATCACATACTGCATTGTTGAAAGTTCTCACACACGTCTAATGCATGGGGAATGCAGTCTGTGCTGCAGTCGGCTGTATCATTTTCCTTTAGCAGACTCACTCCACTATAAAACATTTAAAAGTGAATTAAACTGACTGTGAGTTATATAATAATTTAAGTCAGTGCTGGTTAATTAGCCACAGCCAGTCCCGGGACTGAAAACAAAAACAAGTATAGTTAATTTGCTAACGATACCTAACTAACGTTCTAATTTTGTAGCAGATTCCTCAACAACATAAACTGCACTTTACTGTGTCTGATCAACTTTTATCAGCACAACACACCACCACGACCATGTCAGTGTCACTGCAGTGCTGAGAATGATCTACCACCACATCACACCTGCTCTGTGGAGGTCCTGGGCACTGAAGAACAGGGTGGAAAGGGGTTAACAAAGTATGCAGAGCAACCAATGGACTACAATCTGTAATTGTAGAACTACACCGTGCTCTTGTGTTGTTATATATTTCCTTTTCTCACCTTTCTATTTAAATTTAAAATGTAAAGGATGTAAAAGCAGCAGTCAGTTTCTCCAGTGATGACCCTTCGCCTAATTAAACAACTACTGACACCTCGTGGCTGTATTTGGATTTATTCGACTGTCTGTGCTATACCCAGATTTAGACAATGCTACCCCTATGTGGCAGAACTGCATCAACTTGATAATTTAGAGCCAAAACCGCAGTTACTGCCTCGTGATTATGGAAAAAATGTTAAAACAATTAATTAATATAAACATTGGTGGCAATTATTTTTGATAAAAATGACTGATTGCATCTTTAAAGGTTCAGAGAGTGGAGTTAATATTAACTTCATTCACTGTCTGTTAGAGGCTTGATCTTCATGGTGTTGGATCTGATGTTTTTTATATCACATATTTATTATCATAATTATTACACTATTTAAATTTGTTGCAAATGTTCTCTAAAAAAACTATTATCTCAGAACCATGATAACGTAAGAGTGACAGTAAGAGAGAGAAAGTGAGAGAGATTGTGTAACTGAGTGAGAGATAGCAAGAGAGTGTGGGGTAGAGGAAGAAAAGAAGGAAGATGATCATTTTCAATGAGAGGTGATGAGTGAGAGTGAGGCGTGTTGAGGGTAAAGATGTGACCCTCACTGTCTCTGATCACAGAGCTCTGAAAACAACATACGCCAACAACATTTTCTACACCTCAAATCTTTAACACTGTGCTGCTCTCAGCAGGTCACATGGCATAACCCCTTCATCAGGTGGTGTTTCTAATGAAGTGGCTGGTCAGAAGGAAAGTCTGAGATGAACACATGAGAGGACTGAACTTTTAGTCCTGTTTTAATGCATGGACACATTTCTCATGATTAAACCTAGGACTGTGGTAAGTTCATTATTCAGGGCACTGCAGGAACAGAGCGACACGTAGCTCTTTGTCTTTACTTTAATTGGACAGTGGTCCTGGAGGAGGAGCTTTGTGACTGAGTTTCTAAACATATAAGTTTGAGTTTACACTCAATTATATTCATTTGTGTACGGACGTGAACTCACAGAGATAGAAACAGCCACATAAGAGCAGAGAAGAGAAGAGACTGATTCTTCAGTTCAGGATGAAACTCTTCTTCATCATTCTTGTCCTCCACCTGATCTCAGGTCAGATATTTTATTTCTAATCACTTTTATCATGGGACTATGTGCTGCACTGGTTCTGAGCTGCACGGTTCTGTGTGTTCATCGTTGTTTACAGTACTGTTTCTGTTGTGATGTTCAGGCCTAGGGTGTGACTGTGATGTGATTGGATATTCAGGAGGAAGTATTCTCATATACCCTGGTCTCCAGTGGGACACAAACAGAATGAGGTCTGTGTGCAGAGTGCAGCAGAGTGAATGTGTTAATCTAATGATGGATCAGACGAGAAGCAGCACTCTCAGTGAAGGCAGACTAAGAATGTATTCACATACAGAGGGGGGGGGGTTGTGTTTTTAATCAGAGATCTGACCACACAGGACGCTGGAGTTTACATATTTGGAGTTGGACAGAAAAAGAGTGAAGAGATTCAGCTGTCAGTTCTAAGAGGTGAGAAGGTTTCATTTAGCTGTTAAAATTATTACACACATGATTTATTTGACATGATTTAGGCACAGTCTCCAACATTCCTTCTGAAACGAGAGATCACACTGCTGTGGCTTATCTTCTGAATCTGGGTGTTCTTTCACTGACACAGAGGTGTTAGTGAAAGAGGCACAATTTTGTTGCATGTTGCACATTGAGAATAAATTCATGTGTACAATTACATATACCACAATACACAGCAGGCACGTGCACAGATGCTCAAGCACCTGCCCTTTTGCCCTGAATGAGAAAACTTCCCTTTCTGCTGGAGACCAATTTTATTCATTATTCCTCAATATTTAAAAATAAAAAAGTTACCCTCTCTGCTATCAGTTCCCCTATAAGTGTTTTGATATCTGATGGGCATTTATTTGAGTTCTTGTGAGAATTCTGCCCTGATCTGGTCGGTGGTGCGCACAAGATCCCGCTTTGCCTCCAGCCACCTCCTCCAGTTAGCACTCTTGCCGTGTTGAGCGCTAGGCCAAACCACTGCTACACAATTCTCCTCTGACCCGCAGCGTCAGACAGACAGGTACTGACTGTGTTTGTACAATCACTGATGTTGTTTGGTGTAAAATTAATCACAGCACTTAACATTTTATTGCAGCTGAAAACATTTACTTGGCTACTAGCCTGAGGTTTTTTTTTAAATAATAAAAAAAGTGTGTGTGTGTGGGGGGGGGGGGGGCGGTGAGGGGCATTTAGGCAACACACCGGGTGAAAACGCTTGCCTTTTCGTACCAAAAGCATCCATGCATAATGCGTAGCCTGCACGTTTTGTACTCATCAGTCATGAAATACATGATTTCAAAGCCTTGTGATGATGAAGGGGGAGGGGGACAAACTGCAGCAGACAAACAGAGAGATTTTAAAGACAGTTTTATGGCCTTGTTTTTGCCTGTTTTTCTTTTTGATAAATTCTGCAATTTGATAATTTGAGTTATTTTATTAGATGCGTATTTCTTGTGTTAAAAATATAAATATGTAAGTTAACTATCCTACTGTTTTTTTTTTTTTGTTTGTTTTTTTTTTTAATATAATAATTTTGGCGATGGGGTGCCCCTTTTTTGGTTTGAGCACCTGGCCCCAAAAATGTCTGTGCACGTGCCTGTTAAAATGTTCCCCCAAACAACCCCACCCTTCACTAGATGTTGGAACACTGCTGTGATGATTTGATGGCATTCATCCACATTACACTGCTGGGCTGAAATGAAATGTGTGTATTTCTTTGTTCATGTGTTTGGCAGGTGCTTGTTGTAGTGGGAGAGAAAGAAAGACAGTTTTTCTGGGAGAGAAAGTCACTATGAGCTGTAACTATCCACCAGAGTTTACAAACAGCAGCAAGAGATTCATCAGAATCAATGATCAGGATATTATTAACCCGATCATTTACACTAAAAATAATTCACAGAAAGAACAGGAAGGCAGAAACTCTATCTTTGATGACAGAAGATCTAAAGTTGTCAGAGTGGAGCTCAGTGATGTGAGAGAAGAAGACGCACTGGTTTACAGCTGTGGTGAGTGGAGGAAAGACAAGTCTATTGGGTATTATTCCTTCTTCAAAGAAATTCAGCTACAAGTCCATGGTGAGATCCATTATTGTTTACACTCAGAAATCTCATTTTAATGTGGACATCTCCAAAAGTCCCACTACAAGAGTAGAGGGAGAGACCAAACTGAAATGAGGGCATCCAGGTTTATTCCCTAAAGGTTCATTACTTTCTCTTCTCCAGAAGGAGAGATGGATATTTTTAATCTTTCATTATAGAACTGTGTAACATAGTAGAACATAATGAAGTCCTGGAGTTGTAATGGGGCATAAGAAATGTTTTAAAGAATCTACAATTAATACAGAATAAAGGTACAGTTACCTTCTCTATAAACTGTACAGACTATATACCCTGAGGGAACCACCACTAAGACAGTTTTTCTAATGGCGTACTGAAGCTGGAAATGTCAAGACTATGCCACTGTGTAATGGAAAATTTTATTAAAAAGTAAACTTTATATTTATAGCACATTTAAAACCAAAGTGCTTACAATAAACAAAAAACAAACAAACACACAAGCAAAACACAAACACATCGATCCTCTTGGGACAAAGAGAAGTGGTGTGATTGTGATGACGAACTTTACAGATCTTGCAGGTGCATGCATGTAAAAGCATGTCCACAATATCAATAATGTAACAATGAAATGAAATGTTAGGTCATGAATAATTTGAACAAAGGAAAAAATGTATAAGAACAGGTCACTTGTGAGTGCGTTCGGCAAACACCGACCAACATGAAAGAGGAAAACTCTGTGAGAGAAGAACAATTTGCACTTGATAAAAAGTGACTATAAATGAGGAGTGCATGATGAGATCCGTGTCTCTCTCCGCTCTGTACAGCTGGAAGCTGGGGAGGTGCAGCATACTCTCAGGGGACAGATCAGACAGCCAGGTCTCCCTGAAGCAGAGGGCAGATGCGTTTAAAATGTCCTTGTTGGTTGGAGTGAGCAGAAGTACTTCTAGTTTATTGTGTAGAGCTCACAGATTTGAGAGGAATAGAGATGGTAAAGGTGTACGGACTCTAGCCCATCTCAAGCATGGCATGTTGAGCAGAGCCAGAGCATCAGTTGTGAGGATTTCCAAATATTCTGAAGGTGTTTGGAGAAGCTTAAGCACAAAATCAGGTGAAACCTTGTCAGGTCAGTAACTGTTCATTGCTCCAACTCACTGAATTTACAAACTAAATTAAACAGAGAACATACAGAGCCCTTACCGAATCAGCCGTGTGCGGCGATTACTTGTAACAGCAAGTTAATTAACAGATAATAATCAGAATTATCACATAAGTACTAGTGAGTAATCCATTACTCATTAGTCCTTTTAATAAGTACAAATATTTATAAGTTAATTAACGGTTAATTCATTAACACTTACTCAGTAAATACCTGAAATACCAATTCATTTCATATTTTATTATTAATGTTTAATCAATAACTGAGAATCAGTCAATGCTCAATTAACAGTAATCTGTAAATAAATAATGAAATGATTCTTTTGTGACCCTTATAGTAAAGTGTTACTAATCTCTAATGTTCATGTCTCTAATATTTCTCATTGTGAGATTGTTGTAAAATACTATAACACTATTCAGCTTGCTTCTATCAATGACTTGCAGCTGTAGCAGAGACAGAGGAATACGGGGCTTGTGTCTGTAGTTTCTTACACACTAAAACAACAATGAGATGATTACTGAAGCCTTTGTATGTTCGATGTGTGGATATTTCACTCAGATTCAGACAGAAGAGCAAAGAAACACATTAGAGTCTGATGCTAACAGTTTTATCATTAGATCCTATGATGAAAATTACAATGGCTAAATTGCTAAATGATTAAAATCTTTTTTCTCTACATATACTAAACTGTGGGAACCTTTACACCCCTGATGCAAAGAAACAGTGGGCCTCTGTGATTCTGTGCTGTGAGACTCTCTCCAGCGCAGGGAGAGTAGCTGTGTATGAGATACATTTCTTGCAATTGATTTCTTTTTGTTCAGTGCCATCTTAATTAAAGTTAAAACACAGCACGTCCAAACCACAGATGCTGTGTTTTTCTTTGGTATGAGTTGCTTCAGTTGGCCTCAGTGTTAAGATTCTCCACCATGCTGCAGATAGGGGCATAATCACAGGACAGCATGGTAGTTTTGTTTTAAAAGGACAGTACATGAACACGCAGTGGGGACATAACAGATTTTAAAACAGAAATTTAAAAGATACAAAAATTATATAATCGATATAAACAAGATTCATATTACAGAAAGACTCTGGAGCACAGAGAATATTACAGAGAAATTCTGGAGTACATACATTGATTACACCAAAGAACAAGTATTTTCTGAGTCGGTGTGAATGTATTTCATGTGTATACATAATAAATTTGATTTGGTGTGTGTGTGTGTGTGTGTGTGTATGTGTTTTACACAGAAATGAAGTGTGATACGATTAACACCACCTCCACACAGGTAAATCTCCACCTGTTCACACACTTTTATTTACTTCAAAATTAAAAACAATTAAATTTATCCAACACATTTCCCTCAAAAATGCAATCTCTCTCTCTCTCTCTCTCTCTCTCTCTCTCTCTCTCTCTCTCAGGCTGGAGTGGGTAAACTGTTGAGTCTGTTTGTGTCAAGTTGTGAGTCTCTGAGAAATCACACTGCTCCACAGCTCTCAGGAGAGTCTTTACTGCAGGTAACGAGCCTCATTATTTATTACAGAAAGCCATTTCAATTACAGTGACCTAAATATAAAAAAATAAACAGTGGAGACCAGCTCAGCAGTACAGTCCACTAGTGCAGTCGTTCAGTTCTGGATTATTATGTGTTCTCATTGCTCCTGACCACATCTGACCCCTCTCACTGTGTCTGAGCTGAGGTAGTCGTGTTCAAGCAGGAAATCACAGACATTTCCAGGACAGTGGTTTCATCTGGAGTTATTTTATAGCTAGAAAATCTTCCCATATTTTACACATCAGTACAGGATATCCAGACTTTCCCAAGAGGATGCCAGACTTCTCAAACTATCCCAGAATTCTAACAGAAAACCCAAATCAGTGGTGATTCCAGACATTTTGAAATGGGATTCCATGCTTTAAATGGTTTACAGAGTCTGAGACACACACACACACACACACAGGTTTATTTTTAATTCATTTTAAGACATTTAAGACACATATAAAGATATTTAGTAAACCCTATAAAAATTTAAATACGTGCAATAAACCAAATGTAAACTGACACTTCCCACTTCTTCCTACAAACAGACACACACTGTTTTACAAAGGGTTAAAGATTTGGCTCAAATTTAGGAGCTGATTGGCTGCTGCCCCGAAATCACATTCTCAGTGCATGCGCCCTTCATGGCTCCACTTGTTTAGCCAATCAGAGTGCTAGTTTAGGGAGGCTATCGCTGAGAGGGCTCAGTAGCGGTTTAAATAAGTGAAGGAGTGTACCTATGTTGGTATGTGGACTGAAAAGAACTTTATCGTTGTGTGGAATATTTGTGGACCCTTTTTTCTCTAACTGTGTACGTTTATATACCTGTAAGTATTATTACTGTTGTCATCCAGCTCATTTAGATAATGTCCAAATGTTATCAGTAGTATTTAACTCTGTAACTGAACTGGTAAAGAAATAACATTTAGTGTGTGCTTAATGTTATACTAGTCATTTAGTATTACCTATGTTATGTTTATTGTATGTATATTAGGTATCGTTTAGTTGACATGTAACTTGTATAATAATTAGTAAGTTGTTATAATGAAAGCAGTTAAAAGGCATAAGTGAAATAGGGCCTGTGCCCCTTCAGCTACATCATTGTTTTAATGCCTATAATTGTTAAGAAATCTCTCATTGGAGTGTGTACCGTAATTAGCCGTTTAGTTTGAGTGACTGAAAATGTATATGTTCCTTGTTGATATTAAGCATTGTCTGTATGTGTTTCTTTAAGAACCACACATACACCCACCACTACAAAGGTGTACCAGGACTACATTATGACAGTGTCCACAATTTATTCTGTATGCTCCATCATTCCACCTGCTGTAATAAAGAGAATTATTGGATTACATCATCTAAGGCATTTTAATCAGATGCACCACAGCGGTTTCTAACAATTTCTTACCAGACAACTAGCCCTTCACAACACACTGTATGAATACAGAACAGAAACAGAGTTAATCCCTTTGTCCGGACACTCTCCTCAGGTTTTGCCTACGTGGGTTTGGTCAGTTATAAAACTCTGAACTCCACCAACACCTCAGTCATGGAGGAACCAAACCCTGAGAGCAGAACCGTTGAGTACTACCTCAACTCTCCAGTGGTGACAGTCTGTGTCAGCAACAAAAAGACAGACCACCTTCATGAGCCTGTTACATTTACCTTCAAACACCAGCAGGTAAACACACACACACACACACACAGACACACACACACTTTGGCATGTTCTGTTTTCAATTTCAGGATCCGCTTTCATTTCAACTTTATGCAGTTTTAAATATTCCTGTATCTAAAAGTATAACAGAGAACAGGTTTGTTGAATCAGACGAACATTGTGTACCCATACTTTTGACCGCCAGTGTATTTATGCTCCATGCATCTTACACAAACACAACTGATAAAATAATCAATCATGATTGACTGTAATTTCCATAGGCTGATCTGTCCTCAGTGACTGTTTCTGTGACAGCAATGACATCCTGTTTCTACTCCTTCATTTAATGCTCTTGTTTTCATAGAATTATCAAATGCTTTTCACTGCCCATGTGCTTTTGTTTTGTTTTGGTTTCTGGCTCCTCCCCATTTCACCTGAGAGCAGTAATTTGTCATGTTTCTAATCACTCTCAGCCCTTTTTTTCCATCCATGTATCACTCTGCACTGGTTCCCACAAGCTTACTATCCCCATCACCCTACACACCATGTTTCTCCTCACATGCTTTGTTCACTCCACATCTGTGGCCCCTGTCGTCCTCATGCAGCAGGTCCTGGATATTTGATGGGACTGATTCAGCACAGACCTTTACTAAATACCTCCATTATCCACAAAGACTCCACAGCTGCTTCTACCTGCCTTTAAATTAAAGCCTCAACACTGTGGCCTTTGGCTGCTCACCTGAGGTTATTCACTTTTGCTTTTATTTTTAAAGTCTTTAAAGCTGCTCTGTGACACCACTCCGTATCCTTCAATTCTTTTCTATATATTGCATATCTGATGTCACCATAACCGTGACAGATCTCATGAGATAAACCAATACAGGCTCAACTCAGTGAGACCACTTCTCTCTACAGCCTCCACAGTGCAGAATAACCCACATTCACCTCTTACACATACTCTCTCTTAAAACAGGTCATGGGTTAGAATTGGTGACGCATTCTGTTCTCCTCCCTGACCACAACATTCAGCTCCTCATGCATTGAGAATAGCATAACAATATTCACAAATTCAGCATCTCCAATAAGGCTCTGAGTGGCTGATGTCATTGTACACTGGAGTTCTTTTGGTGCCTGTCTTACTGAACCCCACCCCAGGTTTCTCTCAGTTCTCCTCCCATCTCTGAAGATCAGCTTGGTCCGTGTGATCCACAAACACAATTGAACACTGATTCCTCGTCTTACCAGCTGCTACAAGAATTCTGAAACATCAGTAGTAACACTGCATGGTATAAGAGTCTCAAACTCATGACTGTTCTCTTCTGTGTAGGAAGTTGTCTCTGAGAGTAAACCCTCCTGTGTGTCCTGGAACAACACTAAATGGACTAAAGATGGCTGTGACCTGCTCCAGTCCAATATCAGTCACAGTGTGTGTTCCTGTGTTCGCCTGTCCACCTTCGCTCTCATCATGCAGACAAGACCACGTCCAGATGATGAAGTAAGAGCAACTATAGTTGTACGTACAGCAATATATTTAAGATAAAGCAGGAGAAATAACATACTTTACAGTAAGGTGAAGTGTGCCTCAACACAGACTAAAGGTAAATGTAACACTTTACATTAATGTTAACTAACTAATCATTAATTATAGAATGAATAATTATTAATTTCTCATTATTTACTCAGTAGTTAATCCTTCATTGGCTGTTACTAAGCATTAAGTGTTACTTAGTAATTGATTAATTTACTAGGCATTATGTATTAAGTGAACTAGTAATTAATAGTTTAGTTTGTATCTTAATTACTCATTATCTGTGTACTGCTACATACGCCATTGTTAATAAATTTGTATGTTCATTCATATAAGAAGTAACATAACTTACTATTACAATGGACTCAATGCCACTAGTAAATAATTAATTATTAGTAAATATACTTCTAATTAATTTATACTGATATCTTATACAGTAATCATGCTAATTACCTGTTAATTAACATTCTTACCACCACATTTTCAGCTGTGTCAGCTTTTTCACATTGGTCCTTACTCATCAAAGCTGAATATGGTCACATCTGCTCATGAAATGAGCAAACACAAATTGATTGATCATGTTGTTGTCCATCAACTTAATATTTGGTGAATCTGTGAACTCCTGTTTTGGGATATAGTACTGAGTGTTTGAGTGTAAAGCGTTGTCATTAACTAAAAAAAAGCATTATTATTTTCTTTAATAATTTCAAGCTTGCTTGGTGATTACAACGTTTGCCACTTAGTGCTGGGCTCTTGGGTTCAAGGCTTGATCTGGGTGGAGTTTACATGTTCTCCGCGTGTCTGCGTGGGTTTCCTCCCATGTTTCCCCCCACATTTCAAAAACATGGCGGTCAGGTAAATTGGCTACTCTAAACTGCCCTGGTGTGAAGAATGTGTGCATTTGCATGTATGAATATGTGTGAATGAATGTGTATATGCCCAGACATGGATTGGCATTCTATCCTCCGCTCCTTGCCGGTGTGTGTTGGTTGAATGTTCACTGTAAAGTGTGTTGTGTAGAGTCCTTGAGTATCTAGAAAGATACATAGAATATATGTTTAATTGTTTTATTGAAATGATTTAATTAACTAATGTATTTATTTTATTCATGTTACACTGTGAAATAATTAAATATGTAAATTAACTGTTGAATTATTCCAGTATGTGTTACTTCCTGTGTTCTGTATAGTTTGTTTTGTGGGCAGAGCCAGTATTATAAAAGCACAGTGTAATATGTCTTGAAATGGATCATGGAATAGAACGTGGATTGTTACTTTATAACAACGTGAATATGTACTAGATAGCAGGGGCACCAATTATTAGTGTTACTGATCATTTGTATATTTGTTCTTGTTAGTTTTAAAGATGAGTAATGAATAATTAAGATATACACTAACCTATTAATTACCAGTTCACTTAACTACTGCGTAGTAAATTAATATATTACTAATTAACAGTTGCCCCCTCCAGGGTGTATTCCTGCCTTGCGCCCAATGATTCCAGGTAGGCTCTGGACCCACCGCGACCCTGAATTGGATAAGCAGTTACAGATAATGAATGAATGAATGAATAATTAACAGTTAATGCTTAGTAACAGCTAATGAAGAGTTAACTACAGAACAAATAATGGGAAATGAATCATTAATTCCATAATAAATTATTTATTAGCAAACATTAATGTAGTGTTACCAAGGTTACCAGTGTTGAATTCTGAGCATCAGATTATGAGAACTTTATAGCTACCCTGCACCACCATCCTAAGCTCCCAAACAGTACAGCAAGTGGACCACAGAACTCTAGAGAGGGGCAGTGTAGTGGCTGTTATAACAGTTTCCTGAGTTTTTTATTTATTTATTTATTTTATTTTATTTTTTCAGAATAATGTTGTGATGAAGGTGATTGGGATACTAGCTGTATCAGTGGGCCTGCTGTTCCTGAGCGTGTCCCTGTTTACGTTTGCTAATTATCGACGTAACCCAAGACTGACCAACACCGCTCTGATCAACCTGTGTTTAACCCTGCTGCTGGCCCACCTCCTCTTTCTGCTCACACAGATATTCCTGCGTTACATAAAACCTCTGCATGTGAGTGGAATTACACTTTTTGGGGAGAGCTTCCCAAAAATGTTTGGGCTGCTGGAGGGAAGGAATGGTAAACACTACCATAGGAAGTAAGCTGTCATACTTTTGATAGATATTAACAACTGTAGATAAAGAAGACCAGACAACACCTGCCTTTTTGGAGACACTGTGTACAGCAGCACAAAGAGTGGGTGCAGGCTAAGAACATACCTTGCTGTTGCTTATCTCCTCTTACCAACAACAACCATAAACATTTGGTTCATTTATTTTAAGCTCTAAGGTCTACATTTTTCTAAATTCACAAGACAGTATATCAGTTTCATCAAATTAATATTGGCCCTGAATATCACTGTACTTTATTATTAATAATCAGTACCAGACCTAAAAGAGCAGAGGTCAACCCCTACATTTAAAGGAGCACTATGTAATATTTTTACCTTAAATTATAGCTTCAAAATGATCATGATGCTCCACTGACCTACAATAGAGAGAATAGAGCCTCACTTATTTCTACTCTGGGGTCAGCACTGCAGAAACTTAACTATGCAATTTTGAGGAGAGTAAGAAACAACCCCCTCTTTCTTGACCTCAGTACAGTGCAGTAAAAATGAATTACACTAGGGGGAGCCTGAGGAGCAAAAAATCACATAGACGTAGACACAGAAAGCCTTTTCTCACATCAGACAAACCAACATTTGTGGCCAGTGCCAAATTGAATTTTTAATATTCCCTTTGTATTTTTTTTGTATGATGACATCAGATCAGCTGCTCTGTTCTTGCCACTGATTTTTTTTCATGTCTGCCTTTCTCTCTCTCTCTCTCTCTCTCTCTCTCTCTCCAGGTATTGTGTGCAGTGCTGGCAGGTGTTCTACACTTCCTCTTACTCTCTGATTTTGTGTGGATGTTCATTGAAGCTGTGCTGCTCTTCATCCATGTGAAAAACCTCACTAAGTTAAGATTAAAGAAGGGGGGGCTTAATTGGAAACACCTGGTTCTGACTGGATACATTATCCCTCTAGTTGTGGTGGGTGTGTCTGCTGGACTGCTTCCTGATGGATACGGCAGTGAAAAGTGGGTGGAGTGGGTGGGGTTTCTTTAATCAGGGTGGAGTTTAGTTTTGAGAAAGAAATCATCAAAAGAACTAAAATAAAAAAGGGTATCAGATATAGGCACTTGCCTGTTTATGATGTGTGTGTATGTGTGTGTGTGTTTGTGTGTGTGTGTGTGCGTGTGTGTATTTGTGTTTCTTTGTAGATGTTGGCTTAAGAAAGATAAAGACTTTGTGTGTAGCTTTCTGGGACCTGTGTGTTTCATTCTCACTGTAAGTAAATCATATCTAAACATTTTAACATTCTTTTTTGGTTTTTGTGAGCAGTGGTCTGTAATGAAGCAGCCATGTAGGAAGGCTTGTGTCAAATCAAAACTGACTTTCTGAATCATTTTCACGAAAGAAGCAAGTGCACCGATCACAATGGCAAGCGCGTAACAAAAATTCAAAGACAAATGTAGCAGAGGTATTTAAAATCACGGACACAGACCTGGAACACCTGGAGGCAGTTACTGGGTATGGCTGGAGGAAGATGAGGGACATGACAAAATGGAGGAGAATGTGAGAACACAAAAAAGCAGTACTTCTGCTATCATCTGCTTATTCTGTGTATTTTTGTTTGAAACTTCCAGCTCCACCTTAATTTTGCAGTATCTACAGACACTGGAAAGTAATTGCTTTGACATTTAAGATGGAATTGGATAGTCTAAGACATAATATATTGAAACTACATTAAGGCCAAATGACTTAGCAATCACAAACCTTGCTTAATCATCAACATAAAGAGACTAATTCAACATAAAGTAATACATGTCTCTGATACATTCAAAATTACCCCCTCACAGTCTCAGGAACAGACAGAGACACACTGTACATGAAATCTAGTTGTTATTTAATAACTCAATTGCCTCAATGCGGCTCTGGGTTGCAGAGAGGAAAACTTTGACTGTTGTGTATGCGTATACACCGAACAGCAGCTCAGAGTATTACGCCTTCTTGGAGGTAGTGAGTGGAGTTCTGGTGGAGTTGGACACTCTGGTAAAGAGAGGGGCTGAGTTGTCAACTGATCACCATCTGGTAGTGAGTTGGATCCGATGGCGGGGAAAGCTGCTAGACAGACCTGATAAACCCAAACGTTAGTGAGGATGTGCTGGGAAAAGCTGGCAGATGACTTTGTCCAGAAAGATTTCAACTCTCACCTCAGAGAGAACTTCTCACATGTTCCAGAGGAGGTAGGGGGAATGGAGTCTGAATGGTCCCTGTTCTGACTTCCAACATGGAAGCGGCTGCATGTAGATGTGGTCAAAAACTTGTCAGTGCCTGTTATGGCGGCAACCCAAGAACCCGTTGGTGGACACCGGGGATGAGGGAAGGTGTCAAGCGGAAGAAGGAGGCTTTTCGGGCTTGGCTAGCTTGGGGAACTTCTGACTCTGCCGATGGGTACAGGCAGGTGAAAAAGGCTGCAGCTGTGGCAGTTACTGAAGCAAAATCCAGAGCATTGGAGGAGTGTGGAGAGGCCATGGAGAGTGACTTCCAGGCAGCCTCAAAGAGGTTCTGGAAAACACTCCGACAGCTCAGGAGGGGGAGGGGTGACACTGTCCAAACTGTGCTCAGCAAGGATGGTGAAACTCTGAACTTTGAGGAACTCCTTAACCCAAGAGATATGCTTCCTGTGCAGGAGGTAGGGCCAGACGTGTCTATGGTGTCAGATTTCATTTCCTTGGCTGAAGTCACTAAGGTGGTGAAAAAGCTTTGCAGTGGCAAAGCTCCAGGAGTGGAGCTCCAGAGTTACTGAAGGCACTCGATACTCTGGGGCTGTCTTGGATAACACGCCTATACAACATTGCATGGACCTTGGGAATGGTGCCTTTGGATTGACAAACGGAGGTTGTGGTTCCAATTTTTGAAAAAGGGACCAGAGAAAGTGTGCCAATTATCATGACATAACACTTCTCAGCCTCCCTGGGAAAGTCTATGCCAAGGTGCTGGAAAGAAGAATCCATCCGATAGTTGAACCTAGGATTGATGATTGAGGGGGCATGGGAATTTGCTACTCCAGTCTACACATGCTTTGTGGATTTGGATAGGCATAAGACTGTGTTCCCTGAGAGATTCTGTGGGAGATGCTCTAGGAGTATGGGGTACCAGGGTCGCTCCGGCGAGTCGTACGGTCCTTGTACTCTAAAACTTTGAGTTGTGTTCGCATCCTTGGTAGTAAGTCAAGCTTGTTCATTGTGGACATTGGACATTAGGGTTTTGCCTTATCTCCACTCCTATTCCTGATATTCATGGAAAGGGTGGTGAGGCGTAACATGGGACAGGAAGGCTTCTGTCGAGGAGCTTGGGAGGTGGCATCTCTGCTTTTTGCGGATGATGTTGTTCTTCTGGCTTATTTGCATGGAGGCCTCCAGTGTTCACTTGAGCAGCTTGCGGCCAAGTGTGAAACTGTCTGTATGCGGACCAGCACCTCCAAGTCTGAGGCCATGGTTATCTCCCGGAAAAAGATGGCATGCTCCCTCCTTGAGAACCTACCCCAAGTGAAGGAGTTCAAGTATCTCGGGTTCTTGTTCATGAGTGATGGGAAGAGGGATAGTGAGATTGACCGTAGGTTAGGTCTGCAGTAATGTGGTCTCTGTACCAGACCGTCGTGGTGAAGAGAGATCTGAGCCGTAAAGCAAAGCTCTCAATTTACCGGTAAGTCTACATCCCCACTCTCACCTATGGTCATGAGCTCTGGGTAATGACCGAAAGAATGAGATCGCATATACAAGCGGCTGAAATGAGCTTTCTCCGATGGGTTGCTGGGCGTACTCTCCGTGATCAGGTGAGGAGCTCAGTGACTAGGGAGGAGCTCAGAGACCCTGAAATGGACAAGCAGAAAAGAAGATGAGATGAGATGTGAACTGTCAGTTCTTACTAGCCCAGAAGGGAGTGCTACAAATGATTTTACACAAATATTTATTTTCCTTGTCAGGCCAACACACTTCTCTTCCTGAACATCTTGATCTTCATGACCTCAACTCTGAAAAAAGTGACGAGTGAAAGTCTGAAAACCAGATCCACTGAGCATGACCAGCAACTTTTTAAAAGTGTGCTCCTGAAAACCATGCTCCAGTTCATCATCCTCGGCTGCTCCTGGGTCCCTGGTTTCTTCACAGTTTGCAGTAAGGTGTTGGAGATGATCTTCCTGCTCCTCAACTCCCAGCAGGGAACATTCATCTTCCTCATCCACTGTGTCTTCACCCAAGAGGTCAGTCTTTACCTGCTCCACCTTAGGGTCAATCCTACTGACCCACCATATCCCAACAAACACCAACACTACCATGTTACCAGCTGTGTGCTAGGATGATGAATAAGGAATGCATCCAACAATCACGTAAATATAGCAAAGTTTGAATGAAATTAATTTCAACATTTCTGCCTCCAGGACTGTGTAGTATTAAATTTATCAACATTATATTCCCATACTATCTACTTTATAGAACCTAGCAAAACATCCTAAAGTTTTGTGTTCCAAATACAACTGAATTCACAAAAGATTTGAATTATTTTTCAGTCAGGGTTCATTTTATAGGATCTACTTTTTTTTGTCATTCATATTCTGACTCTTAATACTTCTACTTCCAGGTGAGGCTATTGTATGTGAAGTGGTGGCGAACTCTCCATGCAACCCATACTCCAAAAACTGAAGAAGATCCTGATACTACAACAACAAAGTTCTAGATTTAAGGATTATCAAGCACCTTCAGGTTTAATCATTAATTGTTTATTTCAGTGATAATGGATTATTGAGAATCTTTCTTGTTTTATTCCAGGGTAAAATTCATGATGTTTTTGTATCTATATGCTGCCCCTTTGATAAATGATCAGCTCTCTTGGGCTCAATCTCCACTGCTATGCTGATGATACACAGAATAGTTGCCACATTAAACCCAGAGAATCATTCCATACATCCTTTCAATTGTTTTATACTCAGGAGTTAACTAATTGGTTAAAATCTATTTCTACAAACTAAATGCTACAGTTATTCATTGTTGGTACCAAATCAGCTCTCTACATTTCCAAATATCATCCTTCCAGTTGGTAACACTCTAGTTAGCCCATCTCCTTCTGAGTGAAATTTTGGTGCTATTTTTAACTCATGCATCCACTTTGCTATTTATGTTAAACCTCTGATGAAATCTGCTTTTCTCCATCTTCACATTGTTGTTAGACTTTGCCCTGTACTCACCACTAAAGCTGCTGAGATCCTTATAAATGCCTTCGTCATATCTGGATGATCTAGATTACATCATTGTCTATTCTATGGCTTACCAACCAAAACACGGTCCTCTTTAATACATCCAATTTCTGCAGCAAGAGTCTTGGTAACTACTAAGAGATCTGCTCATATTACTCCCATCCTTCACCTGTTACACTGGCTACAAATAATACATGACTTGTATGTCTTACTTGACTTACATGATCTCCCTCAATCTATTCTGATTATATCCTCTTCTGCTGTATTTATTTCCCTTAAACTGTAAAGCTTCATTGGGTTTTTGTACTGCACTCTGTATGTTTAACATAAAATTATTATTACAACCATCATCATTTTCTATTAGTTTTGCATTGCATTTCTATTAGTAGTGCATTAGTTTTATCGTTTATGATTTTGTTTCATTTTTAATCATTATAATTCATAAAGTGTTTTAATTGCTGAAGTATGTTGAATAAACTGGTTAAACACAGTTTTGACTTAGACCACCTTATTCCGTGTTTAAGTCCAACTTTCGCACTTTCAAGCATCTAAACCACAACACCAACAAATCAGAGTCAGTCTACCAGACTGAACACCTCCAAACTTACCAATAAGATTTAGACTACTAGATATTTTCCGTACATGCCCTATTTCAATGAGACTTAAACAGATTATGAGCATTTTCTGTCCTGGCAGAGGTAATTGGTATAATAGTGATTTTTGAAAAAATCATGAGCTGACCCATGCTGTCTCACCTGAGTCTAGTCTAGGTTTGAATGTGCCAGCCGCTAATAAGAAATCAGAGGCAGCTCATCATCAAACTGTAGTCTGTAGATTTTGACTGCCACAGTTTGTCAAATGATGGACAGGAAATGACATCACTGGCCAAATAAAATTTGTCAGCAGCAGGCAGTGGCAGAGCCTGTGTGCTGCCACTGGATTTCAGATTATATTTCTGAAAAATATTTGATCATTTTATGAATGCCCCTCTCTTGTCTGAATACTTACCATTCCTTCACAGGACATCAGCATTATTAGGTAAATCTTGAAATCTCCGTATAAATGATAAAAATAGTTTATATTTAAAGAAAAGTATGACAAGCATTAATCTGTAGTTAAACTATTGATAGGTGGATCTTAATAGGTGGTTGTTATCTGGTTTCTGGGTGTGGATAAAATAATGTCATGGATTTTTAAACTGTTGCTATGGTTTCTATGGAATTTTAGATTGTCATGTTGGTGTCACGTAATGATTGATAAGGTAACTCTGATGGCTTTTAAGATTATTACTATGGTATATTTCAAGTGGTTGCTAAGTAGTTTAACTATTAGAATTTGCAACATGGGGCCAGACGTGGACTCTCAATTAATATACTTTACATTTGCACACCACAAAGTGCCATAAGAGATGACTGGGTTCTCACCATTCCTCTATGGACAGGAGATCTTGGGACATTTGGAAGTATTCAAAGAAACCTGTTATGGACAAAAACATAGTTTAGAGGTTTGATGTCCTCTTGCACATCTTAAAGATATCAGAGAAGATGATGAGCATGATAGAGATGTTCCAGAACTTGGAGCAAGCACAGAAAAATCTACCAAATATCTGGCATGAAAAGAATGCTTAAAACAGGTGATAGTCATTTTGCCGATGACAGAAACAAGCTTGCTGGTGAATAGGCAGGGACTATTCAAGGTCTTGTACCAAATCAAGCAGCCCACTCATGAACTGTTAGACACGATAGACTCAACAGTCATTTCACATAAACATGCTTTGACAGTGGATAGAGCAAAATCAAAGCCCAACAATTTGAGGGTAAGTTGAGTGTTTTGAGCAGTATCTAGACCACCTCAAATCAGAACAAATAGAGGAGCTACAGATCATCATCCCGTAGAATCTCATCAGGAAGGACCCAGGCAGAATTATCATTTTGTTACAATACCCTTTGGATTACATGGAGCAGAAGCAACCATTCAGCGGCGAATGGTAGTACTACTTACAACATGTGAGGAGGATCAGTGAGGTGGGTCTGACAGCAAATCTAGAATAGTTTCACCTCGCAAAAGAGTCTCTTGCATTGTATATTAATCTAGACTTGCCAGTGGTGTCATCAGACCTCAGATGAACAAAGTGACTGTGTGCCATTCTCTGCCAGATTCAAAGCAGAATAGTGATGGAGCAAGTGTATTTTATTGCTCTTCCACTATGTCATCACCACGTGTCCAAGTCAGGACATATCTCTGAGCAAGGGCAGATGACACTCACCACCAGACTCCCACCAGAGCGAGAGAGAGTAGAATTAAAAAAAAAAAAAACACCAGAGGGCAGCACTAAAACACAAAACACTTTGGGAGGCCAACTACACTGAAACACTTGTGGAGTACATGGAACAATCTATGCTGACTCATGAATGCTCCATAGCATTAATATTTGTTTAATAAAATTAGATTTAAAAACACCTCTCCATTTTTACAGAAGAACCCAGTAAACTCACAGCAGTCTGTAGCCACAGCACTTATTCAGTTGCAGCAGTTTGCAGTCATAAGCACTGCTGCGAGTTTAATGGGTCTCTTATATTCACAGATTCAATCTCACATTCATTTAAGCTTAGTGTTTCAACACCTGTTCAATAGCCTGCACAGACCGATAAAACCTGAGAGTTTGAAATCAATGTTAAAAAACTCAAATCTCAGGTGTTAATCAAACATTATTTCCTTCTGTGCTGCTGAGCATGCACAGTTCTCCAGAAACTACCTTCCCGTTACATTAGGATGACTTTATTGTGCACTGAAAATAACACACTCACAACTGACTGCTGCTCTCTCTCTCTCGCTCTCTCTCTCTCATTTAATGTATATATGAGTACACAGGTATTGTGTGCAAGTGTTTCAGTGCCGTGTGCACACATGGCTCTTTCAGTGTGTTGTGCAAGTGTCTGACTCTACCACTGTCACCACTGCATCTCTCAGCAAGACTCATGTGACTTTGCTACAGTCAGGCATGTCACCTGATGTAGTTAGAGCCACATTACCCCTTTATTCAGGTCACTTTCTGTAATCATCTGTAAATATGTTCTCAACATCTGTGTCTTCATTTCATTAACCATTTGCTATCTGTGGTTTTTCTTGATTTATTTTCTCACTTTTGACAATGAAATTCTAAGCTCTTTCTGTAGAAAGTTGTCTTTGTATTTATTTTATTGTCTGTGAACATATAAAATGTGTAAATTTATTTATAATAAATAAATATTGAAACATTTTAGAGAGAAACATCACATACATTTACAATCCACTCCAAACGTATCTAAAGTCAATACACATCTTTAAAATTAAATTTGTACCTACTGTTCTCACTGTGTCCCACCTGTAACAGTCAATAATCTCCATTAGTTACACTGTCGTTACACAGAGGGTGTCTAATAACAGTGTTATCTGAGACACTAAAGTACAAAGTGGGACCTGAATCTTCAGTCATGCTGTAAATTTCCTCAGTTACACACATTGTGCTGTAAAGAGTAGCAGAGGCTTTCTGACACAGGCTGGTAGAGGCTTGATGAAGAAATGTGTACTCTGTGGTCACCCCCTCAGTGTGGGACTGAGAGTCCACTCTGTGTCAGTGCTGGTCAGGGAAGTGTGGGGACATACTTAAAATGCCAGTACAATGCCAATACAATCAGTCATAAGCTGATAAGATCAGTCACCCACCAAGAGCAGGGAATTCAGCCCAGCGTCAAACCACAGATGCTAGAGTTAACCACAGGGTGACATTAGAACTGCTGCACTACCAGTCTGTTTAGGTTCCACTGTCCACTGAAAGGAACAAGCAAAGAACAAAATAAATTAAAAAAAAATTAATTAATAAAAAGGCAAATCATTTTAACAGTCTCAGAATGAGAGATGGTGTCAACTCAGATAACATGTGGTCAATAAGATGTGTGTGTGTGTGTGTGTGTGTATCCATCCATTATCTGTAACCGCTTATCCAATTTAGGGTCGCGGGGGGTCCAGAGCCTACCTGGAATCATCGGGCGCAAGGCGGGAATACACCCTGGAGGGGACGCCAGTCCTTCACAGGGCAACACAGACACACACACACACATTCACTCACACACTCACACCTACGGACACTTTCGAGTCGCCAATCCACCTGTAACGTGTGTTTTTGGACTGTGGGAGGAAACCGGAGCACCTGGAGGAAACCCACGCGGACACGGGGAGAACACTGTGTGTGTGTATTTCTTGTGCAATGTTCAATTTAACATACAAGATGACACAATGTACAATTCAAAAAAGGATCATGACATTACCTGAATTTAGATATTAATAACAAGTCAATGCTCAATTCTAAGACAGTGATAAGCTGTTACATTTAAAATATACTATTCTTTGAAGTCCCAAATGTTCTTATTTTATTGTTACCCAAGTCCCAGGTGTTAAATAAATAAGAAGTAGATGATCTCAGACATCACAATCTCAAATGCAATTATCTGGAAAGAACAAATTGTGAATGTAATTTAAAAAGCTTTCTCCCTGATGCAGACCTCATTTACATATCTTAATAATTACTAGTAAGGACCTTGACTGTAAAGCCTGAAACAAGAACGTGAACTCAAATACATTTTTGGGCCAGAGTTCTGGGTGGCTTTGGAATGCTTATAAAGCCTAAAAATGGAAGGCTTTCGAGGCATTAAGTGCTAGAGAATGGTCAGGTTGAGAGGCACTATGGTCAAGGGTTTGGCTGGTGTCCTATATCATGAGTGGGTGATTGAAAAGGGAGTTAGTGAATCCATGAATAAACATCCTTTAATAAATTGGTGCACAGCTGAATGCCATGTGAGATTAAATACAGTCACAAAAATATTAAACATTAATAATTAGCCCTTCCCTATGAGGTGTATTCAGTAAAATTACTTCAGATAACAGACATGCAACCAGAAAATTCTTTATTAGAAAATATTATTAAAATCAATTACAATTACAACATTCACTAATACCAAATCATCAAAGGATACCCACTGGAAACTGAGATTAGTGACATTAAAATAAAACTTTAACACTGCTTGTCAATTAAAGGGGATGTCAAGGATTGTAGGTAAATGCTGTTTTCCCAGGTTTGTTCACGGACAGTAGCTTCAACATTTTATAGTGGAAAGGTATCTTTAAGGAAAAAAAAAAAGACTGTTGTTTGTACATGGTTGAAGTGAAGTGTAAGTGATTCAGTTTCCACAGAAACTCATTTGTTAACTCGAATTGTTTAGTTTTGTATCAGTTTCAGTCAGTGTTTATTTTCATGCAGTTATCCATCTCCCAAATTTGGAGACATTTCCAGTTAAGTGATCTGAAACCGCAAAAATAAGTCAGTATTACCCACCTATGGAGCAGGAATAGACTAATATCCTCTCCTGCTACCCACTTCAGACTAGCTGCCCATGTTACCGCTACCACCACTTGCCTTGGGCTAGATGCAAACCCTCCATTGAAGGATTCATGGACTACTAACGATTTCTACTATTAATGCTACTACTATTACTATTCATTATTATTATTATTATTATTATTATTATTATTATTATTATTATTCATTCATTCATTATCTGTAACCGCTTATCCAATTCAGGGTCGCGGTGGGTCCAGAGTCTACCTGGAATCAATGGGCGCAAGGTGGGAATACACCCTGGAGGGGGCGCCAGTTTATCACAGGGCAACACAGACACACACTCATCAGTCCTCATCAGTCTCATTTGTAATCCGGCCCTCTCGTTATCTGTCTCAGGTGTCTCTTGTCTATGTAATGTATTTAAGTTCCCTTGTCTCACTTCCTCTTGTCGGTCATTCCTTTTGTTTCCCAAGTCATGTTGTTTTGCTCTCTAGTCTGTCTGTCCCATTTGCTTTAACTCTCAGTGTTTAGGATTAGTCTCTGTGTCGTTTCCCATGTCGTGTTACCTGGTCTAGTCTGTCTGTTTCTGCTATTACTTGTTTGCTTCTGTTTGTTTCCACTTTTGTCATGCTTATTACCAAGTCTGTCTGCCTCTGCAGTTCCTCTGTTGTCATGTTGGTCTCCACTGTCGTTTTGTCATGTCTATCCCTTACTTCCTAGTCTGTTTGTCTTTGTTTTATTATATTTTGTTTAAAAAAAGTTTACTGTGTTTTAGTAAGTGCATCCACCTCCGTCAGTCTGCCCTGTGTTCCTGACAATCATTTAAAAATACAAAATAAAGCTTTATTTAAATAAACTGAACTGAGAAGACAGTACAGAATATATAAAAATAACTCACTAAGCTCTGCCTTTAGTCACCTCACCTGCAATGATCAAATTCCAAACATTAATCACATTAATATTAAAGACAAAAAACAATATTCATAACATAAGTTTCTGTGCTCGAGTTCTGAAAGGGGTCGCCATTCCTGATCAAACAGCACACCATCAGGCATATATATATATATATGCTACTCATGTTGCAAAGGATTCATTGGCACACCTTATGTCATATAATATTTTTATCATTTTTTTAGCTTTTCCGCACCTCAGCATCATCAGAGGGTTTCTCCACTGTCCACGCTCACAGATGCGTTAGTTCAGTGGTAGTGCTCCAGGTCCTGGGGCAGAGTTTGGTGGTTTCAACCCAGACTCATATCAAACTATCTTTCTCTTATGATAGGTTTCCCCACTGTTAGTGTTCTACCATGTCTTCTTCATTTTGGGTTGTTTGTCAAACTAAAAAAGGAAACAGCCTCTTCCCCACTGCCCTCATATACACTTTGCAATTCGGTCCTCTTAAATAGTGTGCCATATCGCTCACACACACAAAACCAGAATAAAGAACTTTCTAGGCCAACAGAGATAAATAAATAAGTTGCCCTCTGCTGGCTGGAGATGATGAGCCTAAAGGCAAATGTCAGATGATTTCAAGTGACGACTTAAGATAATAAATAACCATCCATCCATCCATTATCCACCGCTTATCCGGGTCCGGGTCGCGGGGGAAGCAGTCAGAGCAAAGAAACCTAGACCTCCCTCTCCCCAGTCACCGCCTCCAGCTCCACCGGTGGTATACCAAGGCGTTCCCAGGCCAGTCGAGACATGTAGTCTCTCCAGCGTGTTCTTGGTCTGCCCCGGGGCCTCCTCCCCGTTGGACATGCCCAGAACACCTCACCAGGAAGGTGTCCAGGAGGCATCCAAACCAGATGCCCGAACCACCTCAACTGGCTCCTCTCGATGTGGAGGAGCAGCGGCTCCACTCCGAGTCTCTCCCGGATGTCCGAGCTCTTAACCCTGTCTCTAAGGGAGAGTCCAGACATCCTGCGGAGAAAACTCATTTCAGCCGCTTGGACCCACGATCTCATTCTTTCGGTCACTACCCAAAGCTCGTGACCATAGGTGAGGGTTGGGACGTAGATTGAACGGTAAATCGAGAGCTTTGCTTTTCTGCTCAGCTCTCTCTTCACCACAACGGACCGGTACAGAGCCCGCATTACTGCTGACGCTGCACCGATCTGCCTGTCAATCTCCCACTCCATCTTTCCCTCACTGGTGAACAAGACCCCGAGGTATAAACTCCTCCACTTGAGGCAGGATCTCACTTCCAACCTGGAGAGAGCACTCCACCCTTTTCCGACTGAGTACCATGGACTCGGACTTGGAGGTGCTGATCCTCATCCCTACCGCTTCATAATCAATAACATTGTCTTTTATTTTATATTCATAGTGCAGTCAGGTTCGACGATAATACCATAAACCGCTGTCTTTAAAAAATGTAGACTGTATCTCAAAATGAGGGAAGTATTTATGACCACTGTGTGGTGTGTAAAATTTATGTTCTGTCTTAAGCACAAGTCCAGAGTTCATGCATGTGAATTTAAGAGAGCCACAGGGAGGGTGTGATGTAGGAGCTCACTGACTGCTGATATCACAGTCTGAAAACAGGTTGAGACAAAACACAAGCCCAGTAGACCACCACAGTTATGAATAGCCACATTACACCTTTATTCAGGTCACTTTCTTTAATGATTGTTAAATGTGCTCCTGGTCATTTGTGTCCTGGTTTAATTAATCACAGGTCTGTTTAGGGTTTGTCTTGGTTTATTTTAGTTTTTTAAGTTTAAGTTTTTCTTAATAAATTTGTCTTGCTGTTATTTTATTTTAGAAAACATTTGACAAAATATGTAACTCACTTTATTATAAATAAATATAAAAGATTTTTGGAGAGTAGCATCATAAAATTTTACAGTCCGTTCCAATTGTTTTGTAAAGTGGATAAACATCATTAAATCTAAAGTTGTACCTACTGTACTCACTGTGTCTCACCTGTAACTGTGAATAATCTCCATTAGTTACACTGTTGTTACACAGAGGGTGTTCTTATATAATCACAGGTTTATCTGAGACACTAAAATATAAAGTGCGACATGAATCTAAAGTCATGCTCTAAGCTTCCTCAGTTACACACCCTGTGCTGTAGGGGACAGCAGAGTGTTTCTGACACAGGCTGGTAGAGGTTTGATGAAGAAAGGTGTTATCCACCATCATACTGTCTAATGGACACTGTGGTCACCCCCTCAGTGTGGGGCTGAGAGTCCACTCTGGGTCATTGTCCACATGGTGCTGGTCAGTGAAGTGTGGGGACAACATCAACAATCCAGTGCAGTATGAATTCATGTCATCACTGCAGTCTTCTGTAGGAGTGCAGTCATAAGCTGATAAGATCAGTCACCCATCAAGAGCAGGAAATTCAGCACAGTGTCAAACCACAGGGGACTGAAATAACCACAGAGTGACATTAAAATTAGAACTGCAGCAGGCACTAATATGATCTCAGTCAGTTTAGGTTCCACTGTGATCCATTTTCTATAAGCGCTTTTCTACTTCAGGGTGGGTTCGGAACCTGCTCTGAATCACTGGGCACAAAGGAGGAACACATTCTCACAGCCAGTCACCCAGAGCGGGGCGCAAACCCCCAACCCCAGGACAGTTATTAATTAATCCGATTAAACTTACATTGATCCTTACCCTGTTACCATCAATGATCATGAAAACTCCAACTACTGTGGATTCAGTATATATAATCCCTATTGTAAAATGATGGGCTGTGGATCATTGAAACTGTGTTCTTATGAGTGGTGGAGCTCCACCCATATTCAGAAAGCTAGAACAAATGATGAAACATTAGGACACAATGTCATTAGTGTTTACATGGCTGAAAGATAAACTCAAAAGTGTCCGTAGGTGTGAGTGTGTGAGTGAATGTGTGAGTGAATGTGAAGAACTGTCACCCCCTCCAGGGTGTGTTGTCCAATTGATTCCGGGTAGGCTCTGGAAACACTGTGTCCCTGATCTGGATAAAGGTTACAGACAATAAATCAATGAACAATGACATGGAATCTAGTGATTAGAAGTGTTCTGATTAAATATGGAGCGGAGGGGAACTGGTGTCTACTAACTTTTGAAGACAGATTGTGTTTCATTCTTAGTTTAAGTATTTCAGATTAACTCCAGTTCTCCATATTGCAATAGCAGCTCCATCTGTTGAAGGATAATTCAGAAAAAACTCTGTATTGACCTCCTGTCCACTCAGCTTCTCTATCTCTAGGTTCCTCTGTCGTCATCACTATAAATGTGTTGTGTGTGTGTGAGAGAGAGAGAGAGAGAGAGAGGCAAGAGGAAGAAAAGGTGGAAAGCAGGTCACATGACATAACCCCTTCATCCGGTGGTGGACACATATCTCATGATTAAACATAGGACTATGGTCAGTTCATTAATCAGGACACTGCAGGAAGTGAGCGACACGTATAGAGCTCTTTCTATCTTTACTTTATTTGGTATTTGATCAGTGGCGCTGGTGGGAGCAGCTTTAATGCCTGACTTTTTAAATGCATACATTTGAGTTTTCACTTAGTTATATTCACTTGTGCACACAAGGACCCAACAAAGACCAGTGTCTCAGCAGTGTGGACACAGGAAGCAGAAACAGTCACACTGTGATACGAAGAGAAGAAAAGATTCTTCTTTTGATCAGTATGAAGATGTTCTTCATAATTTACATTCTCCATCTGATCTCAGGTCAGATCCTTTATTTCTTATTATGTCTGTAATGCCAGCACATGCTGCACTGGTCCTGCACTTGTTCTCTGTTCATTGTTGTTTACAGTACTGTTTCTGTTGTGATGTTCAGGCCCAGGGTGTGACTCTGAGGTGCTCGGATATTCAGGAGGAAGTATTCTCATACTCTCTGGTCTCCAGTGGGATACAAACAGAATGAGGTCTGTGTGCAGAGTGGAGCAGAGTGAATGTGTTTATCTAATGAAGGATCAGACGAGAAGCATTGATGTCAGTGAAGGCAGACTGAAGATGTATTCCCATAAGGAAGGGGAACTTGTGTTTGTGATGAGAAATCTGACCACACAGGACTCTGGGGTTTACAGATGTGCAGTTGGAGAGGAGAAGGGTGCAGACATTGAGCTGTTGGTTCAGACAGGTGAGAAGGCTTGGTCATGCTGTTGATATCACACACATTAGAATTCTTAAGGGTTGTAGACACCAGCTCCTCCAATATATCTCCTGGTGTGAGGGTCATGCTACTCTCAGTGTGTTAACTTCTGTGCTTAGACATTTAGACACTCAACCAGAAACACCAGGAGCGAAGAAACAGCACTGTCTCATCCCTCAACATTCACAGCTGAGGTGTCCTCAGAAAAGGGATGGTCTAGTTTTGCTAGGTGGGCTCACTGCACTAGTGTGTGTGTGTGTGTGTGTGTGTGTGTGTTTGTGTTGTCACTGCCATAGCTGGGTATAATACAGAGGTAGTTGTATCAAACAGCCCCTACACATCGGTGGCCACAACCAGAAGGTTCCCCACTCTGCAGTAGATGGTGGTGATGATTTGATGGCATTCAGCCACATAAACACTGCTGAAGCACAAAAGCACTGCCAAGTTCCACTTTGAAGTCTGTGCCAGCACCTTGTTGTAGCAGAAACCGCTCATTAAGAGAAGTGTCTGCAAACATTTTTTCTCTTTGTGTGTGAAATCATCGCTCTCACGCTGAAACACTAATGAATCAACTGTGTGTGTTTCTTTGTTCATGTGTTTGGCAGATGATTGTTGTGGGGGGATAGAAAGAAAGACAGTTTTTCTCGGAGAGAACATAACTATGAGCTGTAACTATCCACCAGAGTTTACAAACAACAGCAAGAGATTAATCAGCTTCAATGATCAGAATATTATAAAAGACATCATTTACACTGAGAAAGATTCACAGAAAGTACAGAAAGGCAGATTCTCCATCTTTGACGACAGAAGCTCTAAAGTTGTCAGAGTGGAGCTCAGTGATGTGAGAGAAGACGACAGAGCGGATTACAGTTGCGGATCATGGAAGAAAGACAAGTCTGTTCGTTACTCTTCATACTTCAAAGAAATTCATCTACTGGCCCCTGGTGAGATCTGTTATTATTTACACTCAGAAATCTCATTCATATAAAACATGAGGTCTTAGCCACGAAGGAAGGAAATTAAAGTTCTTAACGTCAACGTGAATTTAAAGAGGGCCATAGACTGTGTGTGGTAAAGAGTATGCAATTATACTTTTATAAAATAATATTCATCAATTAAACAGACAGCGAAATCTGGCCACACCCTAATTCATAACAATACTGGGTTTTGTTCTGTGTAGTGGAGTATGGACCGAAAAAAGAAATGGAAAGTTCTGAATAAAGACTCTCCACTCTGAATAAGGATTTCTTGGGAGAGGACCCCACATTCCACAGACTGCGTGTGTGCAAAGACCCTGCAGTCCCCCCCACACACACGCCCCCTCACGCACACACATAAGGTCTGCATCAAAAGGCTGACCAGGACGCCTGGCCACGGCCCCTTCCTCTCTTCAGAAACGGAAAGATAACAAGCCAGTTTATGATGCTTTTAGACCAAAAGAACATCAAACAAAGTGGGGAATAACTCTGATTAACAATCCAGTTTATGGCTTTGGCGCCTGAATGGCGAAACGTTATCTCCTGTGAAAATCAGCAGGGGGCAACACTGCCTGAACTCGGTTTGAACTCCTGGTGAACCATCCGCACAGGACGAACAGCATGGACCAACAGCAACCCCAAGCGGACATTTGCGAAATCGTGTTTCGCCCTACTGACTCCTAAATGCATACCGAGCGCAACGAGCGTTTATGAACATGTTTTATGCAAATCTGTATTAATGTCAACCCCTTTTATTGTCCTCAGATGAACGTCTACCAACCAATGAAGTGATGTGTATTACTGTTTCAATCATGAAAGAAAGTTTCTGTCTCTGATTAAGAAAACGAATTAGTATCTTTTAGCATAATATTGTAGTGGGATGTAATCATAAAATACCCAAGATATATATATGTAGATATTTGATGTTAATAATCCAGGACACTCATTGTGCTATACCACAAACATGTATAAGAATCTTATGTATACATGAATCTTTCCTCTCTCTCTCTGAAACTTCTTGCGCCAGCTAGAGTGTGAAAGAAAACTACCAGTAACGTCGAGTAACTCCAAATAATCCTTTGTTCTTTTTATTGTGTTTATGTTTGATCGCCCAATCTAAGTTTAATCTCATGACTGATCAAAGCAGGTGAACTTATTCGTGGCCAGAGTAAGAAACACCGCCGAGATAGAAGAAAGTCGTAGAATAAGTATAAGCCTATTGAATCGATTTTCAGTTCTGGATCTGCAGGAACTAGCAAAACTTTTTGTCCAAAACGTCCATATGGTTGGACCCTCCTGCTCAGGACAGCGAGCCAAAGAGAGAAACCTGTCGTCTGCGTCATCACGCTCCGAGTACGCCCGAGGCCGACTCGACCGACGAGGAAATAACTCCACGCTGACCCAGCCTGGAAACTTCCGCGGGAGAACTGCGGAACTAAGCGAGACGCCATCACTTCCAGGACCTCAAAGAGCCTCTGTACCTGTCGAGTAGTGGAGAATCAACGAAAAAGTAAGCTAAACCTACACATTTCCAGAGCTGAAAATTGAATTAAGTCTCTTGATAAGTTTATACGTTAATTAAATCTCAGTTAGTAACACATGAGTCACAAGCCATATCGCCTAGCTTATCTTTAAATTCGAATCGGCTTCATCTGCGTTGATGCCGTGAGGTTTTAAGATCATGCTATGTTAAGTAAATATTCTTTTTCTTTTTAATAAATATTTCCATTATTTGAAATCACAGTGTGTGGAGTCTGTTCATTAAAAGTCTGAAGATCCTGAAGAACTCACTTAGCTTGACCATTATTCATTCTCAAACTACTTGTTAATGGTTTAATTACTTAAGTCAATTATAAAATTTTAATTATTATCATTAGTCAAATGTCAGTAATCACAAGAGTTTGAATAAGGTCAAATGCTGCAAACACAATATATATACACAGTATATATATATATATATATATATATATATATATATCTCATATATATACATGGGAAAACACCCATATATATATATATATATATATATATATATATATATATATATATATATATATATATATATATATATCACGGTGTATACACAACATACACTACATGTGAGTGAATCAAAGAGAGAGACAAATCACTGTGATTTCAAGAGATGTTTCATGTGCCTGTAATCCTGAGGGTTTTGCTTGCTCTTATCTCTGTCTCTCAGCTCACAGTGCCCTTGTCATCATCACTGTGTGTGTGTGTGTGATTCTGCTGCTGACTGGAGAAATAGCACTGACTCTCAAACTGAGAAACACCAAGAGAAACGGTATGTAAATGACTTCCTTTATAAGCCCCTATTCAGAAATCAAGGCTAAAGTTTACCTCTACTGGACAGCAGTAGGGAACACATTCACTGTCACATTTTATGACTGAGGTTTTTATTCATGTTCTGTTCCCACAGACTCAAACTCTGCTCTCCGTTGCACAGACAAAAATAAAGTAAGTGAACATATCCTCTCCACCCCTGACCTTTATTATTATTACACACTCCATGTCCTGAGTGAATTCTGTTAAACTGAGGTACACACACTGTGTACACCCAGTTTGTAAAATCAGTAATGTGTGATAGCAGAACTGCTCTATGTGCTTTGCAGGTAATACCTAATGTAGCTTTAAGAATACGCACTAGGTCAAAGAAACATTAGGGAAAAGAACATTACACTTACCATTATGTGATTTACCAATATTTCATAAAAGGGGAAAACAAGACTTGGTCTGTTTCTTAATGTGAACGTCAAATGACAGAGGTTGGTCAAACAAATAACCTAAATTGTGTATTCTAAAATGGGCAGCAGAGGAAAAATGCCCAAGACTTTGCTTGATGAAGGAGCTAATCTGATTTGAAGAAAGAAACAAAACCTGTGTCTTATAAGCATAAAGCTGCAAGTTATCCACTATCCAGTCTGATAACATCAAGACAATCCAAAAGCTCAGGTAAACCTCATTGGATTTGAATGTACAATAAGTTGAAGGTAACAAGTTGAATATTAGTCATATGCAATCTTAAAATGTTCTATGATCTGTCTGAAAGGCAACAAATATAAAGAAACTAGCATGGGCCCCATAATAGAACCATGTGGGACACCACAGGACAGTGTTGAGGACACAGATTTGAAATGGCTGATCAACACAGTAAAATTTCTCTCAGAGTGATATATAAACCAGTCACACCATATAAATCTACCAAGCTTAGTAACCTCTTGATTCAAATATAATGGTCAATTTTGTCAAACACAGAGCTAAGGTCAAGTAGCACCATTACCAAAAAGTTGCACACGTAGGAAAACATTAAAACATAAGCATTTATGATTATGATTCTCAGTCATGTGGCCTGTCCTGTGATTTCAGGTTGATGGTGATGATGGTGGACCACAGGACCACGCACCCAACACCAACCAATCAGATCCTATCTATGAGAACTTTGACAGCTCCAACTAATTAGATTCTGTCAATGAGACCAGGTTGAGCAAAGCCAAAGAGTCAAATTTAAATCTATCATAATCAGTGAAGACTCTCCCAGAAATATCCAGTGCTTACATCATGTTTCCATTTGTTCATGATACATCTACTGTTCCTTGACCTCTGTCTTAGAATCCTACAAAAACATTCCAATCTATAATCGCTCCTTCAGTCCTCATTAGATTGTGGGAATTTATTTTGCTTCCTCTGATTGGTTCTTGTAGTCCACTCCTTGTATCACTGCCAGTGCTGAATGTGGTGTGTTCTCCTTGTGTCTGTGGAATTTCTCAAAGTGGTCCAGTGTCCTCACAAAGGCCATACACATGATGGTAGGTGGACGGGCAGTGAAACTGTCCACAGGTGTGAGTGTGTGAGTAACTGGGTGATTTTGTGAAGATGTCCACAGATGCCAGCGACTGGGTGAGATTATGATAACCTGAGTGTCCTCTTCAGCGTGTGTTCATGTCTTGTACCTATGATTCCAACAACCACAAATGAATCTGGAGAAACCTCTGTCATATATTCCCAACAAACATTTTGGGTCTCCTAGGTCTGTCCTGCAGTTTTCTCTGCTATCTGATCCAACACAGATTACACTCAGCTGCTCTCATTACCCAAGTGCCCAAAACATACGGCATTATGTCAGAAGACACAACCACAAAGTTGACCATTTACTTTTGGCCCAAGGTGCTCTGCACTTTGTCTATCCTTAAGAACCAATGACTAGCACTTAAGTGTAATACCCTCCCACCACTCAGGGTCAGATCAGGCAGTTTCTCTAAATCACTTCTCTCCAGGACTCCCAGTCAGTGCCAACATGAGCACTGAAGTCCACCAGCAAAATACTGCAGCCAGTACTACTGTGAACTGCTGTGAACACATATGAACAACAGTCCATGTTTTCCTCTGTGCATGCCCTATTTTTTACTGGGACAAACTCCTACTGAACATCTGTCAAACAAAGACTCTCAGAGCCAGAGTACAGAGTCTTTAGTAAAAGTTACAGAGAGAAAGAAAACACATGAACATATCAGAAGGCATCAAACCAGTTTGATTCACTGTGTTTTATGTAGAATACTTAATTCATGCTAAAATCCTAATCTGGCTATCATGTGTGGTAAATGAGTGACTGCCCCTTAAAAAGGCTCGGAGTGGATTTGAATATTAGCTGCATACACTGTCTGCTTACTGCTAACTTTTTTTTTTTTACAAAAGTTCTGATTCTGTCCAAATGATCTGAGTTTTGACTAAATCTGAAGTTCACACAGTGCAATAAATGTATGTGTTGATGGAAAGGCCATAAATGAACGCTGATCTTAGAAGGCATTATATATGAACTAAGATAAACCACTGAGTGCCTCTGAACATAGTTCAGTGTGGTGCAGGAGAGAGAGAGAGAGAGAGAAAGAGGAAAAAAGCGAGAGTTACTTTACGAGAAATGCACAAACAGCTGCGGAATTGTGGGTGATTTTTTTTTTATTTTGCCATGTAAATTTCATGTAAAGTTACTTCAAAATTAAAAACAATTGATTTTTTCCAACACATTTCACTCAAAATGCAATCTCTCTCTCTCTCTCTCTCTCTCTCTCTCTCTCCTCCCCCACACTGAACTATGTTCAGAGGCACTCAGTGGTTTATCTTTGTTCATATATAATGCCTTCTAAGATCAGCGAGAGAGAGAGAGATGGGGGGAGAGCAGCACCCTGGCAGAGAGATATGTATCTGCCTGCCATACACACACACACACACACGCACGCACGTACGCACACACACACACACACCCTCACACATGTACACCCACACACACCCTCACACATGTACACCCACACACAACCACACATGTACACACAGACAATCACACATTCCCTCCCTTCCACACCCCCTCACACACACACACACAAGTGCTCTGTTTGCTGCCATTTTCACATATTAAATTAAGTTTAATTGTAATTATTAAACATTCATTAATTTAATAAGTTAATATTTAACTTACTGTTCTTACTGTTCTTTTAGATTGCTGAGAGAGAGAGAGAGAGAGGGAACAGAGAGAGTGAGAGAGAGAGAGAGAGAGAACAGACAGAGATAGAGAGAACATTCATTCATTCATTATCTGTAAGCGCTTATCCAATTCAGGGTTACGGTGAGTCCAGAGCCTACCTGGAATAATTGGGCGACACACAAACTCACACATTCACACCTACGGTCATTTTCGAGTCGCCAATCAACCTACCAATGTATGTCTTTGGACTGTGGGAGGAAACCGGAGCACCCGGAGGAAACCCTCACAGACCGTCACCCAGAGCGGGAATCAAACCCACAACCTCCAGGTCCCTGGAGCTGTGTGATTGCGACACTAACCTGCTGTGCCACCGTGCCGCCCCAAAGAGAGAACAGAGAGAGAGAAAGAAAACAGAGAGAAAGAGAGACAGACAGAAAGAAAGACAGATCAATAGACAGAGCTAGAGAGAGAGAGAGAGAGAGAGAGAAATATAAGTAAGATGATCAAACTACTGCAGAACAAATGAAAAATTTGAGGAGCAGGAATACAACTGATCAATTCATTATAATTCATTCTTGACTATAGGTTATACATCAGCAGCAGTTAGATTGTTACTGCATAGTTTATCTCCCTGCTGTATGTGTGTGTGTGTGTGTGTGCGTGCGTGCGTGCATGTGTGTGTGTGTTGTTGTTGTTGTTTTATATAAACACACTGACCGGATTTTTCACCCAAAGTAACTACACTAATGTTGTTCTGATGAAGAAATAGAAGGAATTAAAAGATAAACGCTACAACAGAAGAGCCAGGGGAATAGAAAGAGAGGAGGAATGATTATCAGCATTTTCAGTGAGATCTAGTCAGTAAGAGAAAGGCTAATGATCTGACCCTGCACTTCCCCTGAGTCAAGAGCTTTCTCTCAATTGACTTTATTTGGTGATTTTTCAGTGGCTGAGTTTAAAGACGTGTGAATTTATATTTAACTATGAAACTGTAAGTGAAACCTCATGGCCTCAGCAATGTGGTCAGAGAAAGCAGAAATAGTCACAACGAGAAAACCACAGAATGCAGACACAGCCAGAGTGGGGCAGAGGAGACGAGAGGAGAGGTGAGAGTCTGAGTGGAACAACTGAGAACTTCAGGCTGATGCTGTGGATCAAGATGAAGATCTGCTTCATCATTTACATCCTCCACTTGATCTCAGGTCAGACATTATATTTCCTGTCATGGCTATTTTAACAGGATGTGATGTGGTTCTCTTTTGTCGTCCTGTTTACAGTACTGTTTCTGTTTTGACCGGCAGGCCTGGGGTGTAGTTACGAGGTGCTTGGATATTCAGGAGGAAGTGTCATTATAGTCTCTGGTTTCCAGTGGGATACAAACAGAACGAGGTCTGTGTGCAGAGTGGAGCAGAGTGACTGTGTTTATCTAATGAAGGATCAGACGACAAGCAGCAGTGTCAATAAAGGCAGACTGAAGATGTATTCAAATACAAAAGATGAGTTTCTTTTCTTGATGTTAAGGCTGACCCCACACGATGCTGGAATTTACAGATTTGGAGTTGGAGAGGAAAAGAGCTCAGACATTGAGCTGTCAGTTCGGACAGGTGAGAAGGTTTCATTAAGTTTGGTTAAGTTAAGTTACAAACCGGATTCCAAAAAAGTTGGGACACTAAACAAATTGTGAATAAAAACTGAATGTAATGATGTGGAGATGGCAAATGTTAATATTTTATTCGTAATAGAACACAGATGACAGGTCAAAAGTTTAATCTGAGTAAATGTAACATTTTAAAGGAAAAATATGTTGATTCAAAATTTCACAGTGTCAACAAATCCCAAAAAAGTTGGAACAAGTAGCAATAAGTGGCTGGAAAAAGGAAATTGAGCATATAACGAACAGCTGGAAGACCAATTAACACTAATTAGGTCAATTGACAACATGACTGTGTATAAAAAGAGCTTCTCAGAGTGTCAGTGTCTCTCTGAAAGCACCATTAATTCAGAGAACTATGTTCAGGTTCTAGAACAACATATGCTCCCATCTAGACGTCATCTCTTTCAGGGAAGACCCTGCATTTTTCAACAAGATAATGCCAGACCACATTCTGCAGCAATCACAACATCATGGCTACGTAGGAGAAGGATCCGGGTACTGAAATGGCCAGCCTGCAGTCCAGATCTTTCACCTATAGAGAACATTTGACGCATCATAAAGAGGAAGGTGCGACAAAGAAGGCCCAAGACGATTGGACAGTTAGAGGCCTGTATTAGACATGAATGGGAGAGCATTCCTATTTCTAAACTTGAGAAACTGGTCTCCTCTGTCCCCAGACGTCTGTTGAGTGTTGTAAGAAGAAGGGGGGATGCCACACAGTGGTAAAAAATGGTCTTGTCCCAACTTTTTTGGGATCAACTTTTTTTCTCTCATTTTAAACTTTTGATCTGTGATTTGTGTTCTATTCTGAATAAAATATTAGATGTTGGCACCTCCACATCATTGCATTCAATTTTTATTCACAATCTGTTTAGTGTCCCAACTTTTTTGGAATCCGGTTTGTAGTTAAACTAATTAAAATGTTTGTAGACACCATCTCATCCAACATTTCTCCTGGAATGAGGGAGCAGTGATTTATCGTCCACACCCGAAGAGTAAATTTGTTCCTCCTTTTGCTGCACAAAAGGCTTCTAATTTCCTGGAAATATTTTACATTTACTTACAATTTACTTTACATCCACATCCTTACGAAGGTCATTTACTGATGAATAGTGATTGTTACTGAGTGGTAATTTGTGTTATGGTTCATATATTGGCATGAATGTATTGCACAGCATAAACTCTGATGATGCATAGCTCTCAGACTGAAACACTAATGACTGAACTGTGTGTGTTTCTTTGTTCATTTGTTTGACAGATGCTTGTTGTGGGGGGATAGAAAGAAAGACAGTTTTTCTTGGAGACACCGTCACTGTGAGCTGTAAATATCCACCAGAGTTTACACCCAGCAAAAAGTTATTAATCAGCATCAGTGATCAGAATAATATTAAATCTATCATCAGCACTAATAAAGATTCACAGAAAGAACAGAAAGACAGATTCTCCATCTTTGACGACAGAAGGTCTAAAGTTGTCAGAGTGGAGCTCAATGATGTGAGAGAAGAAGACGCACTGGTTTACACCTGTGGGGTGTGGAGGAATGACAAGTCTGATGCCTACTACTCCTCCTTCAAAGACATTAAACTACTGGTCACTGGTGAGACCCTTTGCATTTACTCAACACTGCCATTAAGTCTTTAATCTCTACATTCTCACTGTTCCTTACTGTTACTATGAATTAAGGTGAATATTCATCAGCTGTGTATAAGTGGTTACAGACAATGAACTAATGAATGAATGTTCCCATGAATTCAGCTCTTGTGATTCAGAGTGTGGGAAAAAACAAAAGTTTATAACCTTTTACTGAAGGTAATTGTTCATAATGATGCCTGACATAAATCTACATACTTATCTACAATATAAAGTCTTAGTACAACATGTGGCAGGTGGCATTTCCAGGGGAAACTGATTCAAGAAACCTGTATGACAACTGCCACATTTTGGACTAAGTCTTTATCCTGTAGATGTTATTGTAGGTTTATTGTAGGAGCAAAGTGTTACAAATACATATATTCCAAGTTTTTATGTGGCAGTTGTCCTTAAAGTTGCTTCAGTCAAGTTGAACTCTGAAACTTATTACAAAGCCATTTGTAGAAATAAGCCTTTATAAATGTTTATGTAGGTTTATAACACTTGTAAGCCCTAAAAAGGCTTAGGTAAAGGTCACATAGTCTTATGAACCATGCGCTACAGTAAAGGGCACTTCTGTAAAAATGCAGCACAGCTGGTCCAGAGTCAGTGCTGGCAAACTCCATTTGAATCAGAATTGACTTCTGTCACTAAACAGATCTGCCTCACTTTTGATAAATCTATGGCTGTGCTGGATGTGAGCCACAAATGGCCTGAAAGGTGGCGTCATGTGGAATACGGGAGCGGTGTAATCAAATGCTTTCATTCCTTCATACCATGAGGCAGTTGGGCCTTGAAAATGAGGAATGTTGGCCAGAATATATATATGGCGGCACGGTGGCACAGCAGGCAGTGTCGCAGTCACACAACTCCAGGGAGTGTGTTGCTATAGTTCTCACTGTATTTTTATTTATTTATTTTTTTAACATGCAAAAGAAAAACCGACTGGTCTTCCAGAAACTACAAGTACAACTACATTCACCACAGCAACAACCAACAGGATCACGTCTACAACAACCAACACGATCACATCAGCAACAACAGCATTAACCACCTCCACTACAGAACATCATAGTAAGAGCTCAGATATTATTCTTAACTCCCTAATCTTTCACTCCACCTTCATGTCAACCCCAAAACCAAAAAGTGCCAATAACATTTAATACTATGTTTAAGCATTATGAATGTCAAAGGAATGAAAAACACTTACTGCTGTGTGGAGAATGAACCGTTTTACACTTCATAAATCGAGTCTTCAGCATTAAAATGGGTTTTAGTACAGAATCTCGGATACATTCAACCACTGTGTCCGTGTAATGTGAAAATTGTGAAAATCAACAATGAAATTAACAAAAAATTAGCTGTCTGTAATACCGAGGGTTTGTCTTCCTCTTTTCTCTCTCTCTCAGCTGGCAGTGTTTCTGTCATCGTCACTGTGTGTGTCTGTGTGACTCTGCTGCTGATTGGAGGAATAGCACTGACTCTCAAACTGAGAAACGCCAAGAGAAACGGTAAGCAGATTATTTTTTCTATACCTCCTCACTCAGAAGTCAAAGCTAAAGCTAAAACAGCAACAGATAATACACTCAATTATTTGTGTGATGTTTTTCTCATATTCTTTTCCCACAGATTCAGATTCTACTGGCCAGAACATAGACAAGAACAAAGTGAGTGACCATCTCAATTCTTCTCTACACCTGACCATTATATACTTCATACACTATATCTTCCAGTTGCACCCAGTGTGAACATTCAGTTTTTATAATCTCTATAGAAAAGCATTGAAGAATTGAATGGTACATGAACTTAAGTAAAACATGCTCAATGTCAGGTGTCAGCTAGAGGCATATGAAGCTTTCCACCTTTAAATGGAAAAGCTTGGAGCAGTGAAAGTCATTGTTACACTGCTCCATACTATAACTTAGGGAATGTTTTGAGGCTGTTTGTGTGATTCTAATCATCCAACATCAGCACCTGGCCTCACTAATATGGTAAAATGCTATCAAATCCACACAAATACCGTCCAACAGTGAGTGTAACCCCTTCCTTTACATGGATCAGAAGCTGTAAATGCATTAAGGAGAGAGTCTCAGTTAATAACCCATAGGCTGGTTCAGAAATCAGTGGTTACACAGTGTTTACAGCTGTTGTGTGTCCTGTGTTTTCAGGGTGATGGAGGTGGTCCACAGGGAAACCCATACAACATTAGAATTAACAAAATCCATCAGAACCAATACCCCGACCCCAACCAATCAGATTCTATGTATGGGAACTATGACATCTGCAGCAACCAATCAGATTCTATGTATGGGAACTATGACATCAGCACCAACCAATCAGATTCTCTCTATGAGAACTTTGACCTTAAAACCAACTGATCAAAATCTATAAAGTTAGGTTTAACAAAGGCAGCTAATCATATTTAGTTCGTCAGAATCTGTAAAGACTCTCAGTTAGAACTAAGAAGTGCTACTTTATATAAAGGTTTCTACTAACTGTGCAGCCTGTGTAACAACAGTGTAACTACTGTTGACAGTCACTGTTCCACACAGCTGTTACAGGCTGATTACAAATGGTATGAAAGTGCTATATTACAAGGCATGAAAATGCATACATATTTAATGATCAGTACCACTGTCTTTTAGCAGTAACAGTGATCACATCAGTAGTAATTACACTCTTGTTACAATGGTTGTTAAGGTGTAACAACACCATTATTAGAGAAACCATATATAAAGTGGGATGTGAGATCCAATGTCTCTTCTACTATTGTAACACCCTGTTAAAAATAACAACCAAATTGACAAGGCAAAGGCAATAAAATCTGCCCTTTACCATCTCAAAAACAAATCAAAGCTCAAACATATGTCACAGACAGAGAAAACCTAATTGATGTGTTTATCTCCAGAACAAAAGACTGAGGAGATCATTTGTATTCTTAGGTCACTGATTAAAAGTCCCATTTTAAAAAAATAAATAATTAAACAGCCTCAGACCAAAATATTCTGTTGATTTACTTTAAGTGTGTGAACCCTCAGTCAGGACTGGTCAGCTAGTAGTGTCCAGAGTCAGAACCACACAGGGGGAGGCAGCTTTCAGTCACTGTGCTGTCCACATCAGGAACAAACTCCCGGCAGATGTCAGATTTGACCCAAATATTGAGATCTTCAAATCTAAAGACTTTGCTGTTCTCCTGTGCTTAGCACTGCACAGTTTACATCTCATCACTGTCCAATAAAAAAAGAGTTATTTCCCAAAATAATTACTAAACAGGAGAACAAAAAAACCTTCTTAACATTTAATGGAGAAACATGATTTTAATTGGACAGTGATTATTTATTTCTTTAAATTTCTAATTTAATTTCTGTATTTTATTTTCAAATTTGCCTTGGGTGATTTGCCATAGTCTTACCACACTTTATTTTCATATTTACATTTTCTAATTCTTTTGATAGATATCAATTCCTCGGAGGATAAAATCTAACATGAATACCTTCAATAATGATTAACAGATTTTTTTTTAAAGTCATAAGATTCAATCTGTTACGGCTGATACTCAACAGGCAATAGAAGTAATTTTAGTGCTTCTTCTCACTCAGGGTGATGGAAATGACAAGAGTAAATGTTCTCCTAAGCTTTATCAACTCTTGGAGCTTTTAAAATTTTCTAGGACTTTGTGTCCCTAGAGCTGATTAACAGAGGTGCTCTTCCTCAGTTGGCGGCTGGAAACTGTTGAGTATCATTTTCTTTTCGTTTTTAAAATATTTTTCCTTTAACTGTAACAATCAAAGCTAAAGCCTTTCTGAGGTGTTAGATCTCAGGAATGTTCCAGTGCATTTTTTTTCATGTTTACTTGTTTTATAATAATAACTTTACATCATGCATTTTCATATATTGCAATTTTTGGAATGTTTTTATTTTTATGAATTACTTGGTTTTACTGTTCCTTTTGTCTCTGTAAAGCACTTAGAATTGTCATTGTGTATGAAGGTTGCTCTATAAATAAACTTGTAGTGCCTTTTGATGAGTGTATAACTTTTGTTCCTTGAAATAGTTTTTAGATTTAATTTGTTTTATAATTAAATTTCAGTCAGGATTTTTCTCATCTTTTTTTTTCACTCTGTGTTGTTTGCCATCAATCCACTCACATCTGTTTCCATTTGTTCATGTTACAACTGGTCCTTGAACTCTGGCTTCAATTGCTGCAGAAATATTCCAGGATACAAATCCCTTTTCCTCAGTTTCCTCAGTACTCCTCTATTTGACTGTGTGAATATGGCCACAGGTGTGTGTGTGTGTGTGTGTGTGTGTGTGTGTGTGTGTGTGTGTGTGTGTGTGTCCTGGTGTGCTCCTGTCCACCAGCTGTGACCCTGATGAGGATGAAGTGGTTATAGAAGAGCTGAAAGTGCATCTATATAATACTATAATGTGCTTATTCTGGTTTGGTCACAACATTTTATTTTTTGTTTGTAACCAACTGTTATTTTAGATTTGTGACTTGTGTAATTGCAAATAATAATATGTTTTTTATTCAAAAGTCATTAAAAAAAGCCTGATCCTGAACCGACTATTCATAAATTAACATAATTTTGAACTCTTGCCACTGCATTGATTTATTCACTAACATATTTATTTTAAAAGGTTATAGCTCCATTAATAATAAGAGCTTCTATTTCACTAAAAGTAATTTGAAATCTTTATTTAGAAGCATATTTTTGAACACACATCAAGGTCTTTTAATTTTGATTACAAGCATTAAAGTGTCTGGCCCTCTTGAATATTTAACAAACATATAATTAATAACTTTAAAAATGTTCCTCCTAATATTTACATATTATTATTATTATTATCCATCCATTCATTCATTATCTGTAACCGCTTATCCATTTCAGGGTCACGGTGGGTCCAGAGCCTACCTGGAATCCTTCACAGGGCAACACACACACTCACACATTCATTCACACACTCACACCTACGGACACTTTTGAGTCATCAATCCACCTACTAACGTGTGTTTTTGGACTGTGGGAGGAAACTGGAGTACCCAGGAAACCCACACGGACACAGGGAGAACACACTAAACTACTCACAGACAGTCACACATTATTATTATAAAAACAATTAGCTCTAGTGAGGTGTGGGGTGTTTGGGCAAATTAAGCAGTAACATGGGAGTTAGGTGGTTAGTTTGCAATTTTAACTGGTTGCAAGGAGGTTGCTAGGTGTTAGCTATCATATTTCTGGTGATTGCTGTTGTGTTAGATTATTAAATAGTTGCTGAAGTGTTGTTATGATACTAGAGGGATATGGCATCCCAGGTCTCCCAGGTGGTTACTATTCAATTTCAGAAGGTTGTAATTGTGTTACTAGGTGATTGCTATGGCGTCCCAGTTGGCTGCTAGGGTGTTACTAACAGTCGCTGTATTCTTTTAAACTGTAGCTCAATTGTTCTTTATTTAGAGGACAATAAACATTGTAAATTTATTAGCATTTGTAAGGGGTGCGGGCAGATGCACAGAAACAAGCAAAGGTGGCCATAAAAGCAGAGATGTTAATCTTTATTGAAAACAAATGGAAACAAAATAACTTTGGAGCAGCATCGTGACACAAGTGTAACAAACGGAAGTCTGACAAAAACTATCCAGCACTGCACAGGGTGTGAGTAAAGTCAAACAAGCTATTTCCTGCTCTGTCAGGGTCCTGACCACTGAAGAACAGAGTAAAAGGGTGTTATCAACATAAGCAGAGAAACAGAAAGACTACAGATTGTAATCGTAGAATTACATAGTGCTCCTTTATGGTTATATATGTGTTTTTCATCTTTCTAAATATTTACATATAAAATGTAAAGGGTGTCGAAAGAGCAGACAGTTTCTCTAACTACTAACACCTAGCGGCTGCATCTGGATCCATTAGACTGTCTGTACTAAACCTTTATACAATGCTACGTAGGTAAGTGGCAGATCAACAAATTAGAGGCAATAAAGCAGTTCGATTTCTGCCACTGCCTCGCAAATATGGAAATAAACGTTTTAAAAATTATTTTTATATGAATATTGCTATCTATTTTCGTGGTAAAAATGACTTATTGCATCTTTAAAGGTTCAGAGTGGAGTGTTTATTCTTCATACCGTCTTGGTTTTTGTTGTTAATTTATTTGACATTTTATTGTTATTATCATGGTTTTTCAGTTTTTGAGGTTTGTTGCAAAAGTTGTAAATAAACACTATGACCTCATAGCCATGAACCAAGGTCTCTGAACATATAAAAAGAGTGAGTGGAAGAGAGAGAGAGTTTTGAGTTTTTAAACAAACTTTAATCACTATTTGTTACAAAAAGAAAAAAATCAGGAATTAAATTCAGTTCTTATTTTAAAAGGTCAGAGAAAAATAAAACACCACCCTCTGTGGTGCACAGAGCCCCATAGTAGTCCCATACATTTATAAAACTGTCCAAGTTCTTCATCATTTTATAAAACAAAAAATCCACTTTGATTCTGGATTTCACCAACCCTTTAAAAATCAGACAGACATCACTATTCAACCCAGAGTCCAGTTTTTTCTTTCTGCTAAAATAAATGGCATTTTTGGCTTGACCCACAATGAAGTTCAACAACTGACACTTTTTCCTTCTCTTCTGACAGTACTGAAAACCAAAGATAAAAACATGAAGATTAAAACATTCACCAAAATTTTGAAAAAGTGAAGTTAAAACCTTAAATAATGCGTTCAGTCTAAAACACTGTGTAAAACAATGGAAAACTGGCAAAAAGGACACTCCGAAGACACAGTGGGGTTTAAAATGGACACAAACGCATTGACAGCGACAATACCATGTAAAATTCTCCACTGCAGATCTCCAGCTGACTTAGTCAATGGTGGTTTATAGAGTGCCCTCCAGGCAGGCTTCACGTCACTGGCGAGGCCAAAATGAGCTCGCCAGGGCGTATCCACCTGGCCGGTCAGTTCAGTCTGATTTAACATTTTTACACACCCTTTATACAACACACGCGCAGAAAGACCGTCAAAACGCAGTTCGCTCAAACCCCCAGAGTTCAGCAGGGGGCTCCCAGAGTCAGGAGCCGGGAGTCTGGGGCTGATCCACAGACAGGGGAAAGGCTCCTCTGTTTCCTGACCTGTTTGTTGACAGTCCCAGTTCTTTAGCAGTCTCTTTTTCGTCTTCGGTGAGAGCCCGTTGAAACCTGCAGAGCATCTGCAGAGCGACTCTGCAGGACCTCATCCCCAGTCTCTGTGCCAGAGCATCAGGTTTGTCACAGTCCACTCCAGCAGATGTTATTAGGTCCTTCACTGTGATCAGACCTGCGCTCCTCATCCTCTCAGACTGTCCATGGTTACTCCCGTCTGTCAAGGAGAGTCGAGCCCCATGGAGGACTGGTTCCTTCAGAAGCCAGTAGACAGAGTTAGCTGGTGTCTGTTTTTCCACCTTGTATAAAGTCCATGTTTTAAAAACACTGCTGTAAAAGAGAGGGAGTCCATAAAAAGACAGTTTATCAGGGTGTACTAAAAAGACGCTCTCCTCCAGGCCCAGTCCACCAGCCTTGCGCAAAACAGCCTTCGCCACGTTCCTCCACAGGGCCTGCGCAGGACCGTATAAAACTTTTTGTAAAAACTGAAGCCTAAAAGTTGCCCTTCTGCTCTCGAGATGTATGACACCCTGACCCCCCTCATCTCTAGATAAATACAAGACACTTCTTTTGACCCAATGGAGTTTATCCCAAATAAAATCAACAATAAAAGCTTGAATCCCCTTTAAAAGGCCCTGTGGAGGTTCCAGGACAGCCAAACGATGCCAGAGGGACGACGCTATTAAATTACTGACTATTAGTGTTCTACCCCTAAAAGACATGTTCGGTAAAATCCATTTCCATTTACTCAGTCTGTTCTGTATGTTTTGTAACAATCCTTCCCAATTTTTCTTTTCAGTATTTTGATTTCCTAAAAACACCCCCAAATATTTAAAACCACCCTTGGACCAAGTTAGTCCCTCTGGCAAAGCTGGCTCTCCACCGTCCCAGTCCCCCACCAGCAAACCCACACTTTTCCCCCAGTTCACTCTCGCAGAGGAGATCAGAGCAAAGTCCTTAAAAGTGTTGTTTAAAACAGAAATGTCTCTGGCTCCAGTGACTCCTACTACCACATCGTCTGCATACGCAGCTAAATAAAACCGTGGGATGTTGTCAGCCATTACAACTCCACTGAGGTTTCTCCTCACATAGTGGAGCATTGGTTCAATGGCCAGAGCATACAGCATCCCCGACAATGAACAGCCCTGTCTGACTCCCCTCTGCACGGTGAAAGGGGCACACAAACCACCATTGACCTTCAGTACACTCTCAATGTCTTCATAAAGCACCTTTATCATGGAAGTAAACCCTGGTGAGAAACCAAAAGCATCAAAAGTATTCCACAAATACTGATGCTCCACTCTGTCAAAGGCTTTTTCCTGATCTAAGGAGAGGAGCCCAAAAGGGGGCCCCGACCCAGACACTTCCAAAATGTCTCTAATAAGCGAGATATTATCATGGATCGATCTGCAAGGGACGCAGTAAGCCTGATCCGTGTGTGTGACCTGCCCCATCACCTCCTTTAGGCGATTCGCCAGGACTTTAGAGAGGACTTTATAATCAACGCACAGCAAACTCACAGGCCTCCAGTTTTTAACCTCGCTGAGGTCGCCTTTCTTGGGCAGTAGGGCGAGGACCGCTCTCCTGCAGCTCAACGGCAGTCGTCCTCCGACCAGGCTGTCATTGAGCACAGCCAGCAAATCCCCCCCACCACGTCCCAGAAAGACTTATAAAACTCAACCGGGAGGCCATCGATGCCCGGAGCCTTCCCTGTTGCCATGCTTTGCAACTCTCTCTGTAGTTCCTGCATGGTTATCACTCGCTCTAGCTCCTCGTTCTGTTCAGGTGATACCTGCGGTAGTCCGTCATAGAACTGCTGTGAAATTAAACTGTCCTCTCTATACTCACTAGAGTACAGCTCCGAAAAAAAGCCCACAGCCCGCCTTCTGATCTCCGCTGGGTCCGTCAGCGGAGCAGAGGCAGTGAATGAACCTGCTCTGTCCGTTCTTTTTCTCCAAACTGAAGAAGAACTTTGATGGGGCATCCATCTCAGAAATGTGTTGGAAACGAGATCTGATCAATGCTCCCTGCACTCTCACCCCCAGCAGATCTGCCAAAGATGTTCTTTTATTTTGAAGTGTCTGGATGTGACCCTGTTCCCCACTGGACTCCACCAAATTCTGAAGAAACACTATCTCCTTCTCAAGCTCAGTGACAGAGTGTTTGATGCTGTTGGTGACATTGAGAGTGTACTGTTTACAAAACTGCTGGATCTGCACTTTACCAATGTCCCACCACCGCTGCAGAGACTCAAACCTGTCCCTGTTCAACCTCCACGTGTCCCAAAAAAAACTAAAACAAGTTTTAAAATGAAAATCATCCACTAGGGTCGTGTTAAAATGCCAGTACGCACTTTTAGACTTAACAGAGTTTATATAAACACTACCAATCACCAGAGAGTGATCAGTGAACCCCACAGGTAAAATACTGCAGTTTTTAAAAACCTGAGACTGGTGTTTAAAACAATAAAACCTATCTAATCTAGCCAGAGAAATAAACCCCTCCCGAGTTTGTGCCCATGTGTATCGTCGAACCGTTCTATGTTTATTTCTCCACACATCCGTCAGATCATGTCTCTCAATTAAATCATTTAAAACGCGTCTGAAAGCAGGATCAGGTTCAATATGATTCCTGTCTAAAACCGAGGAAGTGCAGTTAAAATCACCCCCTACCACCAGGTGATGATCAGTGTCACACTTTTCTATTGTCTCAGAAAGCTTCGCCAGAAAAGCTCACCTCTCCCTCGGCAGCACAGGCGCATAAACACACACTAAAACCAGGTGAACCTTCTCAAAACTAGCTGTGATTTTTAAAAGCCGTCCCTCCACCACTTCCTCGTAAACATAAGACTGTGGTAAAAAACCCTTTGAGAAGAGCACAGCCACTCCAGCAGTGGTGGAACTCCCGTGTCCCATCACCACCGTGCCCCCCCCCCCCCCCCCCCCCCCACTCCCTGTGCCAGTCCGCCTCATTCCGCCTGTCGCTGTGTGTCTCCTGTATCATAGCAACGTCCACCCGTTTAACCCTTAGCAGCTCAAACAGCGCCGCTCTTTTCCTCACGTCCCTCGCCCCGTTCAGATTCAGTGTCAAGATTTTAACGTCACACATTCCTAACAAAAAAGTGGCTAACAACCAACTCAGTGCGAGAGCCACGAGACAGAGCTCAGGTCTTCGCGTCATCATCGCGTTCTAGTTGCATGCGGACTTTCAACAGTAATTTTTTAAGCCGATGCATCTCGGGTTCCCGAATACTCGAATTCTCGGACTCACTGCCTGTCGCCTGAGACTGAGACTGAGGCGGAGGCGGAGGCGGAGGCGGAGACGCTGGGGGTTTAGTTGGTTTTGATTTTTTGGCGTGTCTGTTGGACTTAGCTTTGTTTGCCGGCCTCTTAAACACAGGCTCTTTCCCCTTCGTTTCCTCACTCAGCACCTGTTCTTCCACCTCCATTTCAGTCACCTGCTCTGCCCCTACATCCCCCTGTTCCTCAGTGACCTCCTGACTGTCCGTCTGCACCTGATCCCCATTTCCTTCACCCTCACGACCACTGTGTCCTTCTCCATCATTCGCCCCGAGCCCGGCCGCGTCTCCCGCCTCTCCGTCAGCCGAGGCCTCCGGCTGATTCCCGCCGGCGGGAGCTGTTTCGGCGTGACTCGGTCCGGGCTGAGGCTCTGCGGCCTTATTCGGACAAGATCTCACCAAATGTCCCTCTAAACCACATCCAAAACACTTCTTAGTAGCAGTCGTGGCAAAAACTACATAGTCAAAGTTATCAATTCTAAACTTTATGGCCAAATTTAAATCCTCATCATTATTCTTTAAAACCATAAACACCCTCCTCCTGAATGAGATGACATGTTGCAGCAGAGGAGATTTACAGCCCAAAAGGATTTTATAAATCGTAAAAACAATCTGTCCGTGTCGGGAGAGCTCGCGCAGTAACATCTCGTCTTTAACAAACGGGGGGACGCTGCTAATAATGACTTTCCTCGCCGGATTAACGAGGGGAAACACCGCTGTGTGTGTGTCTTTCAGAACAATACCCTTTTCTACCAGTGCGTTCACCTTCTCTACCTCATCCAAAAACAGAACGATGGCCCCATTCATTCATAGAGGCCGTCTGAACAGCGCCACTTCCCACCACCGCCCCCACCGCCAAACTACACTCCTCCACCGAGCAATCCACTCCAACCGGCACTTTGACGCCACGCCGGCGAGAAAGCTCTTCAATGTCGAACCACCCCATATCCCCCCTACACCCGGCCGAGGCTTAAAGAAAAAAACCCTTACCCCGTTGCCCCTAAACCCTCACCCCTCTGTGCCCAAACAACAAACAAACACACTAAAGACAAAAAACTAGTGAAAAAAGAGTTAGAAACCGTAAATAAACCGAAAAAGATCCGGTCGCTCTCACAAACCGCACTCCGCTCACTCGGACGCCCACGCATGCGCAGAGAGAGAGAGGAAGGGGCAGAGGAAGAAAAGAAGTAAGATGATCATTTTCAATGAACAGAGGTAAGTGGGACTGAGGCGTGTTGATGGTAAAGATGTGATTTAGAACCCAGATTTAGACAATGCCGCCCCCATGTGGCGGATCTGCATCATCTTGTCCAATACCGTTTGATTCCTGTCACTGCCTCACAATTATGGAGGAGAACAATCTTCTATAGACGCTCAATAAGTTTATTTTTAATATTATCTTAACGCATTCTCTGTTTACAGGGTTAATTTGCTTTTCATTCTCATAATAATTATTGTTATTTACATTTTGTTTCAGAATTTCATTAAGCAAACAATGATGCCTGAAACATGATGAGTGTTAAATTATTACACTGAGAGTGTTAAATTAACACTAGTAGTATTCATTTAACACTGAAGAAATTGCTGTGCATGTAGAGGAGCATCTCTGAACATATAAACAGTGTGTGTGTGTGTGTGTGTGTGTGTGTGTGTGGAGGGTGGGGTAGAGGAAGAAAAGAAGGAAGATAATCATTTTCATTGAGAGGTGGTGAGTGAGAGTGAAGCGTGTTGAGGGTAAAGATGTGACCCTCCCTGTCTCTGATCACACAGCTCTGAAAACAACACACTCCTTTTCTTCACCTGAAACCTTTAACACTGTGCTGCTCTCAGCAGGTCACATGACATAACCACTTCATCAGGTGGTGTTTCTAATGAAGTGGCTGGTCAGGAGGAAGGTCTGAGATGAACACATTAGAGACTGAACTTTTAGTCCTGTTTTAATGCATGGACACATTTCTCATGATTAAACCTAGGACTGTGGTCAGTTCATTATTCAGGGCACTGCAGGAACTGAGCGACACGTCAAGAGCTCTTTGTCTTTACTTTAATTGGACAGTGGTCCTGGGGGAGGAGTTTTGTGACTGAGTTTCTAAACATATAAGTTTGAGTTTACACTAAATTATATTCATTTGTGTACGGACGTGAACTCACAGAGATCAGAGTCTCAGCGGTGTGGACACAGAAATAGAAACAACCACAGCAGCGAGAGAAGAGAAGAAAAGGGACTGATTCTACATTTCAGGATGAAGCTCTTCATCATCATTTATGTCCTCCACCTGATCTCAGGTCAGATATTTTATTTCTAATCACTGTTATCATGAGAGCACACTGTACTGGTCCTGCACTGGTTCTGCATGTGTTCATTGTTGTTTACAGTACTGTTTCTGTTGTGATGTTCAGGCCCAGGGTGTGACTCTTATATTCTTATATTCCCTGGTCTCAAGTGGGAGAAAACCAGACTGGCATCTGTGTGCAGAGTGGAGCAGAGTGACTGTGTTTATCTAATAAAGGATGTGATGGACAGCAACAGTTTCAGTGAAGACAGACTGGACATATTTGCAAGTTCACGAGGGTCCTTGATGTTTTGGATCAGAAATCTGACCACGCAGGACTCTGGGGTTTACAGATTTGAAGTCGGAGAGGAAATGTCTGCAGACATTCAGCTGTCAGTTCAGACAGGTGAGAAGTGTTGATTACGCTGGTAAAATATTACATACAAAGATTAACCATAACATTATGATCCCCTCCTTGTTTCTACACTCATTGTCTATTCTCTCAGCTCCACTGTCCACAGGAGCATAGTTCTACAATTACAGACTGGAGTCCCTCTGTTGCTCTGTATAATATATTTCCCCCTTTCACAGTGTTCTTCAATGATCAGGACCCCACAGGGGTCACACACATACACACACACACACACACACTACCACGTCAGTGTTACTGCAGCACTGAGAATGATCCAAAAAGGGGCAAACAAAGGATTCAGAGCAGAAGTCTCCTGTACGGTCAGTGGAGCTGAGAGAGTGGATGGAATGTGTAGAAACAAGGTGTGTATATGCAACAATTTCAAGAACACTAAGTTGTAATTTTATATTTAAACTGTACAGACATTGAACTGAGAAGAAGAAAAGGACTAAATAAAACAATCAATAATTTAATCTAAAGATATGTAATAAAGTTATATAGCCAAGTAATTACAGTGACAGCCCACTTGGACTTAGGCTGTTCATCTCAGTTCATGCTCAGTTTAAAACCCTCTTCTCCTCCTTATTGCCTCGTCATCACTCCTGTTCCTCTGTAAAATACATCATACACACATTAATATATTTTAATCGTGCTCTGTTCCTGTTTGTTTAGTAAAACTCACTTCTTTGCAATTTACAGTAACAGCAATAGTTAAAGAGCCTAAAGAAGCGAAAGAAACCAATGTACTCTCCGTGACACAGTGTGTGGATAGAGGAAAGATTAATATGCAGGACACACTAGTGTCATTTTATTACACAGGAACCATGGAGAAAGACAGGATCAGGGAGCAAGTCATACACGTAAAGATTTATAATTTTATGTTTAAAGCAGTATCCTTACAAATCATGCTGAGCATTATGACTCATGGTCATAAAGCATGATTTTTTTTTTAAAGTGGATCAACGAAAACAGACTTTTTTGAACAACATATGTTCATGTAAAATATAGATATGCTTGCACAAGTTTGTTTTGTATTCACAGTGATCTTACTCCATAAAAACACCTCTTCCCCACTCAGCCACATAAACACTGCTGAGGTCAGGTGCTGATGTTGGTGATTAGTTCTGAATTACAAACCCCATGTGAAACTAAACCCAGAGGAACTGGATAGAGTTCCACCACTCCACTCCACAGCCCCTGTCAGCACCTTGAAATAGCAGAAAGTGCTCATTAAAGAGGTTTCTGCAAACGTTTGGACTCATCTTCATGTGTAAACTGTGATGAGGCGTCACCCTCAGGCTGAAACACTAATGAATCAACTGTGTGTGTTTCTTTGTTCATGTGTTTGGCAGATGATTGTTGTGGGGGGAGAGAAAGAAAGAAAGTTTTTCTGGGAGAGAACGTCACTATGAGGTGTAACTATCCACCAGAGTTTACAAATGGCAACAAGGAATTTATTAGCTTCGATGACCAGAGTGTTTTAAAACACATTATTAACACAGATAAAGATTCACAGAAAGAGCAGGAAGACAGATACTCCATCTTTGATGACAGAAGGTTTAAAGTTGTCAGAGTGGAGCTCAGTGATGTGAGAAAAGAAGATGGACTGGTTTACAGCTGTGGAGCATGGAGGAAAGACAAGTCTATTCGTTATTATTCCTACTTCAATGACATTCAACTACAAGTCACTGGTGAGATCCATTATTGTTTACACTCAGAAATATTATTCTTATCACACACTAGTCCTTCACAGGGCAAAACACACTCACATTTACGGACAATTTTGAGTCACCAATCCACCTACCAATGTGTCTTTGGACTGTGTTGATGGACTGGTGTCCTGCCCTGGGTGTGCCCCTGCAGTGATTCCACCAAACATGAACCTAAACAAAGTGATTCCAGAAGAACTGAAAGGGCCGCTATATAAAACCATACTTTGCTTGTTTCATGTTTAGTCAAGGGCGGCACGGTGGCGCAGCAGGTAGTGTCGCAGTCACACAGCTGCAGGGACCTGGAGGTTGTGGGTTCTAGTCCCGCTCCAGGTGACTGTCTGTGAAGGAGTTGGTGTGTTCTCCCCGTGTCCGCGTGGGTTTCCCTGTGGGTGCTCCAGTTTCCTCCCACAGTCCAAAAACACACGTTGGTAGGTGGATTGGTGACTCAAAAGTGTCCGTAGGTGTGTGTGTCTGTGTTGCCCTGTGAAGGACTGGCGCCCCCTCCAGGGTGTATTCCCGCCTTGCGCCCATTGATTCCAGGTAGGCTCTGGACCCACCGCACCCCTGAATTGGATAAGTGGTTACAGATAATGAATGAATGAATGAATGTTTAGTCAAAATTTTGATTTTATGTATGTAATCAAATGTTGTTTTAATAGATTTGTGATTTTTCAGATAATCATTTGCTTTACATATAATAAATGCTAGCAAATAATAACAATACTTCTATTACTACTACTACTAATAATAATAATAATATTAAAGCCTGACCTTGAATTCAACTCTTTTGTCAATAAATATAAAACCTTAAAATCTTGACATTGCATTGATTTCTGACTGAAATATAAATTTTAAAATGTTCTGTACTATGGCTTCATTAAAGGAACACTATGCTGTATTTGACCTTTAACTTACAGCTTCAGAATCATTGTGATGTTCAACTGAGCTGTGACCAGAACAGAGCCTCTATAGCTGTTACTCCAGGCTTTTGGTGGAGGGAAGGAACCCCTGTCCCCACTTTAATTTGAGGACAGGGCTGTAGAAGTGAATTACACTTATTTGTGCAGATGTTTAGTTTACTACATCTTTGGAACACCGCAGGATATGGATCAATAAAAATGCTCCAAAATTACTTCAAATTCAGACTTTTTGCATCCATTGAAAGTTAGGGTGTTTTTTTTTCCTTTTACTATGTTACTATTTTGGAGATACATATTTTTCTTTGGACAGCAAAATATATCAATAAACAATTTTTTTGAGGTGCCCTTATTGTGAACAAATCCCTAAATGAAACAGAAAAGCAGCCTTAGCACTAAGCTGTGGAGCAGTTGAACTGCTTTCTCTGGGCTGATTGATCTCCCTCCACTACTTTAGGATGAGCTGCAGTGGTGTTTATGATCCAGAACTCTCCATCCAACACCAGCACCTGAGCTCACTGATGTTCCTGTGGCTGACACTTGTTTCTTTGTCACTATGAGGGACTTTGAGGTTGAGAAACACTGACACGAACTAAGAAAACAGCAGTGAACCACACCAAACCAGAGAGGGAAACATGCCCAGAAGATTAAATGCTGTAAGCATTTGTTGTGCCTAAATGTACACTGAAGAAGCCAATTATCTTACCCGTCAAGCCTGCTGGTAAAGACATATTCTTATCAATAACAATCTGACAACTAAAACCACAGTAAGGAAACTATTATCCACTGCGGTCTCACATTGCGGATTTCATAACCAACTTACCCACTTCTAATAGTTTCACTGTTTTAGTTATTATTGACCAGTTTTCCTGCTGATTAGACAAACTCCTCACTGCATTAGAAACTTTAGTTCTTTTTAAAAACTTTTCCATTTATATGGCCTCCCTGAAGATATAGCTTCAGATCAAGGCATTCAGTTCCTCTAATCTGTTTGTCAGGACTTCTGTAAAACATTGAATATTAGTGTAAGTTTCATCTCAGGCTGTTGTCCTGACAAGTTTAAAGATTATGACCTTAAGAACCTGCCAGTCTCCAGGTTTAATGTGAACAACATGATTGGAGTTATGACTTCCAGCATCGCCTGCCTATTAAGAAAATTAGTGCTTGATATATTCGTCCTTTTATGTTTGCATTTTGCCTACTCCTGTGATCTCAGATGATTGGGACACTTGGCTGAGTTCCATTTAAGAATTAAGAATAAAGGCAGCTGCTTCTACTAAATCAGACGTTCCCTGAATCACACAAGTTCAAAAAGCCTACATCTTAAATATGGCATTTCCCTCACCACTGATGTCCACCATGGGGTTTTTGGTTTGCTGCTGTAACAGACACCAACAAGATTTTAACCACAGCTATTTGCAGACACTTCCACAATTGAGGTTTTTGACAGGGTCATTTCAGACTGCAATGTCTCCAGAAAGTATGAAAATAGCAGTGAGAGTTGAAATCGGTTTGGACAGATTACTCTGCCAGCCTTTCCTTGTAAATAGTCCCAGCCTACCAGGTCTGACTGGTAGTTTTCCCACCATCCACCCACAATGTTATTACTCTCTGTATGAGTAATTTTCTTGTCCAACTACTCATAAGGATGTCTTTTTGGATTGAGTTTATCTGGATTGTCACTCCAGACCTGTTCATCATAGGAAATCAAACAGCATAATGACAACATAAACCCTTCTGCCTCATTAAGGCCTAGGAAAGTTATTTTAGAATTAAAGCTGTATTATATAGAACTATTTCAGTATTTGTATATTTTTTATTGTAATATTTTAGAGCAATAACATTATTATTAAAGAAACAATAAGGAATTTTCAGCATTTTGTTCCAGGTGTAGTTTAATCAGCAATAGATTAATTGTATTATTCTGATTTGTGTTGTAAATAAATGTTTCTGTATTTGGATTTTTTTTTACTGTAAATTAATTCTCTAAATTGTATTTTCCTTCATAATGTCACGCCTACATCCCAGGACTCCAATTCCCAGAATGCACCCGTCAGTCACATGACTACCCACCGGTCTCCCTCGCCTGAATTCTAATCACACACGCCTGTTTGTTTCCCTATTTATACCCCTATCACTGAATTGTTCTCTGCCGAGTATTGCAGTGGTTTATCGCAGCTTACAACTCATTCTCTTGTTATCAGTCTGACGATTTCTTGTTGCCTACTCTGTTATTCCGGTTTACGTCTCCTGCCTTGTCCCTTTTGGTACTGTCTGTATTCTTCGGTTTTTGAACTCTGCCTGATTTTCGACTACGATTTTCGCTTATCCTCTGAGGTACTGTTTGCTCCCTGTTTTTGAACCTAGCTTGCCTTTTGATTACTCTTTTGGATAACGTCATTAAAAACTGTTTACTGTGTTCCCCAATTGTCAGCTCTCTGTCCTGTCCTGACACACAAATGCTTTAAATCACTTGTACATAGTTGCAACTGTAAGACAATGAGTTTCAGTGCTCCAAGCTATATGTTTTTTTTTTAAATAATATTTTCGTTAATTTTTACCTCCTGAGCCAACCACTACTAAACTTCCTTAAGTTTCACTGTATTGTGAAAGTTAAACACCTGCTTATCTGTTTATAACTGCTGCATGTTTGAGATTAGGAGTTACATTAGTGTTTTTCCTTCAACCTCCAGAATTTTTAAAGGACTTCCTGGGTAGCATTCTCTCCTGTATCCTCTGCTATAAGCCATTTTGTTGGGGATATTAAGTGGCTTTTTTTCGTCTCCTCCAGGATTCGGACAGGTGTCAATATGGCGTCACCAAATCAGTTTCCGGGTCCTGGACATAGGAGGAGGATTGGTAAGAAAAACAGTAATTTTTAGGGTTTTTGAGCACACACTCAGTGAGAGAGGGGGTGGGGGGAGGACAGAATGTGAAAGAGACAGAAAAAAGATAGGAAGAGAGAGAGAGAGAGGTCAAATTTTTCAATTAAAGCAACACTCTTAAAAATTGCGGTTCTTTAAGGGTTTTTTATTAAAGGAAAGAGTTCTATATAGAACCATGAACAGTTGAAGAAACTTTTGCATGATTAAAGGCTTCTTTGAATTGTAAATGTTATTCAGATTGATGGAGAATGTGCTATAGATTTTTTAATAATATTGTGCAACAAAGACAGAGGTGCTGAAACAGAATAAACAATTCCAGAGAGAGTTTGATTGTGCAAGCTAGTCTTTGCTGACTAGGGAAAATATATATATATATATATATATATATATATATATATATATATATATATATATTGCAAGGTTTTTGCACATTATGAGATAAATAGAAACATATAGTAACAAATGGAATAATAGAAAATGAGGCTTTCTGAAATAATGTGACTCATGAAAACAAGTTCTCCAAGTGTGCAATAACAAACAGGAACAATAATTCAGTATGTGACAGAGTGAGATTGAGGAATTATGTGTGAATTCTATGTTGTCCAAAAATGAACATGAGCAAAAGGACTGGATGATTCTACTACAAGTGCACAATAATGATATGTTGGATACCAGAGCTCAGGTCTTGCTCAGGAGACATACAAAAGATACAGCACACAAGCTTTTGTTCATCATGGGGCCAAAAGATTTACAGACCATACTAAATTTAGTGGACTATGAAAAACTGAATCTGGTAAAAGGGGGCACTGGTAGTTAAAAGTTGATCTGGATCAGACTACAACAGCTTGATGTAAGAGTACAGTAATATGTTCAGAGGACAGGGCTTTTTGTTTGGTGAACACACCATTTGACTTGACAAGATTGAAAAGTGTGCCTCCTGTAATGTGCTCTTACAGAAAATGATAATTTGTGTTAAGTTGTGAGTTGAAGATGGAATGGAATATCTAGGGGTTATTAAAAAAAAATGAGCCTACAGAATGGGTCAGCTCACTAGTAATAGTTGTGGTAAGAGAGAAATGTGAAACTGAGGATTTTTTTTAAATCCTCTAAATTTGTCAATTAAAATGGAACATTTAGACCTTTCTACATTTGAATAGAAAATGTCTGTCAGCAAATTCAAAGTTTTCCAGCAGCTTGAATGCATGTTCTGGATTTTGCCATTGAAAGTTGGACGAAGTCAGCTTTAAACACTGTATAAAACAGTTTGTAAACATTCAATACACCATTTGTCAGATACCACTTCCTGAGATTATCTTTTCTATCGGTCTAACAAACAGACAAGAACAAGACACGGGAGGCGAAGCAACAAGACTTAGAGGAGAGAAACGAAACAACATGACTAGCAAACAAAACGACTAGACTTGGAGTGGGAAAGAAACAAAACGACATGACTTGGAATGAGAATGAATCGAAACGAATGACCAATCCAAGGAAGGGACACAAGGGAACTTAAATACATGAACAGACGAGACACACCTGAAACAGATAATGAGGATTAAGGACAAGGAGGCGAAACAAAGGCGGGACAAGGGCGGAGACGTGGAGAATAACAGACAGAGCCATGTGCAGAGAGAGCACATGGCGGGGAAAACAGGCATGACAGGACGAGTGCGTGACACAGCATAAAAAAATTGCTGAAGAATGAGCATGTGTTAAGATTCTATGATCCTGCCAGACCCAGTAAAATATCCTCTGATGCATCAAAGAAAAATATGAATACTAACAGCCACTAGCATATGCTTCTTGCTCATTGACTGAAGCAGACACTAGATTTGCTCAAATCAAGAAAGAGATCCTTAGTATCACATTTGCTTGTGAGAGATTTCAGCAGTTCATAGCAGGGAGCACTGTGAGCATAGAAACTGATCAAAAGCCATTAATCACATTGTGTGCAAAGTAATTTAGTGCACATTCTGTGGCTGATGGTCAGCCTCCAGCTGTATGCACTGAATGTGTCTTACATACCAGGGAAGTTCATGCATATGGCTATCACACTATCCAGAGTTGTGGATCCAAAAGCCCCATCAATCACACAATGTCTGAGGAAATGCAGTTTTATGTGAGCACAGTGACTACACCATCACCTGTTGCAGTTACAAAACTGCTGCTGAATTGGGAAGAGACTGAGAATGATCACGTCCTGAAACAACTCAGACAGCCTATGTTCACTGGACAGCCATAGGCGAGGCAACATTTCAGTTTCAGATATACACATGTATGGCAACAGCAGAGCTTGCTGTGGTGGATGAAAATGCATACAAAGTTGAAAAACCAGTCATCCCCAGAAGTGTAAGAAAACGCAAAGCATAATTCATGGGGGACATTTGGGCATAGAGAAGGGCAAGTGAAGGGCTTGTGAAATTATGTTCTTTCCTATAATCAATAACAATATTAAAGATGTGGTATCATCCTGCTAGACATGTCTGAAATATCAGCCCATGATTCTTAGTGAGTCATTAATTCATGGCCATATCAGAAAGTAGGTGCAGATCTGTTTACCTTTAACTAAGATTTTAGAAGTCAATGGTTCCTACTCACTGTACCCAAAGTGTGTGGTATGAGCTCTACTACAGCACAGAATGTTATCACATGGCGTACTGAAAGAAGTTCAAGTTTCTAAGCCTTTCCTCTCTGTCTACACCATCCCCAATCCACATTTCCACAAACTAACATATAAGTGAAATTGTGTGAAATCTGATGAGAAAAGCTGAAGACGATGCAGGTCATTTCTACAAGGCATTTCTACTACTGCCCTGCTATGATACTTGTATCTGTCAAAGTATTTGTCAGTTAAGACCTTTTAGATACAAAGCAAAGTAAGAAAGTGTTATAGCATAAGGAGCATGAAAGGGCAGAAGAGAAGATATTCAATTACATGAAAGCAAGGTCATGAAGATAAAAATGTTTCTTTGGACCGTTCTCAAAGTATTTAAAATTTACCAACCCATGAGAAAATAACAAAAAGGTCCAAAATACACTCTCCCTCTTCGGGGGAGGCATGTCCATCACGAGAGAGTCGCAGACACCAGTCGAGTGAAGTTCAAAGCAAATCAAAGTATTTATTTACCAAAATACTGGATCCAGGAGAATTCACACATTGAGAACAGTGTGATACCCCTCCCAAGTGAAAATTCTGACCTCCCATCCTCTGACTCCGAAAGTTATACCCATGATGACGTATAGCCTGGTAGTAAGGCGTTTCTGGCTGATTAGCGTATATTAATATGCATAATTTCACGTGTTAGTACTCAGCTCTTCACGTGCAATATTCAGGTGCCTGTTGTGACCCTGAAGACATTCATTATCTGGTCAGGCTTATAATGGGCCTCTCTTCTCAGCACTTTTTTTTCCTAGAGACTAAAATTTAGGGAGTTAGAGATACACTTCAAGGCCACAAGAAGAAGCTACAGATCAGCGCCTCCATGCCCAACACTATGATGTCAGTGTGTTACAATCCTGGAGTGCACATCTGTTCAAGGTTAGACGTTAAGAATTAAAACTGTGTGTAAATATCAAGTTATCATGCCATATAGTGAAGTTAGCTTATAATATGTTTTTAAGAGTAATTATCATATGAGTTAGTAGTGCAGAATCAAGTAAAAATGTTTAACTACATGTGTAAGTAATTAATAATGTAAATACTGGTTAGTCATTCATATACATGCATATAGGGTACAGGATTTCACACCATGAGTATGTTAATTTAACTAATCATCATTTAAGGATATTTGTCAACAAACAAAAAGTAATAAAATTATTTTCTACAACAATTCCCCCTTTTGACCTGTCCAACTGACAGGTCAACACATTTAGATAAATGGTAAACAATTAATGTTAGATTAGTCTGCCTAGGTCACCCCCGGTTTGGCGAGTGACTTAGGTAGAGCGTGATGGCAGATTGTGGTGGTAGCGGGCAATTACACCACTCCTGTTGGGAGTGGACACCTCTGTCCTACCACTCACTCTCTGGACTAAGAGATTACAATGAGCCCTATATGTGTATGTGTTAAAGTGTATTCTTCATCCGTTGGTAGGGATCTGCGCTGGGGGCAAGGATAGACTTTCCTTGTCGTGCCCCTGCCTCAGGGGAGTATTCTGCCCCTATGTTGGTTGAGGCTGCTTGATCAGCCTCTTCTGAGGTGTTGTTTTTCCTTCAGTGAATGTTTGATGTTAGATGTCGGTGCGGCTCTGCACTGTGTGAGGTGGTACCACTATAAGCCTTTACCCTTCAGCCGGACTGCACAACTTGTTCTCTCTGTCACCTGGTAGGGTCCTGTCCAGCGAGGTTCGTACCACTTCCGCTTGATGACCTTCAGGAGGACCCAGGGTGAGACTGTCACTTCTGGATCCTTCTCCTCCGTTTCTTCTCTTTCTCTCCTTTCCTGCACCTGTATAGAGAAATCTTAACAAACAGCTTTTAGTTCTTCATATAGCTGCCGGTACTCTGCTTGACGTGGTTTCTGGGGGGACGCAAGCGCATTGTTGGGGCCCGGAAATGGCATGCCTCTCACTAATTCAAAAGGAGTAAATCCTATAGTTCTATTTACTGAACTACAGACACTAATTAAAGCAATTGGAAGGGCCTCAAGCCAATTCATGCCCGTGGCCAGTTTGATTTTTGCTAATTTGGTTTTCAAAGTTTGATTCATCCTCTCCACCTGACCTTGTGAGGCAGGATGATACACACAACCATAGCTATGGCGCAGCCCCAATGACTGCTCCACCCACTGCAGTGTTTTACTCGTGAAATGACTCCCGTTATCTGAAAAAAAAAAAATAAATAAATAAAATTTTCTAGGAAACCCATGGTTAGAAATCCAACAATTAATCAGAAACTTACAGACTGATTTTACATCTTCCCTCAGAGTGGGGAATGCCTCCACCCACCCCGAGAATCTATCTACAACGACCAGGAGATATCTATATCTCCTAATGAGGTCAATCATATCTGTGTAATCCATTTGAATCTCATGTCCATGAGAATCTGGCAATGGAAACCTTCCTGGAGCTAGTTTAAATTGTTTTGCTACATTCTGAGTGTTACAAATCTGAGATTTAGTGATGTAATCAGCCACTAATGCTGACATGTATTGGTGCCACCATTGTTTTAGATTTTCCAGTGTTTTGTTGTTTTCCTATATGTGCCACTTCTAATGCTGAAATTACTGCTAGCAGTTCTGCGTTCCCCCTTTTTCTGAAACAGTACACCATTAATCACAGTGTCTGTTTCAGAAACATCCATGTAAAAACGTAGTGAATAGTCATGTCTGGCTAAGTCAACTGCAACTGATAAGGTTTGTTTAACATCTATAAACGCCTGTTCAGACTCCACCGTCCAAGTGAGCTTACCAGACAAATTTCTCATCCCTATAAATTTCACCATGTCCCTAAAAGGTTATGTTCGTCCGACAAAGTCAAGAATCTATTGTCTGCTGTAACCAGTCAGTCCTAAAAATGCTAACATGTCTTACACAGTCTCTGGTTTTGTGTTTATATTGGTGAATCCAAATTGGTTGTGTAATATTCATACAAAAAGAGACAGGTGTCTGATTATTGTATCCTACATCATCTGGGCCTGTGGACCACAATATGTCAGGCAGTGATGCCAATAATGCCTCCGTCTGTGGATGATCAGAGTCCTCACAACCATGGTGTCTAGGCAGCAATTGATGGTGCAATGTGACTCGGATGCATGAGTTATCAGTGATGTGATATGTCTGTGTTGACTTTGAAAACATGACACCAGGCAGCTAGGTCCAGACCCAATCCGTGGCCTCATTTGCTCTTTTTACCATAGGGCCCAACTGCTTGGCCTCGTGTCCCTGATGGAGAGCTAGTGAAATGTGTGGTGCCGCCGTGTCAGACAGTTTGTACCAGTAATGTTGTTGTGGTGTTAGTGAAACAGGAGATGCCACCCCTTCAAGACCCACATAAATCCCTGTGGTGTCAACCGACCACACTGTACCCTCTAATTCTGTTTGAAAAAATTCATAGTAAGTTAAATCTCCCCCTACATCATATAACAGGGTGACACGGAATGGGTCGGCGGAGGGACGTAGGGTGCCATGGCTGTAATCCAAGGCGACCACTGTTGGAACAAGTCAATTAGTGGTGGTGACGGGTCCGTCTGTCCAGTCACTAAACCCCAGTAAATGTCTACCGACTCATCCTGCTGAGGTCTCATCAGGTGTGTGGGTACTGTGTTGATGGCTGACCATGTGGCTCCCGTGTCTGCCAGAAAAGTGATTTTGGAGGCCCCCACAGTTAATGACAGCATGGGTTCTGCCCTGGCCCTGCTGTCCTGGGCCCCGTCAATGTCCACCCCACGGCTCCATGCTGTATTGGCCAGCAGGAAGATGTGACAATCCCGGTTTTGGTGCCGCCTGTGGGTGTGGTGCCTGGTGTGGATAGCTGGTGTCAGTAAATAGTGGTGCCTTCCATTGTGCTGCCCAGTGATCCATGGCTCCACATCTTAGGCATGCCCCGGTCTGGTGGTGGACCCTGCCCCTCCACCTACCATTACCCCGCCACCTGCCCCATTAGTAGGGCTGATATGGGAAATATGAAATTAGTCCATAATTATACGATGGGTTTTGTGGTGGCCCTGTTTGGGTTGGCATATATGTTTGTGTGTTCATGTATGTTTGTGTTGGTTGAATGTTTGGTTGTGGTACTGCAGTCATAGGCATCATGGTGTCAGACCCTGTTTGCTTTTTATTATCATTAATATATTTCCTGGCTTCTGCTAGTTGAACAGTTAGTAGTTCTCTTTCTAACTTAACTGTCTCCTTGTCTTTATTATCTAATTTTTAATGGTACATATTTATATGTTCCTGTACTAGTGGCCACTAATAGAAGCATAGTTCCGACGTTAGTGTCAGTCCCAAACCTCTCAGGCGGGTGTCGGTGTCTAGTGCTTCTTCTCAAAATGTCTGTTTTGTCAGAGGTGTGCATGTGCGTTCTAAAGTCTGTTGTTTTAATTCCAATTGTCTCTTTTCTTCTAGTATAAGGTTTTCCATGATACGCAATGTCTTGTTCAAATCAGTCATCCGTCTATCACCACATCGTCCATTTGCACTGTCCTCATCATCTGCTGTGTGTCCGTCATCATGGTCAGAATCATCATCAGTTGTGACATGGCCCTCTAAATCTGCTTTAATCCTAATGTTTTGTTTAGTTTTTTGTGGCATTTGGTTCTTAAATGGTGTTTTCAGTGTTTGTTTATGGTGAAGGCGCGGTTTATCCTGTTCTATATAATTTCCCGTGGTATCTATAATGTCAGAACAGTCGGTGTTAATATTTGTGTGTGCAATTAAAATTGACTCTCGTGGCCTCCGCAATTCAAAAAGATTTTCTGTGCATGCGTTTGTGTGTGCTGCCTGCTCACAGAGCCCAGCCCCTCCCTTCTGTGTCTGCGTTTGTGTGTTTGACTCTGTAAACTCACTGTGCCCGAGTCTACACTGAAGACAGGCAGGATGATGTCAGCTGGTGGGACGTGGCCTATGTTGTATGGCGGAGGCGGGGCAGTAGCCCCCTCCCCCTTGTGTTTTGTATACGGACCTGGTGTTTTCAATGTAACAATCTGTGTTGTTAGCGCTTTCCGGCTCAGTTTATATAAAAAAGAAAAGAAAAGTTTTAAAGTCAAGTTTTCAAGCTCAGCCAAGAAAAGCAGGACCACCTCAGCCCTGTGAATAATTTCACAGGTGGATAGAAAACATAAGCTTGTCTTCAAACACATTATTGAATTTAAAAGCAAGTGAAGCCTAATTTACATTAATTATCAAACCGACCCACTAACCGAAAAAACTCTTTAGTCAGACGCAAATAACACACCAATATATGAAATATAATTTGTAATAAACAGAAAAAAACCAAAGACTATATTTTAGATAACCGAACACACTTATCAGTCAACAAGCCACCATCGTGCCTATTATGTAGAGTATCAATGTCCAACCGAACAAAACAAACATCATCAGCACACCATCAATAAGCAGTCAAACTACAAGATATATTATAAAAAGTGAAAACAAAATTTTGAGAACTACAGAAATAGCAAGGAAGTGACAAAATATCTTATGATGAACAAAAAGTTCAAACCGAGGCAGAAAATAAATTTTTAACACCAACTACCACAGTCAAAAAAAAAAAATGCAAACTGAACCGGAAAAATAATATTCTTAGGACAATAAGCAGTAAACAAAATACCAAATATATTTTTATCCACTACCAGTCTAAATTAACCCCAATAACAAAGAAACCAGATTCAAAATTAGAGCAATTGTTCAAGTACCAATTTTCCCTTTAATTCCCATGTTTAAACCTTACAGTTTCCCCAATTTATCATATTAATACCTCAGCTTTACACCTTGCTCTCCTTTCTCCTATTCTCAACCTCTAAAAACTTCTTTCTGGAGCTCATTGTCTATATTTTCTTAATGTATAGTCTCCAAGAAAGCTCATTTATTTTTACTTTATATATTTTTACTTTAAAAACGTCTTCCGTTCAGGCTCATTGTCATAAATAAACAAACCCCTCATTTTATTGAGGTTCATATTCTTTAAATAACTGTCCTTGAACGAAGCTCATAATTGTTACCATTACAAATATCTTTCCCTATTAATTCCTAAATCACACATTCTTTATCACATTCCCCACTTTCTTTAAACACTCTCGAAACACTTACGAAAACTCTCTCTCTGACACTCAAGGCAGAGATGTCCTTTCCCCACTTTTCTTTAAACACACCCACAAAAAATTCATGGCTTTTTACAGCCCATGGAGAAACTACTTCTCCCCACACACAAGCAACCACAGAAGAAAGGGGGTTGATCAGTCCCTCACTTTCTCCCTCTTTTTTTTTTCAAAAAAAAAAAATTCTTTCAGCTAACACACACACATAGTTACAGAAGATGGGAAAAGGGAGGGGGGAGAGAGACACACACTCAGCTGACACATACACATACACACAGACAGCAAAACACTCCTCTTGTCCTCTAGCGAGCACAAACGTACACAACAGTCATGCAAACAGCCCCAAAAAATAACACAAGCTCCCAAAACAGACACAACACATGAATACACAATAAAATTCCATTAAAATACACACCAAAACCTGCGGGAACAACATCCGCTTCCGATATACCATAAATTTCATTTAAATCCACAATAACCCATGGTGGGAACAACATCCACCTTTATAAAACCTGCGGGAACAACATCCGCTTCCGATATACCATAAATTTCATTAAAATATACAACAAATTGTGGCGGGAACAACTTCCGCTCTTTTTAAATTAATAAATACGCGGGAACAACTTCCGCTCGCGGGCACAGCATCCGCGAATAATATACTTCTGAGGAGACGAACTCTCACGGCCTACCCTTAGACCAGGCAATTAACACGAAACCTCGTCAGGCTCCGAGCTGAGGACGCCACCACTCTGTCTCAGATGGGCACAACATCCATCTATTAATTTTTTTTTTTTTTTTTTTTTTTTTAATTATTATTATTTTTTTATTTTTTTATTTTTTAACAAACAACCCCAAATTTTTAAACAAATTGATTTGCTCAATACCCCACTCCGGACCACCGTCGGGGCTCCACACCACTCCAATTTAAAATGTCCAATATGCAGAATTTGAATAAAACAGGGTCTGCACACCCACCTTAGTATGTTGCGGCCGCGAGTGGAAAGCAGTCCCAAGGTGTCCGGTCTGGACCTCCCGCACGTCGGGGTCACCAATTTGAAGATAAAAATGTTTCTTTGGACCGTTCTCAAAGTATTTAAAATTTACCAACCCATGAGAAAATAACAAAAAGGTCCAAAATACACTCTCCCTCTTCGGGGGAGGCATGTCCATCACGAGAGAGTCGCAGACACCAGTCGAGTGAAGTTCAAAGCAAATCAAAGTATTTATTTACCAAAATACTGGATCCAGGAGAATTCACACATTGAGAACAGTCTAATACCCCTCCCAAGTGAAAATTCTGACCTCCCATCCTCTGACTCCGAAAGTTATACCCATGATGACGTATAGCCTGGTAGTAAGGCGTTTCTGGCTGATTAGCGTATATTAATATGCATAATTTCACGTGTTAGTACTCAGCTCTTCACGTGCAATATTCAGGTGCCTGTTGTGACCCTGAAGACATTCATTATCTGGTCAGGCTTATAATGGGCCTCTCTTCTCAGCACTTTTTTTTCCTAGAGACTAAAATTTAGGGAGTTAGAGATACACTTCAAGGCCATAAGAAGAAGCTACAGATCAGCGCCTCCATGCCCAACACTATGATGTCAGTGTGTTACAATCCTGGAGTGCACATCTGTTCAAGGTTAGACGTTAAGAATTAAAACTGTGTGTAAATATCAAGTTATCATGCCATATAGTGAAGTTAGCTTATAATATGTTTTTAAGAGTAATTATCATATGAGTTAGTAGTGCAGAATCAAGTAAAAATGTTTAACTACATGTGTAAGTAATTAATAATGTAAATACTGGTTAGTCATTCATATACATGCATATAGGGTACAGGATTTCACACCATGAGTATGTTAATTTAACTAATCATCATTTAAGGATATTTGTCAACAAACAAAAAGTAATAAAATTATTTTCTACAACAGTCAGCATGCCATGTCTGGAAAAATGGACTTTATGCATGTGATAAAATTGAAGATGATGGAGTGAATCAAAGAGGACACATGAAGAAAAATATATACTGTGTAGGAAAAGTACAATCAAAGTCACAATTCAGACAGATGGTGCTGTTCTAAGAAAAAATCCACAGAAATCTGACAATATTGACAGCATTTCAGTGACTAAATGTGATTCTGTTTACCCAGTACCAGCATCTCCAGCTTCCACTGTGACCTTTGTTGTGTCTGTGATTCTGTAACCAAATGACACAAATACACACACATTTTCAACTGCTCAAAGGTAGTATAGGCAGAGGCTATAAACAAAGGCAATGTTCAAATGCATTCCAATGTTCCATGTATTCCTAGATCTGTAGTTTGTGTTTTAGTATGTAGATTTGTAAATCTACGTGAGTCACACATTATTATTGTCATTATTCAGTTCAGTTTTTGAATGTGCTTAGATACAGAAACCATAGAGATATACCAGAGTAAGAGTAAACATGGTCTGAGAAGCCTGATTTCAGCTAAAATGTATCTCTCTCTGTTGAATTTCCCTCAAAATGAAGTTCCTTACATGCCACTGATACTCTAATTATCTCTCTGGGGCTCTTTTGGCTGTTGCTGAATATGAAGTTATTAAAGACCCCAAAAACTGTCCTGGTGAACTTCCAGACCCAATTTCTTCAACAGCTCAGTTACTCACATTTCTCTCTGATTCTGTAGAAGGTCTGATGTACTCTAAAATGAATTTCAGCTCTACTGACTCTACCACTGACACCACAGCATCTCTCAGCAAGGAACAAGTCTCATGTGACTATGCTACAGTCAGACATGTCACCTGATGTAGTTAGAGTCATATTACCCCTTTATTCAGGTCACTTTCTGTAATCATCTCTAAATATGTTCTCAACATCTGTGTCTTCACTTCATTAACCATTTGATACCTGTGTTTTTTCTTGACTTATTTCCTCACATTTGACCATGTAATTCTAAGTTCCTTCTTATGAATGATGTCTTTGTTGTTATTTTATTCATTATTTAATTTTATTGTTAATCAAGTGATGGCACGGTGGTGCAGCAGGTACTGTTTCTGTCACAGCTCCAGGGTCCTAGACACAGGCTTCTGACAGGCTGGTTAGAGGCTTGATGAAGAAAGGTGTTATGCATATATCATATTGTGTAATGGACTCTGGTCCATTCTGGGAGAGGATGTCACTATGAGCTGTAACTATCCACCAGAGTTTACAGACAGCATCAAGAGATTAATCAGCAATCAGCATCATTTTAGATATTTTAGAATTAGAATAAGTAATGTTTAAGAAGACTTCAAGATTATTTCTTTTCTCAGCATGCAGCCGATGAGGTATTTTGTACAGTTCATTTTTTTTGTTTCATTTAATTTGCCATCATGTATGCTAACATGGTGTTTATGTTCAATACTGTGTATTATTAGTTTTGAACAAGAAGACTTCAGTAAAACCGTTTAAAGAAAACCACTTGTGTCTGACAGTGCTTTGGGAGGGAATAAACTGCTACTACTACTACTAATAATAATAGTAATAATAAAAGCCTGATCTTGAATACAACTTTTTTTTTTCTCTCAATGAAAATATAACAGAGGACAGGGCCTCTGTCGCTGCTACTCCAGGCTTTTAGTGGAGTTTGATTTGAGGACAGAATTGTAGAAGAGAATTACACTATGCAACTGTAGGGGGAGAAAATATCAGATCTTACCTAATGTTCCATTGAAAATTAGAGCTTCAACATTATTTACCCTTGACCTGATAAACATACTATAAACTTAAAAATAAACTAAACAGCTCGAGTTACAAATGAGTTTCTGTGGGAATTCAAAAAGTGAATAAAATCTTACAGACAATTGACACTTCAGCCGTGTACAAACACAAGTTTTTTCCTCAAACATAACGATTCACCTTAAAAGATGCTGAGATTCTGAATGTAAACAAATGACAGAACAGCTGTTGCCCAGAATCATAGACACTGCCTTTAAGAGAGATGATGGAGATTTACGTTTTTGAATGTAAAGAAACAAACATCCAAGTTGTCATTGAAGGTTCTAACCAAAGAAGATTAAGCTCTGTCATTATCACAGTGTCTCAGGGCTCGCTCAGCTCATGGTGAAAGTTTAAACCCCTGTAACTTCACTCATGGGATTATAATGCTGCATGTCATTGTAATGTGCCTGTAGTGCAGAGGCAAGTCACACAAAAAACTATCCAGCACTGCACAGAGCCAGGAGGTGATTGGTCTGCACAGTGCTGGATAAAGTCGAACAAGACTTTACCTGCTCTATGGGGGTCCTGACTATTGAAGAACCGGGTGTATGCAAAGCAAAACATGCAAAAGCAACAGATAAGACTACAGAATGCAATTGTAGAACTACAGAGTGCTTCTTTATGGTTATATATATATATATATATATATATATATATAATGTGTGTGTGTTTCGTTTAAAGTTTACAAGATCTTAAAGCAGTATTTAGTCAGTTGTGCTGCAGAAGTGCTGGCTCTTCATCGTAGGAAACAACGGCTGACATCTAGTGACTGTATCTGTAATTATTATACTGACTTTACTAAACCCAGCTTTAGACAATGCTGCCCCCATGTGGATGATCAATTAAAACATACAAAGTAGTTTGATCCCTGCCTGCCTCACAATTATGTTATATATATATATATATATATATATATATTGCTCTCATCCTTGGATCACCACCTTAACGTGGTGGAGGGGTTTGCGAGCCTGCGTGAGCCTAGGAGCTATGTTGTCGGGGGCAATAGCCCCTGGTAGGGTCTCCCAAGGCAAATTGGTCCTAGGTGATGGGCCAGACAAAGAGTGATCCACAAAGACACGGATGAAAAAGACAAGAACACGGACACAGCCTCCCTTGCCCGGAGCAGGGTTACCTGGGCCTCACCCTGGAGCCAAAGGCCTGGGGGAGGGGCTCCTTGGCGAGCGCCTGGTGGCCGGACTTTCACCCATGGGGTCCGGCCGGGTTTAGCCCGAAGGAGATATATGGGTCCACTCTCCCATGGGCCCACCACCTGTGGGAGAAGTAGTAATCCGGGTCTGGTGCATTGTGGATCGGGTGGCGGTCGGGGTCGGGGGCCCTGGCGTTCTGATCCTCGGTTACTGAAACTGGCTTTTGGAACATGGACCGTAACCTCTCTGGTGGGAAAAGAGCCTGAGCTGGTGCGCGAGGTTGAAAGGTACCGGCTAGATATAGTTGGGCTCACCTCGACACACAGTATGGGCTCTGGAACCAATCTCCTTGAGAGGGGCTGGATGCTCTTTCACTCTGGAGTTGCCCAGGGTGAGAGGCGTAATGCAGGTGTGGGCTTACACATAGCCCCCCGGCTTATCGCCTGTACGTTGGGGTTTACCCCAGTGGACGAGAGGGTAATTTCCCTGCGCCTTCGGGTTGGGGAAAGGGCTCTGACTGTTGTTTGTGCTTATGCACCGAACAGCAGTTCAGAGTACCATGCCTTCTTGGGGACCCTAGAGGGAGTGCTGGAGAACACTCATTCTGGGGACTCCATTGTTCTGCTGGGGGACTTCAACGCTCACGTGGGTAATGACAGTGAGACCTGGAGGGGCGTGATTGGGAGGAACGGCCCCGCTAATCTGAACCCGAGTGGTGTTCAGTTATTGGATTTCTGTGCTCGTCACAGTTTGTCCATTACGAACACCATGTTCGAACATAAGGGTGTCCACAAGCACACCTGGCATCAGGACACCCTAGGCTGCATTTCGATGATAGACTTTATAGTTGTATCATCTGACCTGCGGCCATATGTTCTGGACACTCGGGTGAAGAGAGGCGCTGAGCTGTCAACTGATCACCACCTTGTGGTGAGTTGGATCAGATGGCGGGGGAGGATGCCGGACGTGTGCTGAGGGTTTGCTGGGAACGTTTGTCAGAGGAACCTGTCAGAAAGATCTTCAACTCCCACATCCGGCAGAGCTTCGACTGCATCCCGGGGGAGGCTGGTGACATTGAGTCCGAGTGGGCCATGTTCCGGACCTCCATTGTTGAGGCGGCTGAACGGAGCTGTGGCTGTAAGGTTGTCGGTGCCTGTTGGGGTGGCAATCCCCGCACTCTGTGGTGGACACCCCGGGTGAGGGGGGCTGTCAAGCTGAAGAAAGAGTCCTATCGAGCCTGGTTGGCTCAGGGGACTCTGGAGGCAGCAGACAGGTACCAAGGAGCCAAGCGGCTTGCGGCCTCGGCAGTCGCTGAGGCAAAAACTCGGGTGTGGGAGGAGCTCGGTGAGAACATGGAAAACGACTTTCGGTCGGCTCCGAGAAGTTTCTGGCAAACCATCAGGCGACTCAGGAGGGGAAAGCAGTTTTCCACCAACACTGTATATGGTGGGGGTGGGGAACTGTTGACCTCGACTGGGGACGTCACCAGACGGTGGAAGGAATACTTTGAGGACCTTCTCAATCCCACCAGCACGTCTTCCGCAGAGGAAGCAGAGCTTGGGGACCCCGGGGGGGGCTCGTCTATCACTGGGGCTGAAGTGGCCAAGGTGGTAGGGAAACTCCTTGGCGGTAGGGCCCCGGGGGTGGATGAGGTTCACCCCGGGTTCCTCAAGGCTCTGGATGTTGTGGGGCTGTCCTGGTTGACACGTCTTTGCAACATCGCATGGACATCGGGGGCAGTGCCTCTGGACTGGCAGACTGGGGTGGTGGTTCCCCTTTTTAAAAAGGGGGATCGGAGGGTGTGTTCCAACTATAGGGGGATCACACTCCTCAGCCTCCCCGGTAAGGTCTATGCGGGGGTACTGGAGAAGAGAGTCCGACTGATAGTTGAACCTCGGATCCAGGAGGAACAATGCGGATTCCGCCCCGGTCGTGGAACACAGAACCAGCACTTTACCCTCGCTAGGATCCTGGAGGGTGCATGGGAGTTTGCTCAACCAGTCTACATGTGTTTTGTGGATCTGGAGAAGGCATTCGACCGTGTCCCTCGGGGTATTCTGTGGGGGGTGCTCAGGGAGTATGGGGTACTGGGCTCTTTGTTACGAGCTATCCAGTCCCTGTACAAACAGAGCAGGAGTCTGGTTCGTATGGCTGGCAGTAAGTCCGACTGGTTTCCAGTCGGAGTTGGACTCCGTCAGGGCTGCCCGTTGTCACCGGTTCTGTTCACAATTTTTATGGACAGAATTTCTCGGCGTAGCCAAGTGGCGGAGGGTGTCTGGTTTGGTGGTCTCAGGATTCCATGTCTGCTTTTTGCAGATGATGTGGTCTTGTTGGCTTCATCGAGCCGGGACCTCCAGCTCTTGCTGGACCAGTTTGCAGCCGAGTGTGAAGCAGTAGGGATGATGATCAGCACCTCCAAGTCCGAGTCCATGGTACTCAGCCGGAAAAGGTTGGAGTGCTCTCTCCAGGTTGGAAGTGAGATCCTGCCTCAAGTGGAGGAGTTTAAATACCTCGGGGTCTTGTTCACGAGTGAGGGAAAGATGGAGCGTGAGATTGACAGGCGGATCGGTGCAGCATCAGCAGTAATGCGGGCTCTGTACCGGTCTGTTGTGGTGAAGAGAGAGCTGAGCAAAAAAGCAAAGCTCTCGATTTACCGTTCAATCTACGTCCCAACCCTCACCTATGGTCACGAGCTTTGGGTAGTGACCGAAAGAACGAGATCGCGGGTACAAGCGGCTGAAATGAGTTTTCTCCGCAGGATGTCTGGACTCTCCCTTAGAGACAGGGTTAGGAGCTCGGACATCCGGGAGAGACTCGGAGTGGAGCCGCTGCTCCTCCATGTCGAGAGGAGCCAGTTGAGGTGGTTCGGGCATCTGGTTCGGATGCCTCCTGGACGCCTTCCTGGTGAGGTGTTCCGGGCATGTCCAACGGGGCAGAGCCCCCGGGGCAGACCAAGAACACGCTGGAGAGACTATATGTCTCGACTGGCCTGGGAACGCCTCGGTATACCCCCGGAGGAGCTAGAGTCGGTGGCTGGGGAGAGGGAGGTCTACGTTTCTTTGCTCCGACTGCTTCCCCCGCGACCCGGACCCGGATAAGCGGTGGATAATGGATGGATGGATGGATGGATAAATATTGCTAGATATTTTTGTGGTAAAAGTGACTGAATGCATCTTTAAAGGTTCAGTGAGTGGAGTTAATATCAGCTTCATGTTTAGAGGCTTATTTTTCATACCATCATGCTTATTGTTGTTATTTTACTTTGTTTTAATTTAGGTATTAGTTGTGGGTTCGATTCCCGCTCTGGGTGACTGTCTGTGAGGAGTTGGTGTGTTCTCCTCATGTCCACGTGGGTTTCCTCCGGGTGCTCCGGTTTCCTCCCACAGTCCAAAAAAAAGACACACTTTGGTAGGTGGATTGGCGACTCAAAAGTGTCCGTAGGTGTGAATGTGTGTGTCTGTGTTGCCCTGTGAAGGACTGGCGCCCCCTCCAGGGTGTATTCCCGCCTTGCGCCCAATGATTCCAGGTAGGCTCTGGACCCACCGCGACCCTGAATTGGATAAGCGGTTACAGATAATGAATGAATTAATGAATTAATTTTTAAAAATATATTATCTGAAACAATGCAGTATGAACAGTGATATAAATATTACTTAAAAAAATTATAAATGACAATGGAAACAATTGTAGTTTTATTGGACAAAAACCAAGTGTTTGTCTTATCCTAAATTAAATAATGGTAATCTCAGTGAGGTTTTAGAATTAAAATGTAATGATTTCAAATGAATTTTACAAAAATTACTGACATTTTGACATGTATTATAAATCCAAACATACCAGCAATAGACTCTATTACTATTGAACTATCATGAGATCCTTCCAACCTGGACACCAGAGGTCCTTTTCTGAGTACAGGGAGGTTTGATAAATATATGAAACACACCTGCACCTCATCAAACCTCTTTTGAAAGCCTCCCTTTAACCTCAGCATTATGTGAGGTATTGTCAGTTCTCCTGCAATTCCAAGCATTCCCAGATGAACTGTACCTCCCTCTGGTTTTAAAACGTATCCCCTCCATTAGATTAGCTCTCACTGAAAAATATGACAGTTACCCAGAAACATTACTGACCTTTTGTAGTAATTGTCTTGAGTTCATATGAGGAAACTGCTTTAGTGACCAGAAGAAATAATGAAAGCATGTTTGTGTAATGACCGGAACAATTGTTTTTGCACAAAACCCCCCTTCATTATCCTTACTAACCACAGCAATTAAATCTGCACTGAAGCAGCCAAACTCCTTACCTTTAGCCATCATGCTGGGCATTATTATTCACTTATTTTAACATAACTTAATCATATAGGCCTGTGTCTAAAATCAGAAATGTGGATACATTTTCTTGTGAATAACAATCTGACAACTAACAGCCCAGTAAGGAAACTATTATCCCTTGACGTATCATGTATTGTTGCTCATGTAAACTGGAACATCATGAATTAGATAATAAGGGACCAGAGTCAGGATCCTGTACCTCCTGCCTGTACCCAAAATCACATCTGGTAACCAACTACCCTATATCAACAAGTGATGAAATCACTTTATTCTATTACTCTGTTTATTCCTTTGAACCATGGATGTCCTGGTATCACACATACTTTTATAGTATAGTTTTTGGTTCTGTATTAATTTTGTTTGCCATCCATATCTGAGGATGTTTCAGTTTGTAAAAACATGTTCTCTGTGTGTCTGAAGTAAAACACCACAGCAATAACACTCTAGATTACTCACATCACTGCTAGAGTTTCCATGGTCTCACATTGTCTCAGACCAGTTTTCCTGCTGATTAATTCTCCTAGACAAGCTCCTCACTGCATAAGAAACAGCAGAAATTCTTTTTAAAAACTGTCCCATTTAAATGGCCTCCCTGAAGACAGCTTCAGATCAAGGCATTCAGTTCATCTAACATGTTTGTCAAGACTTGTGTAAAGCGTAAGCTTCGACCTCAAATGACAGGAAGACATTCTTGATTCTGTGCTTGCTTAATTGGTTGAGTTCCATTAAAAAATGAAGTGTTTTTAATTTTTTAACACTTCATATTTCAGGCAGGAGTTCACAGAATCACAGTTCAAAAAGCCTACATCTTAAATATGACAGCTTCTTTTAACACTGTTGTTCATCACAGGATATGATTAAAGTTATTTTCACTTCCACAACTGAGGTTTCTGACAGGGTCAGTCCAGCCTCCATGTCCTTCAACTCCTCTCCAGTTTGAACAGTCCCCCAGATATTTCATTTACGTTCTACAAGAAGAAAGTAAGAAGTAAAAGCATTTTCTTCCTGTAATAAAATGGTGGTAATTGTGCAATGAAGGTATAGGTCAAAAGTGCTGAAACAGAAGGGACATTTCTGGAGACAGCAAATTGCTTAGAGGTGCAAGCTAGGTTGTGCTTGCTAAGCAAAAATAAATTGAAAGTAGATAACTTGTGAGTAGAAGAATAGAAGTGTAGCAGCCACCCCTGACACTACAGCTAAGTGGTACTGTTACATTTAACTGAAAAAAAAGACTGAATTTTACCTATCTACAATAGATGCTGACAAGCTGATAGAAAAGCAGACAGGGTCGAATCATCATCATTGTTTATACAATAATTTTATTATTTTAAAAAACTGTTTATTTTTAATACAATATTTTTACAGATAATGGATGGGTAAAGCTTATTTTATTCTGAATATAAATGTATGTACTGTGACCTAAAGTTTAGAGAAGAGGGCTTAAGATGGAAAGGTTTGAAGTAAAGAAGTGTTAATACTGGGCCAGTTGAAAATGTGAGTTATTTGAAATGTGAGGTGTGACGAAACATCATAGAATACTGCATGTTGCTTCACACTTGTTGTCTTTTTTTTTAAGAGGAGAAGATCTAATGATATATACCAGAGAATCTTCAAAGAAAGCTATGATCAATTTAAAAATCCCAAGAGTGAATTCCCTGTAATGTATTGTAATGATTACGATGTCAATCAAAAGTCCTTCCAAAAGGATGTAGTGGCAGATGAATATGTTTTATTAATTTCTAATAAAAAAAGAAATGTGACTTTTTGGGACTTTAATATAAAAACTTTCGAATGGTCTCTCAGACTTCTCAAATTCCCCCAATTCAGATTGGAATCTCAAATAACACCCAGAGAGGATTGTAAACCAACACTATAAGCCACTCCAAGCCGATTTATAACCCAAGGTCTCACAGGGGCAAGAGAGGAATCTTTGGTGATGGTAGAGATACTCAAAGGATCAATTTATGCTCTCTGTAGAACTGTGTAATCAAGAACTTCTCAAATCATGGAATTAAACCTTAACTGTTTGAAGATGCATATGGGATACGACTGTGTAAAATTAATTCCAGTGAGACAATCCAATCAGAGGCAAGAGATGCTCCAATCCTCAATCCCTGAGGACCAATCAGGCCTTCAAGGTGGGATTCCTAAAACCTGGTTAAAAACACTGGGGCAAAAAATCTCTTTCAGTTAGTTTTCTCTTCAAGTCAGTTTCCACTTCTAGACTCTTCTCAGTCTCTAACAGACTCTGCTCTCTTCCAGAGAGAATACAGACTCTCTCATTGCTCTATCCTAGGCTTTCCCTCGCTTTTCAACATTTCAGCCCATTCAGAAGAAACCTAGGACAGGGAAAGAAGATGTAGAGACAGAAGGAGAGAGGAGGGGTAAAATGAAAGAGAAACTTAGATTCACCCATGGAATCTGTTTATACTCAGGAAACTCAGCTAAGAGAGCCCAGAAATTCCAACAGAATTTTTATCTTAATTTCTAGTAGTAATATTAGAAAGCTATTGTTTAAACTCAGCAAAGCTTGATGCAACACTCAGGGCATGAAAGATACCTCAGACCTCTGACCCTCAAAGTGGTGGGATAATAGCTTCAGGATCAGTGACAAAGGTGAAAGCCACATGCTCTCTCAGCATGATCACCTTCTGAGGCGGTATCTCTGAGCAAAGGTGTCTCTCACAAGGAAGTAAATCAGCGATGAAGGAGAAACCCCACATGCCTTTCCGAATACCACAAGCCCAGAATAAGTGGTTGTTATGTTCAAGGCTGTGTCTTTGACCAAAAGCCAAATGGAAGAAGAAGTACAATGCTAAGGACTGTGTCTGCGAAAAGAAAACCAAGCACGTCTGTGAAGTCCTGCAAGCCATCTCCACTTCTTTCCAGGCATAAGTAAGGTCACATGGTTTCATTTCATTCTTAGCTCAGGAGATGGGTGCTGAATGCTTTGCTGGGATAAACTATAGCCTTTTCAGAATTTACGGTAATTATCATAGAGAAATTCCATCATATAATAATCTCCCTGCTCCTTCATGTAGCACTGTAGCCTAATTGGTTATATGAATGTATAATCAATATGTATTATTTGATATTAAATGTAATAAACCAGTTGTGAGATAAAACCTATCCTTGGTTATGTGTTTGTGTGTGTGCACCTTTCTTATATGGAATTATTACTTTTGAGTCAGATTCAATTTCAGAGCCAAGAACCTATAATGGGTCAATGAGCATAATATTTAATAATAATTAATACTAGCTAATTCTGCTATATTATGTGTAATGTCACTCAAGATGATAGCCTACTTGTCCAAGCAAGACTGAACAGGTAAATACACTATATATTACTTAATGGCTTAATGGAATTAAATTAAATTATTATTATTAGTATTATTATTATTATTATTATTAGTATTATTATTCCGGTACAAAGAATTAAGTCATCTAGACAAATGGGACAAGATGTCTATTGTAAATCTGCTAAATCTAATTCCATGAGGCTCTAAAAGTTGCTAGGTTCATTACACAGCCCAAATGGAAGAACATTAAATTCATAGAGGCCTGTTCTTATAAAAAGTCTCCACTCACCAGTATCCACTTGTATCACAGTCTAGAGACTATACCATGTATTAAAGCCCAATATGTGCCCAATATTACTGACAAGGAACCAAAATATAAAAAGTACCATTCCACAGTTAAATTAGGGTTAAAATTACAAACTCTACCATTTTAATATGTTTTTATTAAAAAACAGTGAAAGAAGGAAAATTACTAAACTAAAGTCTCTAAAAAAAAAAAAAAGAGCAAATTGACCCGGCATTTCAGTTATCCTTTTATAAACTTGTCTCCCACGGCCCGTCAATTACCCCAGGTCACCCCAGTCACCCGATGTCAATGCTTCCGTATGATCCTTGCTTCGTTCCATGCAGCTAACAGTCATTTCACCTCCTTGGCAATTCCTGCAGTCATCAAATGCCACAACAGCAAGCAATTCGCTCAGATGTCTCAAAAATCATGTGTGCAAACAACTACACTCTTTCGCCCCACAGTGGAAGTCCTCCACTATATATTGTCTGTCCCACTTTCACACAATATGCAGGAGTTTCACTCCCACTCCCTACTCAATCCCATTCCCCATTAATGCAGTCACTACAGCACCATCTGAGTATGTGTCAATTCACTCCCATTCATTTTGGGGTCTTTGAACCAATAATAAATGTATTTCAGAGCCATTCCTGATTATGACATGACTCCAAGTCTCTTCTACAAAGTATGGACTTTCTTTAATTTGATTTACAAGTGTAACAAAATGTTTGTAGTTTAGACATTAACTTTTTTCCACAATAATGCTAAAGATGACATGATAAAGCTGTGACCCAAAACAATGTGCTGTAATGTTTGAAGAAGAAACTGAGTATAATCCAGAAACACCCAGCACTGCTCAAAATAGTTAGTCTTGTTAGTCATGGTGAAAAGTGTATATTTATTTTACACACCTATAAAACAGCTGATCATGAAGCAATAAAATTAGAATATCAGTTTATTTAATATTACCTTGTGCAATATATATGTAAAATCCTAACCATTATTTATTTGTTAAAGACTACAGTCATTGTCTGGCTCCAGAAAATAAAACTAAGTGCAGTGAGAATGAAGAAAAAAATGCCTGCACAGTTTTTCACTTTCCCGGTATTGCACAAGAATCCGATCAGTAAGTGACATGACTGACCACAGGTTTCCCCATTGAACACAGTGGGATTGCTGGGTCCAGTTTATATGTACTGTCAATGATATAAATGGCTCCCAAGGACGCTTAGGCTGACCTAATAATTGCCTGCTCCGTCTCCATTTACTACACTAGCCAAGCCCAGGTTACATTTAGCTGCTCTGTGTGCAGTGCATTGTTGGCAGAACTTATTAATTTGCATTTTTTTTCACCTCCCACCAGGAACTTAAGCTATTAAAATGTTGAGGGTAAAGATGTGGTCCTCACTGTCTGACACACTGACATAACCCCTTCATCAGGGGGAGTTTGTAATGTGGTGGGTCAGGAAGAAGGTCTAAAATAAACAAATGAGAGGACTGAACTTTTAGTACTGTTTTAATGCATGGACACATTTCTCATGATAAAACCTTCGACTGTGGTCAGTCCATTATTCAGGACACTGCAGGAACTGAGCGACTCGCCAAAAGCTCTTTCTCTTTGCTTTAATTGGACAGTGGTCCTTGGGGGAGGAGCTTTATTTTTACTTTTCATTTAATTATATCCAGTTGTGCATGGGAAGGAACTCCAAGAGATCAGTGTTTCAACAGTGTGGTCACCAAAAGCAGAAACAGCTACAGCAGTAAGAGAAGAGAAGAGAAGTATTCTTCAGTTTATGATGAGGGTCTTCTTTATTATTTATGCCCTCCACCTGATCTCAGGTCAGATATGTTACTTCTAATCACTGCTAGTATGAGATCTTGCTGTACTGGTTCTGTGTGTGTTTGTCATTGTTTACAGTACTGTTTCTGTTGTTAAGTTCAGGTCCGGGGTGTGACTCTGAGGTGCTCGGATATTCAGGAGGAAGTGTTGTTATATTCCCTGATCTCCAGTATTATACAAACAGAATGAGGACGGTGTGCAGAGTGGAGCAGAATGACTGTGTTTATCTAATGAAGGATCAGACAACAAACAGCAATGTCACTAAAGGCAGACTGATGATGTATTCAAATACAAATGGGAGGTTTGTGTTTGTGATCAGAGATCTGACTCCCCAGGATGCCGGGGTTTACAGATTTAGAGTCGGAGAGAAAAAGAGTGCAGACATTCAGCTGTTAGTTCAGACAGGTGAGAAGGTTTCATTTAGCTGTTAATTATTACATACATGGTCAACCAATTGTAGACACAGTCTCATCAATTATTTCCTCAGGAATTAGGCAGCGGTATATCTTCGACTTTCATTTTGCATATCATCGCTGTCCAATGATAAACGAGTATGTCTATGTTTGTGGATGTTTAATTTACTTCATCCTTTGAACACAGCAGCTGTCCTTGACTGTGTAAAAATTTCATGATGAATGGACCAATAGAAACACTCTAAAATTACTCTGAGTAAAATGTTTTTACACTGATCTCCACTGAATGTTATGAAGGTTTTTTCTTTCTCCTGTAAAGTTACTATTTTGGGAGACATGTTTTTATTAGACAGTGAAGATGTTGGTGAACTGTGTGTGTTTCTTTGTTCATGTGTTTGGCAGATGCATGTTGTGGGAGGAAAGAAAGAAAGCCAGTTTTTCTGGGAGAGAATGTCACTCTGAGCTTTAACTATCTACCAGAGTTTACACACAACAGCAAATACTTAATCAGCTTTAATGATCAGACTATTCTTAAAGTCTTAATTTACACAGATAAAGATTCACAGAAAGAACAAAGAAACAGATTTTCCATGTTTGACGACAGAACCTCTAAAGTTGTCAGAGTGGAGCTCAGTGATGTGAGAAAAGAAGACGGAGTGGTTTACAGCTTTGGAGCGATGAAGACAGATGAGTCTCTTGTGTATTATTCCTACTTCAAAAACATTCAGCTACAGGTCACTGGTGAGATCTGATATATTTTACACTCAGAAATCTAATTCTTATCAATTCTGAGGTCTTAGCCATAAAGGAAGTAAATTCCACCATTTAATGTCAACCTGAATTCAAAGTTTATAACCTCTAATAAAAACCCACAACTTGCAAAAGGTATGTCCCTAACCCAAACCCTTACAATAATACAGACCATGACCCTGCCTGGTGGCAGCTAGTTGAATATTTTCTAGGTTTGACTCTAACCCAAAACCAAAACTTAACCCCAACCCTACATGGAGTTTTAGTAGCAGTGTCTGCATTTGCCCTTAAGTAGCACAAAAGCCTGACAATGTCACATTGGTCAGTGTTGGCAGATGCGTTGTACACAATTTACCTTTGATATCATGTTGGATGTTGCATCTCCAGACCAGATGAAAACAAAAAATTTGAACCAATTTTAGAATCTGTTTCTGTTTGTGTTTGGGTCCTTCCAATATTAACAATAAGAAAAGACAAAAATTGAAACACAGTGGCACAAAACATGTGCACCTTGTGTATATTGTTTGCTGTATAGGATCTTAATGTGTTTTTTTTTTTTCTCATTGTATTTTTTTTAACATTAAAAAGAAAAAACAACTGCTCTCCCAGAATCTCCAGGTGCAACTACATTCACCCCAGCAGCGACTGACACAACCACATCAACATCACCATCATCCACCTCCGATGAAGAACTTCTCAGTACGAACCCTGTCATTATATATAACTCAATCTTTCACTTTGTTTTCATGGTAAATATAAATAGAAAGGGGTTCACAGATATGGTATGTGTTCAATGTATGACTGTCTTTTTTATTAACACAAGAACTGAAATAAACCCCACAGTTTGTGTTTTGAGCAATGAACCTCTTGCAATAGCAGTGTTTTCAACACTAAAGACTGTGCCATTTTTAGAAATGGTAGGTTTTGCCATTTCTAAACATATGTAAATTATACCAATAAGCTGAGAATACAAGGTGCTGCACATTGTGGGATTCAGGTTTTTTGGGAGTTTTGTGTTTGTGGAATCATGTGTCGTTCTTGTTATTGGGAGCTCTTTGCAGGGATTGCCAGGGCAGCCTCAGTGGTCCAAGGCCTGGAATCCATGAGAGAACAATTACCCTCCTTCTCTCTCTCCATCCTAAACACAAATCCAGTCGATGCTAACAATAGGCATGACCTAAACCAAAATCCTAAACCCAACCCTTAAACCAGCCCAAGGAATTATTCATTAATATGATTATGATTCATTCATTCTTATGATTATGATTCATTCATTCCTATGATTATGATTCATTCATTCCTATGACAAATTCATGGTCTTTTAGAGCTGTCTGTAATCCTAAGGGTTTTGTTCTGTCTCTCAGCTGGCAGTGTCTCTGTCACTTTCACTGTGTGTGTGTGTGTGACTCTGCTGCTGATTGGAGGAATAGCACTGACTCTCAAACTGAGAAACACCAAGAGAAATGGTACACGTATTACTTCCTTTATACTTCCTCATTCAGAAGTCTAAAGGCTTCCTCTAGTGGACAGCATCAGAACACACTGACTCATTTATAGGACTGTTGTTTTTCTCATATTCTTTTCCCACAGATTCAGATTCTACTAGCCATAACACAGAAAGCAACAAAGTGAGTGAGCATCATGTGAATTCCTCTCCGCATCTGACCATAATATACTTTAAACACTATGTCAACTCAGCTACATTAAGGTACACCCACAGTACAATGCATCCAATACTTCTAGGATGTTTATTGTAATCCTAGTCATCCAATGAGTTTTGTTTGTAATCCTAGTCATCCAGCATCAGCAGCTGGCCTCACTAAGGTTGTGTATTATAAAACCCCACATAGCAGTCTTCAAATACTGAATGAAATGTCAGAGTTAATAACCCTTCAGACTATTTGTTGAGCACTCTGTGTTTCTTTTGATTTCAGGCCAATGAAGATGATGGAAAAGCTCCACATAGATATCAGTACTTTAGAATTGATGCAATTTACAAGAAGTAAGACCACAATGCCAACCAATCAAATGCTACACATATGAACTTTGACCTCAACACCAGCGAATCAGATTCTGTCTATGTGTTCAGTAGAGATGGCTCTGAATAGTTGGGCATTCATTTTTAATATTGAGATTCGACTATCATTAAAGGCTAATCAACATAAAAGTTCGAATGAAGCCTAAAACAGTTGAACACCATAAATTAGTTCACTTTCAATGAAGCCTGGTGATGCTACAGTTAATTTTGTCAGCTTTGTACCTAGAAATTGAGGATGTCTGTGAAGCCCTGGTTAACTCGTGCATACACTTAGTGCCACAGTAATTCCACCAACCGTGACCTTGAGGAGGATGAAGTGGTTACAGAAGAGCTGAAAGGGACTTTATATAATACCATAAGTTGCTTGTTTGGCCAAGGTTTAAATTTTTATTGTTTGTGACTTGTCTTTGCACAAAGTAATTTGTTTTAAATCCAATATTTGCTAGCAAAACAAAGCCTGATATTGAACTTGCTCTTTTTTTCAATAAACATAATTATAAAATTGTGACATAGCATTTATTTCTGACTAAAATATTTTAAAATGTTACGGTTTCATTAAAGCAAATCTAGATAGTATTTTACCTCAAAATTACAGCTTAAATTATTGGGAAGCTCCACTGAGCTGTAATAAGGAGACGAGAGCCCCTTGCTTTGCTACTGCAGGCACAGTACTGCAGAAACTACATTATGTAACTTTTGGTGGGGTGTAGGTTGGGTCCAACAACCATGTTACATGTGGTGCAGGGAAGCAAAGAGGCAGATGTAAAGGCAGCAACTTATGAATTATATTTATTCAACATAAACAAGACATCAAAAGGACAACTGAGACAGGACCAGGATCAAATGACACTAGACAACAGCAATACACTAACCTACACTTAAAAGGGGGCTAACACAATAACTGAATTAAAAAAAATAAATAAATATGGCATAACTTAGACTAGGGAAATAAAACCAAACATTCAAAACATTCAACAGAGAAGTGATAAACTTATATTAATCCTACACAGTAAAGAACACTGAACCTACAACTGAACAATACCAGAATAAACCTAGGCTTATCATGGGATAAGGATAACTAAGGAGACAGAAGAATTGGCAATGGTAAAGACACTAAGGAAAAGGCACAGAAACTAGAACAAGATCAAACCAAAAACAAGGCTCACAAAACAGAAGCAGGAATACAGGCAAACAAAGCAATAACAGGCTGAGAAAGCAAAGCACAAAGATTACAGCCAGAGAAGAGAGACAGGAACCAAAGCCAGACAGAGCTTAACTCGGAACAAACACCTAATAGTAACACTATTAGGTGTTTATAGAGGTAAACAGAATTAGAAAATGAACCTACAATAAGATCCAAAAATACAACTAACAACCAATGGGAGGGACACGGAGATTAAAGCAGGAAACTTATCATCACCAAGATGTTTAATTTTGTTTATCAAGTTAATCATCATTTGTTCTCTGTATGTCTATCCATCTATCTCGTTTTGTATTCTCTGTAGCTACTGGTTATTTTTATAGTTTCTCTTTTTTTTTTTTTTTTTTTTTTTTTTTGCAGGAGTATGTTTAGTGCTTTATATTTTAATATTTTACTAATATTAGTTTGTTTCAGTTTGTCTCCCCTGGTTGTTTGGTCTCATGGCTCATTGTTTATCTAATAAAACTTTCACGCTCTTATCTCTCCACATTCTCAGAGCAACAAAATTTTATATTTCCTGAACTTTGTTATAACTGAATAATAGAATTACACAAAATACAGTTTTATCATGTGATGCACTCTTACGTCACAAAAGTTCATTTCAGTCTAACCAAGCCTCCCACGGGGCACCAGATTAATCGACAAGTGCCTGGAACTGAAAGGAGGCACTGAAATAAGGAAGTGATGGAAAGATTGCAAGCCCCCCCCACCATCACCCCCAACCATTTCCTCAAAAAGATGACTGACAATAATAACAACAAATAACCAATTGTGCGAGTAATCATATCCCACATAACTCCACCTTCCACCCCCTCATGTGCAACTTATTTCAATGAAAGAGGATTCTTTAGAGGGGAGTGGAGACAGAGACTTTAATGAAAACACACTGTGTTTATTTGTATTTATTAATTTTTTTTATTATAATAAAACTGGACTAATTTCAACAGAGAATGAAGATACTCTTCATGTTCACCTTCTTAAAGATCACAGGTCAGTCTTAGGAATTATCTTGCTGCTAATGTGTGTCACCAAAATCTATCATTTATTTAATATTGTAGGGTTTTTACTTTCAGCTATCTGAAGTTTTTGAACCAACATTTGAGGAATAAATAAATAAATCCCTCTTCAACAGAAAGAAAATCTCTTAAATTGGCAAATCTTAAAAAGCATTTTTTTAATTGACAGTGATTATATGAAAAAGTGTGCATTCATACCCAATGATAAACAATGAGACTTCACCACTCCAGAGAGCACAGATCCACTGTTCCACAGTCCAACACTTGGTAGGATGAGTTTACAACCCTCTAGCCAACACTTGCCATTGGTTTATTGCCTCTTACAGCTTAACTCATTTTCGGGGTTGTGTTCTAAGCCTTAGAGCAGTAGTACACTTCACCTCTATTACTGACTAATTTCAACACTGCATGATTGACAGATGCCTGGAGTACAGAATTGCTGAACAGTTTTGTAGGTGAGAATGTAACAATCAGCTGTACTTACCCAGAGGAATTCAAGAACTATGACAAGTGTTTTACCAAAAGAGATGACGACTCTTTTACTGAAGTGGTCAGTACCACAAATCCTCATATACGCAGATTCTCCATCTCTGAAGACAGAAGCTCAAACATGTTCTTAGTGACCATCAGGAATGTGACAACAGAAGATTCAGGCGATTACCTCTGCAGTGTGTTAAAAGGTGATGGTTATTCCACCTTCAGAAGAATTCATCTCAACCTTCTCGGTGAGGCACATGTAGCTTTGAGTTTGTGTTTTCCTAACAAAAAAAACTATCCCTGGCTTTTATTTTATTTATTTGTGTCCAAAAAATATGTGATTACTTCTATCACACAGAAAGACCCAGATCTACTGTGAAACCAACCACAGAAGCCTCAAAGAACACATCTGCAGAATTTATACCAAGAACTTCAGATGAAAATCACTGCAGTAAGAACTCAGTTGTTATTTATAATGCTGCTTTCATACCACATTTTTTTTTTGCATTTGTATATTTGTATTACAAGAGCTAGAGTTAGGGAGCTAGGGTTGTAAGGAATCGAGCCACTCTACCTGCAGCCAGTAGAAGGTGTGGTCTTTCTGTATGAGGACTAAATTCAGTAGTCATTAACACTTCATTTCCCAACCTCACCTGCTGAGTGCTATATTTAAAGGGGAAGTGTACATTTCAGGGGAAATGATGTTCTCTCTGGTTTGTTTACATTCAGAAGCACCACATCTTTATGGTGGAAAGGTATGTCTGAGAGGGAAAAAACGTTTGTTTGTACGTGGCTTAAGTTTAACTGGTCTATAAGTTTTTATATTCACTATTTGAATTACCACAGAACCTTGAGCCATTTACTTTTGTAGCACACTCTCAGAAAAAAAGGTACAGTAGAGCTACAATATTGGTCACTAAAAGGTACAACAATGTTTAAAAGTCCAGTTTTGTTCTTTAAATGTACATTACATTATAGGAGAGATACATGTTTGTAATCTTTCATTAGAAAACTTAATAAAAGTCCTGGAGATGAAATCAACATTTTTTTAAATCTACAATTATAATAAAATAAGGTACAATTATGTTCCCTAAATAAAAGGTAACTCGCGCCCCCTCCAGGGTGTATTCCTGCCTTGCGCCCAATGATTCCAGGTAGGAATTGGATAAGCAGTTACAGATAATGAATGAATGAATGAATGAATGAATGAATGAAATAAAAATGTACAAATATGTACCCTTGAGGGTACTACCACAGAGACAGCAAAAGGTACCACCACAGTGACAATATTTGACAGTGCAAGAGTGGTCTGTGTTTACTTTCATGCTGTTAGTCACATCCCGAATTGAGATATTAATTTATCCAAAACAGCAGAAATTAGTTACTACCCACCCACCTATGGAGAAGAAATAAACAATATCCTCATCTTGTTTCATGCTCATTCATCTCAAACAATTTTTAAATGAGGTAAAACACGTCAGCCATTCAGAACAGAGGTCATTTACATATACCACTCTTATTCACACAGAGCTTGTTTGAGGTGGAAATATGATTTTGTAAAAACAATCGATGACAGTTTGTGGTGAATGAGTTTTACTTTCGGTTTATGTTCTTAGTTCTGTGTTTCATTTCCAGGTTCCTCCATCATCTCCACAGTCTTTGTGTGTGTGACTCTGCTGTTGGTTGGAGGATTATCACTGATATTTTACCATCTTAAGCATCCCAACACACGTGGTACTGTACACACTATTAATTTAAACTTTATTTACATTTTACTATTTTAAATGTACAGCTGTGTGCAAGCACAGTAAATGGATCAGAACCTGAATATTACTTTACATCCTAATGTCTCTGATCATATGAAAACACTCAGGAAAGTATCAAGTTTTCAGTAATAGTGCTTCAGAATCACTAGACAGCTATAGATGTTATTGACTATTTTCTATTTTCATCAGACTCCTCTTCTAACAATCAAAGACAAAGAGATATCACAGTAAGTAAATTATTTTATTTTGACATGTCCCATGTAGACACGTGTATATTCTTCTGTGGGAAATACTATGGAAAACTCACTTTTTCTGTGCATGTGCCTATTAATTATTTATTCTGAAGTCAGAAAACATGGGATAAAATGAGCTGTTCTGTTTCTGCATCTGACATCAAGTACCAAGAATTGCCATGCCCCCTGAGTCTGTGCAATCATGGCGCTGGACTCGCATTTATTTGAGAGCACAAAGATGAGGTTAAATGCAGCAACAGACTTGAGTGCAGAGAAATAAGAGCACTGAGTAAAAACTGAGAAAACGAGAACAGAGAAGAAAGAGAACCAGTTGAAATGACTAAAACCAGAGCTTCTGCTCCCCGATCCTCACTGCTATTTAATTGGGGTTGGGGTGAACAGTGAGCGGCTCATTATCATTTAAAGGATTAGGTACTAAAGGCAGGTATTCTGAACAGGGCTGTTTAGACAGAGGGAGAACGCTGCTGTGGGGCTCATGGGGCTTTGACCAAAGCAGCTCACAGACATTTCATTAAGACACAAAACTGTGTTCCACTGTGGAGAAGGAGGAAAAACACAGCAGATTTGCCAGTGTCAAATCAACACTTAGTGTTAAAATTGTGTTAAATTAACACTGCATGATAACATTTAAAGTTCACAGTGTTAGTTTGATTTAACACCTGCAAATTTACTGTCCATGTCCCCATTATTTATTATAATACCACATAAAAGCTAACCAGTACTGATCTGATTTCAGGCTGAAGGTGATAAAGAAAATAATTCACCCAGAAACCAGAGTAACTTCAGCATGGACCCAGCTGACCAGAGTCTACATGTCAATACTGATCAATCAGATTCAGTCTACCAGATTCTTGACCCCAACACTGACCAATCATATTCAATCTACCAGGACATTGACTTCTTCTCCAACCAATCAGGTTCAGTCTACCAGAGTATAGACCTCAACACTCGCCAATCAGATTCAGTCTACCTTAGTCTCAACGCCCACACCAACCAACAAGATTCAATCTACCAGGACATTGACCTCTAAACAATGCAACCAATCAGATTCAGGCAGACAGTGGCTCATTGGAATAGTGTCCATGACACCAATGGATTTCCTTGAGGTCTAATTTTACATCTCAAAGCTATGAGTTTCATATGGGCTGTGTGTTTATTTTTCTTCATGTAAATGTGATCAGGTAGTGAGGAAGCAGATGAGCTGTGGAGAATATCTTTATTTAGATGAACATTCAATATTTCAGTGTACAAAAGTCTGCATTGTTTTAGTATAGAAGAAAAAACACTGGTCTATACTAGAAATGTCATGAGCTTGTAATAGGACAGCTATCTCAAAAGCAGATAGATACAACTATGCAAGCACTGGCGCTTTCAAAATGGGTCTGAAACGTGCGTACATAATATCGCACGCAGAAAGTGTGATGTATAAAGAAATAACATGCATACAAATGAGCATATATTTAAGCAAATATTGACCCAAAGCAAATTGGTGACATGTGGTTAAATAGAGTATTGCAATTAAATGTGCAATCCATCCTCACAGTGTTGTTTATAATGCATAAAGATGAAGATTACTGATGATTAAATAAGAATTAAGGAAGATTAACACCCACTTGTTCAAAATGCAGGATATTAAAAAATAAATGCTTTCTATTCTACATTACTTATTTCACTCTGTATTTTATTCAGATTGCTATATTTAATTTATTTCAGCCACGACTGAGGCACCAAACACCACATTTTAACTCACCTCAACCTCTGAAACAATAACTTCTTAAGAGAGACTGAAAACTGAGAGTCATCGAAAACAAATAACTGGAAGAGAAGGCTGCTATCTATCCAGGAAGTCCCCTGGATAAACTTGTCAAAAGAGAAAATAGAAGTGAAAAGAAAAAAGGCAAGTCAGTGGGGTAATAGAGTCCCATCATAAAAGTGTTTTTCAGACTTCTGGATAACAGAGAGGCTAAATCCAACAAGTAAGAAACACAAAAGAAAGCAAAAGGGCGTTTAGTGAAAAACAATCTCTAAAATAAATATACACAATCTGTTTCCCTCTCAGTAGTTTGTGGTCAATGATTTCGTGAGGCTGAGATACACAAAGAAGAAGGAAATACAGAGTGACACCATGCAGAAACCCACACACATACACACCAGCATAGGGTTAGTTTAATGCAATACACTTGTCATCCTTTTCTGCTTCCCTACATGGTAATTAATACAGGCACCCAGTCTCAGGCTTAAAACAGTTACATTATAGTGGATTAGGTTTCCTTAATTAATCTCAAATTAATAAATCTATGTCATTAATTCAGTCATGAATATCTGAATACTTAAATATAGAGAATAATATTGATGACAAGATGACATCAGTTCTGATATTTTTCTCATATGAGAATTCTGTTATGTACATCAGACATCGTCAGTAAAGTGTACTTCAATAAAAAAGACACAGAACACTTTATAATGCACTCTAAGACTCAAAAATCATCTTACATTAGCTCTGGTTAGATATTGTGTGTGTGTGTGTGAGAGAGTGTGAGTGTGTGTGTGTGTGTGTGTGAGAGAAAGAGAGAGAAAGAGAGAGAGAAAAGGAATTGAAAAAAATATGGAAATTTTATGCTTAATATCAATTAATATAATTTTTCAAGGGTGGCACAGTTGCGCAGCATGTTTTGTCGCAGTCACACAGCTCCAGGGGCCTGGAGGTTGTGGGTCCAAGTCCCGCCCCGGGTGACTGTCTGTGAGGAGTTGGTGTGTTCTCCCCGTGTCTACGTGGGTTTCCTCCAGGTGCTCCGGTTTCCTCCCACAGTCCAAAAACACATGTTGGTAGGTGGACTGGTGACTCAAAAGTGTCCGTAGTTGTGAGTGTGTGTGTTGCCCTGTAAAGGTATGGTTCCCCCTCCAGGGTGTATTTCCGCTAAACCAGCTTTCTGTATAAAGTACAGTTACATTCCCCATGAAACCATGTTGTATGTCTCTAAATGACCATTAGAATACATAATGGTCATGGTGGGGAGTGCTGTGACAGGAAGAAGTATTTAATATAGTCAAAGAGGAAGGGGTTGCGGAATAGTTAAAAGAGACAACAAAAGCGAGAGCAGACAGCACATGAACAAAATAAGAAAATGAAGATTCTCCTTATAATCATCCTCTACCACGTCTCAGGTCAGACACTGAAGCTTTTGATCCACTTCTTTCTTTTAAAGATTTGTTTGAATATTTGTTGAATATTGACGTAATTAACTTTAGGTATAAATGACTAAATAGGGCCTATACATCTTACTAGACTGGTAACATCTGCCTGGGTTTAGCTGCTGAAACATTATTCCACTATTTGACCTGAAAAGATGAACCACAAACAACAACAGTAATGTAGCTGCTTGAATGTAACCATTGTATCATGTTCCCCATTCCACTTTAAATGATGAACGACAGAACCAAAAGAACAAAATCACCTTAAGTATACTCTGCATCATTTTTGTTCCACCTTAACTTGTGCATGTCAATGAATATATGTGTGGTAACTCCTGCATTGTTTGGTCAATCCCACCTTAAATAGTACAACAGAACACAGCCACCTACAGTAAAATTGCAGTGTTTATTCAGATCTAGTTTACATGGTGGAACTGTTTTTTTTTTTTTTTTTCTGTTCCATCTTAAACCTAGATTTAAAGAGGTTAAGGCGGGTTAATTCAGAAATGAGCCTAGCGTCTAAGTGTAGTTTATTGGCTTTATTGGCTTATCACTTATCCATATCTTATCTAGTTATCTATCTAGAGTACATGTGTCAAACTCAAGGCCCGGGCCAGCTGTGTCATTTGATGTGGCCCAAGAGCTTAAAAGATCTGATTGACTGCAATCTAGTGGCTTAATGCCGTCGCTTCATGAGTAACATAATTGGTATGAATTGTGGGAAATGGAGTTTATGGTCAATGCACGCTTTTAGAGTTAATTATTAATTATTCCACCACTAATTCAAAAGCGTGCATTGACCTTAAACTACATTTCCCACAATGCATGCCGATTATGTTACCCGCCAAGTGACGGTGTTACACCGAATTCTGTGACCGTCGTGTTTTGTGACCCTAGAGGGCGCTACTTCATGTCCAGCATAGGGGTCATAAATTTCTCACAGCTGCCGTCAGAATTTAGGGTCACAGAACTCGACGTAACAACGGTATTCCACCACGAGATTACAGTGTATCCTCTTCGATATGATTTTTTCAACAAGTGGAATTAAGAAATAGCTACAAATATTGATCCCAAAATGTCCAGGAAAAGAAAAATTGATGCGGATGGAAGACCAAGAGAGATGGGAAGGCGAATACATGTTTGTGCTTCAAGGAGAAAAGCAGGATGTCTTTTGTGTTGTGAGGCGATGGCAGTTGTCAAGGAGTACCATTTACGTCGGCACTTTGATACCAAACACGGAGCTAAGTATGCCAAAGTTAGCCTTCAAGAAAAGCAACAAACTGTACAAGAATTAAAAGGAAAACTGCGATAGCAGCAGAATATATTCACAAGAGTTACGGCCCAAAACGACACAGCTGTGAAGGCTTTATTGTAGCTGAAGAAATCTCTCGCACGTCTAAGTCTTTTTCAGAGGGTGAAGCAGTGTATACTGAAGGTCATAACTTGCGTTTGATGATTTATTTCTTTATTCTATAGTTTGATCGTTGATTGATGGAGTAATATGAGTTTCTTAACCTGACAACTTAACAAGATTTATGTTAACAGAGCAACAAGGAAACATATTTTACATCTATGCAAATATGTATTTATTTCTTATTTTCTTATTTCTTACTTTATTTATTATTATTTACATTTATTTAGTTACATTTATACTGTCTTACAGTTACATCTGGCCCTTTGAGGGCAACCATTATGCTGATGTGGCCCTCTGTGAAAATGAGTTTGACACCCCTGATCTAGAGAATGGTGCTTTTCTCTTTTTTTCCCACGACCAGGTCCAGTTCTGAGTGCTGACGTGTCTGTATACACAGGAGGAACTGTTCTAATCAACTATAAATATGATCCATCAAAGTACAATAAACACACCAGGTTCTTCTGCAGATTAAATGATAACAGGAAATGCAACGACAAGATCCTGCTGAAGGCATCGGACATAAGACTTGATAAAGGAAGACTCATCTTTATGAAGACAGAACAGCTAGGACTGGACCAAGTGGTCATTAGACATGTAAATGTGCAGGATAAAGGAACCTACAGTTATGGAGTAGAACCCAATGAAGTTAAGCCTACTGACATCTCTATGGAAGTAGAAGAAGGTGAGAGACTCCAGTTTGAATTTCACTGATATTCCTTAATGTTCTGGGATTAGTATCCTGCATCATGATGACCTTGATTTAAATCAGTTGAACTGTGTAATCCATATCTGGAAATATATCTTGGGCTTAATGGATTACATGATAATGTAATGCTAAATAAAAATTATAATCCTATATAAAAACGTTTTATTAAAAAAAATCACATTTGAAATGTCTCTAATATATAAATGTATAAATATATAATTTGTGGCCTAGGATCCCTTATAATACCTTATAATACATTTCATAAATGAAACATTGCATGTTTGTATTGTGGGAATAAAATGGAAAATGAGAAAAATAAGTTATTTCCTTTTTTCAATGTTCTATTTAAAAATTTACATGTTTTTAATTAAAGAAACAAGTATTTCACTAAGTGGCTGGTTTGTATTTCCTGGCAGATCCTCGTTTTGGACAGACACAGACTCACACAGCTCATCCAGGAGAGAATCTTACCTTCACCTGCACTTATCCAGACAAGTATAAAGACCTCCTGAAGTTCCTGCACAGAGAGACTAATCACAGCCTCAGTGCAGTCATTCATCCTTTTCAAGACCCAGCTCAGAGAGGGAGGTTTTTATTTTCTGACTATTCCCAAAAAAAACACTTCACTGTGAGCATCAGGGACATGAGGAAGGAGGATGGAGGAGTATATCTTTGTGGAATTCAGGAAAAATTTGGTGGAACTACCGTTTTCTCCTTCTTCAGTGAAATACAGCTTCATGTTACAGGTGAGAACCTATGACTCATTATCATTGAGTTCATATATTTTACATGATACACAGCATATAAACCCCAGGCACTATCCTACAAAGTCCAAAATGTTGTGACGGAAGGTGACAAGCAAATAGAAAAAGATAGCAGTGATCAATAAAGATTATGTATTTAATTTGAAACAGCACAAAGAAAAGATTTGCTAGTACAGACCACGCCTGTAGAGGCTGAATCCGGGAGGTGAACTCAGAAGTCTTTGGGGAGGAGTTCAGGGTGGCATATGAAGCTGGACCACCTCATTGGATAAATGAATACGAGAAAAGGGTGGATACGGGTTGGAGGTGGGAGCAAGTTTAAAACAGGAGGCTCGGTGGGCTTGATAATGGCAGAACACGGCTCCGAATATGGGGATCAGCAGGAATGAACCAGCGCGGAGGAGCAAGATGACGTAGTGAAGCTGTCGAGTCGAGATCTGTCTCCTGAACTAAATGAAGCAAGTTTGTGCTACTTGTTTCTTTCATGTCAATTTGTTGTTGTTTTTTTTTATTTCTCCTCATGACTCCTCCACTGACTCTGACAAGACCCAGCAGAAAAACCCTCAGGTAAAATCTCAGTTTACACATGGATTATGTTCATTTGTCATTACCTTTCATCTCTCCAGACAGTTTTCACTGACCTGTGTTTGTCTGTTTTCAGATTCCTCCATCATCATCATCACTGTGTGTGTGGGGGGCACTCTGATGCTGATTGGAGGACTGGCACTGATTTACTATAAGCTGAGAAAGAGTAAGACACAAGATATACTTGAAAGTTTTATATATATATATATATATATATATAATGTGTGTATATATATATAATGTATATATGTGTGTGTGTGTGTGTTTTTCATTTGTTTCCATGCTTTTCAGATGCTCCTGAGACAAGCCCTTCCAGAGAGGTGGGTGCATGTGCAAAGTTACATAAGAAAACTTCACATGTGATTTGTTCCATCAGTGCTTTCATAAAATAAACTACACAGTAGTTAAGATCTAATGTTTGTCCTTGTTTCAGCCTAACAGGAATAAACCCAAAGACCCAGCTCTTGTCTCTCTTCAATCAAGCGAAAATACCAACCAATCAGATTCAGTTTACCAGAGTCTAGATCCCAACACCAACCAATCAGATTCAGTTTACCAGAGTCTAGATCCCAACACCAACCAATCAGATTCAGTTTACCAGAGTCTAGATCCCAACACCAACCAATCAGATTCAGTCTACCAGAGCCTAGACCCCAACACCAACCAATCAGATTCAGCCCACAGGGTGTAAACCCCAACATGAATCAATCGGATTCAGTCTGCCACAGTGTAAGTTCAACCCCCACCTATCAGACAAGATTCCAGCACCAACCACAGTTATGCACCTGTCTGTAGGGAGCAGTGTCCTGTCTCCTCAATCCAATCCTGTCTGAAAATATGTGACCTTCTACTGCAAGGAAAAAATGACATATTGTAATTTTGGCATATTTAAATGAACTATTTCAATTTTGTTCTCTTAAAATTAAGAAGATATATAACACTAGCCTTTATTTCATCAGTGTTATATTCAGGAAACAAATATATATAATCTAATCTTCTATTTTTCCATCAGGTCATTAGTTTGTGACCTAGGCACTGCCCAGCCTACTGGGGTACTCGGGAACAGTGTTTCAGAAAATATTTCACAACTGTGAGAAGAAGTGTGTTAATTAATATTTTACCCTAAAAGCTCCATATGAAAGCCCTGAAAGTAAGTTGAATAAAACAATGTTTGTATGTTCCTGAGACTAAGTTCCACATTTTTTTTCTGCCCGTTATACACACCAAAACAGATGAAAAAATATTTCTAGGATCAACTACAATTTTAGCCATCAAAAGTACAACATTTATTTTCCTTACACACTTCTTTTTACCTTTTTTGGTCTTTCAGCTTCCATGGGGCAGATTTAAAAAAAAGTTTCCTCATATCCTCATAGTGCTTCCCCTAAGTGAACCCATGAAAAGGGAAGAAAATAAATCAGCAGTTAGAAAAGTGTAGTTTCCTCGTTTCTGTACTGAGAAGAAAGACAAATTTTTCAAGCAACTTTCCTGAAAGCAAGAACACAGCGGATCATGGTTGGTCGCAAAGCTGGAGGTTCATTGACATTTTTCTCAGCATTTTCTGGGTGGACCATTGGTTGTTTAACATATTTTTAGACATAATATTACTTTTTATAATTTTTCAATTCACAGTTCAGTTTCCTTTATCATATTTTCTCAATATTCTTCATAATTCATTCATTATCTGTAACTTCTTATCCAGTTCAGGGTCGCGGTGGGTCAAGAGCTTACCTGGAATCATTGGGCACAAAGCAGAAATACACCCTGGAGGGGGCGCCAGTCCTTCACAGGGCAACACACACACACTTTTTGAGTCGCCAATCCACCTATCAACGTGTGTTTTTTAACTGTGGGAGGAAACTGGAGCACCCGGAGGAAACCCACACAGACACGGGTAGAACACATCAACTCCTCACAGACAGTCACCCGGAGCGGGAATCGAACCCACAACCTCCAAGCCCCTGGAGCTGTATGACTGCGACACTACCTGCTGCGCCACCGTGCCACCATTCTTCATAATTTAGATTTGTAAATGATTTTAATCCAGCACAGTGTCAACATTTTCAACTGAATCACTTTATATCAGGCATTCTCATTATTATATCTCTCATAGTTGTTGGTAATAATTGTACAAGTTTTTTTTTTTTCCACAATAAAAGTCTCTGTGTGTTTCTAATCAGTTTGAGGAGATTAAATCTAGTACAGCACAGTAATCAGAGTGTTCCCATGGTGGATCAGCAGAGGCCTACACTCGGAGGGGTGCCGAACATTTTAAACCAGTGGACAGATATATTCACTGTCTGGGAGAGTGACATTTTTAACACACACACGCACACATACACAAAATCTTGATGTAACAAAAACAAAAACAGTCAGAAATTATTTCTTGGTCTGCTAAGGTTCATTCTACATTCAGTTTATTTACTGTATTAAACCACTTTTTAAATTTTATATTGAATGAAACATCTTTTTTTCTGCTATGCATGAATCAGCTTTTACTCATATCAAATTATTTTTAAGCACTTCACGGTATAAGTCACAATTTTAAACTGTCATGTGTGTTTAAATGGAGTGTATTAGTATGTGTGCAGATGTTTGTCCTCTTTAAACATTTGTACATGCAAACATCTCAACTCAATATCAGTCTCACCGTAGCAGCACCTTTAAGAGGTACAAACACAGCTAGTCCCAAAATAAAACAACAATGTGGTCCCACTCTGGAGCATAATATGTTTCATTCAGGGATAACAAAGCAGTTTGAGTCTTCAATGAGTGAGTATGAGTGATTGCTCTTTAAATCTATTTAACCCAATAGAGGGGGCTGTTTATTCATTGTTAGTGTAGATTGATTGCAGGTGGGTCATTTAAGGAAAAACATCTGTCGGAAAGAGGAACAAGACAGTGAGAGAGAGAAGAAAAGTGCTTTGTTTTGTTTTAAGATAAACAAGAGTGATTTGAAGAGTATCAGTTGAACTTAACTTCAGTTCAGAATGAAGATTTTCATCCTCAGCTTGTGCCTAATTTCAGGTCAGTTTAAATAAATATGGTCTGTTTGAATTTATTTTTATTGCATTTGTCAGAAACTCTTAATGTTAATAATTCATTGTAAGTTTTTTTTTATATTCTTTGGTTTTTATAATAGTTTTAACACCTCGAAGCACTAACATTTTAACACTGTATTATTTAAGTTTGATTGTTATCTTTTATTCCTATTTTGAAATTTCACAATTTTTTATTTAGATTAGAAATATTATCTCCTTCCGACATTTATTATTATCACTATTGTTATAGTTTTATTAAACACTAACAATTACAAATGCTGTAAAATATGAGCTATATAAATTTGTAATATTTGTAATGTAAAGCAAACTTACATGCATTTCATTTTGATTGACAGGTCTAGTGAGCTGCTTTGATGTGATTGGCTACTCCAGAGGAAATCTCATTATAAACATTGATAGAAAGCAGAACGAACAAATATATATTTGTAAGAAAGTGTCGGGTAGCTGCAAAAATAAAAAATATTCCTATAATGAAAATGAAATTATTTATGAAGAAAGACTTTCAATGTATAAAAACACAGTGGTGATGAGAGAGCTGAAACCACGGGATGGTGGGATATATGAAATTGGATCAGGGGATGTGGAGCTGCAGGTAAAGCTAATAATTAAGAATGGTGAGTGGATTTTTTCAACAATCTCTGCAAAAGCAACCCATTACAAAGGGAAGACATCTGATGAATACAAGCTTATATAAATAGAAAATAATTAATACATTGGCTAGTTCTAAGATCTCACTTGACACCATTTTTGCAGTGTGCATATACGTAATTAATAACCTGTATTTAATGACCTGTGTTACGATTGACAGATGCTTGTTGTGTGAATACGATAGACGTGACTGGACTCCTGAATGGGAATGCGGTTATTAAATGTGATTATCCCGAAGAGCACAAAGAAAAATATAAATATTTGTACAGAATGAACGGTCATCTGATAGTTAGGGTTGTTTATTGTCTTCCTGGTAAAAATTACCAAATGAAAAAATTTACTATTGAGGATAATACACATTCAAACATTTTTACTGTAACCATCACTGGTGTGAGCAATGACGATTTGGGAACTTATTTCTGTGGAGTTCAGACCAGAGACTCAATTAGGGTCAGCTCTACAATCAAAAAACTAAACCTACACATTACTGGTAAGTGCCATATTCTACATACATTGCAATTTTGCCTCGTATTTTTTAATTTTTTCAGTGAATACTGCTACAAACTATCACAGTGTCCTACAAATGTGAATGTTTAGACATAGATAAGTTACCTTAATCTTACAAAAATTAAAAAAAACAAAAAAAAAAAAACAAGGTAAAATGTAAAACTAATGTCATCACATTATTTCTCAGTAATAAAATTGACAATTCTCAAATTTCTCATATGTCAAAATTACAAATTTCTGACTTAAGTGAAATTAAACTGAAATTTCCAAAACGTAAACTGCTTATTTGATCTAAAAATATGAACTACATAAAGATATCAAATGATGACAAAAATGCATAGTCTGGTGTCAATTGAAAGTATTAGTGACTGTCTGATATATACTGATTGGAATTGCTATTTTATCCTTAAGTGTAAAAACAGACTTTTTAAAACATGGTATAAAACTAATAAATTGGTTCATAAACATTTTATTAAGAGTTTACTGTTGTGACAAAATCTGTTTTCATCTTCAGAAAAAGTGGGTTCAGTCACAGTTGCTGGTTTTGTTTGGGGAAACATCGCAATGAAGTTCCAACCCGTTAGTAAGGGAAAATATAAAAAGTTCATCTGTAAGGAATCGCAAGAGGAGTGTCCTGAGAAAACTTACACTACCGTTCCAAACAGCTGGGAAAGAAAGGAGGGATATTCTCTGTATGAGGACACCAACGATGAGTCCTTAATGGTTTTCTTCAGACAGCTCTCCACAGGGACATACAGGTGTGGAGTGGATGTATCACAGTTCACAGAGCAGTACACAGAGGTGAAAATGGAGTTGATACAAGGTGAGGAATGTTATGTTTTAATAAGATAAATCATCATAAATCTAATTGTTATATAACTTTTCATTTGACATTGTTGAGTAACATCATTGTAAATCACCACGGCGAATGCTGCTCAGCCAAACAGATCATGTGGTAAGAACACTGTGTGTGTAAATGTGTAAATTTTGATAACATTTTACGTCTGTTTGTATCATCCAGATCCTTTTTATGTTATGACCATCTCAGTGTCTGGACATATGTGGGAAACTATCACGATCACATGTTCATACCCACTGATATTCAAAACCAGTTCAAAATTCTTCTGCAAAGAGAAAGACAAACAAATCTGTCAAAAACACTTCACATCTGACCACGATCAAACAGGAGCCTTCACAGTGACCATCAACAGCCTTGCACTCAGTGACACTGGAGTTTACTGGTGTGGAGCAGAGACCAGAGATAAGGATATCAGCTACATGACCCTGACTACAAAAGTGCAAATCAGTCTTCACTGTAAGTGGATCTCATTTAGGTTTAGTACAAAAACAAGTACTAAGTAGGTTTGTTGCCCCTGAAAGAAGCAGGTTATTCTCCAGGGTTTTCGATACATACAGGCCACTAGGTCTCAGTATAATGACTTTAAAAATGAATGCTTACTCATTTAGTGTAACATCTTCATGAATTCATTATTTATTTTATAAAATCTAGTCCAGTTCAGTTTCTGGTTACAAGTACGTATTATCAGTACCTTCAAAGTATAATTGAATTCCTACATCATCTAATTTCACAGCCTCTTATATCCTCCCTTTCTCCTTGATTTCAGCCGAGTCAGTGACTGGTTCTGAAGGTGACACTGTAGAGGTCAGATGTCCTTACGAGACAAAATACAGACAGAGTTCAAAGCATTTCTGTAAAGATGAGGAAGAGGAGGATGAGTGTCTCACTGAACGAATGGCACTTCATTCTCAACCTCTTAGAAAAGCGGAGAGAGTCTCAGTGAATGATGACATCATGTCTAGTGTTTTTACTGTCACTATCACTGGCGTGACTCCTGAGGATGCTGGGAAATACTGGTGTGGCGTGAGGACTGAAGAAACACTGATGTATTATCTGTCCACTCGGCTACAGGTCATCACCAAAGAAGGTGGGAAAGGAGGATTAGGTGTCTTTCTAAGAATGAAATCACAAGAGCACAAGATACTATCATGTGAGCACAAGATAGTATTTGGGGAGTACCAAATAATATTAGGTATGGTGGTGTGTGCCATGTACTGCTAGTATATATTGCCCACATAAATTAATTTGGTTCTCATCAATTAGATACTATTACATATGGTGGTGAGGGTCAAATACTAAAATGTGACACTATCCAGTGAGCACAGGATATCATCAAGTGAGTACCAGACACTATTTGTAGGTTTTGCTCATGGTATAATAACTTGCGCTCACCTAATAATATTTCTGTCTCACAAAATAAATGCTACTATACACAGCAACTTCACCAGTGTTAAATCAACACTGTTAGTGTAATAATTTAACACTCTCAGTGTTAAGTTATCACTATTAGTGTAGATTTAACACTGGTGAAGTTGCTGTGTACGTGGTGGTGAACCCTAGATACTAGAAGGAGGCATTTAGACACAGTCATGTAAGCACCAGTTATAAGCACCAGTTAATATAAATATCAATATCCTGTGCCTAGTTAATAGTAATAGTAATTTATGCTCACCAAATAGTATTTGGTTCCCACAACTTAGATACTATTAAGTGTGTTGATGAATGTCAGATACTACCAGGTGGCAACCAGAAACTATCAAGTGAGCACCAGCTATTAAATGTGAGCACTAGATACTCTCAAATTAGCACCTGACAATCACAAGTGAGCACAATATGCATTTGTTTGATTCCCAGGCATTAACGCTATCTTGTGCTCACTTAGTAGTATCTGGTATCCACCACCACAAATAACTCTGTCTATTTGGAGATGAAGCCAAATATGTGAGCATAGGTTACTATTAGGTGGGCACCAAATACTAACTGTAAGTATATTGTGCTCATCTATTATTATCTTATGCTCACATTAAAATATCTGATTCCCAGCACATAGACACTATGATACTAAAAGTGATCACTCTACACTATCAAGTGAGCACCCAGTACTGTTAATTGTGTAGCTGATACTTAGTTGTGCCCACCTAATAGTATCTGGTGCTCAGCAAATTGTATTGTGGTCCATTTTCTTGTCTTTCTTAACCTGGGTCTAGGACCTGGGCTGTTGCTGTTTCCCTATGGTAGAGAACATTCACAAAGAGAAATTGTTTAAAATTAGAACAACCACATGCAAAGTGACAAATAAAATTAGCACAGGATTAGCAGAGCATGGCTTGACGTTATTCATATCAAACAGAGAAGTGAGAGACAACTTGAGGAAATAATCATTCAGATGTGTCCAAGTTCATGGGCTCCTGTCATTGCCCTGTCTAGATCAGGCTTTAAAGCAGATATATTGTTAGTCTGGGGTCTACCCACCAACACGATGTGAAACAAAATCACCCAGTTGCCTGAAAAAAAAAAATGAAATAAAAAGAGAGAAAGTTTGATTCTGCTCCGCTTCTGACGTCAAGTGCAGAGACTTTAGAATTTCCCTGCCCTCTCAACTGAGTCTGTCCTATCACAGTTCTGGAACCCTGTTGATGTGAGAATGCAATAACGAGGTTAAAGGCACCAAAACAGACAAAACAAGAATGGAGAAGAAAGAGAATTGAGGGAAAATATATGGCTATAAACCAGAGCTTCTGCTCCTCACTCTTCACTGTGCATTCGGGGTCAGGGTGAACAGCAAGTGGCACATAATCATTTAAAGGAACACGCGCTGAACAGGGCTGTTTAGACAGTGGAGAATGGTACTTTGGTGTTCGATATTTGTGGTATTTTGAGCAAAGCAGGTATTTTCAACAAGGGACAGGTGTCATTCATTCATTGATTTTCTGCAACAGTGTATCTAATTCTTGGTTGCCGTGGGTCTGGAACGCACCTGGAATCCCTGGGAGCACCAGTCCATCACAGGGGGTCAAGGGGGCAGAATGTCAGATTTAAACACAATGTCAAATTGTCAGATTTAAAACACAAACAACAGTTTTGCAGTATTGTTTATGTGTCATTTCCTTAGCCCCAAATGTACAAAATAAAAATGTAGGACTAATAACCAGTAATTTATGGTTATAAAAATACTTTTTAGTTTTTGAATATACTAATTGTTTCTCTAGTGGTGGCACGGTGGC